>NW_026947505.1:36907500-37507500 GCF_034190915.1 Cavia porcellus
CATGGTGTGGCTTTGTTTTAAATTCCAGCTTGCTTCTCCACCCTTTTCTCTCTGTCTCACTGTGGCAATATCACAGAAAACAATGTTTCTTTGCCAAGATGTGGTACTGGTGAATGGTATTTTCTGTAAAAGTCTGAGTATTTCCATGTTACATAGGTCTTCAGTGGTTCCTGGTTAAGCTCCCTGGCTATGTGAGTTCCTTCTCCTTGCAAAGCCTCCTCCTTCCTGGGCCCCACATCCATCTGACACCAGCGTGCTCTCCAAGGCCCACTTTGATCCTGCTCTCAGCTCTGGGATGAATGCACCATTTCCACTCCCTAATGTGGCAGCTAAACACTGAGCACCCACACTTTTGGCCCCATAACGTACTCTGTCAGCTCTGCTCCAACATTACCATTTCATCTAGAATGGCCATGGTCCTGTTTGATATAGCCCAATATTCCTAATAACTATGTTCCATAGTAAACATATGCTCAACTTCATTTTGGGGGCTTTTGATTGATTTTAGAACAGCTCTGTGACAATTTTATTGTAAATCACTTAGAAAGTAAAGACAATGATCTTTCTTTGAAAGATGTATCTTCTGGCAGTGCAGTACCCTGACTTCCAAGTCAATTCTCTGAGGCCTCCGCTCTGTATCTGAGAAGAGATAACACACTTGCTCTGCCCCTGCCTCCTGGTCCTTAAAGCACTTCAGGATGTCCTGTTCTGAGGAGCTACTGTGATTCTGTGCAGCGGACACTGTCTCTGAGAGCTGAGACTGGAAGGTTTCTGTCCCCTTGGTGTAGACTGGCTTCTGCTTGACCTTATCTCCCAGGGCTGTTGATGATCTAGGGTGGGAGCCATACCAAAATTTCAGATCCTATCTGCAGTGTACTTGGAAGGAGACAACTGCAGCTTCCAAACAGAGGGCCCAGCAAGTTTCACCTTTTCTTGGGCTAGCTATTTGTGCATGGGCTTCTGGTGTTTCTCCTGAGGTCTACAATGTCTTAGACTAAGTAATTTCTAAGGGAAAGTTGTGAAGGGTTTATTACTGTTATAAGGCTGACATAAAGTCTGAAAGCAAAGCAAAAAGTCACAGGGCAACTTCAAGATCAAGCAGTTTGGTGTCAAACCATGTGTAGCAGTGTATACCTGTAATGCTAGCACTCTAGAGGCTAAAGCAGGAGGATCACAAGTTATAGCCCAGCCCGGGCAAATACGTAAGATCTTGTCTCAAAATTAAAAATTAAAAAGACTAATAAATAGCTCAATGTGAAGTCCCTGGGGTCAGTGCCCAATAACACACACACACACACACACACACACACACACACACACACACAGGAGGTAGTTTATGTTTCCGTAGCATAAGTGTTGTGATTACAAAAATGTACTATAGCATTTCCCATTTTTTTTTTTTAACTTTTTATCGGTACCAGGGATCAAACTCATGACCACCTGTTTGCAAGGCAGGTACTTATGCCACTGAGCTAAATCCCCAGCCCCAATTATAGCACTTTTAGTTCACTCAAACACACTTTTTGAGCCCCTAATACATATCAAATGCAAATTGTTAGAAAGGTAGTGGGCAAAAAGTAAAAAGTTAAAAAATCACAACTATTTATCTTCATGAAGACCACAGTCCGGTGAAAAAGGCCAGCATCTGTTGGACAGTCACAGAGGAAACACCATGTCCTCACGTAGAGCAGAGGACTGGGCAGTGACAGCTTCTCAGAGTGGAAACTGCTATCCGGCAGACAACTGCGAGCTGCAGGAGGACAGCAGCGGACATCTGCTCGGAAACTCCCTGCCCCGCTCTGGCTCCGTTTTCCTAGTTTAATCCCCACTGGTCTCTGAGTAGATCACAATCAGAAAGACACATAATAAAGAGAATTTACCGGTTCCTTTGTTCTCTCTCCAGTTTGCCTTGCATGTCTCCCCCTTTGTCCTGCCCCCCTTTGTTTCTCTCCTGGGACTGGAGCTCGGGCCCCTGCACAGCACAGGCAAGGGCCCCTGGGTGAGTGCACCCTCGCCCAATCCCTACGCTTTTCAGTACCACTTTCCCCCGCTGCTACACCCTTAAGGAATACTTTATGAAAACCGTTCTGTCTCTTAATTTTAAACTAATGCAGCCAACTTTATTTCCAATTACATAGACAGTACTGTTTGTAGAAAATCCAAGCCAAACAAATAACCAAAAAGGAGATATTAAATTACTTAAAACTGCTTGTAACTATAGTTAATATTTCAGCAAACCTTTTACATATCCCTGCACCAGCACAGAAGCGTGGGCCTCTGTGGCCTCTCGCCAAGTGGACAGCTATGTCACTCCACCACATCCCACAAAAGGGCACACGTGGCGGATCATGTACCCTAGGGGCATGGATTCTTCCATGTGGAGGATGCAAGTGGATTTCCAGTTTCCCATTATTTTTAAAACTGTTAAAATGAAAAGATCAGCCCAGACATCTGTGTCTTCTTGTTTGTCTCTTACAAGTAAATCAATATATTCTTACTCTTCATTAAACACATCCGGAAGATGATGGCAGCCTTCATTTTGATGAGGCTTCACCAGGGACATTTGTCCTCCTGGCCTGTGGCTCTGGAGCTCTTGGAGCGGTGTTGCCACCGCTGTCCTCAGGGCTGTGCTGCAGATCCGGGACCCCACCCCACGATCCTTTCTGGGCCCTTCTTACTACTTGGTAAATCATTTCCTGTGTTCCTGTGCTCTTATCACGTGGCCGCAGATGAGGGATTTCATTTGGAGGGATATTAGAAGTGGAGGAGATTCTGCCAGGGCCTGAGGACCCCAGCAGAAGGAAGCTATCCTGGCCTGGAGACCCCAGGGGCTCCCAGGTCACAGGGACCTGGAAATCTGGCAGGAATGTGCGCCAGTGGCTTGGAGGTGGCCTGCTATGATCCTTGGCTCTGTCCTAAATATCTATGACAACAATCTGTGCTGCTTTGTTTTCTACACACCCAATTGCTAAACAAAATGATGATGATGATGATAAGAATATTTTGTAATACTTGAGATTGAATCCAAGGCCTTCATGCTGAGCTACATTCCCAGCTTTTTTAGTATTTTGAAACAGGATCTCGCAAAGTCACTAGGCTGTCCAAGATGGACTTGAGTTTGGATCCTTCTGCCTCAGTCGCCCTTCCACCCCCGCTGAGTGCTGGTGTTACAGGTGTGTCCCACTACACTCAGCAGGTCAGTCACTGTGTATTATCATTCATCTTGTCACTTTTTCCCATCCATGGAGCTTAGACGGGTCTTTCCTGTCCCCCTACACCCCCCGCACTCCCTGCTTTTCTTGCTTGACACCCTGAGGCTTGGACTCAGTGTGACTCTAGAGCACCACCAGAGGCAGCACAGCTCAGCTCCCAGCCCAAGTGTGCTCTGCAGGGGCCCTGATCGATTCCCACAGAAGTTGCTGGCTGGAGCCCACACCCACGAGGCCTTCTCCAAAGGATAACCTGAAGCGGCACAGTACTGCTATTGTAATTGTAAAATAGAATTGGAGGTTGTATTTTTATTTGTAGTAGAATTTTCTGTTTTCTGCACAGCAACTGGAACTCAGCTGTAAAGAGAAAACAGTAAGAGCATGGCACAGGGAAGGAGATGGAGTTTGCTTTGTGTCCTCTGTCGAGGTGTCGGTATGGCTTCTCTTCAGGAGCCCTGGGGTCCTGCTAGGACTTCTCATGAGACCGTGTCAGCGTTCCAGTGCTGTTTCTGCTGCAGAGCATGCTCAGACTAACAGGGACGTCCCCTGCCCCTCGGGTTATAGGAAAAGGCAGCTTGCAGCTGTTTCAGGTGGGGTCTCGGACTGAAAGCCACCTGCCCTCCTGTCTAGCATACCTTCCTGATAGTTGCTGAGAGCCCCTGTGATCCATGTGCATGTGGAGATGAGGCTGCTGCAGTCTTGTGGACAATTGGAGGTGGATGACAGAAGTCCGATAAAGCCTCCCAAGTTTGGGGTTCCTTTGTCTTTTGAAAAAAAATGTGTTTTATGTAACACTGTTCTGGGTGTCACACCTACATGGATTGTGTAAAGCAGCACAAAGTGGATCTCAGCACCAACATCCTAGGAGTCCCTCTGCCACTGGCCCCAGGCCCTGGTGACCACTGGCCTGCTCGGGTCCCAGAGTGGCGGCTTTTAAGAATATCACACAATGGGACTCTGTGGCAAGAGAGGTCTCACTGTGGGCTTCTCTCACCCAACACCATGCACGCGAGGTTAGGTGTTTGGAACCATACCCTATGCTCTTGGCATGGGTGACCAGTCTTTTTCACAGCCCTCCATGCCACCTGTCCATGGAGAAGGCACTTTCCCCCTGGGGCTCAAGGATTTCTTTAGAAATCCAAGTACATTATATTGTCTTATAAATGTCTCTTCTTAGACACTTCATAGGCAATTCGAATGCAACCCATCTAAAATACAATTTTTAAAATGTATATTCTTATTTTTAATTGACACCTAGTAATTGTACACATGTGTGGGGCACAGTGTGACATTTCAGTACTTGCATACAATGTGTAATAATCAGACCAGGGTAATTGGCATATCTGTCACTTCAAATCTTTGTATCAGGAACACTCACAATACATATTCACAAAATATTCAATTAATTGTTGACAAATTCAGTTATCCTGCTGTGCTATAGAACATTGGAAGTTATTCCTCTTACCCAACTATACTCCCCTTACCCATTAATCATCCTCTTCCCATGATTCCCTCCCACACTTTCTTACCAGGCTCTGGTGACTATTATTCTATTCCATATTTCTTTGATGTCAACTTTTTAGATTCATGCATAATGAGAACAAATGCCATTTATCTTGCTGCACCTGGCTTATTGTTTATAATGTCCATCAGTTCCATTTGTGATGCTACAAATGAAAGAATTTCACCCTTTTTATGACTGCATAATATCTCATTGTGCATATGTACCACATTCTCTCTATCCATTTCTTTATTAATATTTGAGGTTATTCCATCCAGACCCTGGTAATTGTTAATAGTGTTATGATAAACATACAAGTATAGGTGTTTCTTCAACATACCAATGTCAGTTCCTTCAGATTTATACCCAGAAGTGGGATCACTGGGTCTTATGAAAGTTCGATTTTTAGTGGTTTTTTTTTTTTTTTTTTTTTAGGAATTTCCATGCTATTCTCCATAATGGCTGTACTACTTTACATTTTCACAAAGTGTATTGGAGTTCTCTTTTCTCCACAATCTCACTTGCATTTATTATTTTCTATGTTTTTCATTGTAGGTATTCTTATTGGAGTGAGATAATAGCTCATTTTGATTTTTATTTACATTTCTCTGATGATTAGTGATACTGCACATCTTTTAATGTATTTGTTGGACATTGACATACTTCTTTTAAGAAAAGTCTATTCAGGTCATTTGCTTATTTAAAAATCAGCTTATTCTCCCCCCTATCATCATCATCACTATCATTATTTGGTTATTTGAGTTCCTTATATTTTCTGGATATTAAACCCTCATCAGATGGATAGCATTTAAACATTTTTTTCCATTCTTTAAGTTGTCTCTTTTTTCCTGATTATTTTCTTTGGTGTACAGAAGCTTTTTATATGGTTTGACATAATTCTTTTTGTCAATTTTTGCTTTTGTTGACTGTGCTTTTGGAGTCTAAAAAATCTAAAAAGTCTTTGCCCAGACCAAAGTTGTGAAAAATTTCCCTTATGTTTTCTTTCTTTCTTTCTTTCTTTCTTTCTTTCTTTCTTTCTTTCTTTCTTTCTTTCTTTCTTTTGGCAGGGATGGGCTAGGGTGGGGGAAATGAGGCAGAATCTTGCTGTGTATCCCAGGCTGGTCTTGATTTCAAACTCATGGTGATCTTACTTTCTCAGCCTTCTGGGTGCTGGGGTTACAGGTGTGTGGCACACACCTGGCTGCCCCTCGTGTTTTATTTCAGTAGTTATTTTAGTCACTTTTCTTCATGCTAATACAAATAACCAACACGCACAACTTAAAGGCGGAAAGGTTTATTTTGGCTTATTGTTATCATGGATGGTCAGCGGGCTCAAAGGCAGAAAGGGCATGGTGGAAGGGTCCAGCACAGAAAAGCTGCTCACTTTGTGGAGGTCGTTGGTCCATGTGCGTGGTTTTACAGCAGTACTGTGTTATTTGGTTGCTCTAGCTTTGTATGTTTTAAAGTCTAGCATTTTGATATCTCCAAGTTTGTTCATTTTTAGTCAGGTTATCTTTGGCTATTCTAGATCTTTTGTGATTCCATCCGAATTTTAGGAGTTTCTTTACGTTTCTGTGAAGAATATCATGGCTATTTTGATAGGATTGCAGATTGTTTAAAGTAGTAAAAAGGACATTTTAAAGATAGTATACTTAGGGCATTTTATCAGTAATAATAATTTCAATCCATGAACATCAGATGTCTTTCGCATTTCTTTGTGTCTTCTTCAATTTCTTTGGTCAGTGTTTTGTAATTCTCAGTACAGAAGTCACTTATTTCCTTGATTAAATTTATTCCTAGGCATTTTATTTTATTTTTGTTGCTATCGTGAATAGGATTGGTTACGCGATTCATTTTCAGCAACTTTGCTTTTGGTATATAAAATCTACCGACTTTTCTGTTGATTTTTATTCTTAACTACACTGAATTTGTTGTTCAGTTCTAACAGTTTTTTGGGGTAGACTGAAAGGTGGAAAGAAATGAACAGGTAAAAATAAAGGCAGCATGCGTGCACGCATGCTGGAAAGGCTTGCTTGGGAAGAAAGAAGAACTGAGATGGAAAACCAAGAGCAGCCTTTCACTCAGAGCCGGCTACTGCCGGCAGCAACCAGCGAGCCAGGCTGGCCCTCCTCCGGGCTGTGCGCGCTGCTGCCATCGCGCGCGCCCCCTGCCGGCGGCGGAGCCTCCAGGCGCGCTGCTCGCGCAGGAGGAAGCATTGCTGCGCCCGGTGCGCGTCGGGGTGTTGGGAAAGCAGGATGCAGAGCGGAGCTGCCCGGCTCTGTGTCCTCCACGCAGGTGACGCTCGAGAGCACGATGGCCCTCACCGCAGCGTGCCTGCGGCCTCCTGGGCAGGGCCTCCTGGGTGCCTTTCCTTGCCTTGCTAGCCAGGCCTGCGCCCCGCCAGCAGGGCACTTGGGACAGGTTGCCGCAGCCCCCGTTCACCACGGTCCGTGGCCGAAACAGAGGAAACCGTGACGCCCTCTCCCCTCTGCCGACTGCCTCTGCCCGCGCCTGCAGTCGGGCTCCATGGTCTGCAGAGGCGGAGGACAAGCAGAGCACTCCGAGAGCATTCAAACTGAACCGGCTTCGCTGGAGTGACAAAAGATTAAGGCAAACGGATTAAAATTTTATTAACACAAATTAATTGTGGAGTTCAGCGTGACAGTGCTCTTCATGTATAGAGTGTGCATCCAACCTCCTTTATCCCACCCTCTCTTTTCCAAACTATAGCCATCACTCAACTACTTTCAGGCAGAATTTAAAAATTTCTGTGTATGAGTGAGAACACAGGGTGTTCGCTTTTCTGTTTCTGGCTTATTGCAAAAATGAGGAAGTTTTGTTTTTGTAGTGCTGAAACTCAGAATCCTGAGCCTTGCAAACAAGTGCTCTACCACTAAACTACATCCCCAGCAAGGTAAGTGGACTTTACATTCCCCCCAAATAGTTTTCCAAGCCTGTATCTACTCTACTTAATTCCTGGGTACTTTATAAATAAACTTATAATTATCGTCGTGTATTTATGGTTTTTCTTGTGACCTTTGGAATCTGTCTCTTCCTCCGTCCTTTCTTGGGGATGCTCCTCTCACTCTTTTTTTCCCCTCTGGCCAGCAAAAACAAACAAGTTGGACACTTGGAAAGCTGAGTCTACAATTTATCTTTTTAATCTCTTCGCTCGTCTTGGTCCATCACATTTTTCTAAGCCTATATTTGTCATGACAAGCTATTGCAATAAAAAAAGATCCTAATGCTTACACAATAAAAAACTGCCAATCAATCTGAGAGCTAACCACGCACAGTAGTCTGTGTTCCCACTCAGCACTTACTTATTTATGTATTTATTGTGGTACTTATTTGTGTATGTATTTATTATATTTATGTATATCTGAACCAAGGGCCTCAGGCTTGCTAGGCAAATTTTTCCCACTGAGATTATTTCCCAAACCTATTTGTTTTGAGACAAGGTCTTGCTAAATATCCCAGGCTCGTCTACGTCTCCTGTCTCAGCCTCCATAGTGCTGACATTAGCAGCACAACCCAGCACACCTGGCTCGCAGGTCAGTGAATGAGAGAGGAGCAAAGCTGCACACAGGATTGCCCTGCAAAATCTGTCGTCTAGTCCGGTATTTCCACATGGCATTTGCTTGCAAATGGTTAAGCCATTAGCTAACTTTTGGATGTTACCTGAGATTTCCTAAAAGCAGCTGACTTTCTTCAGGATATAAATTCAGTTTCCAAGATGGGCACTTCCCCTCCACACATTGGCTCACTTCTTTCAAATTTAAGGAAATAAAATCATTGTTAGCCTGCTCATGTAATTTTTTTAATGAGGGAGGGGCTGTTATTTCACACACAAACCCACACAATCTTAAAACATAATTAGAATCAGGTTCAGTTTAAAACTTCAGTGAGAAAGGGAGACCATGGACCTCAGCTGGAGAGAGTTTTGTACTGGGCCACAGATCCACGGCCCAACATCATCTTCCCATGAACCAAAGCTGAAGTCATGTCACGTGTGCTGCCATTCATGGGCACCCTTGCCCTAAGCAACACAAAACCTCATTTTGCTGCTGTCAGTGAATGTTCCCATAGAGCTACTGCTGTGCTATGAATGTGTCCCTCAAAGTCAACTTTGGAGAGTTAACATCTTTGCAGCTGTGTGAGCAGGTGGGTCCTCCAGGTGGGTAGAGCCAAGCAGAGCCCTACACTTAGGGCTATGTAGCTCAGTTCTGAAAGGGCTGGGGCTGTACGTTCCAGCTCTTGGACCTCCTATCCATGTGAGCCTTCTGCCATGGAATGACACAACAAAAAAGTCCCCAGCAATTGTACATTGTTGATCTTGGACTGAAATAACTTGTTCTTCTTTATAAACTACCCAGTTTGTGGTATTCTTCTATAGCAATAAGAAACACATGAAGACAGCTATATTTTCTATACTCACAATGAAAAATAATTGGGTGGAAACTTTGATGAGAGTCATATCCTCTGAGCGTCAAGCAGTGTACACTTTGACTGTAAGCAGACTTTCCTGACTTTCTTGGACACACCAACACACAATTAAGCTTCTGCTCCCAATCACATGCATATGTACTCTATAATCTTACGTACCTATGTGTGTACCCCTCTCTGGGCAGTCTAGAATTTTTTTTGGAGGGATTGAATCCAGGGCATTTACATTAAGCTACACCTCTAGACCCCTTTTTAATTTTGAGGCAGAGTCTTGCTAGATTGCCAAGGCAGGAGTCCAAATTGTGATCTTCCTGCCTCAGTCTCTCAAAGTGCTGAGATTATAAGCATGAGCCATAGTATCTGACTTAGATATATTCAATAAGGACTTCCACATCAGGAGAGTGATGTGATATTAGGCATTGGTGAAACAGACCTTTGTGATTTGGGCTCCTCTTGTCACCAAAAGGTTACATTTTTTGATTTTAATGTCTTTAACTATAAATCAGGATCAGCTCTAGCTGGTGGGTCATTGTGACATTCTTTATTGACTTTCTTAGTAGGCCTTCCTCATTTCTTGCATGCCACTTGGCCGAGAACTAAAGTTTTTCTGAATGCTCCTTTCTTGGGCTGAGGATGGTGTCTAAATATGCTTTTCTGTGTGCCACATTGTGCTTAAGTGTTGGATTCGGTCTTCAAGCACAGTGTGTT
Source organism: Cavia porcellus (assembly GCF_034190915.1). NCBI lineage: Eukaryota > Metazoa > Chordata > Mammalia > Rodentia > Caviidae > Cavia > Cavia porcellus. The sequence goes on from NW_026947505.1 coordinate 36,917,365, forward strand.
AGTCACCTTCTTGTGTCAGAACAAAATACCTGGCACCTACAGTTTAAAGTAAGAGAAATTTATTCTGAGTCATAGTTTCAGAAGGTTCAGTGTATGTCCTGCTGCCTCCAAGGCAGAAACAGCATGATGGATGGACCTGCTGGAGGTAGGCTTCTCACTTCAGGGCAACCAAGAAATAGAGTGATAGAGAGAGAACTGCAACAAGAATATACTTTTCAGGTCACACACCTAGTCTAGTAATCCTCCTCCAATCCGGCCCCAGTTCCTAACTGCACATTTAGCTATGAGCTCAATGGATCAATATGCTGATGAATATAGCACCCTATAACCCAGTCACCTTCTAAAAGCCTCATACTGAACTCAGAAGTCTTTTGGTGTACATTCTAGATCTAAAAGTAACTTTCTCATGTTTCAGACATAACGGATCATCTGTGTAGCAGTGGCCAGAAGGCCATGGCAGACGTGATGCTGGATCTTTCCCTCCTAAGTCACCTGACTTGCCCTTTGTGCCCTGCAGGGCAGGAGCTGTGTGAAGGGGTTCATGCCAATGGACAGGTGCTACCCACTACTTTAGGCTTGATCTCTAAACGCGACATTCTTCCTGCCACCTGAATGAATATAAAGGGCCAGGAGCTCGACACATTGCCTTTGAGGGCAGATAAGCAGCCCATCTCCATGACCACAGATGAAGACAACCTTGCAACAGGAAGGCTGGGTGGACTCCATAACTAATGGGAATCACAAATTCCATATGAGACACTAAAATGAACAAGGAAGCAGAGTTTGAACGGAGCTGTTCTAGCGAATCCAGGGTACAACATTTAAGTATGGTACATTGAATAGTATTCTTGGCAGCCCTCACAACTAGAGTATAAAGCAGGAGGAATGAGCCAGATGTGGTCTGTAGGAAAACAAAGACTCAAAAGCATGACCCAGGTCCTCCTCATTGCTCTGCCCTCTTTCTGATCAGAGTTTAATGAATTTTCCATCTCAGTAGTGATTTCGGTAGTGACACTTAACCACTCTACTGTGCTTCCACTCTCCTCCACTCTCCTGGTGTGCCTTGTTTGGTGGCCATCACAAACCTACAGAGCCCTGCCACCTAGCGCTGGCATCCTTGCTCCCCCGACCTGTGCCAGTGTGGTCTCCTTCTTGTCCAAAGGAGTTAGTTCATTGGTGGCATCTCTGGTCCAGACTTGCTCAATCAAAATCTACTCTTAAACAAGCTATTTGGATGCACATTAAACTTGAAATTTTTATTTTTTTCTGCTTTGCAACATGCTATCATGTACCTGGTTATTCATGTTGTGGACTAAGAAATTGAAGCAATAAGAAAACGCATATCCATCCAAGAACATGAGCTTTTTCTTGGTCTCAAGATGCTTTGATTTTATTTCTTTTTATAAAACACACTTCTTGTTTTATTAGATTACAGGCTTGATAGACTTAAATCAACCTTATTGTACACCCAAATATAAAAGCTACACATACACAGACAAGATTAACAGAGCAGGTCCACATATAAATTTGGGGAATCCTGGGGGTTAAATCTAGGACCCTCACACTGAGCTACATCACCAACTCTTCTTTATTTTTTATTTGAGATATGGCCTCACTAAATTGCTGAGCTCCCCAGTCTGGGCTTGAACTTACAGTCTTCCTGCCTTAGCCTCCTAGAGTGGTGGGATTACAGGCCATTGTGCCCACCTAGCATAGAATATCGATAGATCAGTATTTCTGAAAGTTCTTTAGTGGTTAGTTTGAGTCTCACCATCACTTCATTACTTTTCTCTGACTCTGAAGCACTTCTCTGACCCAGCCAGAGACAACCTGATTTGTGCTTCTTTTAGCCAGCGTGCAGAGCCTTCTGGAAATGGTAGACTTTTCACATACAATTTATGTCACCTGCCTGCTATGCATTATTTTCCCTTGGCAGCAGCTGCAAGCATGGGACACCTTGCCAACAGCCGACCCTTCAGCAAATCATCTCAGCCCACCTGTATCTGGGACAAGAGTGGCTTTCTTTGTCCTAACTCTCCTTTTAAAAAAGGTTTAAGTAGTTTGCTACTTGCTAGCACTAAACTAACCCTGAAAATGTACTGGGAAGCTTGCAAAAATAGCCAGTCATGTGACATACCTGGTTTGGGGAAGGGGAAGTTGAATTGTTTGCTTTTCCAAGTGGAAAACGTACCCACATTCATGGAAAAAACTCACAGCTACGTTTCTTGTGGAGGCCTCTTTCCTGCCCAAAAAGGGAAGGTGCCAGTCTTTCACCAGCCATAATCACTATAGGCAAGCTTTCTGAGTGGTGGAGAGGCAGTGCATTTTATAGTATTGGTTCCAAAACTCAGACTTTTTCCTGGACCATCTCAACAGCCAATAAAATTTGCCAGAGGAGGCTACTCCGGAGCTCAGTGGCATTCTTAAGTGCCTTGGAGGGTTTAAAAATGGATGCTGAAGACAACAAAAAGGAGAAAACTAGAAGGCAAGAGAAGGCAGGTATCGTTTGAGACTCTTAAATTTAGGATAGTATGTAGAAAGAGACATTGGAGCCACAGCGATCTTGTAACAAGCATGACCGTGGTTTTCCTGATCTAACATTTCTTTTCTTCTTCCTGTGTTTGCGTAGCACCTGATGGACAGGAACTGGTCTCACGTCCAGGATTGTTTTTGTTGCTTGTTTTTCATGAATGAGAAACTGACAATTTACAGATGAGTCAACAATTTTATAGGATGAGTGCTGCATGTTCCATGGAGAAGCAGTCTGTACATGAATTTGGCACCTGAGGTCTATGGTTTCCAACTATCTGTCACACAGTCAGCTCTAGAACCTGGCTATTGGTGAGCATGGCTATGGCTCAAAAAAATGAAGCCAGAGTATTTCACATGTATATTAGCATTTAAATTTCTTTTAATGTTTGAGATAGGTAAAAATGACCTCTTACCAAAAAAAAAAAAATTAGAGAAATGTAACTCTATTGCTAAGCAATACTCTTTTTAATGCCAATTTCCAATTTCTCTTTTTAATGCCAAAAATGTGGTGTGATCAGATAATTTTTTTATTGATTTTGAAAAATGGAGAGTAACTATATGTACTCATGTATATACATATTACATACATAAATGTGTACATTGTACGTGCATATTATATCTACATATATTATATGTATTTGTTGCATATATTATGTGCATTCTTATATGAATATATTATATGTAAATGAGCATATGCATATTCCATATGTATGTATACTTGGTACACACATGCATTTTATGTATGTATATGCATATGTTTGCTATACATATAGACTGAAAATGCATGAATATTTACATGAAACAGTGACTCATGCACTTATATATTGATGCAGACGGTGGGAATCAGTGCCATATAAAAGCTACTAAAACTTGAAATCCTAGATTAAAATTTAATATTTTGGAAATCAATTTAATTGATACACAGAAATATATATTGCATCAGCTTGGTGGAGAAATCTGAACCCAAAAAGCTTCTTACTGTGTTTGCCATGGCATTATCCTTGGCTAGTGCCTGTAAATCTATACTACCTGTCCCTCTATGTAATTCATTACATTTCACCAGTCATGGACTGTGGTCATTTGTAGGCCATTAAAGCCAACAACAGAAACTCGTCCTGGGACTATGTGGCACGAAGGGAATTTCTGATTTTTTTTATGAGAACTGGAGTATGGAAAGCATGCCAGATCTCTACATTCAGGACTGTAGGAGATAAAAAATGATGTTCCCCCTTTCCTTGTCTTTATATTGCTGTGGAAAAAATCAGGACTGACTCAGATGGAAGACACACAGCACTAAAGAGCTGGGAGGCATGGGGGTTGGAGATTCAGCGGCATAAGCGCCTGCCTTGCAAGCAGGCAGTTGTGAGTTTGATCCCTGGTACCGATAAAAACGAAAACCACAAAACAAACAAACAACAACAACAACAACAAAAAAAAAACACTTGGGAGGCAAATCTTTATTATGCTAGCAGGCTAGAGGAAACTAAGTTCCTAATCACCAACCGTGTCTTGGGGTTAAACAGACACTTATGTATGTTTTGGCAGGAAGTACAAAAGGTTGATAGCAAGTTATTTTAAAACTGATTACGTAGGCTTGGTCATATGTTATCAGACAGACTTGCTTTTGGGTTGAAGGGAGTTTCTTAAGGTCAGGGGCTTGGTGAAGCATGAAGAATCAATCATTGTATTAGACTGAGCTGCTCTGTCTCTGGGTGATGAGTCCTTGAAACCCTGAAACAAGTTAGCACAACAAGATGTACTTTCTCCCTAAGTTATACTTATTTTACAATTTGTAGCTGGCGTTGGAATCTCAAGGCTAGCTGAATCTAAATGGGCTGAGCCTGTCTTTCCTGCTCTTACTATATTGTCAGGTTATAAATTTTAAAATTTCCTTTATGACATTTCCTTCTTTTAAATATATATTTGACTGTCTTAATCCTTTTAGTTCTCATGCAACTTCCTTCATCAAATTTGAAGTTATGTTTCAAAAGCATTATAAGGATTCCAATTTGTAAAACAGCTTGAAAAAGAGAACTGTGCTTCTGTGACCTTTAAAAAAGTATGTAAGTCCATACTGTTGAGTGATATTAATTCATTTATGAATTTGAATATATTGGGTCTTACCAGGAGCTGTTCTGGACACTGGCAGGAAGGAGAGGATGGAGTTTACCCTTAAGGAATAATCCTCTAGAGGTCAGGGTGGTAAGCCAAAACCTCCACCCTGAACAGTACTGCCTTGGGGGTGAGAGAAGTCACTCAGGCCATATTGAGGCAACATGGTCACGTGTACTGGCACCAAACTCTCAAATATATGTGCCCAGGTAAATTTCTCTTGCTTTGTGTGACACACTTGAACTTTCAAGATCTGATCTGAGTATCGGTAATTTTGGAAGATAGATGTTATTTTCAACCACACTGAGAGATAAGGGCAGAGAAATAATGAAGTGATGTCATGTCACTTAGCCAGTAGGAACTCAGTCAATATCTAACCTATTATAAAGTCAGAATTTTTAATTTCAAATTTTTATTCATTTAATTTTCTTATAAAGTGAAGATGTTCATTAAAAATTTCAGAAAAGTATAAATAAGAAATAATTAAATTTTTATGAAATGTATTTTCTTATCCCAGGTCTTTTCTCTCTTTTTTTTTTAAATTTTAGATAGGGTCTCACTAAGTCACTCAATTGTCTAGGCTAGACTGGAAATTGAGATTCTCCGGCCTTAGTGTCCCAGAGTGCTGAAATCACAGGCACGTGCCATCATGATCAGCTAGTCTTTTTTTTTTTTTTTTGGAAACAGTCTGACATTTCACTCAACCAGCTTTTGTAGAGATGTCTAATGTTACAAGTTTTATATGCAAAACTTTTTCTCTGTGGTGTCTATGAAGCCCACTTGGATTCAAAGAAGCACAGTCTAGCAACCCAGAATAATTTGAAGAGTGCAGTGTCTAGTTTTCCTGAAAGTACACTAGAAGAGATCATATCATGACCCACAGAAGCACTGATCTGTCTGGCAGGATCTTACCGCTGTCCCTTGCTCATAATGGTTTGTGGGATGCTGTTGTGATGCCTGTATTGGGTCCACAAAGCACAAACACATTCAGATTGCTTACTTGTGTGCAGCCTTGGGCAACCCTCAAATGTGTGTATTCATTCTCTTTTTTTTGTCTTTTTCTTTTTTTATCGGTACCGGGGATCAAACTCACAACTGCCTGCTTGCAAGGCAGGTGCTTATGCCACTGAGCTAAATCCCCAGCCCCTGTATTCATTCTTTAAGAGAGGTCTAATGATGCCCAGGTATGAAAAATACCTGACTCTAAATAAATAATGTCCTGTTCCTGTTTTTTCTTTCTCTCTTGCTTTCAAAACATTTTTCTCACCAAACCTGTCTATTTCACAACACATGGATGAAAACATTGTAGGCTCCAGCACCTCAAAAACATTGTCACTAAGGAGAAAAGACCTAAGAATGGGAGAGTCAAGGGCAATGCATAGACTTTGGAAGCGAAGAAAGGAAGCTAGTGGTCACACCTCTGTTCACTGAGGTCTGCGGGTGTCACCCTACCACAATGACTTATGCAGCTCCCCCACCCCATTGGGTACTGACATGCAAAAAGAGTCCAAAATCTTCAGATGGAGTTGAAGGGTATGCTGGATTGAAAAGCATCCTCCCCAGACTCATGCACGCCACAAACCCCAGAATGAAGCCCAACTTGAAATGGGATGTTTGCAGGTGTAATCGGTTAAGTTAAGGCGAGATCATACTGGAGTAGGGTAGGCCCTAGTCTGATGCCTCAGTCTGCTTAGGAGAGGAAAGTTTGGATACAAACTCAGAAAGACCCAGTACAAATAACGTTGATCCCAACATTCATTCTAGGGAGTTTTGATACCCAGAGTTGATTTCATTGGGCTGCTTGCTTAGTTTATAAAGTTAAACTCACCTGGCCCAGTTTGGCTTTCTCAGAAAAATCTTGACTTAGTCTTTAGAACTAACCATGGGGGTGCAGTACCCCTGAACTACCCAGAGGATGGCAGTCAGCCTGCATGTTGCCCAAATGTGTGAAGCTCTCATGTCCTCCTGCCAGAATATCTGGGAGCAATGGGCTTCTGTTGCATTATTTTGACCCCAAATAACATTTCTTTCACTAAATTATGCCTTCGTGGTTGTGCCTTAAGTTTACATCAAAGTATACCTTGAATATTCTGTGCAAGTGTTTCTTTTTCTTTTTTTAATTTTGAAAATGAAACAGGACACAAATTATACAGAATTTCAAAAAATACTAGGAAATTAACAATAGTTAATATATTGCATATTGTTATTTTAGAAGTAGCTCTTCAGATTACAAGATTTAGGCATAAAAATGATCAAACAATCAAACAGTGAAAGCACAAACTGTTCTTTTTGATGGACTTACAGAGATTAGTAGTATAGTTTTATATCTTGTGTACATATACACATACACACATATGTATGTATGTATGGATATATATATATATATATATATATATATATATATATAAAATATTTCCCTTTTTTCTTTTCTCCTTTCCCATATCCCAGATGTTTTTCCTTTTGAGTACTTTCTTTCCCTTTCATTTACACAATATGTGTTGTATATTTTGGATTATATTACTCTTTCAAGTTTTTTTTAACACTAGGGAGAAATTGTGATATTTATACATGCAAGTTTAATTTATTTCACATATGAGTGTGGTCTCACGTTGCATTCATTTACCTATAAAAGCCTCAAATTTATCCTTCTTTCTACTTGGGTAATATTCCATTGTATAAAAATACCACATCTTTTTCATCTATTCTGTGGTTGAAGAGCATTTGGGTTATTGCCAAGATTTATCTATTACAAATTATGCTGCTATAAACATGAGTAAACATAAATTGCTGTGGCATGATGTTTTCAATTCTTATGGGAAAATACCCAGAAAGGGAATAGTTGCATTGAATGGGACTTCCAATCCTAGTTTTTAAATTTTTTTTTATTTTAAAGAGATTAAGACAAAAAAGGACATAACAAAGCAGATCAGATCAGAACAATGCAAGTAACACAGCATTTTACCACAAGACAACCCATAATTAACAGTAACTACCATAGTGCCTCTTTCTTTGAAATAGTTGAGCATAGCTTCATATATGATAGTATCAAGCATAACAAAACAGTATAAAACCATTCAAGAGAATGAAAGCATTACAGAGCTTTCAGAACTAAATAGCAGAGAATGAACAATGGCTACTGTATTATCTTATTTTCTATAAAAAATTTGTTTATATTATCACACATAATAATACCCGATAAGATAAAACAGGATAGAACCAAACGCAACAGAAAAACAAAGGCACAGTAGAACTTCAGAGTAAGATGATACTAAATGAACACTGGCTATTCTAATGTCTTTTCTTTAAAATAGCTGTTTATACTATCACAGATAATAAAATCAAACAAACTAGGATAAAGCCATTCCAACTAATGAATGCAGACATTATAAGGCTTCAGAGCAATGTAATGGGGAATCATGATTACTATAAACTCTTACGTACTGTTAACATTTCTTATACTAGGGAGACTATTTATGCATGTGAGTTTGATTTATTTCGCTAATGAGTATGGTCTCAAGTTGTGTCCATTTATTTATAAATATCTCAATGCAATCATTCTTTATAGCTGAGTAGTACTCCACTGTATAAAAATACCACAGCTTTTTAATCCATTCATCAGTTTATGGACACTTAGGTTGTTTCTAATTGGCTATTACAAATTGTGCTGCTATAAACATGGGTGCACATGTATCTCTGTGGTATGATGTTTTCAGTTCTTCTGGGACTATGCCTAGAAGTGGAATAGCTGGAACAAATGGGACTTCCAATCCCAGCCTTTTGAGAAATCTCCAGACTGACCTCCACAATGGTTGCACCAGTCTACACTCCCACCAACAGTGCAGGAGAGTTCCCTTTTCACCACAGCCTCTCCAGGATTTGTTGTTGGCAGTTTTCTTGATCCTGGCCATTCTTTCAGGAGTGAGATAGGATCTCAGTGTGGTTTTAATTTGCATTTATCTAATGAGTAACAATGATGAACGTTTTTTCATGTATTTATTTGCCATTTGTATTTTTTTTCATCTGAGAACTGTGTATTCATCTGAGATGTCCATTTTTGGATTGGGTCTTTGAATTTCGTGGGTCTGATTTTTAAAAATTCTTTATATGTTTTAGACAGAAGTCATTTGTCTGAAGGACAGTTCACTAAGATTTTTTCCCAGTTTGTGGGTTTTCTTTTCACTATGCTGGAGATTTCTTTTTACATGTAGAAACTTTTTAATAAGACCTGATCCCAGCTATTGATTCTGGAAAGTATTTCCTGTGCGGATTGATTCCTGTTCATGAACTCTTTACCTACCCCTATGGCTTCAAGATTTTTACCTAATTTATCTTCCAACAGATTTAGTGTTTCTGTTTTAATATTCAGATCTTTGATCCATTTAGATTTTAGTTTAGTACATGGTGTTAGGCATGGGTCTAGTTTTAGTTTTTGGCATGTGGAGAGCCAGTTTTTCCAGCACCATTTATTAAAGAGACTGTCGTTCTTCCAGTGAACCTGTTTGGCCCCTTTATCAAAGATAAGGTGGTTGAGTGTGTTTGTAGTTGTGGTTGTATCTTCTAATCTATCCCACTGTTCTTCCAGTACCATGTTGATTTTACTACAGTTGCTTTGTAGTATAACTTCAAGTCAGGGATTGTGATGCCTCTTGCCTTGCCTTTGGTGCTTAGAATTGCTTTTGCTATTCTAGGTCTTTTCTGGTTCCAGATGAATTTTAAGATTGATTTCTCTAGATCTATGAGGTATCTTGATGGTATTTTCATTGGGATTGCATTGAATCTGTATAACAGTTTTGGGAGAATGGACATTTTCACAATATTTAGTCTTCCTATTCTTGAACAAGGGATGTCTTTCCATTTTGTGAGATCATCTTGATTTCTTTTTTGAAATAGGTGTTGATGATCTTCTGTATTTCCAGAGTCGGTAGTGATTTCCCCCTTTTCATTGCTTATTGCATGAATTTGAGTTTTTTCTTCCCTTTTTAAAATAAGGTTAGCTAGGGGCTTATCAATTTTATTTATTCTTTCAAGAACCAACTCTGATTCACTTTCTTTGGATTGTTTTCTTAGTCTCTATTGTATTAATTTCTGCTCTGATTTTTGTAATTTCCTCCCTTGTTTGACTTTGGGCTTGACTTGCTCTTCTTTTTTTAGATGTTTGAGGTGTAGCAACAGGTTGTTTATTTGTACTCATTCTGTTTTCCTGATGTGGGAACTCAGTGCAATAAATTTTCCTTTGAGGACTGCTTTCATTGCTTCCCACAGATTCCGGTAAGTTGTATTTTTGTTTGCTTGTAGGTATTGTTTAATTTCTTCTTTAATTTCCCCTGTGACCCACTGTTTGCTCAAGAATGTATTATTCAATTTCCATGTGTTTGTGGGGTTTTTCCAGTTTCTTTTATCATTAATTTCTAGTTTCACGGCACTATGATCTGATAACATCCCTGGGATAACTTCAATTCTTCTGCATTGATTTAAATATGTTCTGTGAGCTAGTATATGGCCTATTTTAGAGCATGTCCCATGTGCTGCTGAGAAGAATGTATATTCTGATGTTGTTGGATGGAACACGCTGTATATGTCTACCAAGTCCATTTGTTCACAGGTGTGATTCATTCTGTTATTTCTTTGCTGATTTTCTGTCTGGTTGATCTGTCCCTTGGTGTCAATGGTGCGTTAAGATCTCCTGTTATCATTGTGTTATTGCTAATTTGATTTTTCATTTCTATTAATACTTGCTTTGTATAGCTGGGTGTTCTGGAATTTGGTGCATATATATTTAAGTTAGTTATCTCTTCCTCTTTAAGTTTTCCCCTAACCAGTATGTAGTGACTTTCTTTATCTCTTAGGATCATTCTTGGTTTGAAGTTCACATTATCTGCAAACAAAATAGCTACCCCCGCTTTTTTTGGTTCCTGTTGCATGAAGTATTGTTTTCCCTCATTTGACTTTCAGTCTGTGAGTTTCCTTTTGGGTTAGATGGATTTCTTGCAGTCAGCATAGGGTTGGATATTGTTTCTTGATCCATTCTGCCAGTCTGTTTCATTTAATTGGTGAATTGAGACCATTTACATTGATGGTTATAACTCTTATACATTGGGCTATTGTTGACATATTATCTTTCTGCTGTTGCATCTTTATCTTTTCATTCTCTTTAGTTGTCTACCTTGCTTAGTGGTTTTTTTCCTATGTGTATCTAGACTATCTTCCAGTGTTCTTTGGAGGGCTCGCTTTAATTTCGTCTATGACCCATTGGTTGTTCAGGAAGGTATTATTTAATTTCCATGTGTTTATGTAGGCTTTGCAGTTTCTTTTGCCATAAATTTCCAATTTCAGACCGCTATGATCAGATAACATGCATGGGATAATTTAAAACCTTTTGCGTTTACTTAAGCATATTCTATGGGCTAACATATGGTCTCCTTTGAGAATGTTCCATGTGAAGATGAGAAGAATGTATATTCAGATGTTGGGTGGAACACTCTGTAAATATCTAATAAGTCCATTTGTTCACAGGTTTGATTCAGTTATTATGTTTTTGCTAACTTTTTGTCTAGTTGATCTATCTCTTTCCGACAGTGGGATATTAAAGTTTCCCATTACAATTATGCTATTGCATGTTTGATTTTTCATGTCTATTAGTCCTTGTCTTATTTAGTTGGGTGTTTCCATATTTGATGCATATATAGTTATGATTATAATCTCCTCCTCTTGAATTTTCTCCTATCAAGTATGTAGTGACCTTCTTTATCTCTTTTGACCACCTTTGGTCTGAATTTCATATTGCAAACAGAATAGCTAGCTATCCCTGCTTTTTTCTTAGCTCCTGTTGTGTGGAATATTGTTTTCTATCCTTTGATTTTCAGTATGAGTTTCTTTTTTAATTAGTTGTGTTTTTTGTATACAGCATACTGTTGGATCCTGTTTCTTGATCCATTCTACCACTCTATGTCTTTTAATTGGTGAATTGAGGCCATTTGCATTGATGGATATAACTAATATGTACAGCCTTAACTTTGTCATATTATTTTCCTGTTGTTGGCTTACTGCTTTATCCCCTTGTTTAATTGCTTGCCCTGCCTGGTGGACTCTTTCTGTTGTTGTTCTGGAAATTTTGGTCATTTTTATTTCTATCTAGAACATCTTTCAGTACTCTTTCTAGGGTTGGTTTTGTGGACATGAACTTATTCAGTTGTTCTTTGTCATGAAAGTATCTTATTTCTCCATTAATTTTGAAAGAACTTTTGCAGGATACAACAATCTGGGTTGAAAGCTGTTTTCTTTAGGGATTGAAATACTCTATTCTATGCTTGTCTTGACTTGAGGGTTTGTTTTGAGAAATCGGCTGTGATTCTAATGGACTTTCCTTGATAGGTGAGCTGTTTCTTTTCTCTAGTAGCTTTTAGTATTCAGTTTTTATGTTGAATTTTTTGGGATCTTAATTAGAAGTAGATTTATTTTTATTATGGCTGTTTGGTGGTCTCTAGCTCTCACTTATCTGTATACTAGACTCTTTTCCCGTGCTTGGGAAATTTTGTGCTACTATTTTTTTTTTTTTTGGTCTTTTCCCTTTTTTGTGCTACTATTTTTGCAAATAGTTTTTTAATGTCATTTATGTTGAGTCCTGCATTTTCATTGACACCTATCAGTCCTACTTTATTTTTCTTTGCACCATTTGGGAGCTGTTGAATGGTTATTTATGGCCTTATTTATGTAATTTTAAAGAGTTCTTTCCTTTTATGAATGCTAGCTATAATCCTGTCTTCAAGGTCTGAAAATCTATCTTCAGTTTTGTTCAGGCTGTTTTGCCAGCTTTCAATGAAATTTTTAATTTCCTGGCTATCTCTTTGAATTTGTTTCATGTATTCTATTTATTTACTCTATTGTTCTTTCAATGTTTCCATCATTTCCCCATGCTCCTGTACTTTTTCAGTATCTATATCTTTTGTAGCTACGCTGGTCAACTCCTTCATTATGATTGTCAGTTCTTTCTTTACTTGAGAGATTATTTCTAATCTGATTTCCTCTGTTGCCTCATGGATTTGTTTCCTTATTTCACTTGCTATCTTTTCAGAAATTTCAGATGAGTAACTTCCAGTGTCCCCTATTTCACTGTCTCTTGTACTTGTTCTGGATGGGCTAGGCTATTGAGATTGCATTTTGCTTTTTTGTTTTGTCATTTTCACCTCTTGGGTTAATATTTTGGTCTTTTCAGTCTCAGTAATCTCAACTGTCCATCATGTGTATCTTAGGGTCCCACTGTGTGGCTGATGTCCATCCAGTTGCTGGGTTCTGCAGTGTAGGGGAGGGGCCAGTCACCTGAATTCCTCCTGTCAGGCCAGTTAAGTGAGTCCTATATCCTTCCTAGACTGACTGGCCTAGGAGTATTGATGTGAAGCAATGCTAGTTCATATTGCATATTGCAGCTTCAGACTGTTCTAGGTCACCAGTCCTACCTGTCTATGGTATGCATCCCAACCTGGGCCTTACTGTGTCACTGGGGGTCTTATAGACACTTTAAGATTCCTCTGGGCTTGGGAACCCTTGCTGACACTCTCACCAGCTCATCCAGGGTTTTCTGTATGGAAGAATGGCTCACTTGTGCTCTCACTAGCTTGCCAAAGTCCTCTGTGTGGGAGAAGGGTCCGATGAGGCTTCTCTGAGCCACTGAGTTCCTCTGTTTTGGGGGATACTCACTGTGTTCTTTTTGGCCTACCAAGATTCTCCAGTGGGAAGAGGTGTTTCCAAGGCTCCCACCTGCTGACTGAGATACTTCAGGTGATGGAAAAGGTGACTGATGGTTCATGAGGGTGGTGAGGACTTTCAGGTGTGGGGCAGGGATGACCAAGCCTCCCCTCAGCTGCTGAGGTCTTTTGCAAGTTTTTCTTAATGTGCAAATATTTCCAAGGATGTTGTTTACTATATCACAAAGAATTATCTTTATGTACTGGTAAAATATGGAATTCAGTTAAATTAGTCTTGTTTCTTTGAAAAAACTAGTGCACTGACTGATTACTTTTTCCTCTTTTCACTGGATGGCTGGGGGTATGTTGTCAAATTTCCAAGTGTTTGGTGGCTTGTGATCTATTTTAGTTACTTGTTTCACTCACCATCTTTCTTCTCTTATTTTTTCATGTCCTTAAATTCCTATTATTCATTTCCAATTGTATGTGTATTTTTCTTTGTCTTCATGTTCTTGTAGCTTTTAATATTTTTCCTTAGTCATAATGAGTACTTTGTCATACATATTCATTTTCTCTCAAATGCAAACTGTCCTCCATTCTCCTGGGTCTTCTACAAAAGACTTATGCCAGAGAAGTCCTGCTTCGGCTTAGCTGTCTGGAAAATTTTTAATTACTTTTCAAGATTCAGTCAGAGATGGTGGATAATTTCGTGAAGTTTCTGAAGTCATTATGGAAAACTCAATAAATCCTGTTTTTATAACTTCTGTTGTCACTCTTTCCTTCCCAACCTAAATGTCTGACTTGTCTTTACTGCATAGCAAGTGTAATGGAACAATGGATGGAGTGATTACAGTTTCTACTGGCTGTGGTTTATGCAGGACCTATTTTTCACTCACTGTGGGCTGTGTTATTTCTTTTTATTGATGGTAACCGTTGTTTTCTTTATCTCCTAGCTGCTCTACCTAGGACTGTAGTAGGAAAATTCTATATTTTATCAACATCAATGTCAACACACAGCAAAGGTGCTCAACAGCCTTATGATAAATGAAGGATTCAGTAATAGTTTTGGGTTAATTGTTTTGTATGTTCCTAACACTGTGACACAAATTACCAAAAAAGAATCTTTTAAAATTTATTGACTATAGGAAGACCAGAGAACATGGCGGACAGACAACAGCAACTACCAGAGGCTCTCTGAAAGGTTCGGCTCAGAGGCCAGAAATAATGCGGACTAGGGAGACACGAATCAGTAGAGATATGCTCTGCTGACTCAGGAACGAACTGGGCTGAGAGAATCCAACTTGGAATACAGTCCTGGCGCTAAAATAGGAACAGAAAAATCTCGGTGTGGAGGCTCGACTCCGCGCCATCGGAAATCGGTTTGGATTTCCCGCCGTGCGGCGGCCGGCTATCTCCACAGCGGCTCAGCAAGGAGAGACGCGCCGAGCTCTGGGAGCGCCGAGCTCTGGGAACGGGAGAACGGAGTCGAAAAAAAAAAAGGACGGACAGAGGTGTACACGAAAACTGACTGGTGGCGAGGTGAGTGAGAATCTGACCCCCCACCACAGTTTGACTCTAGCGGAGATCTCTCTGGGCGCCATTCCCCTCTCGGACGGGATTGGAGAAAAGTCCCTGGCCTGAGTGACGCTGCTGGCGGACTCTCTAGGCTAGACTAGCCTAACCCAGATCCCAGAGCCGGACGATGGCCCGGAGGAGCGACTGACTTCCGCGTAGGCTGCCTCCTCCGACTCCCTGGTGTGCAGCGGTGGGCGGGAACAACTAGCCAGCGCAATTTGATCAGGCTGTGGCTGACAGGCAGGGAAGCCGGGCCTCCTTTGTAAGATTGCATTTTATAAGGAACAAAAAATATGGGGAAGGGAAGCAACAAAAGAAGCTCCTCGGCCCCCAATCCTGAGAAACAGGCAATAATGGACGCCGCACCAGTATACATTAAGCACCATATTGAGAGCCTCATAGACCAATTCAGGAATGAAGTTATCAATGATCTGAAGCTAGAAGTATGCAGAATAGTTAGAGAAATGCTAAACACCACCCAGGAAAAAACAGATGGTGGAATGGAAGAACAGAAAAAGAGGGGAGAATTGCTTGATGGAGAAAACAGAGAAAGCATTGAGTATGTGAAGCAGGTTCAAAGGGACTATCAAGAAATTAAGAAGTCTATCCAAGACTGGCATAACAGCTTGAAAGAAACTAAGGACAGACTATCTGAATTGGAGGGCAGACTTGAAACATGGGAGAATGAAATGAAAAACTTCTTAAAAATAACAAAGAAACAAACAGCAATAATACAAAGACAAGAAGATGATAAGAGGAGCCACAACTTAAGGATTAAGAACATAGAAGAAGAAGTAGGGACACAAACAAGTGAATTACAAAAGCTACTCACAGAAATAATCCAGGAGAATTTTCCTAATTTAGCAAAAGGTAAAGATACTCAGCTGTATGAGGCATACAGGACCCCAGCTACCTACAACCCTAACAGAGAAACACCCAGGCATATAATAATAAAAATCCCAGAAATTCAATACAAGAACAGAATATTAAAAGCTGTAAGAGACAAGAAACAGATCACTTACAAAGGAACACCCATCAGAATTACAGCAGATTTCTCTTCACAAACCATCAAATCACGAAGAGCATGGGGGGAAATAATTCAAGCTTTGAAAGATAATAACCTCCAGCCAAGATTGAGATATCCTGCACAACTGTCCCTGGAAATTGATGGAAAAACGAGGTGCTTCCAGGATAAAGAGGAACTGGGGGAATTTGCAACCACCAATTCAACTCTACAGAAAGTATTGCAGGATATTCTAAAAAAAGAAAAATACAAAGAACCCAGAAATAGTGGCAGGGAGGCCACAACGGATGGAGCAGAGAACAAAATGAAGAAGACAAACTGACAGCTACTGACAGAAAAAGAGCTCAACAGAAATGAGACAGAGAAGATTGGATGATAGGAACAGCTATTTTTGAGAAAATGACATCTTAATAGGTAATGCTGATTCAGTACCATCTTGTTTTGAAGTCTCATCTAGCTTTTGTTCTTCTGTCTCCAATGGTCTAACCAGGTTGTATCTTATTGGATTTTGTTATGTACGTTAGTATAAGCAAAAACCTTTTAAAGACAAGGAGATTATACAGAGACCATTGTTCATTTTCTGTTAGTCAATTCCAAATACTCTATAATGCTGTCATTCTCTTAAATGGTTTTACATTGTTTTGATATACTTAATGCTACAGTATATGAAGTTGTACTCAAGGACTTCAGGGAGGGAGTCAATATGGTAACTATTTTTAAGTCGGAAATATCTGGTGGTGAAACACTATTCTGCTTAAAAGGTTATGTTTTGATCTGCCCTGTTTCGCTGTTATGCCCTCTTTTTCTTTTTCTCAATCTCCACTCCATTATATACTTTTTTATTGTTATCCATCTAATTAAAGGGAAAAATATAGCAGGATATAATATAGTAACCCACTTTGACTTTCTATTTTCTCGATTTGAAGCCCTGTATTACTCTCACCATCTTGTTTTTGACTGAGGTTCCTCTATTCTGCTTTGCTGAATAGTATCAGGTTCGAAAGTTTAGGCATCAGCTGAGAAGATAATGAGATTCATTATAACGCCCATTCTCGTTGACTTCTATCTACTTTTGAAGACCTACAATATCTCCAATGTTTTGGTTTTGTCGGTTTTATCCTTTACGGTTTTGTTCAATAGTATTACAACTAATGATATAGGCAATTCTATTAGAAATAGCGGGAGGCATTAGGGTAACCATTGTTGATCACCTTGTATTATGTTTTTATATTATCTATTATATCCACCCTTTTGACTTGACCGATTCTGTTCTGTTATGTCACATTTGGTTTTACTCTCTTCCAAAAAAGCAATAAGAACAGTGGGAGCAATGAAACCCAAAATGTGTAATAGTCACTGTACAAAAGAGAGGAAAAGAAAATGCTCTAAACTATATAACTGCATGTATATTTAAATGTATAAGACAGAAAATGATATCACAGAGTTCTAATGGATCATTGAACAGAACTGTTTGCAGTATCATTGCTGGAATGTCCACTCTACAAACTTTAATTCTGTGACTTGAACAATTATTTCTAAGATGGCAATATGTAATCTATTAACTAGTGATTTCCTACTGCGCATTTTTTTCTTCTGTAAATCTGTATAACTTGTACCCTTCACTGTTTTTTTTTTCTTTTCTTTTCTCCTTAAATAAAAATTAAAAAAAAAAAAAAAAATAAAATAAAATAAAATTTATTGACTATAGTAAAAATTCATAATTACTTTCAGTGAGAAGTTTCCTGGTTTCTGGTTACTAACTGGAAAGCCAGTGTATATGCTTACAATGCAGTAAGTTACTTATAGCTGGGAGTTTCCTCAGTGCTTTGGCAGCGAGTTCTGATCTCTTTACATGTGCAAAAGCCAAAACTGTAGACTGTGTAATATTTGTTACACTAGTTATGTTTATATGGTATTGAAATAATATTATTCCTAGGTTACAGTCTACAGACTGAGACCATTTATGTCCCCATTATATTCTTTATATCCTTGCCTAGTTTTTCATAAAAACTGATTTTGCAATGCTGGAGGAGAAGAAATCCAGGGAATTGTAGATATTTACAAAATTTATTTCAGCTGTAGAAGTTTAGTTCAGAAAAAATCTGTGGAACAAATCACTTGTTGGTTGACATTCATACACCTAAGCATTTATGATTTTAATGAGGGTCCTTTTCACAAAACTCATCATAGTACCACATGAATACTAATGAGACATTACTGTAGAATTTATAGCCTGAGATTGTTTTCTAAGAAGAGAGGTAAAACCTAAGTATTGACTTGTTTTAAATAATGGCTACATTAGTTAGCTTTTCTATTGTTGAGACACAATATCTAATACCCCAAACTTAAAAAAAGAAAAGTTTCAGCTTATGGTTCTGGAGGATTCAGTCCTTGATCAGCTGGTTCCAATACAAGAATATCACAGGGGAAGGATGTAGTGGAGTTAGGCTGTGCAGTTTGTGGTAGATGAGAAACAGAGCAGGGGGACAGTTATAGGAAGGAAATGTGAAGGATCATATATAATACCCACGACCATCCCTGCAGACACAGAAGCATGCTCTACTAATCTGCTAGATGGTTTTTAATAGGTCATAATTATGTTTGCTGAAATTTTTGGTTTGTGTCAAAATCCTGGAATTTTTAGTGTAGGAAATTTTTCTAGAAGATTATGAAAATAGTCATTTTTAAATAATTAGTGATGCTTTGGAAATGTTAAGCATAACTAAGGGCCCAAACGAATGATGAATATTGGGAAGTAGGAACAAACTGTCCAAAGGGGAAGAAGCTCAAGGGAAGGTGCAGAGAGAAAGTAAGGAAGAGAAAGAAAAAAGAGAATAGAAGAAAAAAATGAAAGCATTTATAAATGAGGATGGAAAGAGGGGTTGAAGGGAGGGGAGTAAAATAGAAAACAAAACAATCAAGATACATTATGCATGGGTAAAAAATGTATCAATAAAATTAAGTTAGAAAGTTGGAGTTCAGGAGGTGAAGGCAAATCTGGTATTAAAAGATTTTTGTTAATGGCTTTACAAGGCTTCCGAGGAGTAGAATTCAACTTTCCATTTTGTATGAATTTTATTTTGTGTTTACTGAAGAATTCTAATCTTATATCATTATGTGCACATTAAAAGGAAACAACTGGGAAAATTTTTAAGAGTATACAAAAAACTAAATTAAGAAAGGGGGGCTGCTGAAGATGTAGTTTAAGAGCTGGGTGTAAGCCCCACTGGTGAAAAAATTACCATGTACCATGCCAGACAAAAGTATCTAGACGAAACCAAAGCATGAAAGCCAGCAAACAAAAGCCTTGCTATGCTTTGTAGAGCAGGAAATGGAAAGTAATACATTCACTATAGGAAAACAGACAACTTCTTACCTTAACAGGATTCTTCTAAGACTGTTTTCTCTTTAACACTTACCCCATTACTTTATTAATCATAAACTATGAGCTGTTTATATGTTCAGGCATAATGCTTTCTTCTGATTCCCAGATTGTCAACTGTGTGATCTGAGCAATGTCAAATAAAAATGAGAGGAGAAGAGAAATTGGTTCTTAGAAAATATACTTTTATCTTTATTGTGACATGCTTTTTTAAACTTTATATTTCAGTAAGTCACTTTGGCTTCAAATTTTAGCAGTAAGCAAAGCAAGCAAAAATAAGAACTTTGCACACATTTCTTTGATGAAATACTTTCAATATTTATCATTTTGTCTTTATCATTTATAGGGCATTGTGTCTTTTTAAAATTTTATTTTGAAAGTAGTAAAATACAATAGAACAAGACAGAATAAAGCCAACTAAAATCATACAGTGAAATTGGTACAGAACTTCACAGCAGGTTACCGGGATAACAGTAATAGGTATCACAATATATTTCGATATCTTTACAATAGTTGTTCTTTCAATCACGTATATCAAAATAAAATGAAATATAGACCATTATAGAACTTATCAAAAAAGAATAGTGATTAGAGCAGTACCATTAATCAGAATGGAGCAAAACAGTAATAAAAAATATTTGCCTTCAAAGAGATGGTAGAAGGAAATCCCCTTATTTGTTATAGTCAACCTCCCAAGAGATGCTCAGATTTCTGGTTCTCATTTGCTAATGGGGCAGATAGGAGAAAGGGAGTTAGGGGAAGTAGGATGTTTGACTCTAGGCCGTGCACCAGTAGGTTCACTATTGCTTAGCAGAGAGGCAGGCTGGTTGCTTGGTTTCCCAGCTTTGTAAGTTCCAACATGGTGTGGATCTCAGGAGACACTGGTGGTTCTCACCCTGGAAGGGCCGCGTACTGCCACACTGCCACTGCTTACCAGGGAAGTGAGCTTCTTACTTGGTTTCCCAGCGTCCTAAGTTCCAGCATGGTGTGGATCTCAGGAGTTGGTGGTTCTCCCCCTGGAAGGGCCCTAGGCATTGTGTCTTTCAGTGAGATAAATTGTTCTAGCTAAACTGATCTTAAGCAATTCTCATTCAATCCAAGGATGTTGTTTAAAAATGTCTTTTGAAAATTGTACAGGACAAGCACTCTTTTATAAAACCAAGGCCATGAAAGACAAACACAGACGGAGATGTCCAGATTGAAGAAAGATGAAGAGACAAATACACCAGCTACAGCCATAGAGCTGGATTGGAGCTTGGTAGGGATCCCTTCTCTTGTTTGTTTTTTCTGAAAAACTTGAGGCATTTAGGAACATTTGAGAGGATCTAAAGGTTAGACTCAAGGGCTGCGTGAGGTGAAGTCCCCATTCTAATTGTTGCCCTGTGGACGCAGGAAAGTGCACAGTTCTCTTAGGTGATACACACCAATGTGTCTGTGGGTGAAATTTGTTGCATCTGCAGCCTCCTGCCTATAACATGCAGGGAGGATTTTAAGGATGAACACTGTCAAAGACGCAAGAAGACTCAAATGTACTAGCTTACAATTTGGGAGTGCTACGCAATCAATGGCACAGAAGAGATTGAAAAATTATAAACATAAATTTTGTATAATTCTACAATTAAAAACTAGGAAATTAGGTCACATTATTAAGGCAGATTCACAAGAGTGAAAAATTCTACCCAACTGTACACTTTATTAGTCATTCTGAAGGCACTGGTAATTGCAGAACCCTGGAAGCATGGAGATGAATATCACTGCCTTGACTCCCAAGATCTTGCTTAGATGAATTTGGTGTACACTACTCTAGACCTTTGCAGGTCCTGCTTTCCCAAAGGAGTCATTTCAATCATGAAATAATCCATTTAATACCCAAAGAATAGCATAATTGACATTGGCAATTTCAGGGGGCTCATGTACAGTATAAATCTATAAATTATGTGTTTATTTGTAGTAAGCAAGCAGGTAGAGCCTGTTAATAGTATTCTACAGATGAGGACTATCAATGATCTTACTACTGGTAAACATCATGAGGCGTTTCTTTTGCATGTATACCCACAATCTTTTTCTTTCACATGCTCTGGCCTTCCAAGACAGACTATGTTGCTGCAGCAGCTAACACTTTTCTTCCTAAAACCTACAAAGTCCTTAGTTTGTCTACGAGTATCTTCTTGATACTTATATACTTTCTTGATACTGACGTTATTAGCACTGATTTTTTTATTCAAAAGGGTTCTACATTGGCAAATAAATTACTTGTTAATTGTAACTGTAATAATGACAAAAATAAATAAATGACACCAGGCCTAGGTAGTCTTGTGCAAATTATTTCAAACATATAAGGCAAATTATTGTGAGGTGTATAAAAGTTCAGAGAGTCCGAGATATGATGGAAAGCCTTCTAATGGTTTGCTTTATATAAAAAGAATAGCCTTGACTCCATGATAGGACAATATTACACAAATAAAAGTTACTATAGATCTACATTTATTGGTTCTTATAGAACAGCTGGATATAGAGAATGATTGATCAAATAAAAGAATCTGTCTTGGCTTTGTGATTTGCTGCCAATTTCTTGTGTGGGCCTCATCCTATAGCAGATGACCCTCATGTATATACCAGTTTCCTAATGCGTACAAGTAAGAGAAATATTTATCCCAAAATATGCCACCATCCACCTCAATGTTGCCATTTGTATTAATAATGTAACTCCACTTTGAATCTTCTTAAGATCATAATAAACATCTCATAGGCAGTAAGGGCAAAGCCCAGGACACTCTGAAATATTTTCACAAGATGTTTCAATAGCAGTAATTCTCACTGAGCATACAGAATTTCTGAGCTTCTCAAGAACTCTAAAAACATGTCTGTTTCTACATTTCACTATATTGTGTGTCTCTATTACATCCCACACTGCCATTTATTGTGAAAATTTCTGAAGAAAGTGATCTGCCTATTGGATCGTGAGTCCCCCAGGGAAGGAAACTGTTTTTTTTTTTTTTTTTTTTTTTTTTTTTTATTGGTACCGGGGATTGAACTCACGACCACCTGCTTGCAAGGCAGGTGCTTATGCCGCTGAGCTAAATCCCCAGCCCCAGGAAACTGTTTTTGTCTCCTCAAATGTTCTTTTTTATTTTATAGAAAAAAGAAAAGCAAAATTTGATAACAAAATATTAGTAGATTAACAATAGTTAATATATTGCATATTTTCATCTTCAAAATAGTTACTCAGAGTATGATATGGACATAAAATTTTCTCCAATCAATGTTAGCACACATCTTTCAATGAACTAAGAGACACTAATAGTATAATCAATCTGAATTTTTCTCCCTTTCCCTTCCTTTCTTTTTCCTTTCCCCCACTGTAATTCATTTTTCCTTTAAACAATTTCTTCCTATTTCATAATATCTATTATACATATTAGACCTAATTTATTTTCAATTTCTCACGTCATGAAGAAAATATAATGTTTACACATGTGAGTGTGATATATTTCAGTTATGAGTGTGGTCTCAAGTTGCACCCATTTACCTATAAAAGCCTGAAGTTTATCTTTCTTGTGTGCTGTGTAGTACTTCATTGTATAAAAACACCGTATCTTTTTATCCATTCCTCAGTTCATGGGCATCCCCAAATGATTTCCACACACAGGCAGCAAATACATGTTTGTACAATGAATCTATCATCTGTTCTAATCTCTTTAAACCCTGGTATTGAAAAATTTTCCCTTTATTTGACTCCTACTTCACATATATGAAGCATAGATAATAAATCTTGATAAGAGTTCTTATAAGTCCAAGTGTGCTCTGCCTAAATACAAAAACAGTTTTCCAGAAAAAATGTTCCTTACTGAGTGAGAGAGAGCTGTTAGGAAACTTATCAGGTTGAGAAATGGATGCACGTGATTAATAGCTTTGTAGAAGGTCTTTACTGAATATTTCTCATGTTTTGGCATATGACTAAATTTAAATTGAGAACAACCAAGGTCTAACATGACTACTGGCCACTCACACCACAAATATGAGTTGTAGTCCACATCTAGCAGGTCCGAATAGGTCTGGAGTCCCCTTGCTTCTGGTCACAACTGTGCCTGGCCTCATATTTCTGCTTACTCTCCTGTCCCTGTTACTAACTGCCTTTCTGTCTCTAGGCACTGCCTTGGTGTTTCCTAGGAGGGTCCCTTCCCTGTGCCTGTCTCTCTTCTGTCAAGGTCTTAGACTGACTCCAGTTCCCATTTCCCAAAAAGAGACATCAGCTACAGCTTCAAGTACCACACTACTCTAGGCCCTGTAGTAAATGCTTACCTTTAAATGAGGCCCCAATCCTTGGTCTGGTCCACTGGGGCAAGTTGATGTTCTTATAGTGTGAACGATTGCATAGAGAAACAGCTTTCAGAGTTGGTTTATAACATTGTTATCATCAGTGAGAGGAAGTGGGTTACCATCTCTGCAACCTGGCACCTGGTGGACTGCTGTAACGATGGCTACAGTTCACTTCTGCTCATATACAAGGGCTGATCAAAACACATGGGATCAATTTAAATAAAAAACTTATTACAGTGAAAGAGACATTGCCATTAGTCTTGCTCAAAGTACTCCCCCTCATTTCCAGTACATCTGTCTCAGTGTTCTTGCCGCTTTCTGAAGCACTTCTAGAAATTCTCTTTGTGTCTTTACAAGGTGTGATAAAAACACATTGAATGCTGCTGTCTAGTGCCACCCAATGGAAAGGCAGGCTCATAAAAACAATATGGCATGTCCTCATCCTCTTCATTCACTAGATCTGGAATCAGCCCATTTCTGGCTCTTCTCCAAAGTCAAAATGACCACAATAGGTAAAAGTTTTGAACTGATTCAGGATATCAAGGCAACCATGACAGAGAAACAAGACACTCATGAAAGAGGACTACTTCAGAAAGTGGCAAGAATAACAGGATAAGTGTCCAAACTGAAGGGGAATATTTTGAGGGGGACTAATGGAAATATATATTTTCTGTAATAATAAAAAGTAAACATGCATAGTGAATCACACTTCATACATCATTAGCAAACAGACTGTAAGGAAGATATACAATTGGGTTTTTTGATCTTGATTCTCCATGTGCTCAAGTATAAGTTATGATCCCAATAGTTCCTCCTGGTCAAGATCAGTCCAGTGACCTATTGGATGAGGTCAGGGAGCCACTGTCCTTATCTCTTATCAGGTGAAGAATTTCAGAACTAGCACCTGATCCACATGGCTCAGGTGACCAGATATACCAAATCTACACTTTGACCAAGCAAAGTCAACTGAACCTACAAAACTTTCTTATCAAATTGCATTTCTTGAATACTATTTATTACAGTAAGCAAACTTTGTTAATTGAAGACATTTCTGTGACATATTTATGTAGCAGTGTTTCCATATCTCGTTATAGCCACCTCTGAAGTATAGATTTCTGGTGAGCTAGTCACTAAGTATCTTTAGGCATTAGGTTAAAATTGGCTTTTGTGCAAATATGCTTACCACTCTTTATTACTGTGTATTTTAAAATTGGCTATGCATGGTGGTCTGAATGTCAGGTCATGTTTAGCTGCTTCTAGCATCATTGAGGGGTGAAAAAAAGGAAAAGAGCTGAAAGGAAAGAATATATTATGGTTTGTGTCCAGATGTCCCCCCCAAGCCTTATGTAGTCATAGAGACTTTTCTGGAGGTGGCTGAATCTAGAATGTGTGATGCTGGGATCAAGAGTGCATGATTAGTTCACTGATTGGATTAGCACTGGCCTATTACCAGCAGCCTAGTTAGAGTAAAAAAGGGGCAGAAAGATGTTGTTAAGGTTGGTTGTTGCCTTTGCCGTCTTCCGCCACCATGAACAGTTGCCCCTCTGCCATGTGCCAGCCTGCCTTGGAGCCATCCAATTATGGACTAAAACCTCTTCAAACTGTGAGCTAAGTAAGCCTTCCCCCCTTTAACTGTGAGTATTAGGTTACTTCATATCAGCAACAAGTGAAAAGTAATTAAGACAGGAAAAGAAAGGAAAGAAGAAGGGAGGAGAGAAGAGGAAGGAAAGGAAAGAAAAGAAAAAGAAAGAAGGAAAAGAAAAGAAAGGTGAGGTAAGGCAAAGAAAGGGCAAGAGAAGAAAAGGGTAAAAGGCACTTTAAGAGTTTCTTTATGTACCAATCCTTTCCAAAGAGGAAATGAAATGAGCAAGAAATGGTTGATTACTGAACTCAGTGGGACTTAATCTGAACATGAACAAATGTACTAATAGTTCAGGAGAGCACTGGCCTGGGATCAAGTGATTCATAAATCTACCTTCTCCTTTGTCATTTTTGAAAATAGAAACATGACTAATATGCTCTGTTTTTTTTGACTTTTAGAGTTCCTCAAGTAATACAGACTTTCCATCTATTTTTATACAGAGGTATTTTCCACACTCTTAGAAAGAGTTGGGTTAGAAAAAGAGCCTCAAATTCACTTACAGCAACAATTTTAGGAGTCCTTTCTCTATGTTAAAACTTGCTTTCATTTACCTCTTTCTTCCTCGGTTTACAAGAGGACAGTACTGGCACCCATTACTTATGATATAAGAAGCCCTAAGTACACAAGTGGGCAGCTGAGTGTGCAGGGATGGCCAGATCCTTTGCCCCTGGGTTTTCTCTCCTTTGTTGGCACTTGATGAATATCTGCAGCTCAGAGCAGTCAGAAAGAGAGCCCAAGGAATCTCTAGGCCAACAGGAGGCCCATAAACTGAGGAGCATCATTATAGAGCAGCTTTTTCCTCTAAAATGAAATTATTCTAGTACAGAAAAAACAAACAAACAAAACAAATCCAGAGGACTAAAATGTTAACTACACAGTGATATATATTTAAAAGGAGAGGTGTTCTCAATTTAAGTTAAGGGACTTTCTACTCCAGTGACCAGGAGCTGGTCCCACTGCTATGCACATGGACTGTCGAGCCTCCATTGCCTGTGGATTTGCACTCCCAGAGATGAAGACACCAGTAAGCAAGAGCCTTGGGCAGATCTTGGGAATCTGTACTACTTGAACAATCTGGGAGTCCAGGGGAAAACGCTTTCCCCTCGCCAAGGTGGAATACTGTAGAATTTATTGGGACATTTCTTTCCCATGGCCTAGGCAATGGTGACATTACTGTTACAATGCTTTATTTTTGATTCTTCAATTTAGGGTGATAAAGGACAAGGCAGATTGGTTATAAAAAGTGGTTACTACATAGAGAGGAGGTAGACAGGCTTTCCCAGGGGTTTCCAGCCAGGAAAGAGACCAATGATGACAGATGCCTGAATTTGGTAAGTTCAAGCGAAAAAAAATGTCTCCTATTCAGGCAGTATGACTCATGGAACCAGAAAGAAGGAGGTAGAAAGCAAGAAGAATTTGAAGAAAGAACAATAGAATACTAAAAACAAATTGTGCCAGCAAAAGTGTTTCATTTATTCCTTTAATACAAATCTTTGAAACTATTTTAGCCATGTATTTAATCAGCATGCACTACATATATGTAAATATAACCTTGAAAAATATGTCTTTTTCTCAACAAAACTCCAAGCCTCAAAGTTTAATTGATGTTCTACCAACCTTCTAGAAACAATTAATTATGACTAAATTCCAGTATTTTTTCCAGAATATAAAAAGATCCCAAGATGACTTGCCATCCTATACTACATGAGCACTAAGAAAATTACATGCATAAATTCATTTTGAAGATGGATGTCAATATCCATGTGAATAAAACTTAGCTAACAAAAATCCTACAGTATTCTAAAAAGACAGTAATTAAATATGATTTATTTATAAATGAAGGACAGTATAATATGTGAAAATATTTCAATGGATTCTTTGCATAAACTAAAAATAAAATATAAAATGCATGATTATGTGAATAGATGCAGAAAATGTTCCTGACAAACTCAACATTTATTTATAGTAAAAATTGTTAACAAACTAGAAATAGAAAGGAACATCTTCAACTTGTTAAAGTTATAGGCCCTAGAAGTCACAGTGCACATTAAAATTACTGAAGGCATTTAAACATTTTCTCTAAAATTTTGAGCAAGGTAATGATATTTCCTATCAGTCTCATTATTTAACATTTGTATATACGCTCCTGACTGATGCTGTAAAGAAAGAAAACAACATAGGTGATATTAAAAAAAGGAAGACGTGTAAAGAAGTAGATAAAGCTGTTAAATATGATTTACTCATGGAAAATATAATTATCTATGTCCCAAAATCCAACTGTTAGAACTAGGAAAATAGATTACAACATTTTCAGATATAAGCACAATTTGAAAATTCATGGAATCTTCTACAATCACAATACTAACCAGAAAACATAATAAAAATACTATTCCAGATAGCAGTCAGCACTCCAGAGAATTTAAGAATTTATCTAATCATTGATTCATAGGAACTTCATATAAATTATTTAAGAATTATGATTGTCATATATAATGATTTAGAAATAATCCTATGTTATTACATAGGGTTTATTCGTAACATAAAGATGCTAGATTTTGCACATTTAATTATAAATTTAGGACAATTTTGGTAAAAATTCCAGGTGAATTTTCATAGAGGATTGCAAAAGTGTCACCATAAAGTTTATACAAAAATGTAAAGGTCCACACAAAAATAAGTAAAGCTTGGAAAATATACATAAATCGATGAGATCTATCGTAGCAAATATGAAGACACACTCTAATGTTAAAGTTCATAAAGAATGCATATTTTCCCAATAACAGATTCATAATTCAGTAGAAAAATAAAGTTTGTTAAGAGATGGATCCATATTTGAGCATTTAGTGCATAATCAAGATGGAGGCACAAAACAATACAAAAAGCAGGTTATTTGATAGGTGGTGTTTGGAAAATTGGCTCACAATATGGAAGAAAACACATCAGAGTCCTTACCTCATGCTATTTTCAGAGGTAGATGGCAACTGAATAAAGACATAAATGTTAAATTTTAAAGATAATATATGATATATAATATATAATATCATTAATATAGGAGATTATCTTTGTGACATAAGGCAGGGGACAAAATTATTAAACAAACCTCAAAAACCCAAGCTGCTAGGTAACAAATTAAAAGAATTTACTTCATTTAAAGGGCATTAGAGATAAAGATGATAGATGTGTAGCTCTTGGTAATATTTAAAAATCATTCATAGCTACCATAGGTAGTATTTCTTGCAGTTGACTAAGGCAGGGTTAGGAATCTGAATAAAGACTACACAAAGACATTTATAGGCAGTTTTCAGAAGAAGAAACCCTCAAGTTTGGCAAGCATGTGAAAAAAATATAAGCCCATTTGTTATTGGAAAAGTGCAACAAAACGAAGCAATAATCATCCCTGGGCATTTTTGGGAAGGTGGTTCTAGGCCTCCCCTTTAGCAATATGGTCTAAAAAGTTTTTATGCCATATTGTTTGGGGAATAATGTCAATGAAAAGTCTGTACATGGTCTGTACAGATTCAGGTATTTTTCAATTTTCTAAATATCCAATATCCTCTCTTTTCTATACGCAGTTGATTCAATCTGTGGATACAGAACTTATAAATACAGAAGGATGATTTTGCTTTCTTCTGCCGACTGCAAACTGGTCTGCTTTGCAAAGCCACCCTGCCCTAGAAGCCGATTATGGTACGAAACCTCTAAAAACTGAGAGTAAATAACCATTTCCTTCCTTAACTTTGGGCATCAGATATTTTGCCTCAACAAGGAGAAAAGTAACTAAGACATATATCTACAAAGATTCTTCACAGAAACATCAGATCAGTGTTTGATTAGTCAGCAAGTACTGTAGGTATCTAAGCAAAAATTACCATCACACTATGTAAACATCATTTAGAGTACTAACTAGTTACATTGCTTGTATTGGTTACTGTTATGCTATTTGCCAACAATTATAGAATTATTCCAGAGAGTTCCTCTCAGTTGATTGCAGGAGCTGGCAAGTCCAAAATTGGTAGTATGCACCACTCAGCCAGAAATTCAGGCACAATTTCAATCTGAAGGCAGAATTCCTTCTTCTAGCTGAAACTCAGCTTTTGGGGTTATTTTTGTTTTCTTTTGCTTGTTTGTAGGTTTTTTGCTTTTTATACCTTCAACAACTGAATGCATCAGGGCCACCCACTTTATCAAGGCTAATCTCTTTGACTTTAAGTGGAATGATTGTAGAAGTAGATCTTCACAGTGGGATGACTATAGAAGTTAAATACATTGCTATGATTTGTGTCTAGATGCTCCCCCAAAGCCTCATGCAGTCCATAGGGATTCTTTCAGAGGTGGTGGAACTAGAGTGTGTGAAGTTGGGATTAAGGGTATGATCAGTTGATTAATGGCTTCGCACTGCCCTAATCCCAGAAGCTTACATAAAGCATGAAAGGGGCAGGAAGAAGCCATTAAGACTTGGTTGTTGCTGGGGGTTTAGCTCAGCACTATAAGTGCCTGCTTGGCAAGCGCAAAGTTGTGAGTTTGATCCCTGGCGCGCGCGCAAGCACACACACACACACACACACACACACACACACACACACACACACAAAGACTTGGTTGTTGATTTTGCTTTCTTCTGCCCACTGCAAACTGGTTTGCTTTGCAAAGCCACCCTGCCCTAGAAGCAGCCGATTATGGTATGAAACCTCTATAAACTGGGAGTAAATAACCATTTCCTTCCTTAACTTTGGGCATCAGATATTTTGCTTCACAAAAGTAACTAAGACATATATCTACAAAATATCTTCACAGAAACATCAGATCAGTGTTTGATTAAGTCAGCAAGTACTGTAGCTATCTAAGCACAAAAATTACCATCACACTATGTAAACATTATTTAGAGTACTAACTAGTTACATTGCTTGTATTGTTTACTGTTATGCTATTTGCCAACAATTATAGAATTATTCCAGAGAGTTCCTCTCAGTTTTGCATCCACAGCTAGATATCACTCCTAGACCCATACTGAATGTATGAAATTGCAAGACAGGAGAAGGATGTGGAAAATAGAGATGAAAGGGAATGCATAAATAAGAAATTAAATAAACCAAGGGCTTTGTGTGGGCAGTGCCGATATAGTGCCAAGAATTAAGGCTGTTGTTTTTGTGGGGGGTTCTTAACTTTGTATACTTGATGCCCTAAACATAAACTTAAAAAAATCCTGGGGGTGATTCCTAGGTATTTACTTAGAAGAAATGCAGATCAGTGACCTGAGGATATTGTGATCCAGTGGCATTGACACTGGAAACAAAACTTTTCTCTTTTTACTACAGTAAAATCTTCAGCATTTGAAGACAGTTATGTCTCCCTTTTGGTTCCTTAAGCTGAAAGTCACCAGTTACTTTAGCTGAATAAACAATATTTTAACTCTGCTCCCTTCCCCTGGTACCAGGCTGTTAATAAGTGGCTCTGACTGTGTTTTCCAATATCCCTCTGTAATGTGCCTGCAGACCTCACTGTGGTTCTGGGTGGAAGAGAGTCAAGCTTCATCTCTTTTTAATATGGAACTTCTTCTAAGGTGCCCAATTTGGGTTTTTGGTCAGGGAATTACACTATAGGTTACCTAAGAATTTCAAAATTTTTAAACCTTAGAATACTTTAATCAAAAACTACTGTTAAGCAGTGCTACTCTAATGAAGAATTCAAATGTGACACTTAATACAATCCGTACCAAGTTTTATTGTGTTGGACATAGATCATCATCACGTATTACTGAATTTGGGGGGCTTTTTGCTTGCTTTTTAACCCAACCTGCATATTTACTGTCCCTTACAGCTTCCTATCTTGAATAAACATGACAAGCAGAAAGATTTCTTTCAGGACTTGTTCTTCAGATTGTACTCAAAGCTCTGTAGTATCCTGAGTGGAAGCTCCTTCTATAAGGTACTATTCCTTCTGTTACTTTACTGAACTTGTGATCCAAGTAACCTTGACCCCACAATTATTCCACCTATGTGGAAAGAGTTTCCTTCTATAAATAAGGATTGTAAATTTAAGAGTATCAAATATGTCAAAAGGTGAATTTCATGATTGTTAATGTGAATTTTATTATTCTTTTGTACAACTTTTCTTTCTATAGGAGGGTATGTCTGAAATTCTCATGGATATTAATGAGACAGTATGCCTGTGATAAACCTTCACTGGCATAAATGTTTTCAGAAAAGGCTAAGAGATGACATAGACAAGATTTGGCTAAGGAAGAGCTGTTGAAGCCTCAGAGTCTCCTTGCAAAGGTTTAGATGAGGCAGATAGATGAGGAATTCAGGAATAAGCAGGTAGAATCAAAAAGACAGGTGTGTCACTCTGTCCTACTATGCATCCTCCAAAGCTGGCTTGCTGCTCTGTGTCTATGATGCCTGGGAAACATGATCCAATCAGTGCTTGACTGGTTCCTTTTCCAATGATAGAAATCGAAACTTGCTCCCTGGGAGATCTAGTTTGAATGAAAGGAAAGAAGAAGGGAAGAATAACATGAAAACATTAAAATCAGAAACTTCAAAGAAATTAAGGATTGATGTCAGTAGCCCTGGACATGGAGAGGAAATCAGGGCTAGAAAGACACATGGTAGTGGGGGATCCAGGAGGGCTCAGAATCCAACATTGAAGAGAAGACAAGAGAAACTAAGCCAGGTATCACTAACTTTCTATCCAAATTACAATTAGTAAAACCTGTTGAAAGGGAATAATTTTACAAGAGAAATTGTTTTTTAAAAAACCTTGTTCTTTTGAAACTACCTAGTTCTCTAACTGCTTTGTGCCTTTGTAATTACTTTCTTGACACCTAAAAAAAAATCCCTAGACTACCAGAGATGACCTGATAGCCTGGGAATAATCCTGATCAATGCACATCAACATAAATAAGTTTTCCTCCAAATCCTGAGTGCTGCTTTGGTGTTTCTGCCTGCCATTGCATTTGGTGTGTTGCATGGGAAGACCAACTGACTTTTTGGGTCACTAGTTGTGGCCCTTGCAGATGGAACAAGAACTTCTCCAGGTCCTGACGGAAAACATGCTCTCAAGATTTCCTAAGTCCCCTCAGAAGTCAAGAGGATTCCTGTCTCCCCACTCTAGTGGCTCACATTGGATCCCAAAGGAAGGGTGATACAATCTATTTGTCTGTCTGCCTGTCTGATTCCCATAAGACTCCAAGGGACACCCTAGTTAGTCTGTCAGTCATACTCAGTTCAAGCAGAAAAAGAACTTGCTCAACTCTTGTTAGTTGAGGCCACTCTCAAGGGAGAGGGGTTGGAATGTTTAACTTCTGAGTACCAGCTGAATGAATATGTGAGTGAATGGAACTGATAGCACGAGCAATAGGCTACTCCATCTGTGTGCCAAGACTGGGAAGCACTGGTTGTGGTTCCATGGCAATTGGCACTTGGCAAAAAGGAGGCCTTTCAACATCTCTAGCTAAGTCGCAGCTAAGTCCTCATGAGGGGTGCTGCCAGGTGGGCATCTGAATAGTCTCTCCCTGAGGGGCACCCCCACTTTTGTCCATTGCACCACCATTCAAGGGTGCACAATATACACCAGAAGGAAACAGAATGAGAACTAAACTGTTAAAACCCTTAGCCCCTGACTTTATGGAGATAAAAATAAAATCAAACTTCTCCTTGCATCTAGAAGAAAGAAAAAAGACCCATTCTTGCTGACAATTCTGACTTGGCACCCTCATCAATTGCCACAGTTGTTGTCAATACCTATTGCTTCACTCTTTCCTCCTGGCCCATTTCATTCAGCCAGTTAAACCAGTTCCAGTTCGTTGCCTGCATTCACCTTCAGAGAACTCCCCTAGAGACACCCCTATCCTGGACAGACAGTGTCATCTAATGCCTCCTTGAGATGACTGCCAGTAATTTCTTCTGAGTTCCACATTTTGACTGAGAAGAATAGGACTGTCAGTCCTAACAAATGAGTTGCATACTGTAAAGCCTGAATAGAACAGGCTGAGATTTATCAAATTGGGCCCCTGAGAGCCTATGGTCACTGCAATAGTTGAGGGCAAACATGTGACTTTCCTAGTAAACAATGGAACAGAACTTTCTGCCTTCAAAAGTCTCCATGTTAAAGATTAATGATCATTGGGGAAACTAGGACTCTTGCTTCTTGCCCCTTCTGCCAGGCACAAAATTACAACCTAGGAGGGTATCTTCTTCATGGCAAGCCAGTCAACCTCTCTTTTTTTTTAATCCAGCACTTTTAACTTTGATTGTTTCCTGAGAGGATGATAAGTCTTGCATCAGCCCAAAACAGATGATCACAATCCTGAAGTTCTGAAAGATGTCCTTCCAGAGATTTAGACTAAAGATTCATTTTGGACCTGGACATCAACCATGCCACCTCACTGTGACCCCTGTTGCTATCAGATATCACAGAAGCACAATCAAGAATTCATTCACACATAGCCTGATATGTGTCAGCAATGCAGAAGAAAGGCCTCCCCTGCTTTCCAGTTGCTCCCATAAACCCCTTCAACTGAGAAAATTCTGAGGCAAAATGCCAGCCCACTTTGCTCAGTTGCCACGAGAGATTAAGAACTCTCTCACTATTTTGGAAGTGACTAGAAACAACAGATTTGGCCAAGCCACTAGCACCTTTCCTCCAAGGTTTCTCTGTCCCTTCTAGTTCCATCCTGGTTCTCTGAGCAAAGAATACAGACTGTCAAACTACTACATTGAACTTCTTCTTCCTGTAAAGGCAGTTCAAGATCACTGAAGTGCCAATGCCACCGCAATCGCCCCATTTATGTTGCATCAGTTTTCTGCCTCCCACAGCCTGTTGGTACACTTGCCTGGACCTAAGAATGCCCTCCTCTGCCTTTGATTGGCTCCTGAAAGCCAGCCCTTCTGCACAACTGACATGGACTCAGCCTCCCAGAGATTCAAAACTTGTTTATCTTCTTTGGAGAATCCCTCACAGCTGACCTTGCTAGTTTCCCATAATGACACCCAAACTGCTTGCTGGAAAGACACAAAAGCTCTACTAGAATGTCTGGCAAAACTGGTTACAAAAACCTCCATAAATTTCTTGAAGCTGCTGGCTTCTATAAAATCTGGATACTTGAGTTCACAAAAACAATGATGTTTACTCAGACTCTCAGTCCCTGGGAGTGCCCAGTGGCCTATTTGTCCCAAATTATTAGTCACAAATACTTGGCCACTGTCCTTCTCATCAAAAAAGCTGAGGAGCTCACCTTATGTCAACACCTAACTAGGTGCCACATGCTGTGTTGGACCTCACTCAGTACCAAGAACTATTTTGCAAAAATCTTTGCCTGACTTTTATAGCAAAAAAACCCCCAAAAAACCAAAAAATGAAAAACCACTTAATGTTGGCATGTACCTCCCCACAGAGCTGGGACCAACATGACTGCCTGGCATTTTCTGATAAACTGTTTTCAAGTCAATCAGACTTAAAAAAAAAAATTCCCTGACAGATGCTGAGTATACCTTTTCTGTGGATGGAGGTAGCTGTGTTAGGAACACAGTCTGACAGGCTAGATACGCTGTGGTCACCTTGGAAAAAGCTATTTTGGCCAAAGCTCTTCTGTTACTGCTTCTTGCTGCTATTTGAAAACCTGCCACCAATGCAAAATAGTTTGACCAGAGACCTAAGCCCACTCCAGGGATTTGACTGACTGAAACATCAACCCCAGCCAGAAAAACTTTACCCGGTATTCCCAGAAGATCAAAGCTAGAGCTACCCCTACAGTTTGCTCCCCCACTTAAAGATATGTGGATTACTCAGAAATAAAACATTAAAAATACATATAGTTTGTAACCAGTTAAAAGACCTAGATAACACATATATATAGCCTAGGTATCTATTAATTACCTCTACGAGTTTCAGAAATCCAGCCTTAGATCTACTGAAACATTCACCTGGACAGCTCCTCTGGGGGCTCATTCTAGAGGGAAAATGCACTCAAAGCCTTGCTCCTGCTAGCATCTGTAGTGACAGGACACAGCTAAATGCACAGGTGAAACTGACGACAGTATTCATGGGACTCCAAGTGTGATTGCTTGTCCCAGTTCTCTCCCATATATACTTGATATTAAGTTATCCAGCTTAGTTCTTGCTCCCTGTACTCTTAACGACTACAACTTTGGTCCTGGCCTTGTGGACAGTTGCCACAGAGGGATGAAAACAACTATTAAGGCTATTTTCTTTACTCTTTATACTGTTTTGTTAATTGGGCTTGTTGTTTTAAACTGTCTTCCTCATCTAAAAAGCCTAGGGCTATCAGTTATAATTAGAAAATGTTTGTTGTTACTAATGTGCTGACATTTAATGTTGAGGTCTAGATTTTTGGCTTGGTTTAATTTAACCAAGGAAAATTAAATTGCCACAATCCAAACTCCTGAATTTTGCCTAGTAAATACTGATACTTGGGAGGTAAATTTAGTTAAAAGTCTGGAGTGGAAAAGGATATCAATTCTTCAGATAGAGCCCTACCTGATTAATACGATTACATAAATTAAGAGCAGACCCTTCTTATACATCTTTAGATAACAAAGCCCCAACATTTAAAAAGATTTTTCTGAGTAACAACAAAAGGGGAAAATAAAAGGGTAAAACTGTCCATAATAAATTGTTCTTTTAATAACTTTGTTCTTTTGAACTGCCTAGCTCTGTAACTGCTTCCTGGCTTTGTAATTACTTTCTTGATGCTATAACCAAACATGCAGGATGCCCGACTGTATCAAGCTTCATGAACCGATGATCATTAATTCACTCTGGTAACCCGTGATCTCACCCTGCTAGCTAATTAGAAGAACTGCAAGGCTGTTTTCTTTCCTCTTTGTATCTGCTTTGTACCTCCTGCTTGTGCATCATATAAAAGCCCCAGACCACCAGAGATGGGGCCTGATATTCTAGGAATGATCTCGATCAGTGCCTATTGACATAAATAAATCTGCCTTCAAATCCTGGCTACGCTTTCAGTGTTTCTCCTTGCTATTGCACTGTGAGAGTCTGGGAATAGGGTGCGAATGAACGTACGTGAGGAAGTTAAGGGACAGTTGGTGCAGCAATCCCTGTCACTCAGAATGTAGGGAAGAGAATTCAAGAAGAAGAATACTCATCTTACAGGAAAGCTTGGATTGTAAGAACCCAGGGCTTCATCTGATCAGCAACATGGCTTTTCACTATGCCTTTTTCTAGTCCTGCTTTTAGAGCATAGATTCCATCTCTCCATATCCTGTAATTAAACTGGATTGCCAATGTGACAGGAGAAATTTTAGATGAAAGTAAATACTTGCATAAGAGTCTTTATCCTAAAGGAACATTTCCTGTTTACATAATGAATTATTCCAGGCCTGTTTTTCTCACCCTGTGATATGCTACAATGTCACAGTTTTGTTGTGTGTTTTTTGTCCTTCTGCACTTCCTAGTGGTCCTAAAGTGCACTACTTGACAAACTCAAATGAGGCAGTGCTGTGTCTTCGCGGACACACTGAAAACAAAGAGTAACTTCTTGGACTTTAGTGCACAAGCAAAGGGAATGATAAATCAGTTATTATAATGTCTGCAGTTAACTGCTTTGTACTGCCTGACAGCTCTGTGAGAAAATTTCCACTTTTCTTTCTGATTAAAAAAACGTGAAATCATAACAGAGTCAGTTTAGAAGTTTAAAAAATTAATATCTTGAGCAATAAATGTGTAACTAAATGCGTCATCAATTCAAAGAGTACATAATTAATTCCTATACATTTTTTTTTTATTGTTGGCGTAGTCACAGATTGAGAAGAACACAACTCAGGGGTCTGGAAAGGCCGTGTACTTCCTGGTGGAAAAAATGGTAGAAAATGAATATGAGCACAGAGAAGCAGAAGTTGGTTGATAACACTGGATGGAAACGAGAAGCGTGTGGGAGGCAGGCTGAGTGTGAGCTTCTTCCCTGGAGGCTCTGCCAATTGACGTCAGCTGCATAAGCCTCCCCCAGATCCTGCAGACCAGCTGGGCTGGCCAACTGTGCAGCCTGTGGGAGAGGCCTGGAATTCTTGGCTGTGGCCACTGAAAGCAAATGGAGTTAGAATCACAGCCTG
Source organism: Cavia porcellus (assembly GCF_034190915.1). Classification (NCBI taxonomy): domain Eukaryota; kingdom Metazoa; phylum Chordata; class Mammalia; order Rodentia; family Caviidae; genus Cavia; species Cavia porcellus. The sequence continues at coordinate 36,954,722 of NW_026947505.1, forward strand.
GTTTCAGCACTAACAGAAGCCAGGGACAGTAAACGCCCATGAGAGAAAACATTCTCTTGGATTCATTGTCATCCATCACATAAATCAGGAAAATTCTTCATTTTAAATCAGGTTTAGCTAGAGGAGGCATATCAATGAATTCACAGCTTTTGACACCAAATTGTTCTGCAAATCTACATTTAAAGGCTCAGGCGAGAACCAGGAGACCTTTAAAATCAGGAAGTGCATTTTGAGAAAGTTCAGTTAGCCAGGGTCTCTAAGTCACTTCACAGGTATTCCTTGTGTATTCACAACAATGCAATCCTGGACGCTTGAGCACAACCAGCACATGATACAAACATAATTCCCAGCTTTCATGCATTTTGCAGCCTAAAAGAGGAGCCAGAAAATAACTAGACACAAGTAAACTGGTTAGCATAACATGGAAATATTCTGAAAACACAGAGCAGAATGGGGGATTTGGAAGAGTTGAATGAAGAGGGCCTGAGGTAATTGGATCAGGAGGACACAGGTGAGGGTCATTTTGAGAGAGAGCTACTCAGGCAGTGCAGAAGTCTGGGAAGAATGTGCCAGGTGAAAGGGGCATAAAGACCCTGCGTCAGAATGATTTGAGATAACTTGCATTTTTAAAAGGTCATTTTGGTGGAAGTGGGAGATTCATGCAAGTGAGGGCAGTGGTGGTAATGGGAATTGATAGTGAGTTTGGATACACTGCACTATGAAGGGGCACCAACCAGGTGAGGAAGGGGATGTATGTGGGATGGGAGACAAAAAGATATGTTGAGTGTGTTTCAATACTTGTGGCCTGAGCTACTGGAGAGAAGTGCTGCCACCAACAGAGAGAGGTGGACTCTGGAGCACTATCTGGTCACCTATTGTATGGCAAGCACAAAGCCAGGTGCTGACTGTCTGAACATGGGCCAGCTCAGTCCTTTTCATTTCCAGTTCATGAATATTTAGGTTATCAGAATGCAGTGATTCTCCATTCAGTTTTAAAATACAAGTCAGACAGCGAGAATATTTTGGTGCTCCACCAGGGTGCCTTGAAAAGAGGCTGGGAAAAAATCAATCTCTTCAGTAACATCTGTGACCACAGGGGTGCCCCTTGCCTAGGCAGGAAAGCAGCCAGTGCTGGCTGGTGGGGTGCAGAAGGCTGAGTCAAAGTGAAGAAGAGCTACAGTTTCTTCTGGGAAAGAGATCCCAAGGTGTCAGCCTTTGAAGTTCATCTGGGGAGGTGGCTGGAGTTCCAGAAACAGAAAAATGTGTGTGGATAAGGAAGCACAATAAGGTATAGAAAATGCAGGTCCCAAAGCCTGCACAAAGTAGAGGTTAATGTACACAGGGTTATGACACGTCTCCATTGTCACCCAGATAGTTGCATGACCAGTGTGTACAATTTTAAAGGAAATTCTATGACATAATTCTATAGATTCTGGGTTAATCATAGGGCTACATTCAGCCCCAAACATTCAATATGTACAAACTCTTATAGAAATTATGATTTGTCAGAAGGTTCAGCTATCCATATGTTAAGAAAGAGACAGACTGTCACCCATGCAGCTTCTTTAAGAGTCTCTCTGCAATCTCCTACTCTTTCCAGAGCTCTGTTCAGAACACAAGATATAGTGCCCTGGCAAGGACTCCAGAAGATAATGAAAACATTAATCTAGGCTGACTCAGAACTGAGGAAATGAAGGCTTTTTCTGTTAGGTGAAGGAGGAATTCCAGAACTTACATGGCTAATGGTGGAGGGAGGGAAACTTAGAGAAGAAATCATGAGTGAACATACTACGTAAGTGTAGAAAAGTCAGCTATGGGGCTGGGGATTTAGCTCAGCGGCATAAGCGCCTGCCTTGCAAGCAGGCAGTCATGAGTTTGATCCCTGGTACCGGTAAAAATACAAATAAAGAAAGAAAGAAAGAAAGAAAGAAAGAAAGAAAGAAAAAGAAAGAAAGAAAATCCAGCTGTGTTTCTGGAATTCTCATTTGCTATGTTAGAGCAAACTGTGCTAGGAACACCCACTCCCAGCCTAGATGAGGTAACAATGCCTAGATTTACTCTATCATCTTTGATAAATATAAGACCAGATAAAATAATGCACAATGCTTTATAGACATGGGATAACAGGCAATATAAGGATGAGATCACTGGAAGGAGGAAAAATCAATAAAAGCAGCTTAGTGCATGTTTTGTAACAGCCCAGATGCAGTTTTCATCTGCAGGGCTGGGGTGAAACCAGTCACAGCCTGCAGTCCTACAGAGTGTAGAAGATCTATTGGGTTTCAGGGAGGTAAAAAGGCCAGAAATTGTAGGTGTTGCTGGAGCTCAGTGGTGGCACATCCTCAAAGGTTCATGTAAAGAAGGTTTGGTCCCCAGGGTGATGCTGTTGGGAGCGATGGAACCTTGAAAAGGTAGTGCTCAGAAACTGGTCTTCAGGTAACTGAGGGTGTACCCTGAAAGGGGATTCTGGGATTCCTGTTCTCTTCTCTGTCTCTCTTCTATTCCCCAGCCATGAAGCGGGAAGTTATGTTCCATCACACCCTATCCCCACCACCCCAGACACATAAACAAAGGAAACAAGTCTTTGACTGCAGTCTCTATAATAGTGAGTCAAAACAAAGCTTTTCTCTTTAGAAGTTAATTTTCTCAGGTATTTGTCATATTTAGAGGAAACTTACTAATACAGGTACAAAATATGAGGCATGATAAAAAATATATGGTGACTGTTTAAATTTTAAAAATCTATTACTATAAAAGACACAATGCAATTAGTCGCCCTTAAAATACTCTCCTTGCTTTGAACACACTTGTCCCATTGATTTGTCACTTTTGGAAACAGTCCTGAAAGTCCTCTTTTGTGAAATGTCTTTATAAGGTGTGATCAAAAGAATAGTGAATGCTGCTGCCTGAAAGGCAAGTTCATAAAATTTTATGGTGTTTCGTCATCCATCTTACTCATCAGATTTGGCATCATGGTACTTCTGGCTCTTCCCCAAGGTCAAAATGACAAAGACAAATATTTTGAATCAATTCAAGACGTGAAGGCAGCCATCACAATACAAAGAAAGACACTCCCAAAAGGAGATCTCCAGAACTGCTTCAGAAAGTTGCAAGAATGATAGGATAATTGTGTTTAAGTGAGTTGGGGTAAATTGAGGGGGACTAACAGCAATGTGTCTTTTAATACATTAAAAATGTAAAAATTTGCTGTGCAATTTGATAAACCCTCAGATTAATAAAGGTAGAGGTAAGCATGAGCGTGAGCAAGAAATAAAAGAGATAAATTCCTAGAGATGAAAAATACAGTATAAGAAAATGATGATATACTAGATGGGTCTGATTATTCCATTCCATAAAGTGGAATCATTAACCAAACTCCTTTAGCTCAGAAGAAGAAAAGTGGAAAAGTACAAATAGCAACTGTATGACAAAGTGGTAATTTTTGGTCTATCCATGTTGATAATCACCTGAAATATAGTCTAATCTCTAAGTAAAATTAAATGTCAAAGATTAATAGATTACATTGAAAAGCAAGATACAACTATATGTTGTCCCTAAGAGATTCACTTTGGACATAAAAACGTAAGTTAACAAGAAAAGTGTAGAAAATGACATCTCATGAAAGCTCTAATGGCTATGTTAATGATAAAGTCATAGTAGGACAAAGGATATCATTGGAAATCAAAAGAGACATTTCACAGTGAGGAACAAGATGATTCATCAAGAGAACACAATAGTGTGAAATATAGCAACAGGCATACAGCTTACAGAGGTACAAAATACATTAAGCAAACACTGATAGAACTAAAATAAAAAAAAAAACCCTAGACCTACAGTTATAGTTACAAACTTAGCATCCCTTCATTCATGAAAACACGGGCAATCTGAGTAACACTGTCTGTAAAACAACTGAGTTCTAGTTAAATGTATCCCCACAAGTAGAACCCTCCAGGCCCAAGGAGTAGCTGGTGGTTTGAATAGTAAAATTTTTCACTTAAGGAGATTTGAGAAAGTACCAGAAGCAAACTTGAGTAATAACTGTTAGGGACAGTACCTCATCTCCTGATGGCATCTTGCCTAGGAGAAAGCCCTGGACTGTGAATTATGCTTTGGAGCTGACTTATGTCACTACTAGCTGGGTACCACTTCCTTTACATCTATGGGATGCAGTGAGCTAGCCCTGGGCATTTTATTGTGGATTTTAAAGATGACTTTTCTATTGAAAGCCTCTTTCTTTCTAGAAAAGGCTTTAGAATAGGGAGAGAAGACAACATAGTTTTTTTTTTTTCTGCTGAGAAAAATAAAGTATCTGTAGGTAGCTTCCTGCTGAAATTTCAGCATTTTACTGAATTTCAATGGAAACATACCTTAGATGGATCCTGACATCACCAGCCTGGAATACAGATTCTTAATGCACTAGACAGTGCCCTGTGTCTGAGATCCACTTACCAAATGGTATTTATTCATAACAAAACAATGTGGTCTTACTTTGGCTTAATCTAAAATAAGGAAGAAAGAGATTTAAGTATGTTATGACCCACTATTTGCTTGCTGCTTTCCCAAGCCACTCTGCCATGCTTGGTCTCCCCAGTGTTCACTTCTCCTTAGGTCTATTTCTTTCTCACTTGAGTGGAACCAATTTACACCACAGAAAATTTTGGATGCATCACATGTGAGTGCACTGGTCTGCACCCCGAAAGAACAATGCACTCAACCCTTCCTGTTTGTTACTGGATCAGCATCCCTGGCCATTTCTTTCCTCCTGAATGCAACAAATGAAGCAACAGATTTGATATCACTTTACTGTCCCTGCTCTTTCCCCCAAGGATGCTGCTGACCTCATTGCACCCAACCTTGTGCTTTGACTCCTCAGCTTGGACCCAGATGGCAGCCAACCCCATTGCTTCACTCACTGATCTTTACTCTAAAACAATCCAGGGCTCCTCATGTCTCAGGAAATATATCTCCCTCAGTCATCAGAGTTCCTAAAAACATTTGGTGAAAAATAATTCTAAGGGACCAGCTAAAGGTAGTTTTGACAGATGGGGACTTCCTGGCCTGGCAAGAATCTCTCCTGACAGAACAGCTCACTTGAGGACACACTGCAGTGTACATCATGAAGCAAGAGTCCTAACTCTGCAATCTAGAGAAAGAATAATAATTCTCACAAGTTTTCAGTAAAGTTGCCATGTTTTGGTAATTTTTATTTTATAGAGAATAAAACTAAGCAAAGTACAGCAGAATAAAGCTAATTAAAGCAAAACAGTGTAAGTGATACAGCACTTCAAAGCAAGATAATAGAAATCAACAACAGTTACTGTAATGCCTCTTGCTGTGTTCAAAATAGCTCCCCATAACATCAGACATAGTAAAATTCAAACAAAACAGAATGGAATGCAACTAATAAAATCAAAACAATGAATGCAATAAAGGACCTCAAAATACAATAATAGTAAACCCAAAATGGTTATCATAATGTATCTTGTTATCTTTGAAATAGCTTCCCATGCTATTGGATATAATAAAATTGAACAAGATAAAACAGAACAAAACTCAACCAAGCAAAACAATGAAACTGTTACAGAACTTCAAAACAAGATAATAGGGAATTAACAATGGCCACCACCCTCAGAAGGAGAGCCCCCACATATGCTACACTGCGTATTGTTAGCCTCTTAATAGATGATTAGACTACCAGCTTTAGCCCTGCAAAGTCAGTGAAACACTAAATATTACAAGCATTGACGTGTATTTTACCTCAATAGCTATCATCAATCCTGTGTTTCTCCACATTAGTTGGTTGCTTATGGGGGTTGAGGGGTGGGGACTTGGCTCTTCTTGTCTCCTAGACTATGTACCTGAAGGGGCTGGCATCTGGTTCTCCCCACAGTGGCCTGCACATGGCGCCAACTCTCAAGGAGGGCTTGGCTTCTTGTTGGTTTCTTGCTCTCTCCCACAAAAGGTGCCATTTTTAGTGAAAGAGTATACACCAACATTCAATTCACAAGTTCTCCTTGGTATGAAAGCAACATGTCTTATGACTCAGTTTTCTTACTTTAGTTATCTGCCCACAGCTGTGCACTCATGCAAGACAAATGCCATTCTTACCTCAATAACTCAAGGAAACTGGGATGTCTGCCAAATCATGACTCTCTTTGGACTGGTGACCAGCAGCATCTGCCAGGTGAAGGGTAACCAGAATTCCTAAGGGTAACAACTCTTAGGCAACAGACATGTGACCCTTTGTCTTTAGCAAAGTGCTGGAGAAAAAAAGGAGGCCTTGTCTAAAAGGAATCAGAGGGAAGCTCTTGCCACAGTGAAAGACCAAGCCCAGCCAGCAGGACAGTGGAGTGTCTGGTCGTCTCCAGATAGGAGAGGTACTTTCACTCACTTACAAGCTCCTGGGTCTCCACTGAGGATTCAGAGGAAAATTTGGGACATGGAAGAGCCCCAGTCACTTCCCTGGGTGCTGCATACAGGCCACATGCCAGAAGGAGCTGTTGAGGTGTCACCTACTTCCCTGCACCCTATGAAGCAAAGTATAAACCCTTAAAGAGTGGACCAAACTCTGTCCCCTTCAGGACATGAGCAAAGATCTATTATAGCTTAAGGAAGAGAAGAGGATATTTTTTATTCTTGCACAAGGGCAGAAGGCTCAGATGACGCCTGCTGTAGGGGTCAACACTGGAGACAGGCAGATGATTCCTTCCCAGTATTTTCCACAGATACTTGGGAGTTTTGTGGTCTGGGAAGAGAGGTAAGGATATGGAGAAGTCTTGTCCCCAAGACCTGGCATATCATAGCTCTTCTCCACTGAGATGGGACCAGGACAGGAGAGAAACCCACGATCCCACCACAAGGCAGCCCTGATTGGGAAAGGGAAGCATTGGATGAGAAACTTTCTGTTCCTAGGCAGATGAGGGGGGCAACTGACAGCTGTGGAAGGACCTCAGGACAGCAGGCCATATTGCCCATTCCCTGTGTGCCTGTACAGACTTCTGGTCAGCTGGAGGACAGCCTTGGCTCTGCCTAGTCTCTCCGTATGACTGGTTGAGAGTATCTAATCCCTCTTGTTTCTGTGTCACTCTGCTGATTTTCTGGCTCTGTTGATTCCTGCTCAGTCTGGCTGAACTGCTGCTCTTCTCTGTGCATGTTTGTCACTGAAATCACTGCTATATCTGAAGATGTGCCTGGGATTAGTGATTCTGTTTTTATTTGCTTACTTTGAGCTTCACTCCAAACTGATCCACTGCTCCTTCCCCCCAGTAAGGCTTCTAGTTTCCATGGTGTGATACTTAATTGTGGTGGCAATTTGAATAAGAAATGCCTAATAAGTGACTTTAGCACAGTTCTGTGTGTAACTGGATGGTTGATTTACTGCAGAGGAAAAGATATGCTCTGGATATCAGTGGCACTAACCAATAGGCTTGTAGCCTGGACAGAATAAAAGGAAGTCATCCTTCTGTTCTTCAGAGAAGCTTTAGTCTTATGTCTTTGGAAGTCCATCTCCCGCTTTCCAGCATAAACTCTTCAGCTTTCCAATATGAACTCCCACAGGATTCCACAGTGAGCTCCAGATCTTTGACTTTTGACTGAATCCTCTTGTTTTTCAAATCACAGATGACCCTCTTGTATTCATGTATATTGATCTGTTTAATCTGTTCCTCTGGTGAGCCCTACCTGATATATGTGATTTGCATCCCATTCATTTCTGACAGAACTGGAAAGATCATGCAGGATCATCATTCTCCCACAAATTTTGCCTGAAGCTCAATAGGTTTTCACGAATAGTCACTTATCAACTTGTTACATGCCTTTTGCCAGTTTCTGTAACTTTGAAATTCGAAACATAGTTTTGTCCAATATTGTTGTTTGTTTTGGGGCTGATACTTGCTAAGCTCCTCACATTGCTATACTGAAAGTCCTGCCTTTTTCTAGTTTTCTTTCCTTTTTAAAAGTGTTTTCTGAAAAGTTGTTTGATGCGGAACAAACCCAGGGCTGCACACATGTTATATAAATGCTCTATCAGTGAATAATATCCTCTGGCCTAATTATGGTAGAGGCTTAGATCATTATGTCAGTCAGTGCTCACTAGAGAAACCGACAGAATACACACACACACACACACACACACATTTACAAAGTAGGCTTACAGTGGTCACCTGCAGAGTCAGTGTAATAGAGTGCAAAAGGGCTGTCTTCATGCTGGAGAGCCAAAAGATCCAGTCAAAAGTCAAAGACCTGGATCTCACTGTACAGTCTTGTGCCAGTCTATATTAGAAAGTCAAAAGGTCTGCTTCTCAAGGCTGAAGGGTCTGCTTGGGAACGCTGAAGACTCTGTGCTGGAAGTCAGGTGATGCACGTCCAAGGTGAAGGTGAATACTGGAGCTCCTCTGAAGAAAAAGAAGTGAGCCTTACTTCTCTTGTCCCTTTTTATTCAATTCAGGCTACAAGACTGTTTGTTCACGCTGTTAATACCCAGGGTGGGTCTTCCATTTTCAGTAAATCCATTCACACTCAAAACTATGGTGTTTCTTATTTAAGGTGACACAACAGTTAACTGTCACAATCAATGATTTAAAGGGATTTTTCTTTTCTAATATAAGCATTTGATTTTTGCCATTGATTTTTCTAGTATCATTGCTTCAGCTGCAACTCACTTATTTTGATATGTTCTTTGATTTTTATCCAAATAAAATATTTTATAACTCTCTTGGTTTCTTTTTCTAGAAAAATATTGCTAAGTTTTCAAATGTTTGTAGGATTTGCAACATACATTTTTGATGTCAATATAAATTAACAATGGTGCTTTAGTTAAGAAAATAGAATAGTAAATTCTGAACCAAATATTATTGAACATCACACGATTCTTTGTGGAAGAGGAAACATAAGATTTTATAGTCACACAAGAAAGTATGTGAAGTCATCAAGAAAGTGGTCTCCAAAGAGAAGTCTTAGGGAAGGAAGTCTCAAAGGAAATCTCCTCTAAGATTCAGATATTCTTTAACAAGTTAGTGACTTATTTTTCATGATTCCTACTTGTCTTTAACAAGGCAGGGAATTCTTTTACAGTCTTCAAATGTTACCACATTCTTGGATTTAGGATTGGTAGAGGTCAGAGGTATTTCAAACTTAGTACATATTCCAAAAGTTTGTAGCCACAAAGACTCAGATCAGATAGAAAATGATAGTAAATATGTATCAAAAGGCATGAGAGATAACTCAAGATAACTTTAGTTTTTTTAAAATTCTCAGTATTCTCTCTTTTTATACTCATTTTGCTCCAATCAGCAAAGGTCAACAGTCGGCAGGCTTTAGAACACAGATGTCCCCTTTGCAGGGAACTTGAGAACTCCTAATATAATTTAATTTTGTCCCAAGAGTATACATTGTATGATTTCAATTCTTCTAAATTCTGGTCTCTTGGTTTTGGGCCCTGAATGTCATTTTTCTTGTTTATGTTCAACAGTTTTAGGTTCTGAATGTCATCTTTCTTGTATAAATGTTCAATGTGTACTTCTGAAATGAATGTATATTTTATAGTTGGGAGTAGTTTTATATAGATGTTAGTGAAGACAAGTTGTATAGTGTGTCACATCTTTTGTATCTTTATTGATTTTTTGTCTTTGTTCTATCAATTTTTTTTATTTAAGAGAAAAAAGAAAGGAAAGAAAAGAACAAAGCAGTAAGAGGTTACAAGTAATACAGAATTTCAAGAAAAAAATATACAGTAAGAAATCACTAGTTAATAGAGTACATATTGTCATCTTAGAAACAGTAGTCCAAATTACAAAATTAAAACATACAAAGTGGACATTCATACAGTGAGATTGCAGACAGTTCTGTTCAATGATCCAATAAAACTCAGTGATATGGTTTTCTATCCTACACCCTTAAATATACATGCAGTTATATCCTGTAGACCACTTTCTTTTCCTCCCTTTTTTACAATAACAATTATACTTTCTGGGTTTTATTACTCCCACAGTTCTTATTACTTTTTTGAAGAGAATAAAACCAAATGTGACAAAACAAAACAGAATCAGTTAGAACAGAAGGATGGGCATAGTACATGATGCAAAAATAGAATACCAGGTGATCAAAAAAGGTTACCATTATGCCTCTTGCTATTTAAAAAGAGTTGCCTATATCATCAGGTATAATAGAATTGACCAAAACAGTACAGAACAAGACCAATAAAACCTACACTGGAGAGCTTACAGGACTTCAAAAGAAGATAATAGTCAAACCATAATGGGCATCAAAATAAATTTTATTGCCTTCAAAGTGGTTGCCTATATCCTCAAACTTGATACTATCAAACAAAACAGAATATAGTAAAATCAAACAGAACAAGATGGGGAGAGCAATACTGGGGTTCAAATCAGGTTAATAGGAAAACAAAAAAGTTACTATAATATATCCCTCTATTTTTAATTTAGTTTTCCCTTAATTAAAAACAAAAATAAAAAATAAATTAATAATAAAAAGGGGGGGAGATTGAAATAAAAGAGGACATAATAACAGAACAACCGAACACAAATTGTTCGGTTGTTATAACTGAACAATTGAAGCATCATTGTGTGTCACCACCAGATAACTTGACTTAATAGTAGTCACCAAGTGTCTCTTTGAGTATAACTTCGTATACTATAGCATCAAACATATCAAGACAGTGTGAAGCCATTCAAGAGAATGAAAGAATTACAGGGTATTTAGAACCAGCTATCAGAAAAAAAAAACAACGGTTTCTATATTATCACTTTGCCTATAAAAATTTTTGTTTATACCATTGTATACAGTAAAATATAATAAGATACAACATGGTAAAACCAATGAAAACAGATAAACAATAGCTTGATGGGACTATAAAACAAGATGATATTAAATCAGCACTAGCTATTATGATGTCTTGTTTTCTTCAAGATAGCTATTTGTACTATCACAGATACTAAAATTAAACAACCCAGATTAAAACCATTCCACATAATGTGAAAACATTATATGGCTTCAAACCAATATGATTGGGAATCATGATTACCACAAACTTTTATGTATTCTTATTATTTCTTACCCTAGAGAAACTATTCGGTATTTACACATGTGAGTTTGATTTATTTCACTTATGAGTATGGTCACAAGCTGCGTCCATTTATTTTAAAAATATCTCAATGTGATCATTCTTTAAGGCTGAGTAGTACTCCATTGTATAAAAATACCACAACTTTTTTATCCATTCCTCAGCTGATGGACACTTAGGTTGTTTCCAAGATCTGGTGATTACAAATTGTGCTGCTATAAACATGGGTGCACATATATCACTGTGGTATGATGCTTTCAGTTCTTCTGGGAATATGCCTAGAAGTGGAATAGCTGGGTCAAGTGGGGCTTCCAATCCCAGCTTTCTGAGAAATCTCCAGAATGACCTCCACAATGGTTGCACCAGTCTACACTCCCACCAACAGTGCAGGAGAGTTCCTTTTCCCCCACAACCTCTCCAGCATTTGCTGTTGGTAGTTTTCTTGATCCTGGCCACTTTTTCAGGAGTGAGACGAAATCTCAATGTGGTTTTAATTTGCATTTCTCTAATGAGTCATGGTGATGAACATTTTTTCATGTATTTATTTGCCGTTTGTATTTCTTCATCTGAGAAATGTGTATTCATCTCAGATGCCCATTTTGGATTGGGTCTTTGAATTTTGGGGGTCTGATTTTTTAAAATTCTTTATATGTTTTAGACAGAAGTCCTTTGTCTGAGGGGCAGTTCACTAAGATATTTTCCCAGTTTGTGGGTTTTCTTTTCACTATGCTGGAGATTTCTTTTGACATGCAGAAACTTTTTAATAAGAGGTGATCCCAATTATTGACACTGGGAAGTATTTCCCATGTGATTTGAATCCTGTTCATGAATTCTCTACCCACTGCTATGTCTTCAAGGTTTTTACCCAATTTGTCTTCCAATAAATTTAGTATTTCTGTTTTAATATTTAGACCTTTGGCTCGTTTAGATTTTATTTTAGTACATGGTGATAGGCATGGGTCTAGTTTTAGTTTTCGGCATATGGAGAGCCAGTTTTTCGAACACCATTTATTAAAGAGACTATCGTTCTCCCAGTGAACATGTTTGGCCCCTTTATTGAAGATTAGGTGGTTGAGTGTTTTGGTAATTGTGGCTATATCTTCTAATCTATTCCACTGATCTTTGGCTCTGTTTGGGTTCCAGTACCATGTTGATTTTACTACAGTTGCTTTGTAGCATAACTTCAAGTCAGGGATTGTGATGCCTCCTGCCTTGCCTTTGCTGCTTAGAACTGTAATTGCTATTCTAGGTCTCTACTCACTCCAGATGAATTTTAGGAGTGATTTCTCGAGATCTATGAGGTATGTTGATGGTATTTTTATCAGGATTGCATTGAATCTGTATAAAAGTTTTGGGAGAATGGCCATTTTCACAATATTTATTCTTCCTATCCATGAGCATGGGATGTCTTTCGATTTTCTGAGATCATCTTCAATTTCATGTTCCAGTGTATTATAATTTTCCCTGCATAAGTCTTTCACTTCCTTTGTGAGAGTAATTCCTAAATATTTCATTTTTTTTTGGTTGCTAGTGTGAAGGGTGTGTTTTCTCTTATTTCTCTCTCTGTGATTTTGTTGTTAGTGTATAGGAATACTATTGATTTTTGAGAATTGATTTTTTATCCAGCTACATTACTGAATTTATTTATTATATCTAGGAGTCTTTGAATGGATTTTTGGGGAACCTCTATGTAAAGTATCATGTCATCTGCAAATAATGATAATTTAACTTCTTCTTTTCCCATCTTTATGCCTTTTATTTCTCTCTCTGGTCTAATGTCTCTGGCTAGTATTTCCAGTGCTAAATTAAATAGGAGCGGGGATAAGGGCCATCCTTGTCTTGTGCCTGATTTTAAAGTAAAGGCCTTCAATTTTTTGCAATTTAGTATGATATTGGCTGTTGATTTGTCATAGATGACCTTTGTTATATTGAGGTAAAGACTATATATTCCAATTTTCTGTAAGGTTCTTGTTATAAATGAATGTTGGACCTTATCAAAAGCTTTTTCTGCATCTATAGAAATGATCATGTGATTCTTACTTTTGGCTCTATGATATGGTGGATTACATCTATTGATTTACGTATATTGAACCATCCCTGCATGCCTGGGATGAATCCCACTTGGTTTTGGTGTATGATCTTCATTATTTGCTGCATCCTATTTGCCAATATTTTACTGAGGATTTTGCATCTGTGTTCATTAAGGAGATTGGTCTGTAATTCTCTTTTTCAGTTGGGTCCTTCTCAGGTTTTGGTGCTCGCGTTATATTTGCTTTTAGGAATGATTTAGGAAGGATTGCTTCCCTTCCAGTTTCATTGAAGAGTTTGAGGAGTGCTGGCATTTAGGTCTTCTTTGTATTTCTTGTAGAATTCTGCAGTGAATCCATCTGGGCCTGGGCTCTTCTTTGTAGGTAAAGATTTAATTATGTTTTCAATTTCATTAATAGTAATTGGGTTATTCAGCAGTTTTACATCTTCATGACCTAGCTTTGGTACTTCACATGCTCTAGGAATCTATTTCCTCTGTATTATTAAACCTTTGAGAATAGAGGTTTTCAAAATAGATGTTGATGATCTTCTGTATTTCTATAAGGTCTGTAGTGATTTCACCTTTTTTATTCCTTATTGCATGAATTTGAGCTTTTTCTTCCCTTTTAAAAATAAGGTTGGCTAGGGGCTTGTCGATTTTATTTATTCTTTCAAAGAACCAACTGTTTGATTCATTGATTTTTTGGATTGTTTTCTTAGTCTCTATTGCATTGATTTCTGCTCTGATTTTTATAATTTCCTCTCTTCTTTTGGCTTTGGGCTTGACTTGCTCTTCTTTTTCTAATTGTTTGAGGTGTAACATCAGGTTATTTATTTGTATTCGTTCTGTTTTCCTGATGTGGGAACTCAGTGCAATAAATTTTCCTCTGAGGACAGCTTTCACTGCATCATACAGATTCTGGTATGTTGTATTTGTGTTTTCATTTGTTTGTAGGTATTGTTTAATTTCTTCTTTAATTTCCTCTGTGACCCACTGATTACTCAAGAGTGTGTTATTCAGTTTCCATGTGTTTGTGGGATTTTTGCAGTATCTTTTATCATTAATTTCTAATTTCATGGTGCTATGATCCAATAGCATGCAAGGGATAATTTCAACCCTTTTGCATTTATTTAAATATGTTCTGTGAGTTAATATATTGTCTATTTTAGAGAATGACCCATGTACTGCTGAGAAGAATGTGTATTCTGTTGTTGTTGGGTGGAGTACTCTGTATATGTTTATCAAGTCCATTTGTTCACAGGTGTGATTCAGTTCTGTTATTTCTTTGCTCGTTTTCTGTCTGGTTGATCTGTCCATTGGTGTCAATGGTGTGTTGAGATCTCCTTTTAGAATTGTGTTACTGCTAATTTGGTTTTTCCTTTCTGTTAATATTTGTTTTATGTAACTGGGTGCTCTCGAATTTGGTGCATATATATTTAAGATAGTTATCTCTTCCTCTTGAAGTTTTCCCTTAACCAGTATGTAGTGACCTTCTTTATCCCTTCTGATCATTATTGGCTTGAAGTTCACATTGTCTGCAAGCAGAATAGCTACCCCTGCTTTTTTTGGGGGGGGTTCCTGTTTTATGAAGTATTGTTTTCCATCCTTTGACTTTTAGTCTGTGAGTACCCTTGTGGGTTAGATGAGTTTCTTGTAGACAGTATATAGTTGGATTTTGCTTCTTGATCCATTCTGCCAGTATGTTTCTTTTAATTGGTGCATTGAGACCATTTATATTAATGGTTATAACTGTTATATATTGGTTTATTGTTGACATGTTATCTTTCTGCTGTTGCATTCTTATCTTTCTGTTCTGTTTAATTGTCTGCTTTGTCTAGTGATTTTATCCTAAATGTATCTAGGCTGTCTCAGTATTCTTTGCAGGGTTGGCTTGGTGATCATGAAGTTTTTTAGCTGTTCTTTGTCATGGAAGTATCTTATTTCTCCATTGATTTGGAGGGACAGTTTTGCAGGGTACATCAGTCTAGGTTAGAAATCATTTTCCTTTAGTATCTGAAATGCTTCACTCCATGCTCTTCTTGACTTTATTGTTTGTGCTGAGAAGTCTGTTGTGATTCTGATATGTTTTCTTTTATAGGTGATCTGTCTTTTCTCTCTGACAGCCTTTAATATTCTATTCTTTTGTTTGGTTTCTGGGATGGCAATTATTATATGTCTGGGTGTAGTTTTATTTTGGTTATGGCTATTTTGAGTTCTATATGCTTCATTGATCTTGATATCAGTTTCCAATCTGATATTTGGGAAATTTTCAGCTATTGCTTCTCTAAATATCCTCTTAACATCCTTTATGTTGTCCCCTTCTTTTTCATTTAACCCTATCAACCTTATGTTGTTCCTCTTTGCGTCATCTTACAGGTGTTGAATTGTTATTTCCTGATTTCTTGTTATTTTTAAAAGATCTTTCCTTTCATATTCACTGGCTGAAATCTTGTCTTCAAGGTCTGAAATTCTATCTTCACATTCATTGAGCCGATTTTTACAAGTTTCAATGGAATTTTTGATTTCCTGTGTATCTCTTTGCATCTGCTTTATATATTCTGTTTGTTTCTTATATTATTCATCCAGGGATTCTATCTTTTTGTTTAGTTCCACTAATTTTTTATCTGTGTCTTCTTTAGATATGTTCAGCATCTCCTTCATTTCTTTTATCATTTCTTCTTTTACCTGAGAGAATATTTCTAGTTTAAGTTTTTTTAAGGCTTCCCAGAGTTTCTTCTTTATTTCAGTTACTATTATTTCAGGCATGTGGCATGTATTTTCTTCTATGTGCATGGCTCCTAGGCTTTCTTGGTTGGGATGGATGTTTGAGATTGCATTTTGGTCTTTCATTTTGTCATTTTCCTATATTTTTGAGCTTCAAGTGTTGTTCCAAGCTTCCCCTGGGCATGTTGGAAGTTGTCTCTTATGTCCTGGACTCCTGGGACTCCTCTGATAGTGTAGCTCCCTCCTTAGGCAGTGAAGCTCCTGGATTAAGAGAAGGTTGCCAGGCTTCTCTCAGGTAGATCTAAGGCCTCCTCAAGGTATACCACTCCCTGCTGTGGGAGCAAAGCTTCCCTCCTCAGCAGGGCTGCTCCCTCCTTTAGGCAGTGGCAGTAGTGCTGGAGCTCTCTAGCCCGAAAGAAGGTTGCAGGTAGGGTTGGAGCAGTTTCCTGCAGCTTGGCCCAATACCCTCCTTCAGGTGGGGCAGCTGCCGTGTGCCCTCGGGGTGAGAGAGGGTGGTTGGCAAGGCTGGAATGGGGTCCCGCTGCTCAGCCTGCCTCACTCTTCCTGGCAGGAGCTGTGGTGTGTCCCCCAGGAGAGAGAGAGAGAGGTCCGCCAGGCTGGGATGGGGTTCTGTGGCTCGGCCCAACTCACTGTTCCCCTATTCTATGAATTATTGAGAGAAATTGGTTTCAAACTTTGGTATGCAGTACTTGTAGATTTACCTATTCCTCCCTTAAGATTTATCAATTTTTGCTCCAAGTATTTTGATGATCTCTTATTAAGTGCATATAATTTGGTATTGCTGCTTTCATGATAAATTAACACCATGTCATTATAAGATCTCCCCCTTTATACTTAATAACACCCTGAAATCTACAATAGTCTTCTCTACAGTAGAATTTCATTTTGTTTGGTTTCAGTTACTTGTGATCAACAGAAATCTAAAAACTTTAAGAAAAATTTCAGAATTAAACAATAACCTGGATTCATCTGTTTTTAATGTCTTCTTTTTCATTAAGAATAATTTAGCTGTGTGACTTTTGACTTCCTCCTTCTCTATGTCCATGGATTAGCTTTGGGGAAGTTGGGAGCTTTGGGAAGCATTTTGTTGCCTGGTCTTCTCATGTTTCACTTGTTTTTGTTGTGTGTGAGTGAGTGTGTGTGTGTATGCATGTGTATAGAGTTTGGGGAGTTGTTATAGTACAAAAAATTATTATTAGTATGGAGACCTCTTTGGTTAGTGTCTGATTTTCAGTGACGCATTGTAGCCACAACTACCTATAGGCCTTTGCTTCTTTCCTAAGATCCAACCACCTCCATTAACTTGGGAGTGGAGGTTGCAGTGCAATTGACCAGAAACCCAACACTATGAAGATGTACCACAATATAGTTTATGACACAAAGGTAATTCAGATACTGACAAACAGGTAAACCATTTAATAGCAACAACTGTGCCAACCTGGTAATGACAACAAAATCAACAACAAGAGTAGGACCAAAAATAAATTGAATATTGATATACCATAAGAATGGACCATCCTCAACCATAGAAAAGAGATCTATAATTATAATGTAAATGTTAAGACAAACCAAATATTGACATGCAGTAAATATCTATTAAATGTAATAGGTATACTATCACTAACAATATAAAAGAATTCAACAGTAATAGCACATAGTCAGCAATCGAATAAAGCTTCATGGTTATACTAGTAAAGATAAAGAGAATGGGGAATGGTTGAATGAAAAAAAGTAAAATTTGAAGCATTATGCACATGGAAATTGACTAAAAAGAGAAAAAAGTGAAGAGAAGAGGAATAAAAGGAAATTAAAGGACTTAGATAAAAGTAACAGAAAATAGGGGCTCTGTTTCCTGGTACTGTCTCCTAGATCCTGAGCACAGTGATGAGAGCCAGTTTGCGTGCTACATTGCCTTGCTTTAGAATTCCTACCGGCTGCAGCCTGTGTTGGAAGGACCCTGGAAGACTTGCAAGCTACACAATGGAGGCACTATCCTTTGAGGATGTGGTTGTGACCTTCAGCACAGAAGAGTGGGCTTTGCTGGAACCTTCCCAAAAGAAACTCTACAGAAATGTGATGTGGGAAAACTTTAGGAAGGTGGCTGCTGTAGAAGTGAAGAGGTGGAGAAATGCTGTGAATACAAATTATGGTGTCAACTTAGACAAGTGACTGTGAGCTGACTCCAGATATTGATATGAACATGAAACTAGTTAGTACAGAACCAAGTGAAAGCTTTGCCTGTAGAAAGCACCTGATTGGACATTCCTCACCAACTGTGCCCATCTTAGCTACCACTGAACTCAAATTATATGAGTATCAGGGATTTGTTTTTTTTTTTTTTTTTAATTTTATTTAAGGAGAAAAGAAAAAAAAAAGCAGGGAAAGGGTACAAGTTATACAGATTTACAGAAAAAAAATGAACAGTAGGAAATCACTAGTTAATGGATTACATATTGTCATCTTAGAAATAATTGTTCAAGTCACAAAATTAAAGCTTGTAAAGTGGACATTCCATCAATGATACTGCAAACAGTTCTGTTCATTGATCCAATAAAACTCTGTGATATCATTTTCTATCTTATACACTTAAATATACATGCGGTTATATAGTTTAGAGTACTTTCTTTTCCTCTCTTTTGTACCATGACTATTACACATTTTGGGTTTCATTGCTCCCACGGTTCTTATTACTTTTTTGGAAGAGAGTAAAACCAAATGTGACATAACAGAACAGAATCGGTCAAGTCAAAAGGGTGGACATAATAGATAATGTAAAAACATAATACAGGTGATCAACAATGGTTACCATAATGTCTCCCGCTATCTCTAATAGAATTGCCTATATCATTAGTTATAATACAATTGAACAAAACAGTAAAGAATAAAACCGACAAAACCAAAACATTGGAGACATTTTAGGTCTTCAAAAGTAGCTAAAAGTCAACAAGAATGGGCGTCATAATGAATCTCATTATCTTCACAGCTGATGCCTAAACTTTCGAACCTGATACTATCCAGCAAAACAGAATAGGGGAACATCAGTTAAAAACCAGATGGTGAGAGTAATACAGGGCTTTAAATCAAGGTAATGAAAAGTCAAAATGGGTTACTATAATATATCCTGCTATTTTTTTCCTTTAATTAAAAGGATAAAGATAAAAAAGTAAATAATGGAGTGGAGATGGAGATAAAAGAGGGCATAACAACGAAACAGCGCAGATCAAAACATAACCATTTAAGCAGAATAGTGTTTCACCACCAGATAATCCTAACCTAAAAGTAGTTACCATATTGTTTCTTTCTTTGAAATCCTTGAGTACAACTTCGTATACTGTAGCATTAAGTATATCAAAACAATGTAAAACCATTCAAGAGAATGACAGCATTACAGAGTATTTAGAATCGACTAACAGAAAATGAACAATGGTTTCTGTATAATCTCCTTGTCTTTAAAAGGTTTTTGCTTATACTATCGTACATAATAAAATCCAATAAGATACAGCCTATTTAGACCATTGGAGACAGAAGGACAAAAGCTAGATGAGACTTCAAAACAAGATGATACTAAATCAGTATTACCTATTAAGATGTCATTTTCTCCAAAATAGCTGTTCCTATCATCCAATCTTCTCTGCCTCATTTCTGTTAAGCTCTTTTTCTGTCAGTAGCTGTCAGTTTGTCTTCTTCATTTTGTTCTCTGCTCCATTTGTTGTGGCCTCCCTGCCACTATTTCTGGGTTCTTTGTATTTTTCTTTTTTTAGAATATCCTGCAATACTTTCTGTAGAGTTGAATTGGTGGTTGCAAATTCCCCCAGTTCCTCTTTATCCTGGAAGCACCTTGTTTTTCCATCAATTTCCAGGGACAGTTGTGCAGGATATCTCAATCTTGGCTGGAGATTATTATCTTTCAATGCTTGAATTATTTCCCCCCACGCTCTTCGTGATTTGATGGTTTGTGCAGAGAAATCTGCTGTAATTCTGATGGGTGTTCCCTTGTAAGTGGTCTGTTTCTTGTCTCTTACAGCTTTTAATATTCTGTTCTTGTATTGAATTTCTGGAATTTTTATTATTATATGCCTTGGTGTTGCTCTGTTTGGGTTGTAGGTAGCTGGGGTCCTGTATGCCTCATACATCTGAGTATCTTTACCTTTTGCTAAATTAGGAAAATTCTCCTGGATTATTTCTGTGAGTAGCTTTTGTAGTTCACTTGTTTGCATCCCTACTTCTTCTTTTATGTTCTTAATCCTTAAGTTATGGATCCTCTTATCATCTTCTTGTCTTTGTATTATTGCTGTTTGTTTCTTTGTTATTTTTAAGAAGTTTTTCATTTCATTCTCCCATATTACAAGTCTGCCCTCCAGTTCAGATAGTCTGTCCTTAGTTTCTTTCAAGCTGTTATGCCAGTCTTCGATAGACTTCTTAGTATCTTGGTAGTCCCTTTGAACCTGCTTCACGTATTCTATGCTTTCTCTGTTTTCTCCATCAAACAATTCTCCCCTTTTTTTCTGTTCTTCCATTCCATCACCTGTTTTTTCTTGGGTGGTGCTTAGCATTTCTCTAACTATTCTGCATACTTCTAGCTTCAGGTCGTTGATAACTTCATTCCTGAATTGGTCTATGAGGCTCTCTATATGGTGCCTTATGTGTATTGGTGCGGTGTCTGCTATTGCCTGTTTCTCAGAATTGGGGGCCGAGGAGACTTTCTTGTTGCTGCCTCTTCCCATGCTGCCTCTTCTTCTCTGTTCCTTATATATGCAAGCTTATATAAGAGGCCCAGCTTCTCTCCCAGTCAGCCACAGCCTGATCGAATTGCGCCAGTTAGGTGTTCCCGCTCACCGCTGCGCACCAGGGAGTTACGGACCAGGCAGCCTACACGTCTCCCCTCCCGGCCACCGTCAGGCTCTGGGATCTGGGTTGGGCTAGCCTACTGGATCCGCCAGCAGCGTCACGCAGGCCAGGCACTTTTTACCAATCCCGCCCGAGAGGGGGATGTGTGGCTGGAGTCCCACCGCGCCCTGCTCCCGCAGGACTGCTCGGGCCCAGAAAGTCCTCTGCTGGAGTCAAACTGTGGTAGAGTGTCAGTTTCTCTCACTCACCTCACCACAAGTCAGTGCACACCTCCCTGCCATTCGCAGATTGCCGTTCTCAGAGCTTCTGCGCGTCTCTCCCCTTGCCGAGCCGCTGTAGAGGCAGCCAGCCGCTGCGCGGCGGGAAACCCAAATCGCGGCTTACAATGGCGCGGTTCCAGCCTCCACACCGAGTCTTTTCTGTTCCTGTTTTAGCACCAGGACTGCATTCCAAGTTGGCTTCTCTCTGCCCAGTTTGTTCCTGAGTCAGCAGAGCATATCTCCACCTGCTTATGTCTCCTTAGTCCGCACCATTCCTGGCTTCTGAGCCGAGTCTTTCAGAGAGCCGCCGGTAGTTGCTGTTATCTGTCTGCCATGTTCTCCCGGAAGAGTCAAATGGCAACTTAATTGTGTGTACTGAGCAATTGGCTAGATCTTACATCTTTGACATCCTCCATAATATATTAAAAGATCTGCAATACAGTGTTTCTTAGTGCTGGTCTTCCTCTTTTCTACGTTAGAGATAGACAAGCCCAATGTGGGCGCGTCTGGAGACCTAAGACCCTGAGGCACCCGCGGTAACATTAACAGGCGACCTGACCCCGCCGAGGGAAAAGCCATGAGGACCTCGGGTTCCGGAGCTCGGCGGGAGGCTGCAGCTCCCAGAGCTCGTTCTGCCGCCTCCTCTCAGACCTCAGCCCGACCCCATCCCTTCCCCGGCTCCCGTCCCACAGCATCACCACTGTGTGTCTTTCCGGTCTGTAAGAGTCCTTCCATGAGGCCTGTAGGCCGTAGAAGTCTCAGTAAGCAGTCTAGCCGGGACAGAAATTCTCAGCACTACGTTGTGGTCAGGGCAGCCATGACACCGGAAGTCCCGAGTATCAGGGATTTGAAGAGCAGTTGTCTAACTGTAACAAACATGGATGAATTTTCACTGACAATCAGACCTTTCAGAAGCATTCAAAGACAATTCCAGAAGAGAACCATGTGAATATAAGCAATATGGAAAATTCTGTGATTGCACTGAGGGAACTAACACTGAAGAGAAGACCTTTGTATATGAGCAAGATGTAAAAGCCCTCAGTAAAGCCAGCTATGTTCAAATCTGTGAATAAATCGTAGTACAGTGAATATATATGTAAGTATACAATGTGGAAAGCATTTTAACTTTCTTTTTTTTTTTAATTTTTTTTTTTTATTTAAGAGGAAAAAGAGAAAAACACAAAACAAACCAAAGCGGCGTAAGGGTACACGCAATACAGAACTACAAAACAAAACAAAACAAAACAAAACAAAAAACCATAACAGTAAGAAATTACCTGCTAGTAGATTACACACTATTTTCTTGAAAACAGTTCCTCAAATCACAGTATCAAAGAACACAAGGTGGACATTCAAACAGGGAGACTGCAAACAGCTGTGTTCAATGTTCCAAAAACATTGATAAAGTCAGCTATTTAACACCCCCAAACACACTTGCTGTTATATCCATTAGAGCTCTTTTTCTTTTTTTTTTTCCCTCTCTTTTTTACAACAAAATTTACACATCTTGGATTTTATTACTCCTTAGTGCTTATTACTTTCTTTGGAGGGGGGGGAAGAATACAGTCAAATATGGCAAAACAAAGCTGTCAGTCAATACCAAGGATAGACATAGCACATGGTGTAGAACAGAGTACAAGTTTATCAACAATGGTTATCAACGTTGTCCCTTGTTTCCTTAAAAAGAATTGTCTATCTTATTAGATATTATAAAGTTGGACAAAACAGTAGAGAACAAGACCAATAAAACTTAGGCATTGTAAACATTACAGGACTTCCAAAGAAGACAATAGTCAAACCAGAATGGGTATCTTAGTGAATCTTATTGTCTTCAAAGTAGTTGCCTATGTCTTCAAACTTGATACTATCATATAGAATGGAACAGAGTCTAATCAGTCAAAACAAGATCGTGGGAGTACTACAGGACTTCAAAACAAGTTAATAGGAAATCGAAAAGAGTTACTATTTATATATCCTAATTTTTTTGAATTTTTTCTTTAATTAAGACAAACATAAGAAATGACTAAATAATTTTTTTTGAAACAATAAGGGGGAGATTGAGATAAAACAGGACATAACAATATAACAATAGAGGTCACAGCATGACTGTTTCAATAACCTAGTACTTCACCATCTTATAACCTGACTTAATAGTAGTTACCATAGTGTCTTTTTCCTTGAAATATTTGGGTAAAACTTCATATACTCTAGCTTCAAATATTTTCATATCAAGAAGCCCAGAATAAAGCCTTTCTAATTAATGAGTGAAAACTTTATAAGGCTTCAAGGCCACCTAATGGGGAATCATGATTACCACATATTTTTATATATTTGAATCATTACTTACATTAGGGAAACTATTCGGTATTCACACATGCGAGATTGATTTATTTCACTTATGAGTATGGTCTCAAGCTGCGCCCATTTATTGATAAATATCTCAATGTGATCCTTCTTTATAGCTGAATAATACTCCATTGTATAGAAATACCACAACTTTTTTATCCATTCCTCAGTTGATGGGCACTTGGGTTGTTTCCAAGATCTGGCGATTACAAATTGTGCTGCTATAAACATAGGTGCACATAAATCACTGTGGTATGATGCTTTCAGTTCTTCTGGGAATATGCCTAGAAGTGGAATAGCTGGAATAAATGGGATTTCCAGTCCCAACTTTTTGAGAAATCTCCAGACAGATCTCCACAAAGGCTGTACCATTCTACACTCCCACCAGCAGTGCAGGAGAGTTCCTTTTTCCCCACAGCCTCTCCAGCATTTGTTGTCGGTTTTCTTGATCCTGGCCATTCTTTCAGGAGTGAGATGGTATCTCAGTGTGGTTTTAATTTGCATTTCTCTAATGACCAATGATGATGAGCATTTTTTCATGTATTTATTTGCCATTTGCATTTCTTCATCTGAGAATTGCATATTCATCTCAGATGCCCATTTTTGGATTGGATCTTTGAATTTCGGAGGTCTGAGTTTCTTTAATTCTTTGTATGTTTTAGACAAGAGGCCCTTGTCTGAGAGAGAGTTCACTAAAATCTTTTCCCAGTTTGTGGGTTTTCTTTTCACTATGCTGGAGATTTCTTTTGACATGCAGAAACTTTTTAATAAGAAGTGGTCCCAGTTATTGATTCTGGGAAGTATTTCCCGTGCGGTTTGAGTCCTGTTCATGAATTCTTTACCTACTCCTATGTCTCCAAGGTTTCTACCTATTTTGTCTTCCAATAGATTTAGTGTTTCTGTTTTAATATTCAGATCTTTGACCCATTTAGATTTTAATTTAGTACATGGTGATAGTCATGGGTCTAGCTTTAGTTTTCGGCAAATGGAGAGCCAGTTTTTCCAGCACCATTTATTAAAGAGACTGTCGTTCTTCCAGTGAACCTGCTTGGCTCCTTTATCAAAAATAAGGTGGTTGAGTGTGTTCGTAGTTGTGGTTGTATCTTCTAATCTATTCCACTGATCTTCAGCTCTGTTTTGATTCCAATACCATGTTGATTTTACTACTGTTGCTTTGTAGTATAACTTCAAGTCAGGGATTGTGATGCCTCCTGCTTTGTCTTTGCTGCTTAGAATTGCCTTTGCGATTCTAGGTCTCTTCTGGTTCCAGATGAAATTTAGGAGTGATTTCTCTAGATCTATAAGGTATGTTGATGGTATTTCTATTGGGATTGCATTGAATCTGTATAACAGTTTTGGGAGAATGGCCATTTTCACAATGTTTGTTCTTCCTATCCATGAGCAAGGGATGTCTTTCCATTTTCTGAGATCATCTTCAATTTCCTTTTTCAGTGTATTATAATTTTCACTGTATAAGTCTTTCACTTCTTTCGTAAGAGTAATTCCTAAATATTTCATTTTTTTGCTTGCTAATGTGAATAGTCCAGTTTCTCTTATTTCCCTCTCTGTAATTTTGTTGTTCGTGTATAGGAATGCTATTGATTTCTGAGTATTGATTTTGTATCCAGCCACATTACTGAATTTATTTATTGTATCTAAGAGTATTTCAATGGAGTTTAGGGGGTCTTCTATGTAGAGTATCATGTCATCTGCAAACAATGATAATTTAACTTCTTCTTTTCCTATCTTTACCCCTTTTATTTCTCTTTCTTGCCTAATTGCTCTGGCTAGTACTTCCAGTACTATATTAAATAGGAGTGGTGATAAAGGACATCCTTGTCTTGTACCCGACTTTAAAGTAAAGGCTTTCAATTTTTGGCCATTTAGTATGATGCTGGCTGTTGGTTTGTCATAAATGACCTTTATTATATTGAGGTAAAGACCATTTATTCCAATTTTCTGTAAAGTTCTTATCATGAATAAGTGTTGGACCTTATCAAAGGCTTTTTCTGCATCTATAGAGATGATCATGTGATTCTTATTTTTGGCTTTATTGATATGGTGGATTACATTTATTGATTTGCGTATGTTGAACCATCCTTGCATTCCTGGGATGAATCCCACCTGGTCATGGTGTATAATCTTCTTGATGATTTGCTGGATCCTATTTGCCAATATTTTATTGAGGATTTTTGCATCTGTATTCATTAGGGAGATCGGTCTATAGTTCTCTTTTATAGTTGGGTCTTTCTCAGGTTTTGGTACTAGAGTAATATTTGCTTCCAGGAAAGACTTAGGAAGGATTGCTTCCCTTTCAATTTCATTGAATAGTTTGAGGAGTGTCGGCATTAGGTCTTCTTTATATTTCTTGTAGAATTCTGCAGTGAATCCATCTGGGCCTGGGCTCTTCTTGGTGGGCAAGGACCCAATTACATTCTCAATTTCATTAGCAGAGATTGGGTTATTCAACAGTTTTATATCCTCTTGATCTAGCTTTGGTACTTCATATGCTTCTAAGAATCTGTCTATTTCTTCTGTGTTATCAAACTTTTGAGAGTAGAGGTTTTCGAAATAGGTGTTGATGATCCTCTGTATTTCTATTGGGTCTGTAGTGATTTCTCCTTTTTCATTTCTTATTGCATGAATTTGAGCTTTTTCTTTCCTTTTTTTAATAAGGTTGGCTAGGGGCTTATTGATTTTATTTATTTTTTCAAAGAACCAACTCTTTGATTCGTTGATTCTTTGGATTGTTTTCTTAGTCTCTATTGCATTGATTTCTGCTCTGATTTTTATAATTTCCTCTCTTCTTTTGGCTTGGGGCTTGACTATCTCTTCTTTTTCTAGCTGTTTGAGGTGTAGCATCAAGTTATTTATTTGTATTCGTTCTGTTTTCCTGATGTGGGAACTCAGTGCAATAAATTTTCCTCTGAGGACAGATTTCATTGCATCCCACAGATTCCGGTAAGTTGTATCTGCATTTTCATTTTCTTTTAGGTATTGTTTAATTTCTTCTTTAATTTCTTCTGTGACCCACTGATTACTCAAGAGTGTGTTATTTAGTTTCCATGTGTTTGCAGAATTTTTGCTGTATCCTTTGTCATTAATTTCTAATTTCAGAGCGCTATGATCTGATAATATGCAAGGGATGATTTCAACTCTTTGCATTTGCTTAAATATGTTCTGTGAGCTAATATATGGTCTATTTTAGAAAATGATCCATGTACTGCTGAGAAGAATGTGTATTCTGATGTTGTTGGGTGGAACATTCTGTATATGTCTATCAAACCCATTTGTTCACAGGTGTGATTTAGTTCTGTTATTTCTTTGCTCATTTTCTGTCTGGTTGATCTGTCCCTTGGTGTCAGTGGTGTATTAAGGTCTCCTGTTACAATTGTGCTACTGATAATTTGAGTTTTCATTTCTGTTAATAATTGTTTTATATAACTGGGTGCTCTGGAGTTTGGTGCGTATATATTTAAGATAGTTATCTCTTCCTCTTGGAGTTTTCCCCTTACGAGTATGTAGTGACCTTCTTTGTCCTTTATGGTCATTGTTGGTTTAAAGTTCACGTTGTCTGCAAACAGAATGGCTACTCCTGCCTTTTTTTGGATTCCTGCTGCATGAAGAATTGTTTTCCATCCTTTGACTTTCAGTCTGTGAGTATCTTTCTGGGTTAGATGGGTTTCCTGTAAACAGCATATGGTTGGATTTTGTTTCTTGATCCATTCTGCTAGTCTGTTTCTTTTGATTGGTGCATTGAGACCATTTACATTAATGGTTATTACTGTTAAATGCTAGTTAATTGTAGGAATGTTATCTCTCTGCTGTTGCATCTTTATCTTTCGGTTCTGTTTAATTATTTGCTTTGCTTAGTGGTTTTTTCCTTTGTGTATCTAAACTGTCTTTCAATATTTTTTGCAGGGTTGGTTTGGTGTTCATGAAGTTCTTCAGCTGTTCTTTGTCATGGAAGTATCGTATTGCACCATCTATTTTGAATGATAGTTTTGCAGGATATATCAGTCTTGGTTGGAAATCATTTTGCTTTAGGATCTGGAATACTTCACTCCATGCTCTTCTTGACTTTATCGTTTGTGCTGAGAAGTCTGCTGTGATTCTGATAGGTTTTCCTTTATAAGTGATTTGTCTTTTTTCTCTGACAGCTTTTAATAATCTATTTTTGTGTTGGATTTCTGGGATGGTGACTATTATGTCTGGGTGTAGTTTTATTTTGGTTATGACTGTTTGGAGTTCTATATGCTTCACTGATCCTGATGTCAGTTTCTGATCTCATGCTTGGGAAATTTTCAGCTATTACTTCTCTAAATATCCTCCTGACATCCTTCATGTTGTCTCCCTCTCTTTCATTAATCCCTATCATTCTTATGTTATTCTTCTTTGCATCGTCTTGCAGTTGTTGAATTGTTGTTTCCTGGTTCCTTGTTATTTTCAAAAGATCTTTCCTTTCCTGTTCACTAGCTGCAATCCTGTCTTCAAGGTCTGAAATTCTATCTTCACTTTCATTAAGGCAGTTTTTACAACTTTCAGTGGAGTTTTTTATTTCCTGTATATCTCTGTGCATCTGCATTATGTATTCTGTTTGTTTCTTATATTGCTCATCTAGGGATTCTATCTTTTTGTTTAGTTCCTCCAATTTTTTATCTGTATTTTCTTTAGATATATTTAGAATCTCTTTCATTTCTTTTATCATTTCTTCTTTTATCTGGGAGATTATTTCGTGTTTGAATTTCTTTAAAGCTTCCTGGAGTTGCTTGTCAATTTCAGTGGCTATTGTGTCCGATATATGAGGTGAATGGGATATATTTTCTTCTATATACATCTCTCCTAGGGTTTCTTGAGATGGGCTGGAGGTTTGAGGTTGTAATTTGTCTTTCGTTTTGTCATTTTCCTATATTTCTGTGTTTCAAGTGTTATTTGAAAGCTTCCTCAGGATCTGTTGAAAATCCCCTTCTATGTTTGGAGCTACTGGGACTCTGGCGCCGCGCTACTCCAAGCCATTAGGCCTACAGAACCAGTGGCCCTCCTCTGCCTGCTCAGAACTCCGCAGTTCCAGACAAGCTGGGCCTCAGGGACACTGTGCGCCGACCTGCCCCTTGGAAGCTCCACAGTTCTTCAATCGCAGCCGGGTTAGGGTACTCACCACAGGCCGCAGTGCTTCAGGAACCTGTGGACCCTCCCTGGTTGCAGAGATATCCACAGTCCTCCAGACACGCAGAGAGGCCGGTGAGGGCACCCCAGATCTGCCCAGCTCCTCCTCTGCAGACCTATGGCCAGGCGCGGCAGCTAAACAGGCTGGGCTAGGCTGGTAGTGTGGGTCAGCCCACCTATCGGGAGCTCAGCAGGTCTCCAAATGAAGCCGGGAATGGGGAGGCTGATGTGGAAGCCTCAAACCCACCTCTCCCCTTCACTGCACCTGGAAGCCTGAGGGAACTCCAGCAGACTGGGCGCAGATACCCACAGTCCTCCAGACACGCAGAGAGGCCAGTGAGGGCACCCCAGGTCTGCCCAGCTCCTCCTCTGCAGACCTATGGCCAGGCGCGGCAGCTAAACAGGCTGGGCTAGGCTGGTAGTGTGGGCCAGCCCACCTATCGGGAGCTCAGCAGGTCTCCAAATGAAGCCGGGAATGGGGAGGCTGATGTGGAAGCCTCAAACCCACCTCTCTCCTTCACTGCACCTGGAAGTCTGAGGGAACTCCAGCAGTCTGGGCGCAGAAATCCAGAGTCCTCCAGACACGCAGAGAGGCCAGTGAGGGCACCCCAGATCTGCCCAGCTCCTCCTCTGCAGACCTATGGCCAGGCGCGGCAGCTAAACAGGCTGGGCTAGGCTGGTAGTGTGGGCCAGCCCACCTATTGGAAGCTCAGCAGGTCTCCAAATGAAGCCGGGAATGGGGAGGCTGATGTGGAAGCCTCAAACCCACCTCTCTCCTTCACTGCACCTGGAAGCCTGAGGGAACTCCAGCAGTCTGGGCGCAGAAATCCAGAGTCCTCCAGACACGCAGAGAGGCCAGTGAGGGCACCCCAGATCTGCCCAGCTCCTCCTCTGCAGACCTATGGCCAGGGGCGGCAGCTAAACAGGCTGGGCTAGGCTGGTAGTGTGGGCCAGCCCACCTATCGGGAGCTCAGCAGGTCTCCAAATGAAGCTGGGAATGGGGAGGCTGATGTGGAAGCCTCAAACCCACCCCTCTCCTTCACTGCACCTGGAAGCCTGAGGGAACTCCAGCAGTCTGGGCGCAGAAATCCAGAGTCCTCCAGACACGCAGAGAGGCCAGTGAGGGCACCCCAGATCTGCCCAGCTCCTCCTCTCCATTTTAACTTTCAACATGATAGTCATATACATGAAAAAGCTTCCACTGGAGAAAAATCTTATGTATGTAAACACAGTGGGAAATCCTTCACTCATGACACTTTTGGCAATCATGAAAGAACTTACAATGAGGAGAAACTTTATATAGGCAAGCACTGTGGAAAAGTTTTCAGCACACATAGTAATTATCAAATACATGTAAGGGCTAGCACTGGGTAGAAAACCTATGTACATAAACAATGTAGGAATGTGCTCAGTACACGTACTGTAGAATACACAGAAAAAGGCACATGGGAAAAACATTACACACGTAAGCAATATGGGAAAGCTTTTAGGAGACATGGTACTTGTGAACATTCACAGAGGGAAGAAACTCTAAATATGTAAGAAATGTGGGAAAGCTTTCAGAGCACACACTAATTATCATGAATGAACTCACACTGGGGAGAAATTCTATGTATGTAAGAAATGTGGGAAAGCTTTCAGCACGTGTCATCTTTGTCATAGACATGAACAAACCCAATACTAGGGAGAAACCATTTCATGTAAACTGTGTGGGAAATCTTTTAGAACTCACATCATTTGTCAGATACATGAAGGAACTCACACTGGGAACAAACCCTATGTACCTGAGAAATGTGGGAAAGTTTTAACTGCACACAGATATTGTTAAGCACATATAACAGCTCACACTAGGAAGAAATCTTATGTATATAAGCAATGTGGGAAAGCCTCAGCACATGTGGTAATTGTCAAGAACATAAAAACTCACACTGGAGAAAGACTCTGTGTATTTAAGGAATGGGGAAAAGTTTTCAGTACATGCAGTCATTGTCAAATACATGAATGAACTCACATGGGGGAGAAACCCTACACATATAAACATTGTGGAAAAACTTTTAGCATACACAGTTATTTTCAAAAACATGAAAGGAATCACATTTGGTAAAACATTTTTTATGTATGCACTGTAGCATGTATTTATGCACTGTTGCATACGTGTATATATGCAGATAGTATGTATGATAGCTGTCAACTATATGAAAGAATTCATATTGGGGGGAACCATACAAATATTAATACTGTGAGAAAGCATTCAGTGCATATGATAGTTGTCAAGTACACAAAGAACTCACCTGAGAGAACTCCTGTGTATTTAAGCAATGTAGGAAATCTTTCAGTACTTATAATTGTTTTCAAATTCACAAACAAAATCACATGAGAGAAATCTTAGGCATGTAAGCAATATGAGAAAGATTTTAACACAAACAGTTGCTGAAAACATGAAAGTATCCACACTGAACAGAAGAACTTCCTTGATTATGTGAAAATCTTACTCTATACCCAGCTATCATTACCTACATGAAAGAATTCATAGAGGGGAGAACACGAACACTTTTGGTCAATGTGGGAAAATTTTAATTTTTCTTAATGTATTAAAACATGGGAGAATTCACATGAAATGTAAGGCAAATGTATTTTTAAAAAGTGGAAACCCTTTAGTTCTTCCACCTATCTTGAAATTCATGGGAAAACCCCCAGGAAAGAGAGAGCCTATGCAAATAATGTGAGAAAGCACTGTTTCCAATAATTTCAGAAAACCTGCACAGATTTACACACAGGATAAATATGGAATATGACAACTATTCTTTCTTACATAGCTTTTTATGCAAGCATGGTATTACATAGTGGAGAGACTCATGTCAATGTATATTCTGCTGTAGCACTAATACTCATTTTGGATAAATTTACAAGATGATTGAAATATTGTGAGAAAATATTAATACAAGGGATATCCATAAATATTCAGTTGTCCTATAAGTAAAAGTAATTGGAACAAATCACTGTGCCTGTACAAAGTTGTTAGTTGTAAGTCATTTCAAAATCTTGGAACATTTCTCAGATAGTGAAAGTCTACGCAAATAAGTCATAAAAATAAGTGTCTTATTTTTCTATAATGCCAGGGGAGATAATCATAAAGTATCAATATAGTAAGTGTAAATCATTGGATTAAATATTTTTAAGTTTAATTTTAAAAATAACTATCTTTGATTTATTTTTGGGACTCCTGCACTGCACCATCTGGGTGCAGAGGAAGGGCTGGGCGGATCTGGGGCCTGCATCTGCCTCCCCGTGTGTCTGGAGGACTGTGGATATCTCAGCAAGCAGGCAAGCATCACAGGTTCCAGAGGCCCTGCGGCCTGCAGTAAGGGCTCAGTGCACTCTGCCCAAAGCCCAGACTATTCGGGACCCTCCAGGCTTCGGGGTGCAGTGAAGTGGATAAGTGGGTTTGAGGCATCTACATCCGCCTCCCCATTCCAGCTGCACTTGGAGAACTGTGGATTTCCAGTAAGCAGGCGGGTACACACTATCCCCGGAGCCCAGCCTATTTGGGACTCCGCACTGCACCATCTGGGTGCAGAGGAAGGGCTGGGCAGATCTGGGGCACCTGCATCCGACTCCCCGTGTGTCTGGAGGACTGTGGGTATCTCAGAAAGCAGGCAAGCATCGCAGGTTCCAGAGGCTCCATGGCCTGTGGTAAGGGCTCAGTGCACTCTGCCCCAAGCCCAGACTGTTCGGGACCCTCCAGGCTTCCAGGTGCAGTGAAATGCATAAGTGGGTTTGAGGCATCTACATCCGCCTCCCCATTCTGGTTGCACTTGGAGAACTGTGGAGCTTAGAGTAAGCAGGTGGGTGCACAGTGTCCCTGGAGCCCAGGTTATCTGGAACTACAGAGTTCTAAACAGGCAGAAGAGGGCCATTGGTTCTACAGGCCCAGTGGCTTGGGGGAACCGGGTGCCAGAGTCCCAGGAGCTGTGAACATAGAAGTGGATTTCCAACAGACCCTGAGGAAGCTTTCAAATAACACTTGAAATACAGAAATATAGGAAAAAGACAAAATGAAAGACCAAATTACAACCTTAAACCTCCAGCCCATCTCAAGAAACCCTAGGAGAGATGTATATAGAAGAAAATATATGCCACTCACCTCAAATATCAGACATAATTGCTACTGAAATTAACAAGCAACTCCAGGAAGCTTTAAAGGAATTCAAACTCGAAATAGTCTCCCAGGTACAAGAAGAAATGATAAAAGAAATGAAAGAGATTCTGAATATATCTAGAGAAAACACAGTTAAAAAATTGGAGGAACTAAACAAAAAGATAGAATCCCTAGATGAGCAATATAAGAAACAAACAGAATACATAATGCAGATGCACAGAGATATACAGGAAATAAAAACCTCCACTGAAAGTTGTAAAAACTGCCTTAATGAAAGTGAAGATAGAATTTCAGACCTTGAAGACAGGATTGCAGCTAGTGAACAGGAAAGGAAAGATCTTTTAAAAATAACAAGGAATCAGGAAATAACAATTCAATGACTGCAAGATGATGCAAAGAAAAATACCATAAGATTGATAGGGATTAATGAAAAAGGAGACAACATAAAGGATGTCAAGAGGATATTTAGAGAAGTAATAGCTGAAAATGTCCCAAGCATGAGATCAGAAACCGACATCAGGATCAGTGAAGCATATAGAACTCCAAATAATCATAACCAAAATAAAACTACACCCAGACATATAATTACCCTCCCAGAAATCCAACACAAGAATAGATTATTGAAAGCTGTCAGAGAGAAAAGACAGATCACTTATAAAGGAAAACCTATCAGAATCACAGCAGACTTCTCAGCACAAACAATGAAGTCAAGAAGAGCATGGAGTGAAGTATTCCAGATCCTAAAGCAAAATGATTTCTAACCTAGACTGATGTACCCTGCAAAACTATCATTCAAAATTGATGGTGAAATCTGATACTTCCATGACAAAGAACAGCTGAAGAACTTTATGAACACCAAACCAACCCTGCAAAAAATATTGAAACAGTTTAGATACACAAAGGAAAAAACCACTAAGCAAAGCAGATAATTAAACAGAACAGAAAGATAAAGATGCAACAGCAGAGAGATAACATGTCAACAATAAATCAGCATTTAACAGTAATAACCATTAATGTAAATGGTCTCAATGTACCAATCAAAAGAAAAAGACTAGCAGAATGGATCAAGAAACAAAATCCAACCATATGCTGTTTACAGGAAACCCATCTAACCCAGAAGGATACTCACAGACTGAAAGTCAAAAGATGGAAAACAATGCTTCATGCAGCAGGAATCCAAAAAAACAATACAAAACAAAAAAAAAAAAAAAAAACAAAAAACCCCAAACAAACCAGGAGTAGCCATTCTGTTTGCTGACAACATGAACTTTAAACCAACAATGACCATAAAGGACCAAGAAGGTCACTACAACTCGTTAGGGGAAAACTCCAAGAGGAAGAGCTAACTATCTTAAATATATATGCACCAAACTTCAGAGCACCCAGTTATATAAAACAACTATTAACAGAAATGAAAACTCAAATTATCAGTAACACAATTGTAACAGGAGACCTTAATACACCATTGACACCAAGGGACAGATAAACCAGACAGAAAATGAGCAAAGAAATAACAGAACTGAATCACACCTGTGAGCAAATGGATTTGATAAACATATACAGAATGTTCCACCCAACATCAGAATACACATTCTTCTCAGCAGTACATGGATCATTCTCTAAAATAGATCATATATTAGCTCATAGAACATATTTAAACAAATGTAAAAGAGTTGAAATCATCCCTTGCATTTTATTGGATCATAGTGCTCTGAAATTAGAAATTAATGATAAAAGATACTGCAAAAATTCCACAAACACATGGAAAATGAATAACACACTCTTGAGTAATCAGTGGATCACAGAGGAAATTAAAGAAGAAATTAAACAATACCTACAAGAAAATGAAAATATAGATACAACTTACCAGAATCTGCGGGATGCAATGAAATCTGTCCTCAGAGGAAAATTTATTGCACTGAGTTCCCACATCAGGAAAACAGAATGAATACAAATAAATAACTTGATGCTACACCTCAAACAGCTAGATAAAGAAGAGCAAATCAAGCCCAAAGCCAAAAGAAGAGAGGAAATTATAAAAATCAGAGCAGAAATCAATGCAATAGAGACTAAGAAAACAATCCAAAGAATCAACTAATCAAAGAGTTGGTTCTTTGAAAGAATAAATATTATCAATAAGCCCCTAGCCAACCTTATTAAAAAAAGGGAAGAAAAAGCTCAAATTCATGCAATAAGAAATGAAAAAGGAGAAATCACTACAGACCCAATAGAAATACAGAAGATCATCAACACCTATTTCAAAAACCTCTACTCTCAAAACTTTGATAACACAGAAGAAATAGACAGATTCTTAGAAACATATGAAGTACCAAAGCTAGATCAAGAGGATGTAAAACTGTAGAATAACCCAATCTCTGTTACTGAAATTGAAAATGTAATTAAGTCCTTACCCACCAAGAAGAGCCCAGGCCCAGATGGATTCACTGCAGAATTCTACAAGAAATACAAAGAAGACCTAATGCCAACACTCCTCAAACTATTCAATGAAACTGAAAGGGAAGCAATCCTTCCTAAGTCTTTCCTGGAAGCAAATATTACTCTAGTACCAAAACCCGAGAAAGACCCAACTAAAAAAGAGAACTATAAACCGATCTCCCTAGTGAACACAGATGCAAAAATCCTCAATAAAATATTGCAAAATAGGATACAGCAAATCATCAAGAAGATTATACACCATGACCAAGTGTATAATTTATCCCAGGAATGCAAGGACGGTTCAACATACGCAAATCAATAAATGTAATCCACAATATCAATAAAGGCAAAAGTAAGAATCATATAATGATCATTTCTATAGATGCAGAAAAAGCCTTTGATAAAGTCCAGCATTCATTCATGATAAGAACTTTACAGAAAATTGGAATAGATGGTCTTTATCTCAATATAATAAAGACCATTTATGACAAACCAACAGCCAGCATCATACTAAATGGCCCAAAATTGAAAGCCTTTACTTTAAAATCAGGCACAAGACAAGGATGTCCCTTATCACCACTCCTATTTAATATAGTACTGGAAATACTGGCCAGAGCAATTAGACAAGAGAGAGAAACAAAAGGCATAAAGATAGGAAAAAAAGAAGTTAAATTATCATTGTTTGCAGATGATATGATACTCTACATAGAAGACCCCCTAAACTCCATTGAAAGACTCTTAGATATAATAAACAAATTCAGTAATGTAGCTGGATACAAAATCAATACTCAGAAATCAATAGCATTCCTATACACGAACAACAAAATCACAGAGAGGGAAATAAGAGAAACCACACTCTTCACACTAGCAAGCCAAAAAATGAAATATTTAGGAATTACTCTTGCGAAAGAAGTGAAAGACCTATACAGGGAAAATTATAATACACTGAAAAAAGAAATTGAAGATGGTCTCAGAAAATGGAAAGACATCCCTTGCTCATGGATAGGAAGAAAAAACATTGTGAAAATGGCCATTCTCCCAAAACTGTTATACAGATTCAATGCAATTCCAATAAAAATACCATCAACATACCTTATAAATCTAGAGAAATCACTCCTAAAATTCATCTGGAACCAGAAGAGACCTAGAATAGCAAAGGAGATTCTAAGCAGCAAAGGCAAGGCAGGAGGCATCACAATCCCTGAC
The DNA here is from genome assembly GCF_034190915.1 of Cavia porcellus. NCBI lineage: Eukaryota > Metazoa > Chordata > Mammalia > Rodentia > Caviidae > Cavia > Cavia porcellus. The sequence goes on from NW_026947505.1 coordinate 36,990,997, forward strand.
TTGAAGTTATACTACAAAGCAACAGTAGTAAAATCAACATCGTACTGGAATCAAAACAGAGACGAAGATCAATGGAACAGATTAGAAGATACAACCACAACTACAAACACACTCAATCACCTTATCTTTGATAAAGGAGCCAAGCAGGTTCACTGGAAGAATGACAGTCTCTTTAATAAATGGTGCTGGAAAAACTGGCTCTCCATTTGCCAAAAACTAAAGCTAGACCTATGCCTATCATCATGTACTAAATTAAAATCTAAATGGGTCAAAGATCTGAATATTAAAACACAAACACTAAGTCTATTGGAAGACAAATTGGGTAGAAACCCTGAATACATAGGGGTAGGTAGAGAATTCATGAACAGGACTCAAACCGCATGGGAAATACTTCCCAGAATCAATAACTGGGACCACTTCTTATTAAAAAGTTTCTGCATGTCAAAAGAAATCTCCAGCATAGTGAAACGAAAATCCACAAACTGGGAAAAGATTTTAGTAAACTCTCTCTCAGACAAGGGACTCTAGTCTAAAACATATACAGAATTTAAAAAACTCAGACCCCCAAATTTCAAAGATCCAATCCAAAAATGGGCATCTGAGATGAATACGCAATTCTCAGATGAAGAAATGCAAATGGCAAATAAATACATGAAAAAATGCTCATCATCATTGGTCATTAGAGAAATGCAAATTAAAACCACACTGAGATTCCATCTCACTCCTGAAAGAATGGTCAGAATCAAGAAAACCAACAACAACAAATGCTGGAGAGGCTGTGGGGGAAAAGGAACTCTCCTACACTGTTGGTGGGAATGTAAACTGGTACAACCTTTGTGGAGGTCCGTCTGGAGATTTCCCAAAAATCTGGGATTGGAAGTCCTACTTATTCCAGCTATTCCACTTCTAGGCATATTCCCAGAAGAACTGAAAGCATCATATCACAGTGATATATGTGCACCTATGTATATAGCAGCACAATTTGTAATTGCCAGATCTTGGAAACAACCCAAGTGTCCATCAACTGAGGAATGGATAAAAAAAGTTGTGGTATTTCTATACAATAGAGTATTACTCAGGTATAAAGAAGGATCACAGTGAGATATTTATCAATAAATGGGCACAGCTTGAGACCATACTCATAAGTGAAATAAATCAATCTCGCATGTCTGAGTACCGAATAGTTTCCCTAATGTAAGTAATGATTCAAATATATAAAAGTATGTGGTAATCATGATTCCCCATTATGTGGCCTTGAAGCCTTATAAAGTTTTCACTTATTAATTGGAAAGGCTTTATTCTGGGCTTCTTGATATGGAAATATTTGAAGCTATAATATATGAAGTTATATTGAAATATTTCAAAGAAAAAAACAGACACTATGGTAACTACTATTAAGTCGGGTTATTTGGGGTGAAGCACTAGGTTTCTGAAACAGTCATGCTTTGACCTGTATTGTTATGTTGTTATGTCCTCTTTTATCTCAGTCTCTCCCTTATTCATTAAAAAAATTATTTAGTTATTTTTTTATGGTTTTTTTAATTAAGGGGAAAAATTTTAAAAATTAGCAGGATATATTGTAGTAACTTTTTTTGATTTCCTATTAACTTGTTTTGAAGTCCTGTAATACTCCCACTCTCTTGTTTTGACTGATTAGACTCTGTTCCATTCTGAATGATAGTATCAAGTTTGAGGGAATAGGCAACTAATTTGAAGGCAATAAGATTCACTAAGATGCCCATTCTGGTTTGACTATTGTCTCCTTTGGAAGTCCTGTAATGTTTACAATGTTTAAGTTTTATTGGTCTTGTTCTCTACTGTTTTGTTCAGCTTTATAATACCTGATGAGATAGACAATTCTTTTTAAGGAAGCAAGAGGCATTATGGTAACCATTGTTGATAACCTTGTGCTCTGTTTTTACATCATGTACTATGTCTATCTTTGGTTTTGACTGACAGCTTTGTTTTGCCATGTTTGACTCTTCTCTCTTCCAAAAAAAAAAAGTAATAAGAACTAAGGAGTAATAAAACCCAAAATGTGTAAATTTTGTTGTAAAAAAGAGAGGGGAAAAAGTGCTCTAAAGGATACAACTGCAAGTGTGTTTAGTGGTGTTAAATAGCTGACCATATTAATGTTTTTGGTTGGATCATGGAACACAACTGTTTGCAGTCTCTCTGTTTGAATGTTCACTTTGTATGCTTTGATACTGTGACTTGAGCAACTATCTCTAAGATGATAATGTATAATCCATTAATTGGCGATTTCTTACTGGTTTTTTTTGTAGTTCTGTATTACTTGTACCCTTACTCCACTTTGTTTTGTTTTGCTTTTTCTCTTTTTCCTTTTAAATAAAATTAAAAAAAAATAACTGTCTTCAAATTGCAAAAAAGTAACTGAAAGCAACAAAGAATAAAAGAAAAAGAATAATGAAAAAGCAGAGCAAAATGAAGAGTAAACAATAAGAAGGAAAAAAAAGGTAAAAAAAATACCAAAAATCCCCCTCCCCAATTCCTCAAAAACCAATAAAGGAAAAGAAAAAAAAAAGTCCAGAAGTTGCTCTTTGTTTTTGAATGAGTAGTTTCTTTCCAAGATCTGCAGCTGTGGAATCCAGCAAGTCACAGTTCTCATCACCTAGCTTTATGGCCTGTGAGTTTGTGAAGTGGGCCTTCTGCTCCAGAGACCTTTCCATCCATACACCCCAGGTTATGGAAACTGTCAAGCCAAGGTGTATCCTCGCTCATGTTAGTAGATGGGCAGTACTCTGGGTAACACTGGTAACCCTAAAGTGAAGCTGTTCTGTGACTCTGTTGTAAACAATGAACTCCTTCCCCAAATGGCTCTTGAGTAAACCCTCTCAGCTATGGAAAGTGCTGCCCTGGATTTCTTTCCAATTGTAGTCTACTGTCTGGAAGGTGTCACTTTTGGAGTAAAATTCCATACTTTTCTTGCAGCTTACAATATCATAGCCTTTTCTTGGGGCTATTGATGCTGGCCTGGTCTGTTGTTTCTTCCTGAAATTGCTGATGCTCTGGGATTTCCTTCTCTCCCAAGGCCCACTGTTATGCATTTTATAGCTAGATGCCTTCCCAAAGCCTTGTGCACTCATGGCTGGTTCATGCACCATGCCTGGATCACGGATGTGTGATAATCATCACTGATCGGTCCACTGATGAGTTTACAGGTAATGTGATGTTAGCTGGTGAAGCCTGGTAGCAAAAGGTGTGGTGCTATGAGTGTGGCCTGGAGGGGTGTGTAACCTCCCTCTTCCCTTGCTCCCTCTCTTCTTCCTACCTGCCATGCCAAGAGCTGTTTCTCCACTGCTATGCCACTGTGCCATGCCATCCTGCCTTGAATCTGGCTGAATATGGACTGACACTTCTACAGCCTGTGAGGCAAAAGAAACCATTGGTCTCTTAACTTTCGGGTGTCATGTATTCTGTCCTAGCAATGAGAAAGTAACTAAGACATTCATAAATAATGAATGTTAATTTGCCTTTTTGAATAGTGTGATGAACCTTGGTATCATCATACTATGTTCCACATGAATTATAAGTTATCCTCTTGTCCTGAGCGTACATAGTCTATATACTACCTACCCCGTGGTAAATGACAGATACAACAATCACATAACTTTTATTATGGTGTATTGTTATATTTTTTATATTTAATATTTAACTTTACTTATATTAGTCAGCTTTCTCATTGCTGAACACAATACCCAACACTCACAACTTAAAGGAGAAGATATTTAATTTGGATCACATATTTGAGAAGATTCAGTTCATGGTTGGTTGATTCCATGGTAGAAGGGCAAAGATGAGAAAAGCTTACCTCATGGCAGCCAAGAAGCTGAGAGAGAGCCATGGCGGGAGATACACCGTCCAAGAGTACGCTACAGTGATATACTTCCTTCAACTAGATCGTACGTCCAAATAATAGGTTTAGCTATAAGTTCACTAATAGAAAAATCCACTGATGAGTATAATACCCCCATAACCCAATTACCTTCCAAAATTCCCATCTCTGAACACATGAGACTTTGAGGAACATGCCATATGTATGCCATAATATTATCATAAACATGCACGTACAAGCAAAAACAGGATCCATAGCTGATCCTTTGCTACAATGGGTTATACCCTGATAAACCCATAATAAGTTAAAAATTATTTAGTACACTGATAAACACATCAGAAAATTGGAAAAATCTTAAAATGAACCATTATAAATGAAGATGATCCTCAATTTACAAGGGAGTTGTGTAACAAGTATATCTTAAGCTGAGCCATCATACGTCAGGGACTGTCTGTGTAAGATTCAATAATATCCACAACTTCAGACATGGAACCCACTTCCCATGGACAAAAAAGGACTAATGTTAAATGTACCCTGCCCAGGAATAATTTTTATTGGTGTTCTAAAACTGATTTTCCAATATTTTAGTACTAGCATCTCTGAAAAAATATATATATATTATGGCCCCTAACCAAATAACATTAACACTACCTGGTTTTAGAAATAAATTTAATTTTACTGGAACGCAGCCTTGCTAATTCCTTTGTGAAATGCCTATGACTGATATTTTGCTACAACAGAAGAACTGTTACAGTCACAGAACAGATTATGTTACACAAGAGATGATACAAGGCATGAAATATTCACTATCTGGCTTTGACAGAAATTCTTGATTTTTTTTTTACAGTACTGAGGATCGAACTCACAACCTTGCGCTTGCCAGATATGCAGCTAAGCTAAATTCCCAGCCCCAGAAATTCTCGCTTGTTTACATTTATTCGGGTTATCAATGGGTTTGTATTTAAATCTAGTGTTTTGCTTTCTGTTTTGGTTTTTTTCCCATCTGTTATTTTTATTTTCTTCTCTTTTTCTATCTTCTTTTACCTTGAATATTTTAAAATAATTAAGCATTATAGGCACAACTGACTATTTAGGTCTATTTCTTCCTGCATAAGTCTGGAATCTCAGGGAAGGCTCTACATTTCATGTTCACCAAACTCAGCTTTAGGTGTCTCTATTTTTAGTGTATTATGCACATTGGGGGAAACATGACAATTTCTTCTTCCCATTCCTTGCTTTCATATCTGTTCTGCTATATTTCACTTCATCAAAAGTTATTAACCTCTATGTACATTTATTATTTTTGTTTTAAACAAGCAATACTCTTTATTTTATTTTAAACAGAGTACAACTAAACTTAACAAAACAGAACAAAGCAGATCAGAAGAAAACAATGTAAGTAACACAGATTTCAAAGCAAGACAACAGGAGGAGATCATCGCTGGCTATCATATTGTCTCTTGTTTTCTTCTAAATAGTTGTCCATATCTTCACTCACAATGAATTCATACACAACAAAATAGTATTAAACTGATCAGAAAAGAATGATGGAAGCATTATAGGCTTTCAAAACCAGACAATAGGAAAACCAACAATGGTTGCCATTATGTCTCTTGTTCTCTTCAAAATAGCTGTCCATACCTTCATGAATGTTGAAATTAAACAATTCAAAACAGACTAAAATCACTGTGAATAAAGAATAATAGTATTGCTAGATTTCACGTCATGATTCTATGTAATCAGCACTAGATACCATAGTGTCTCTTTTTCCTCTAAGTAGTTGTTCATTTAACCATGCATTATATAATTTATTCTCACAAACTGTTTAGGAGAAGTTCTATGTATGTATGAGTCTCTCCATATACCTATCCTTTCTGTATTAGAGGGGAAAACAAAACAAAGCAAAACAAAATCCTAGAAAAACATGTAACAAAAAAGACAAATAGATAACAATAGCAAAGAGCTGACAATATAAGCCTTCCAAACACGGTGGGAAAAGCATAACTAGTGTTGTTATTTTACATAATGATCTTCAAGAGTTCCTCAGATCACCATACAATAATATGCACAATTGTTCCAATCCTATGAATGTTAACTTTTTGTTCCAAGATCTTACAGAATTTGTAGCACAATTATCTGAGCTATCTTGGGTGTGTTTATATAATTTTAGATATTTTTCTTTTCCCTTCCTTTTTCTTTTTCCTCATTTTCCCTGAGATATTATTTTTTCCCCAGTAAGCAGATTCTTATCCTTTCACTGTATTTATTGAGTATTTTGTATCTCATGTAGTCTTATCATTTCTTATACTCGGAAGACTAAATGGTATTCACACCTGTGAGTTTGATTTATTTCACTTATGAGTATGGTCTTGAGTTGTATCCATTTACTTATAAATATCTCAATGTGATCATTCTTTATAGCTGAGTAGTACTCCATTGTGTTAAAATACTGTATCTTTTTTGTCCATTTCTCAGTTGATGGGCCTTTAGGTTGTTTCCAAGATTTGACTATTACAAATTGTGCTGTTATAAACATGGTTGTACATATACCACTGTGGTATGATATTTTCAGTTCTTCTGGGTATATACCCAGAAGTAGAATAGCTGGGTCAAATGGGAATTCCAATCCCAGCTTTTTGAGGAAACTCCAGACTGGCCTCCACAGTGGTTGCACCAGTCTTCACTCCCATCAACAGTGCAGAAGAGTTCTTTTTCCCCCTGCACCCTCTCCAGCATTTGTTGTTGTTGGTTTTCTTTATCCTGGCCATTCTTTCTGGAGGGAGATGGAATCTCAGTGTAGTTTTAATTTGCATTTCTCTACTGACCAATGATGCTGAACATTTTTTCATGTATTTATTTGACATTTATATTTCTTCACCTGAGAACTGTATATTCAGCTCTGATGCCCATTTTTGAACTGAGTCTTTGAATTTCAGGGATCTGATTTTTTAAAAATTCTTTACATGTTCTAGACAGAAGTCCTTTGTCTGAGGGACAGTTCACTAAGATTTTCTCCCAACTTGTGGGTTTTCTTTTGACTATGCCGAAAATTTCTTTCAACATGCAAAAATTCCTTAATAGGACGTGATCCCAGTTATTGATTCTGTGAAGTATTTCATGTGTGGTTTGATTCTTGTTCATGAATTCTCTACTACCCCTATGTTTTTAAGATTTCTACCTATTTTGTCTTCCAACAGATTTAGTGTTTCTGGTTTAATGTTTAGATCTTTGACCCATTTAGACTTTAGTACATGGTGATAGGCATGAATCTAGTTTTAGTTTTTGGCATATGAGGAGCCAAATTTTCCAGCATCATTTATTTAAGAGACTATCTTTCTTCCAGTGAATGTGTTTGGTCCTTTTATCAAAGATAAGGTGGTTGAGTGTGTTTGTAGTTCTAGTTATGTCTTCTAATCTGTTCCATTGATCTTCAGGTCTGTTTTTATTCCAGTACCATGTTGATTTTATTACAGTGGCTTTGTAGTATAACTTCAAGTTAGGGATTGTGATTGCCTCCTCCCTTGCCTTTGTTGCTTAGAATTGCTTTGGCTATTTTAGGTCACTTCTGATTCCAGATGAATTTTAGGAGTGATTTCTCTAGATCTATATGATATGCTAGTGGTATTTTGATTGGCATTACATTAAATCAATATAATAATTTTGGAAGAATGGCCATTTTCACAATGTTTTTTCTTTCTATCTATGAATAAGGGATATCTTTCCATTTTCTTTTTTTTTTTTTTTTTTGTCTTTTTCTTTTTTATCGGTACCAGGCATCGAACTCACGACTGCCTGCTTGCAAGGCAGGCACTTATGCTGCTGAGCTAAATCCCCAGCCTCTATCTTTCCATTTTCTAAGGTCCTCTTTGATTTTTTTTCTTTTTTATAATTTTCCCTGAATAGATCTTTCACTTCTTTTGTTAGATTGATTTCTAAGTATTTCATTTTTTTGGATGCTATTGTGAAGGGTGCAGCTTCTCTTATTTATCAGCGATTTCATTGTTTGTGTATAGGAATGCTATTGATTTTTGAGTGTTGATTTTGTATCCAGCTACATTACTGAATTTATTATACCTAGGAGTCTTTCAGTGGAGCTTTGAGGGTCTTCTATGTAGAGTATCATGTCATCTGCAAATAATTATAATTTAACTTCTTTTTTTTCTATCCTTACTCCTTTTATTATTTCTCTTGTCCAACTCCCCTGTATAATATTTCTAGTGCTATATTGAATAAGAGTGGTGAAATGGACATCCTTGTCTTTTTCCTGATTTTAGGGTAAAGGCTTTCAGTTTTTGACTGTTCAAAATGATGCTGGCTGTTGGTTTGTCATAGATGGCTTTTATCATATTGAGGTAAAGACCATCTATTCCAATTTTCTGTAAGGTTCTTATTATGAATAAGTGTGGGACCTCATCAAAAGCTTTTTCTGCATTTATAGGAATGATGTGTGGTTCTTATTTTTGGCTCTGCTGATATGGCAAATTACATTTATTGATTTGCATATGTTGAACCATCCCTGCATTCCTGGGATGAATCCCACATGGTCATGGTCTATAATCTTCTTGATGATTTGCTGCATTCTATTTGTTGAGAGTTTTTGCATCTATGTTCATTAGGGAGACTGGCCTGTAGATCTCTTTTTTGGTTGGGTGTTTCTCAGGTTTTGGTGTTATATTTGTTTCCAGGAATCAGTTAGGGAAAATTGCTTCCCTTTTAATTTTGTTTAAGAGTTTGACAAATGTCAGCATTAAATCTTTGAATTTCTTGTAAAATTCTGCAGTGCATCCGTCTGGACCTGTGCTTTTCTTTGTTGGTAAGGATTTAATTAGCAGTTTTAAATCTTCTTGACCCAGGTTTGGTAATTCATATGTTTCTAGCAATCTGTCCATTTCTTCTGTGTTATCAAGCCTATGAGAGTAGAGGTTTTTGAAACAGGTATTGATGATCTTCTGTATTTCCACAAGGTCTGTTGTTGGGAGCCACGGCCGACACCGGTCGCCTTACTTGGCGGACGTAGGGCCTGTGGGTGGGAGCGGAGCCTGAGCTAGATTGCCCCTCCCATCGAGTGAGTCAAGTTGGCGCCTGCTTCCTGCCCCCTGATTGCGCTGGCGACTTAAACAACCCGCTCTGTAAGATAGTCTGCCTAGCAACAGCTGATGTTAGCCAGTCAGCCCGCATCGCGCGCTTTAAACTGATTGGCTACTGTTGCCCTATAAAAGTGAATGCCTCTCCCGCCACGAGAGAAGCACAGAGAAAGCACAGAGAGAGATAGAAAAAGTCCACCGGCGAGAAAGGGCTGGTGGCAGAGAGGAGGCCTCGCGGGGCCCACGCGGAGACAAATAAAGGCAAGGTTGCACACCGCCAGACTTTGTCGTGTGTCTTTCCTGCCGGCCGGGAGCGACCCCGACAGTCTGTAATGATTTCATCCTTTTCATTCCTTATTGCATGAATTTGGGTTTTTTATTTCTTTTTTAAAATAAGGTTGGCTAAGGGCTTATCAATTTTATTTGTTCTTTAAAAGAACCAACTCTTTCATTCGTTGATTCTTTGTATTGTTTTCTTGGTCTCTATTACATTGATATCTGCTCTGATCTTTATAATTTCCATCCTCCTTTTGGCTTTGGGCTTGACTTGCTCTTCTTTTTCTAGATGGTTGGTGTGTAACATCAGGTTATATGAGGTTCTTTATTTGTGTTCATTCTGTTTTCCTGATGTGGGAATTCACTGCAACAAATTTTCCTCTGAAGACTGCTTTCGTTGTGTTCCACAGGTTCCAGTAACATGTATTTGTATTTTTGTTTGCTTGTAGATATTTAATTTCTTCTTTAATATCTTCGCAACCCACTGATTGCACAGGAGTGTATTATTCAATTTCCATGTGTTTGTGGGGTTTTTTACAGTTTCTTTTGTCATTAATTTTTAGTTTCATGGTGCTATGATCTGATAACATGCATGGGATAATTTCAGTTCTTTTGCATTTACTTAAGCATTTTCTGTGGGCTAGTACATGGTCTATTTTAGAAAATGTTCCTGTGCTGTATATTCTGATGTTGTTGGATGGAGCACTCTGTATATATCCACCAAGTCCATTTGTTCACAGATGTGATTCATTTCTGTTATTTCTTTGCTGATTTTTCTGCCTAGTTGATCTGTCTCTTTGTGTCAATGGCATATTAAAGTCTCCTGTTATAATTGTGATATTGCTTAGTTCATTTTTCATTTCTGTTCATATTTATTTTGTATAGCTGGGTGCTCCTGAATTTGGTGCATATATATTTAAGATTGTTATCTCTTCCTCTTGAAGTTTTCCCCTAACTAGTATGTTTTGACCTTCTTTATCTCTTTGGATCATTCTTGGCTTGAAATTCACATTGTCTGCAAACATTATAGTTACCTTGCGTTTTGGGGGGATCTTGTTGCATGGAGTATTGCTTTTCATCTTTTGACTTTCAGTCTGTGAATTTCTTTTCGGGTTAGATGGGTTTCTTGTAGACAGCATATGGTTGGATGTTGTTTCTTGATCCACTCTGTCAGTTTGTTTCTTTTAATTGCTGAATTGAGACCATTTACATTAATGATTATAACTGATATGTAATATATATATATATATGTTTATTTTTGACATGTTATATTTTTGCTGTTGATTCTTTACCTTTCCACTCTGTTTAATTGTTTGCCTTGCTTAGTGTTTTTTTCCTATGTCTGTCTAGAATGTCTTTCAGTATTCTTTGCAGGGTTGGTTTGGTGGTCATGAAGTTCTTCAGCTGTTCTTTGTCATGGAAGTATTTTATTTCTCCATCTATTTTGAAGAACCGTTTTTCAGGGTACATCAGTCTGGGTTGGAAGCTGTTTTCCTTTAGGATCTGAAATACTTCACTCCATGCTCTTCATGACTTCATTGCTTGTGTTAAGAAGTCTGCTGTGATTCTCATAGGCTTTCCTTTATAGGTGATCTGTCTCTTCTCTCTAGCAGCTTTTAATATTTTATTTATAAATTATTAAATAATAATTTAATAATGATATATAAATTTCTATAAATTTATATTATTTAATAATAACAATATAAAATAATAATTTAATATCTGGTCTTATGTTGGATTTCTGGATGCTGATTATTATCTGTCTGTGTGTAGTTTTATTTTGGTTACGGTTATTTGGTGTTCTATATGCTTCATTGATCTGTATGTCAGTTTCCATTCTCATATTTGGGAAATTTTCAGACAGTACTTCTGTAAATAGCCTCTTGATACTCTTTGTGTTGTCATCTTATTTTTTGTTTCTCCCTGTTAATCTCATATTGTTTTTCTTTGTATCATCTTGCGGCTGTTGAATTGTTATTTACTGATTCCTTGTTATTTATAAAAGATCTTTCCTTTCCTGTTTGTGAGCTGCAATATTGTCTTCAATGTCTGAAATTCTATCTTCGCATTCATTGAGGTGGTTTTGCCCACTTTTGATGAAATTTTTGATTTCCTATATATCTCTTTGAATTTGCTTCATGCATTCTCCTTGTTTCTTATATTATTCATTCAAGGTGTCCACCTTTTTGCATTGTTCCTCTAATTTTTTAAGTATGTCTTCTTTAGACGTGTTCAGCATTTATTTCATTACATTTATCATTTCTTGTTTTATATGGGAGATTATTTATGATCTGAGTTCTTTTATATCTCCCTGAAGTGGTTTCTTTACTTCAGTTTTTATCATTTCAGGAATTTAAGGTGTATGGCTTACATTTTCTTCTGTGTTCATTTCTCCTAGGCTTGCTTCTATTGGGCCAGAAGTTTGAGATTGCATTTTGCTCCTTCATTTTGTGATTTTCTTATATGTCTGGATTTTGAGTGATGTTCCAAAGCTTCCTCCATGTGCTGGGAATCACCTGGTCCACTTTTGGCTCCTGGGGCAAACTGTAGGCAACTGCTATCCACTTGGAGGTCACTGGGCATAGCCTAGTTAGGCCCAAAGGGACCTTCCTTGCACCTCCAGTGATTTGGGATGCTGTGCATGGTCTTACCAAGTGGGAGCAACACTCTAAAGCTTTTCTATGTGCTGGGATTCAATTCACACCTGTTAGGCTCATTGGACTGAATTTAGGCCCCTGTTTGCCACTTGAAGGTTGCTGGGTGTGGCCCAGTTCACAATCAATACTTTTAAAGTTAAATTTTTTTTAAAAACTAAGAAGTACATATTATCCAAACTTTTAGCTTTCTAAATTTGAAGCATAAGTATAGCCACCATCTCCCAGTAAAGATTTTCAATGATAGATGTTGATGACATTTCAAATTCAAAATCCACAAATGAAAATTACAGGTCTGTGATATTCAGGCACTCTCTGGGTTTTCCTCACATGACATGCCATGTAAGCCTCCTATGAGGAGTGCAGAGTTCCTAGATGAGGAGATGAGCATGTCCAACATCAGTCTCAAAAGGACAGTGATACTGGGTGAGGTTCAGTGACAATTTCAGTGATTCCTGAAAGTTTTCTGTAAGAATTCAATATTCAATGAAATACTGTGAAGGAGATAGAATTTTCTGTACTTGCAAGCTAAATAACCTATCTACTGTATTCTCTGGATGTTGGTGTGGACCAACGACAGTTTTTCACTCATAGCATCAACAGTAGCCAAATCATTTCTGATTCAGAGACATTGTCTATCTGATATGCTGGTTATTGACATCTTGTTGGCATCTGTCTTAGGGAAAGATCCAGATAAGCTGGATATTTTATTTTGCCTCCCTCTTTGTTACAGTTGTTTGCATTAATAAAACTCAGTTCTTTCTTTTGTTTGTATGTTTGTTTTGGTAGTGCTAGGGATGGAACCCAGGGCCTCACACATACTAGATAAATGCTTAGACCGTTTTTAGTTAAAATTTATTTTGGATATTTTTCATAAGCCATCACTCAAACTGATAGGACCCAACCCTTCAAATGACTTGCAGGAAAGCATGTGGCTGGTAAGAGACTGATCTTTTGAATGCTAAGCTTCTTCCCTTGGTCTTATTCTCTTTTATTGATACTTTACATCTCTTTTGTGTGTGCCCATGAGAGGTAATTTATTGTTATCTGACAGTAATGTTCACTGGGATTTCATCTCATCCAAGGTGTAGTAGAGTGCTATTAACCATCAGATATCAAATCAAGGAAGACAGCTAAACTGCAAATTCTAGATTTTTTAAAAAAACCATCCAACTTGGTGTCTATGTTGACAAGCTTACTATGATAAGAGTTGAATCTCCCTTGCTCATCTTTTCTTCTCTGATATGTTTATCATGTCCATCTGTGGAAAACAGACTTGCTTTTCTAGTTATGCTGTATGAAATAGCATCAAACACAGCTCAAGAATTTTATTGTAGTTAAGGAAAGAGAATCAATACCTGCTCTGCCTTCTTTGCCTCTCTCTTGAGAACAGCTGGAGAATCATGTATAGTTTATAGGCTATTCAGCAGTATGCTTAACACATAATTAATCTCATACAGATGATTTCATTTTAGGGTAATAATTGCAAATTAAAATATTCTAACACCTCAAACAAAGCCCTGATGTTTACATTGTACTATTTTTTATGGAAGATGTAAAAAGCTATATATACAAAAAAGTTTCATAGGACCTTTTATTACTCAAGATCTTAATTTTCCCTGCATACATGGAAAGTCTTCAAAATAAAACTGCCCTTGATATTATTTGACTCATACACATCTCAGTATAGACACCAATCTGTGCCAACATCCGCCATCCTCCCCAGCAATGTGGTCAGAGACTATATTACCATATGCTTACTGTGTAGAGAGAAGTTCTCTTTCTTTCATTGCAAATAATCTGGAAGGCGTATTAAAGTGTAAAATAAAAGGGACTCTCTGTCTCTGTCTCTCTGTCTGTCTCTGTCTCTTTTCCTGCTGCAGAACCAGTTGACATAGGATATATTAGAGAAAGTTGTTCTTTTTAATGATAATATGAGAGGAGGTAGATGAAGATTCACCCTTAGTCTTTCTGGAATGAGGCCAGAAGTAAAATCTGGTTCTTTTACTTTCTTGATGTTGTTGTTGCTTTAAGTAACTGCATTTGTTTGGAGACATCTGGGGAACTGGTATGAGAAACACTGGCATGGCCCTTAATCCTTACTAGTCCCAGAAGGTACTGGGGATTCTGAGGAAGTTAGCACTCAAATGTACCCTATGGAATCTACCACTGCCCTTCTCCAGGATCATATCTGCCCACAGGTCACTCTGTGTAATGTGGATTTCAAAGAACTCTGCCCTGCAAAGTTTAGAGGGAAGATGGTACCCTTCACTAAGTCCTGGTTTTTGGATCCTGGGAGACACTGAGACGCAGCTGTTATACCCTGTGTTGAACTATAATTGTGAGGTCAAATGTAAGTGGCATCTGGCCAAGAGCAACATTAGAGGAGGGATTCCTGTGTACTGTGCATACCCTGGTGCATGGAGGAGGGTAAGAAATACTGCACATATGCTCACTCATGGGCAAGACTCAAAATCCAGTGAAATGCTGACTAAAATCCATACTAGACTGCATGTAGAATCCCTGGCAAGCTTTCAAAGTTACATTTGTTCTAGATGTGTCTCTTTGGTACCTATTGTGGACACCATAAGAATTGGCTTTAAGAGCACATCTCATAGTGTGAGCCTCAGATGTTCTGCTCTTGGGGGAAGAGCTATGAATATCCAGGTCCCTGTCACTGCACTGGGTCTCCTGTGAATATCCCAACTCTTTTCCCTGGGGTCAGCTATTATGAATAGTCAGGAACCCTCAGCCTCCTGCCTCAGTCCAGGATGAGCTCTGTGGCAAAGGCTTGCTCCAGAGCCACGGAAGAACTGATCTTTAGCTGACATACATCTTGGCTTCATTCCCCTGCTATCTTACAGCTTCCTCTGGCAGCTTTTCCTCAACCTGAACAATAGGAAGTGGTAACAGTAGCCCTGCATGATACCACAGGATGCACCTGGGAACTGATTAGAGAGACAGCCTCCCACTGCTTCTGCACATTGCAGGTCCCCAGGTGACCTGTCTTTACTTTGGCTAAAGATGAGCAGAGCTGGGAGGCTGAGATTAGAAGTGCCGGGGAGACCACCTCTCAGCACAGGTGCACATGGCCAGGTGTCTGTGGTCATGGAACCACCAGGATCTCCACTATAACCCTTAGTTCACTATAGGTGAGCTCATTTTAATCTGAAATAGATGTTTAAAAACAACAACAGTAATAACAACAACTTTGCATGGGTATCCAGAAGCATGTGTGGAAAAGAAAAATCAATTCATATAGCAGATGGCAGGAAGGGAAAGCCATTCCGTCCTGGAGGTTTGATCACTTTAGAACTTACAAAGAAGGACTGTGAAAATATGGAAAACGTGGTGTAACTAGAGATTTAACTAAATGCCTACAAAATACAATGTTATATCTACTAGTTATCTACAATTTAAAACAACCTCTATGTATTTAATTACATTTACTGTGGTACATGGCGAATTTTCAATCTGTTTGCTCTATTTAGGCTTGTGGCCTTGATTACTAAGAATCCCCAAAGCTATGACACACTAAGATGGCTCTGGGAAGAGGAGTCCATAGCCTCCTTTGCAGTGGGAAGGGAAGTTGTAACTATCACCTGTCACATCTCTTCAGCTGCAGGCTGTGATGAGCCTCAGACAGGAGAATATGAGAGCTGGTGAAAGGGTGCTCGGGAGGACAGCAAGCAGCCAAGAGGGGCCTAGCCTTGATGCTTTCGAGGGTGTCAAGCAGAAAGCACAGGAGAGGGAGCTGCATGTTGTGGAGCCTTCTCTGCACACTCAGTTTCTGTCTGTTCTGCTGTTTCAGGTTGCTCCTGACTGGTATGTCCCTCCTTTTCCATTAAGTGACAATATCAGTGTCACCTGAAAGAGTCTAGGATGATTTCTACAAAGGCTGCTCCACTTGAAGTGCTTAGTAGTGGCTACATTTGCTTGTGGTTGCCCCACTCAAGAGACCCAGTTATAGTTCCAAGAGCTGTCATTGACTTGTTATTTAGATCTTGGTATAGTAACTCAGACTGTTTAACTTCACAGTCTTCCTTTTATAACAAATGAGTTTAGTAACTTTGTTTTAACTGTGTTAAAGTAAATTTTGGTACATAGAAACAGACCCCAGTAAAGTGTACAGTCTGATTAGTTTTGACACATGCATATAGCAGAGCAACCACCAGCACAATCCAATTAGGAGATATTTCCATCATCCTGAAACATCCCTTACCAATCTGCTCTTTATGACAGGCAAGGATTTACCTGCTTCCAGGAAGTGGACTTTTTTTCTCTAAAATTTCAGAAAAAATGCAGGCACACATTTTGTGCTTAGTTGTGTTGGTGTTTTTTTCACTGCAGAGGGCTATTAAGATGAATCTATTGCTATTGATTGAACGTCTCTATCTTCCTCCACAAATTCACATTTTGAAGCCTAATCACCGAGAAGCTGGTGGTATTAGAAGTTGTAGTCCTTGGAAGTAATTGGGCTATGTAAATGGAGTCCTTATGATTTGCTTAAAGCCCGTGTACAAAGAGGAGGGGGGCAAAGGATATCTCTGCCCTTCACTCAGTGAGAATGTAAAAGTAATGAAGGGGTAAATGTAAACCAAGAATTGAAACCTCACCTGCTCCTGAATCTACAAATACCTTGTCCTTGGTTTGGAGCCTCTAGACCTATAATTATATATTTGTGGTGTTTAAGTGATCAGCCTATGGTGTTTGTAATATAGCAGGCTGTACTAAGGGATCCACATAACTATTTTTCAAAATAATTTTCTCTCACTTGCTGTTGAAGCCGAACAGAATCCCCAGACCACAATTTATTTATTCTATCACTCATTTGGGGACACCATGACTGACTCTAGATTTAGCTATTTACAAATAAGGCTGCTAAGAGTATTTCATCTGATGTGCTTTCATTTCTCCTAGGGAAACACCAAGGAGTGGGACAGCTGGGTCATATTCGTGAACACCCATCTCCTCTGTAGGAGGTGATGGAAAAGTTTATGGAAGACTGGTGTTTACTTTTCCTTATTCTGCCCTTTATCTTTCTTTCCAGAGCTGATATTTTCAGTTTTCTTGCCAACTCAAAGGATTTCTTTGCATAGTATGACTGTATTCACCTTGCAAATGAATAATCATGGATGTGTGACCCAAGGATTGTTTCCTTCTTTCTGCTGTTTTGTATATGCTAAATAGTCTCCTGAATTGAGATCCTGCATGGTGCAGGCTAAATTCATATGTATAGTGAATTTCTAAAATTTGATACTTGTGATCATTACATATTTGTGGTATTGCTGTGGTGGGATATGTTATCAGTGATGTTGCACTTGAGAATTAAACTATGTGTAGTGAGCAGTCTTTGAATGCTCAATATCCAGAAGTTCTCAGTGGGTCTATTTGTGTTATTGCTTGTTGACCAAAACTGAGTATAAGAATTTATCCTACAAGCTATTTCTGGTGGGTTGTTGGGTGCTTTCTGGTAGCTGTCTCATTCGATTACACTGTTTTGAAACCCATCCTGGATCACCTAGTCCCTGAGGATTTGTAAGTTTTCATGATGTTTAGTATTTTTTTTCTCTCTTTCTCTCTCACTACTTTTTTCTGAGACATAATCTCACTCTGTAATTCATGTTGGCCTTGACCTCATTATGTACTCTAGGATGACTCTGAACTTATGGCAGTCCTCTTGTCTCAGCCTCTGGAGTGCTAGGATTACAAGCATATACCACCACTCCTCCTATTATGAGTTTAGCCATAACTAATTTTTCTTGATATTTCTGCCAATAGCCCTGTTTTTGTAATAGAACATAGATTGGCAAATTGGTGTGATAGTGCCATTACTGAGTATGCTGTTAATAGATGGAAACCATTTAGTTTCTGTTTGAAATTATTAAGTTTATCTTGATTCTCAATTTTTGTACTATATATCCTTGAAGTTGCCAATATTAGCACTACAAACAATTGTAGGGGTTTTCTTTGATGTATTTACCAGAAAATGGTAGTTTAAATAGGTTGTATGGAGGAGTATAACATTTTTTAAATACTGCTCAAGGTGGCATCACTTTTGCTGGAACAAAATCACGTTCTCTAAAGTTTTTTGTGGATCACAGTTGGTGTTTGCTTATAGAATATTTTGATTGGATACTACATCAGGGGTTCACACGAATTGGGTTTGCAAAGTTTTGGTGCAGAATCTATGGTGAGGTCTGTTCAGGTCTTTTGCCCATTTTTAAATCTGGTTAGTGGTTTTCTTTTTGCTGAGTTTTAAGCATTCTTTGTATAGGTTTTGTCATAGTCCTTTGTCAGATATGCCTCTTGCAATTTTCTCCTGGTCTGTGGCCTGTCTTCTCATTTTCTTCACATTGGCTGTCACAGAATATTTTTAGTTTCCCTTAAGTCAAGCTTGTCAATTTATCACTTTCTTTCATGAACTATGCCTTTGGTATTGTATCTAAAATTTCACCACTTCACTCAGTTATCTAGATTTTCTCCTAGATTGTGTTCTAGGAATTTTACAGTTTTATGCTTTACATGTAAATCCATGCAGCATCAGTTTGTCAACACTTTAAATAACTTGATGACATTTTGATTAGGATTTCATTGAAACTACAGATTCAATGGGAAGAATAGTCATTTTTACAATATTGTTTTTCCCTTCATGAACAGAATCTAGTTAATTTAACCTAGTTAGTTCTTCTTTGATATATTTCACAAGTTTTATTTTTTTCTTCCTAATACTTCCTTTTAATCTCTTACTCATTAGCTAGGATATCCAGTACTATATTGAAAAGCAATGATGAAAGATGAGATCTTTGCCTCCTTTCTGACTGCAGTGGAATGCCTCTTAACTTCTTACTATTAGATCTGTAGTTTTTTTGTGCCTGTTATTTATGAAGTTGAGGAAGTTCTTCATAGTTTTCTGAGACTTTAAAAAATCGTGTACTTAATTTGATAAAATTTTGCTCAAGATATTACATCTATGCTCATCAGAAGTATCAATCTACAATTTTCTTTGCTTGTAATGTGTTTGTGTGATTTGGGTACTAGGGTATTTTTGGTCTTCTGAAATAAACTAGGAGGTATTTCTTCTGCTTCTTTCTTCTTCAAGAAATTGTAGAGAATTAAGAAACTTTTTCTTTAATTTACCCATGAACCCATTTGGGCATAGTGCTTCCATTTTGGACAATTATTATTTTTCAATTTCTTTCACAGACATATTCAGAGTATCTGTTTTTTTCTTATATGTTAGACAGATTCACCCTTGAAGGAACTGGTCCATTTCATGTAGGTTACGAAAGTTGTGAGCATGGAGTTGTTCAAAATATCTCTTTGTTATCTTTTTAACATCCACACAATCTGTAATGATGTTCCCTCTATTATTTTCTGATCTTAGTAATTTATGTAAGTTTTTTCTTCTTAGCTAACCTGCTTAGAGGCTTACAATTTTATTGATTTTTCAAAGAATTAACTTTTGTTTTGCTTCACCTATTTTCTTCTTCTAGTTCCATTGATTTCTGGTCTAATTTTTATCATTTCTTTTCTTTTGTTCACTTTTGATTTAATTTTCTTCCTCTAGTTTCCCAAAGTTTAAGTCTAGGTTATTGGCTTTAGATATTCTTCTTTTCTAATTTACACATTCAGTGTTATGAATTTCTCTTTAGTCACTGCTTTTCTCACAAAGTTTACGATACTCTGTTTTCATTTAATTGAAAATATTTTAGAAATTATCTTGATACTTCTTCATCCCGTTTTGTAAGTGTGTTGCTCAATCTTCAATTATTTGAAGATTTCTCAGCTATTTTTTCTGTGATTGCTTTCTAGTTTACGTATATTGTCTTCTGATACGGTTTAATGTGCCTCTCCAGAATTCAAGTTCGAAGTTAAAGTAGTCTATTTATCTGGCAGTACTGTTGCTAATTGTTTTCTTATGTTTACTGTTGTATAATGTATCTTTTCTTAACTTTGCACCTTTAATATATTTGTGTACATACACACATATATGCATAAATATTTGGATTAAAATGTATTTCTAATAGAACACATAAAAGTAGGTCTTACTTTTTATCTAGTTAGATAACCTCTACTATTGACTCGAATGGCATTTGACATTTAATATAAGTATTAATATGGCTGCATTTATTGTTTTTATTTTTAATGATCTCATTTGTTCTGTATTTTAATTCTTGTTTTCTTTTATGTTAAGTGGAATTTGTAGTATACGATCTTAAAATTATTGATATTTTTGCTATATTTTGTGTTGATATATTAGTATTTATTCTAGGGATTGAAATATGCAACTTCCATAAATCAAATATTCTCCAATTTTTATTACTAGTGCTATTATTAAAGATAATCATTGTGGACAGTTTTTCTCCCCTAGGACTCATATGTTGGAGGCTTGGTCCTCACTATGAGTGTTGAGGTGAGGCCTACTGGAAGAATATTTGGTCATAGGAATTCTCTATCATCACCAATAGATTTAACAGTGTCTTGATGGAGTGAGTCAGGTCTTGTGTGCCAGGATTCGTTCTTAGAAGAGCTGATTGTCAGGACATCCTATGTGCTTGACCACTTTTGTATATGGCTAGTACCTTTTCCACTTTGCTATGTTGTGAAGCACACAGGGGCCTCTTGCCAAAACATCAGCTTCACACTGTTTAATCTGCCACCAGAATCACAAGACAAGTAATTTCCCCAGTCTCAGGTTTAGCAATACAAAACAGACTAAGACAGTACTCCATTATATACATCACATTTTAAAAATCCATCCATTCACTGATGTACACATCAGTTGATTCTATTTCTTGACTATAGAGTAATGCTTTAAAAATACAGTTGCCAGGGACTCCCGCGCCTCACCATCAGTGTGCAGAGGAGGGGCTGGGCGAATCTGGGGCACCTGCGTCCACCTCCCCGGGTGTCTGGAGGACTGTGGATATCTCATCAAGCAAGGGAGGATCGCAGGTTCCAGAGGCCCCGTGGCCTGTGGTGAGTGCTCAGCGCACTCTGTCCAAAGCCCAGACTGTTCGAGACCCTCCAGGCTTCCAGGTGCAGTGAAGTGGAGAAGTGGGTTTGAGGCCTCTACATCCACCTCCCCATCCCGGCTGCACTTAGAGAACTGTGGAGCTTCCAACAAGTAGGCGGGCGTACGCTATCCCCGGAGCCCAGCCTGTTTGGGACTCCCGCACCTCGCCATCGGTGTGCAGAGGAGGGGCTGGGCAGATCTGGGGCGCCTGCATCTGCCTCCCCGTGTGTCTGGAGGACTGTGGATGTCTCAGCAGGGAGGGGAGCATCACAGGTTCCAGAGGCCCCACAGCCTGTGGTGAGTGCTCAGTGCACTCTGCCCAAAGCCCAGACTGTTAGGGACCCTCCAGGCTTCTAGGTGCAGTGAAGTGGAGAGGTGGGTTTGAGGCATCTACATCCACCTCCGCATCCCGGCTGCGCTTGGAGAGCTGTGGAGCTTCCAACAAGCAGGGGGGGCACAGTGTCCCTGAAGTCCAGCTTATCTGGAACTACGGAGTTCTAAACAGGCAGAAGAGGGCCATTGGTTCTTCAGGCCCAGCGGCTTGGGGTAATGGGGTGCCAGAGTCTCAGGAGCAGCAAACATAGAAGGGGATTTCCAACAGACCCTGAGGAAGCTTTCAAATAACACTTGAAACACAGAAATAAAGGAAAATGACAAAACTAAAGACCAAATTACAACCTCAAACCTCCAGCTCATCTCAAGAAACCCTAGGAGCAATGTATATAGAAGAAAATATATGCCTTTCACCTCAAATATTGGACACAATAGCTACTGAAATTAACAAGCAACTCCAGGAAACTTTAAAGAAATTCAAACTCGAAAATAATCTCCCAGGTAAAAGAAGAAATGATAAAAGAAATGAAAGAGATTCTGAATATATCTAAAGAAAACACAGTTAAAAAATTGGAGGAACTAAACAAAAAGATAGAATCCCTAGATGAGCAATATAAGAAATGAACAGAATACATAATGCAGATGCACAGAGATATACAGGAAAGAAAAAACTCCACTGAAAGTTGTAAAAACTGCCTTAATGAAAGTGAAGATAGAATTTCAGACCTTGAAGACAGGATTGCAGCTAGTGAACAGGAAAGGAAAGATCTTTTAAAAATAACAAGGAATCAGGAAGCAACAATTCAACAACTGCAAGATGATGCAAAGAAAAATAACATAAGAATGATAGGGATTAATGAAAAAGAAGGAGACAACATAAAGGAGGTCAAGAGGATATTTAGAGAAGTAATAGCTGAAAATTTCCCAAGCATGAGATCAGAAACCGACATCAGGATCAGTGATGCATATAGAACTCCAAATAGTCATAAGCAAAATAAAACTACAGCCAGATATATAATAATCACCATCCCAGAAATCCAACACAAGAATAGACTATTGAAAGCTGTCAGAAAGAAAACACAGATCACTTATAAAGGAAAACCTATCAGAATCACAGCAGACTTCTCAGCACAAACAATAAAGTCAAGAAGAGCATGGAGTGAAGTATTCCAGATCCTAAAGCAAAATGATTTCCAACCTAGGCTGATGTATCCTGCAAAACTATCATTCAAAATTGATGGTGAAATACGATACTTCCATGACAAAGAACAGCTGAAGAACTTCATGAACACCAAACCAACCCTGCAAAAAATATTGAAAGACAGTTTAGATACACAAAGGAAAAAACCACTAAGCAAAGCAGATAATTAAACAGAACAGAAAGGTAAAGATGCAACAGCAAAGAGATAACATGTCAACAATAAACCAGCATTTAACAGTAATAACCATTAATGTAAATGGTCTCAAAGCTTGAATTATTTCCCCCCACGCTTACAGCTTTTAATATTCTGTTCTTGTATTGAATTTCTGGAATTTTTATTATTATATGCCTGTATGTTCCTCTGTTTGGATTGTAGGTGGCTGGGGTCCTGTATGCCTCATACATCTGAGTATCTTTACCTTTTGCTAAATTAGGAAAATTCTCCTGGATTATTTCTGTGAGTAGCTTTTGTAGTTCACTTGTTTGTGTCCCTACTTCTTCTTTTATGTTCTTAATCCTTAAGTTATGGCTCCTCTTATCATCTTCTTGTCTTTGTATTATTGCTGTTTGTTTCTTTGTTATTTTTAAGACGTTTTTCATTTCATTCTCCCATATTACAAGTCTGCCCTCCAGTTCAGATAGTCTGTCCTTAGTTTCTTTCAAGCTGTTATGCCAGTCTTGGATAGACTTCTTAATTTCTTGATAGTCCCTTTGAACCTGCTTCACATACTCTATGCTTTCTCTGTTTTCTCCATCAAACAATTCTCCCCTCTTTTTCTGTTCTTCTATTCCACCATCTGTTTTTTCCTGGGTGGTGCTAGCATTTCTCTAACTATTCTGCATACTTCTAGCTTCAGGTCATTGATAACTTCATTCCTGAATTCGTCTATGAGGCTCTCTATATGGCGCTTAATGTCTATTGGTGCAGTGTCCGCTATTGCCTGTTTCTCAGAATTGGGGGCCAAGGAGCCTTTCTTGTTGCTGCCTTTTCCCATATTCTCTGTTCCTTATATATATGCAAGTTTACATAGGAGGCCCAGCTTCCCTGCCTGTCAGCCACAGCCTGATCGAATTGCACTGGCTAGGTGTTCCCGCCCACCGCTGCGCACCAGGGAGTTACAGACGAGGCAGCCTATGCGGGAGTCAGTCACCCCTCTGGGCCACCGTCAGGCTCTGGGATCTGGGTTGGGCTAGCCTACCGAGTCCGCCAGCAGCGTCACACAGGCCAGGCACTTTTCACCAATCCCGTCCAAGAGGGGAATGTGTGGCTGGAGTCGCCACCACGCCCTGCTCCCGCAGGACTGCCCGAGCCCAGAAAGTCCTCCGCTGGAGTCAAACTGTGGTAGAGTGTCAGTTTCTCTCACTCACCTCACCACAAGTCAGTGCACGCCTCCCTGTCCAACCTGTTTTCGACTCCATTCGCAGACTCCCATTCACAGAGCTTCTGCGCATCTCTCTCCTTGCCGAGCCGATGTAGAGGCAGCCAGCTGCCGAGCGGTGGGAAACCCAAATCGTGGCTTCCAATGGCACAGGGTCCAGCCTCCACACCGAGTCTTTTCTGTTCCTATTTTAGCACCAGGACTGCATTCCAAGTTGGTTTCTCTCAGCGCAGTTCGTTCCTGAGTCAGTAGAGCATATCTCTACCGGCTTTATGTCTCCTTAGTCCACACCATTCCTGACTTCTGAGCCGAGCCTTTCAGAGAGCCTCCAGTAGTTGCTGTTATCTGTCCGCCATGTTCCACTGCAGACGATGTAAATGGTCTCAATGCACCAATCAAAAGAAACAGAGTAGCAGAATGGATCAAGAAACAAAATCCAACCATATGCTGTTTACAGGAAACCCATCTAACCCAGAAGGATACTCACAGACTGAAAGTCAAAAGATGGAAAACAATACTTCATGCAGCACAAATCCAAAAAAAAAGCAGGAGTAGCCATTCTGTTTGCAGACAACATTAACTTTAAACCAACAATGACCATAAAGGACAAAGAAGGTCACTACATACTCGTAAGGGGAAAACTCCAAGAGGAAGAGAAAACTATCTTAAATATATATGCACCAAACTCCAGAGCATCCAGTTATATAAAACTACTATTAACAGAAATGAAAACTCAAATTATCAGTAACACAATTGTAACAGGAGACCTTAATATGCCAATGACACCAAGGGACAGATCAACCAGACAGAAAATGAGCAAAGAAATAACAGAACTGAATCACACCTGCAAACAAATGGATTTGATAGACATATGCAGAATGTTCCACCCAACCACATCAGAATACACATTCTTCTCAGCAGTACATAGATCATTCTCTAAAATAGACCATATATTAGCTCACAGAATATATTTAAACAAATGCAAAAGAATTGAAATCATCCCTTGTATTTTATTGGATCATAGTGCTCTGAAATTAGAAATTAATGATAAAAGATACTGCAAAAATCCCGCAAACACAGGGGAACTGAATAACACACTCTTGAGTAATCAGTGGATCACAGAAGAAATTAAAGAAGAAATTAAACAATACCTACAAGAAAATGAAAATGCAGATACAAGTTACCGGAATTTGTGGGTTGCAATGAAAGCCGTCCTGAGAGGAAAATTTATTGCACTGAGTTCCCACATCAGGAAAACAGAACGAATACAAATAAATAACTTGATGCTACACCTCAAACAGCTAGAAAAAGAAGAGCAAGTCAAGCCCAAAGCCAAAAGAAGAGAGGAAATTATAAAAATCAGAGCAGAAATCAATGCAATAGAGACTAACAAAACAATCCAAAGAATCAACGAATCAAAGAGTTGGTTCTTTGAAAGAATAAATAAAATCGATAAGCCCCTAGCCAACCTTATTAAAAAAAGAGAAGAAAAAGCTCAAATTCATGCAATAAGAAATGAAAAAGGTGAAATCACTACAGACCCAATAGAAATACAGAAGATCATCAACACCTATTTCAAAAACCTCTACTCTCAAAAGTTTGATAACACAGAAGAAATAGACAGATTCTTAGAAACATATGAAGTACCAAAGCTAGATCAAGAGGATGTAAAACTGCTGAATAACCCAATCTCTGTTACTGAAATTGAAAATGTAATTAAGTCCTTACCTACAAAGAAGAGCCCAGACCCAGATGGATACTGCAGAATTCTACAAGAAATACAAAGAAGACTTAATGCTGACACTCCTAAAACTATTCAATGAAATTGAAAGGGAAGCAATCCTTCCTAAGTCATTCCTGGAAGCAAATATTACTCTAGTACCAAAACCTGAGAAAGACCCAACTAAAAAAGAGAACTATAGACCGATCTCTCTAACAAACACAGATGCAAAACTCCTCAATAAAATATTGGCAAATAGGATGCAGCAAATCATCAAGAAGATTATACACTATGACCAAGTGGGATTCATCCCAGGAATGCAAGGATGGTTCAACATATGCAAATCAATAAATGTAATCCACCATATCAATAAGGCCAAAAGTAAGAATCACATGATCATTTCTATAGATGCAGAAAAACCTTCGATAAGGTCCAACATTTATTCATGATAAGAGTTTTACAGAAAATTGGAATAGATGGTCTTTACCTCAATATAATAAAGGCCATTTATGACAAACCAATGGTCAGCGTCATACTAAATGGCCAAAAATTGAAAGCCTTTACTTTAAAGTCAGGCACAAGACAAGGTCCTTTATCACCACCTTTATCACCTTTATCACCACTCCTATTTAATATAGTACTGGAAGTACTAACCAGAGCAATTAGGCAAGAGAGAGAAATAAAAGTGGTAAAGATAGGAAAAGAAGAATTAAATTATCATTGTTTGCATATGACATGATACTCTACATAGAAGAACCCCTAAACTCCATTGAAAGACTCTTAGATACAATAAATAAATTCAGTAATGTGGCTGGATACAAAATCAATAGCATTCCTATACACGAACAACAAAATCACAGAGAAGGAAATAAGAGAAACTACACTCTTCATATTAGCAAGCAAAAAAATGAAATATTTAGGAATTACTCTTATGAAAGAAGTGAAAGACCTATACATGGAAAATTATAATACACTGAAAAAAGAAATTGAAGATGATCTCAGAAAATGTAAAGACATTCCTTGCTCATGGATAGGAAGAACAAACATTGTGAAAATGGCCATTCTCCCAAAACTGTTATACAGATTCAATGCAATCCCAATAAAAATACCATCAACATACCTTATAGATCTAGAGAAATGACTCCCAAAATTCATCTGGAACCAGAAGAGACCTAGAATAGAAAAGGCAATTCTAAGCAGCAAAGGCAAGGCAGGAGGCATCACAATCCCTGACTTGAAGTTATACTGCAAAGAAACAGTAGTAAAATCAACATGGTATTGGAATCAAAACAGAGCTGAAGATCAATGGAACAGATTAGAAGATACAACCACAACTACAAACACACTCAACCACCTTATCTTTGATAAAGGAGCCAAGCAGGTTCACTGGAATAATGACAGTCTCTTTAATAAATGGTGCTGGAAAAACTGGCTCTCCATTTGCTGAAAACTAAAACTAGACCCATGTCTATCACCATGTACTAAATTAAAATCTAAATGTCAAAGATCTGAATATTAAAACAGAAACACTAAATCTATTAGAAGACAAATTGGGTAGAAACCTTGAAGACATAGGAGTAGTTAGAGAATTCATGAACAGGACTCAAACCGCATGGGAAATACTTCCCAGAATCAATAACTGGGACTACTTATTATTAAAAAGTTTCTGCATGTCAAAAGAAATCTCCAGCATAGTGAAAAGAAAATCCACAAACTGGGAAAAGATTTTAGTGAACTCTCTCTCAGACAAGGGACTCTTGTCTAAAACATATACACAATTAAAAAAACTCAGACCCCCAAAATTCAAAGATCCAATCCAAAAATGGGCATCTGAGATGAATACGCACTTCTCAGATGAAGAAATACAAATGCCAAATAAATACATGAAAAAATGTTCATCATCATGACTCATTAGAGAAATGCAAATTAAAACCACACTGAGATTCCATCTCACTGCTGAAAGAATGGTCAGAATCAAGAAAACCAACAACAACAAATGCTGGAGAGGCTGTGGGGAAAAAGGAAGTCCCCTACACTGTTGGTGGGAGTGTAGACTGGTACAACCTTTGTGGAGGTCCGTCTGGAGATTTCTCAAAAAGCTGGGATTGGAAGTCCTACTTCATCCAGCTATTCCACTTCTATGCATATTCCCAGAAAAACTGAAAACATCATACCATAGTGATATATGTGTACCTATGTTTATAGCAGCACAATTTGTAATCGCCAGATCTTGGAAACAACCCAAGTATCCATCAGCTGAGGAATGGATAAAAAAAGTTGTGGTATTTCTATACAATAGAGCATTACTCAGCTATAAAGAAGGATCACATTGAGATATTTATCAATAAATGGGCGCAGCTTGAGACCATACTCATAAGTGAAATAAATCAATCTCGCATGTGTGAATACCAAATAGTTTCCCTAATGTAAGTAATGATTCAAATATATAAAAATATGTGGTAATCATGATTCCCCATTATGTGGCCTTGAAGCCTTATAAAGTTTTTACTTATTAATTGGAAAGGCTTTATACTGGGCTTCTTGATATGGAAATATTTGAAGCTATAGTATATGAAGTTTTATTCAAATATTTCAAGGAAAAAGACAGACACTATGGTAACTACTATTAAGTCAGCTTATTTCGTGGTGAAGCACTAGGTTGCTGAAACAGTCATGCTTTGACCTGTATTGTTATATTGTTATGTCCTGTTTTATCTCAATGTCTCCCTTATTCATTAAAAAATTATTTAGTTATTTTTTATGGTTTTTTTAATTAAGGGGAAAAATTTTTAAAAATAGCAGGATATATAATAGTAACTTTTTTTGACTTCCTATTAACTTGTTTTGAAATCCTGTAATACTCCCACTATCTTGTTTTGACTGATTAGACTCTGTTCCATTCTGTATGATAGTATCATGTTTGAAGGTATAGGCAACTACTTTAAAGGCAATAAGATTCACTAAGATGCCCATTTTGGTTTGACTGTTGTCTCCTTTGGAAGTCCTGTAATGTTTACAATGTTTAAGTTTTATTGGTCTTGTTCTGTACTGTTTTGTTCAACTTTATAATATCTAATGAGATAGACAATTCTTTTTAAGGAAACAAGAGACATTGTTGATAACCATTGTTGAAAACCTTGTATTACATCATGTGCTGTGTCTATCCTTGGTTTTGACTGACAGCTTTGTTTTGCCATATTTGACTTTATTCTCTCCCCCGCAAAAAGTAATAAGAATTACGGAGTAATAAAACCTAAAATGTGTAAATTTTGTTGTAAAAAAGAGAAGGAAAAAAGTGCTCTAAAGGATACAACAGCAAGTGTGTTTAGGGGTGTTAAATAGCTGACCATATTAATGTTTTTGGTTGGATCATTGAACACAACTGTTTGCAGTCTCACTGTTTGAATGTCCACTTTGTATGCTTTGATACTGTGATTTGAGCAACTATCTCTAAGATGATAATCTATTAACTGGTGTAATAGATGTAATCTATTAACTGGTGATTTCTTACTGTTTTTTTTTTTTGTAGTTCTGTATTACTTGTACCCTTACACTGCTTTGTTTTGTTTTGTTTTTTCTCTTTTTGATTTTAAATAAAATTTAAAAAAATAGTTGCCTAAATGTTACTTTGACATTAACATAAATTTCTTCAGGTATGACCTCAAAAGCATGGCTACAGTATCATATGTTCATTTTAAAATACCCTTGACTTAATATTAACTTGATTTCAATAAAATATAAAAATTCTCCATCAATAAAGTAGTGATCTTATTACTTTCTATGTGTTAATATTGTTAGATACCATATCTTTACTTTATAACCTTAACCATACAGTGTTTTAATTCTTGCCCTATATATAATAATATGTCTTCCAAAGAATTTAAGAGAACACACATATAAAGATGCATGCATATACACACATAGTCTTATCTGTTGTATTACTAAACAATTCTTATGGAGTGTGACTTATTTTCAGTTGGAAAGTTTCTTTTGGAATTTACTGTAGCATGAGTATTATATCCACAAATTCTCTTGAGATGTTCATTTACTTAGAAATGATTTTTTTCACCTTTGTGTTTGTCAGATAGTTTCTTCAGGCATGCATTTCTTAGTGGTCTGTATTTTATTTCAACTCATAGAATATATAATTCCAATGTCTTTCATCTTCCATTATTTTTGATGAGAAGTCAGTCATTAAATGTTATCAGCTTCTTGGTGTATGTAATGTGCAATTTTCCCCTTGCCAAGTCAATATTTTCTTTTTGTCTTTTTGCTTTTCAGCAGTTTGACTACAAAATATTTAAGGGTGGTTGCATTTGTCTTACTTTTGGCTTAAAGTGTTTATTGGATATTTGATTTAATGGTCTTCCAAATTATGAAGTTTTTGGCAACTTTTTCTGTTTGCCCTTTTCTCTTGGGAATATGATTATGTCTATTCAGTGTATTCGATAGTGTCTTGTAAGTCCCTAACACTCTGTTCATTTACCATTAATCTTTTATTGATTTTCTTCAGATTAGATAATTTCTAATTCTTCTTTAAATTCACAAATCTTTTCTCTGCCATCCCTAATATGTTGTTTCAAATTTTAAATTTCAGTTATTTTAATTGTTGCTTCTAGAATTTTTATTTTTAATAGTTTCCATGTGTTTGTTGAATTCTTTATTATTTTATTGATTCTATATTTTGTTTTAGTTTGTTAAGATAAATATTCATAATATGTGATCTGAAGTTTTTGTTTATTCAATATATCATCAAAATAGATATAGACAATATGTTATATCAACTTTGAATTCTGTTTTGCTTTTTGGAAGCTTAGGTTCTCTCAGTAAGAATAGCACTCCTGAACTGAAGTATCATCTTTGCATTGAGCAGCCACTGATAGCTCTGATAAGGTCCTTATCAGTGTGATGTCCAATTGTAAAATAGTTACATACAATATAGTAAGCCTTACTATATATGTAATAATGTAAGACAAATTTGTCAATTTAATTATATAACATAAGGAAATCTAAGAAATGTGAGTATTTATTTTCCCTTTTAATTTTACAATCACACCAATTTATTTATTTATTTTGGTGGTACCCATCTGCAATCTCAGTGCTCTACAATACAGAGGTAAGACAGCAATCTCCAGGAGTCCAGCATGAGCAACTGGGTGAAATTGTGCGACTGACAACCTATGATCATTTCAATGTCCAAATTTGAAATCAGAATCTATTACGTTGAGATTAAAATATATTACTTTAAAATAAAATACTTACATTAACAATTCCTTTGTACAAATCTCTTCAGCCACTCCATCCTCTTGCTTGCTTTTGCAAGTAGAAGGAAACAAAATTTTCTATGTGAGTCAAATACTCCTCAGCAGTGAAGCAATTGGTTACTTTGTTCAGAGTTCTCAGACACTCCAAAAATTTCTGCAAACAAGTCAGGTCGGAATTCTGGAAAAAGATTTTATCCATGGAACAGTATTGCAGAGTCGGTATTTTTCTATTATCCATCTTGTCTTTTGAGACACTGATCCCCACTGAGATTCTTCTGAAATCTGTTGTACTTCAAATTTGTAAGGTAAACCATAGGAGCCATTTGAACTGATCCTACTGATGACCAAGTAGGTCATCTGGGAATATGGCAAAGGCTTGTTTTGATTATAGGGCTAATGATCATCTCAATGAACTTTGTACCTCTTCACACCAATTCTTAAGCAAGTTTAATTTTAAAATTTAATTTAATATTATTCCCTAAATTTGAGGAGTGATATTTATGTTACTTATTTTTATGCCCAAATGTTTAGTGTTACGATAGTCTTCACTGGATTTTTTATTAAATCAATTTATTTGAACTTTTTTTGAATGCAGTTTTAAGGAAAACCTACGTCATGGTTTATGTTTGTGCCCCTCAGGCCTCATGAGTTTGCATTGTTCATACGTGATGGTTCATTGTATAGTGCTTGGATTGATGGTGTCAGTGCTCCACCCACATAGGGGTGGAGCCAGGATGTGATGTAATGGCAGGAAGAAGGTGTGACTTGCTCTTTGCTGGTTCAAGCTTGGTGTCGGCGGCTGCCATGAACTGTGGCCCAGCCATGCCCACCTGCCTGGGAGCTGACTGTGGACTGAAACCTCCAAAAACTGTAAGAAATAAACCTTTTCTTTCCCAACTTTGGGCTTCAAGTATTTTGTCTCAGCGACGAGTAAAAAGTAACTAAGACAACCTAGTAATGAAAATGGGAGTTGATCTAAGTAAATGAAGGCCAAAGTATCATCAGTATTATTTGGAATAAAATTAATAATGCTTTAATTATTGAATTTGTTCAGTACTTTCTTCCAATGAAACTTCTCACAAAATCCATATATAGCCAATATATAGATTTAGTTTATCAAGTTTTCAGTGGTTTTTGTTTGTTGGTTTTGTTGTCAAGATCAGTGGTTAAGTGCTAAAATTAGGTTATACTTTTTCACTGGCTAACAAGGCAATAAACCACAAAAACTCTGGTGGAACTTACATACATTTGTAATCAGGGGTTATGGGGAGAACAATCAGAATCAGGACACAGAATTTATATTATTTATAGTGGTCACCCAGAGTTAACACAAGAAACTGCAGAAAATCTATCCACAACACTAAAGACATAGAATATTTAGCCAAGGGCCTGAATCCCACAGCAATGTCCTTCATGAGTCCAGATGAAGATCCAGAACTCACAACAATGCCTCCCACAAATTCAACTGCAGGTCTAGAGCCCACTAGAAGGATTCACACCAGTCTGTTTTATGGATCCATGCTGGAAAGACCCAAAGGTCAGCAGTGGAATCTGGAAAGTCTTATGCCAGCGGGTGAAGGAGCTGTCTTGGTAGGTTGAGGGTCCTCTGCTGGAGCAGAGAAGTCACACTTAAAATAAGAACCAGGGCTGCCCTGAAAAGTACCATAGCCATCCTCAGCGACACAGAGGTCCCAAGCTCCTCCAAAGATAAGCACAGTTGAGTACATGCCAGGAAGCCAGTGTGATGAGTTTCTCATGGAGATTAAATGGCACACATATTTCCCCCGAACAAGGAAGTGATGCTTGCTTATAAGGACCAGAATTCCCCCAAAGTGAACCACAGCCACTCTGACCAACAAGGTCCTGAGCTCCTCCAGTGACAATGGTGGAACTCACACTGGGGAAACTAGTCATGATGAGCTCCTCCAGGAGAACCAATGGCTCAAACAGCAACACACAGGAGAACCCACAACACCTCAATGCCTCTCCTCCACATCTTTATTTATGCTGGCAACTTTCCTCAGGTGCTTTCCTCTACATTCAGCACCATGCTGATTTAATCCAGCTGGTGTAGTACAAATAACACTGGTGCATTGTAGGACTTCCTGTAAATGGACAAAAATGATGAAGATAAGCAAGACTAAGGATGTGGCTTTTCTACCAAAGTATGATAGGCTTATGCTACCTATAAGTAAGTTAGAGAAAGAGGGAAAGAGACAGTGGGAGAGAAATAAAGACAGGAAGAGAGAGTGAGAGATGCAAAGCATCTCTCAAAAAAGCGAAGAATGAATCTCTCTGAAAAGCAAAGAATGATGGCAAATAGGAATTACATGGAATCTTAACTCTGCAAGGCCTTTGGCTCCAGCCTTCATCTCTGAAGGAAATGAAGATTTGACGATAGAGCATGGGTCAGGAGAATGACATGACCTGGTTTACAATTCCAAAGGATATCTCCAGCGAAAGAGCAGAGAATTAACTAGAGGAAAGCAAAAGCAGTCATCAGCATGGCGAGCAGCCAGAGCCATGGATAACAGATTGGGCAGTTTGGGAGTGACTCACTCTTTGATTTCATAATTAATCCATCATGTGGTCCCCTCAGTGCATATGTACCTTCTACCTTAAATTATTTGTACTACAAGGCATACTGTGGGTAACATATCCTCCACAGTGTTACACAGTTGACAGCTAGTTGTGTTTGCTGGAAAGGAAACCAAAAGAATGCATTCATGTCACCATGTTCAAATCACACATGTACTGAAAAGTTGCCAGACTGGTTTGTATGTGCTGTCATCAAGTTGCAGGGAAAAGAATTCTATTGATTATCTTTCTATAGTTGATTTTTCCTTATCACTAACTAGTTTCTAAGTATGTGGAACTACTAGGGTTTATTAAAATATATGGTGTCTGTTTACATTTTTAAAATGTATTCTAGCAAAAGACCCATTGCCATTAATCCATTAATCCCACTTAAAATGCTCTCTCTCACTATAAACACATTATTCCATCATTTTCTAAACCACTTTGCCACTTTCTAAACCAGTTTTGGAAGTTCTTTTCCCTGCGTGTCTTTATGATGTGTGATAAAAATATGGTGAGTGCTGCTGCCAAGTGCCAACAGGCTCATAAAAACATTAAGTGTGTCCTCTGGCACCATGCCACTTTGACTCTTCCTCAAAGTCAAACTGACCATTAAAAGGGAATGTTTTGAATAGATTCAGGACATTGAGGTAGCCATGACAGTACAACTAAAGCTACTCAGGAAAGAGGACTTTCAGAACTAATTCAGAAAATGGCAAGAACTATTTAAACATTCACCATGTTTTAGTCATGTTGTCACTAGCAGGTGGGACATGCTTTACCTTAACTTATTTGACAGAACTTTCCAACATTTCCAGGCATATCTCTCTGACACTGGCTTTCCCTAGCATCTCAGCAGGAGAGGACCCTTCTGACTCATCTACTAGTACTTGTTTGCAAGTGGAAGCAAATGCAAACACACATGGAAACTGATGATGCCTTGAGAAATCATGGAAAGGAATAAAATGTAAGGATTGCCGTCACATTTAAAACAATGTTTCCCAAAATTTTATACAATGATATACCAAGAAATATAGGTCATAAGATTTATGTCAAGAGATTTATGTTGTAAGAAATAAGTACTGACATAGAACTACAGAGAACTGCAGATGACCCTGTGTTTAGCAAAGATTTCAGCATCTGCAGTCATGAGATTATTTTTAATCTTTCTGCTTCAAAATTTCATTGGGGAAAAGCATTTTCACAAAACAGTTATAAAATGCTTTCATGCTTCATCTGCCTTTCCCTCCTCGTTTAGTCTTTCCTATCAATTAATAAAATTGAAATATATCAAGACCATTTAGCTAGAGTCATGGCAGGGCTGGGGATTTTCCTATCCAGCAGGGCCCAAAAGAAGCAGGGAGCAAGCGAACCGTTTGATTTATTGCAGCAGAACAAAGCACGAGGTGAGGTACAGACGTCAGCAGAGCTGAACAGAGACTTCTAAGGCACAAATCACATCTTGGGCTCTGAGGTGCCCTCCCTACAAAGAAGGGTTTGACAAGAATGCGGATGCTGGAGTGTACAGAAATATCAAAAAAACTGAAGAATGAATTATAGTCAGGGTATATTTCCTAGACTTAGTCCTTATATAGAATTGCTGCGTGTTTCAGAGTGTGTCTGTGTAGGGCGAACCTGTATACATACACGTGCGAGTCGACACACACACACACACACACACACACACACACACACACACACAGGAGAGTTTATGGTCCTCCAGAAAGGAAAGGAAAGAAATGAGCACATTTACTTTCTCCCTGGTAGAACACACAGACCACTTTTCCTTTCTGGTTTTCTCATTCTTAGGGCAGTGCTGCAAACATTTGTTGCTTTCTGGGCGTGCGCATAGGCAGCCCTCTGCTAGAGAGAGCACTGAACCCGGCTGTGAGCACCGACAGGTCGTCCAGTGGTTGTTCTGGTCCCACTCAGTGCGCAAGGGCTATGGTGGCTCCCCAGGCAGGGAGTCACCGGGCAAAGGTGACGCTGCTGTTGAGTAGAGGAGGCGGCTCCCGCCGGTGCTAGGCGCCTCCCACCTCTTTCTGTCTTTGGTGACAGCGGCGAGACCCACTCTTCTGCCCCCACCAGACTCCTCGCTTTCCTCAAAACAGGTCGTAG
The DNA here is from genome assembly GCF_034190915.1 of Cavia porcellus. Classification (NCBI taxonomy): domain Eukaryota; kingdom Metazoa; phylum Chordata; class Mammalia; order Rodentia; family Caviidae; genus Cavia; species Cavia porcellus. The sequence continues at coordinate 37,026,478 of NW_026947505.1, forward strand.
TCTCCTGTCTTGCGGCAGAGCACACGGGCATCAATATCTGTACATCTTTGCAAAAATGTGTCATTTTGCCCCTGTTTGGGACGCAAAGGAAAGGGATTAACACTTTCTAGTAGCATTATGTCAGCCTGCTTAATTTTGTATAAATAATTAGATTGGCATAAGATCAATTTTAACTTCTTTTATGTAATTTGCAGCCTGCCTAAAATGGCATCTTCCACTGATATCTGTCAATCAACATTTTAAAAAGTGTTTTGTATTTATTACACCGACTCTCCTTTAACTGGGTGGTTATCATTCCAGTAGGAACATGAACCCAGATGTGAGATGAAGAGAGTCCTTAAAGTTTCTGTGTGCTCATACCATTTCTCTCTCTCTCTCTCTAAACTGGGGATCAAACTTAGGACCTTGGCGCTTGTGAGGAAGGTACTTGTGACCCTGAGCTAAAACCCTGGCTCATACCAATTTCCTTTGATTGCCACCCTAGATGGCTGGGTATCAATACAAAAGATCATCCTCAGCACTGAAGGGTCACATTCTGATGATGTATTGATCAGTTTTTCGTTTCCTATCTCCTCTGTTCGGCACCTCCTAAGTCTTTATGTCTCCCTTTTCTAGCACCTCATCCTTCTTTCTTGCAGGGATGGAAGAGTGTGGAGAAAGGTTGGCAGCTCTTGTAGCATCACCCATCTCCTCTAACTGGCTATTACTGGCTTATCAGTTCCTATGAAAATGTGCTTACACATCCAGAGGTTTCACCCTGATGTAAAAATGCAATGAGAAGCAGATGAGGTGACTGTAGCAGTACTGCCCTGCAGGCAACATGGACTCAGGTAGACCTGCAGGCAGTCGGGTGCCCACTCTTGGCAGCCAAGTCAAATCAATGTCTTTATCTCACGTTTCAGCTGCTTTAATCCACCGTAACCGGGGCTCCAGACAAGCTAGGTCTGGGATTCCGGAGAACAGACCTTCTCTCTCTGTACAGTTGTGGAGGGAAGCTGGGGGAATGGAAAACATACTGGAGAAGGGAGTTAAGATTATTAAAAGTTTCTAAAAAACGAGCCCACATTCTACAGATACTTTGTTCTGAGGTCTAGATGCTCTTTGTTCCTGACAGGTGGGCTATATATAACTGACAGCCATGGCTTGTGCTCTCCAAATTTCTGGGGACCCTAGAGGCTCCCAAGAAGATACTCCCACTGCCGGTAGAAGAGTTTCAATAGGGGAGCTCATGGAGCAACTAGATGACCAGTTTGCTGAACCCTCAAAGGTTCATGTTGCTTCCAGAAAGTGGTTCCTGAGAGAAGGAACATGTTTTCTGTGTTCACCTCTGGGAGTTGGGACACCCCCCCCCCCCCCCGTGTCTTATCCTGCCCACCTCATCCCTGGGCTTCCTTTGACAATACTTGGGATCCACTCTATGGCTGAGTTGGACAGAAATAGAGAAGGGGCTCCTGTGACATTTGGGGGCAGGGTTGTTGATCATCTGGGCTTTCCACCTACCAGGGCTAACAAGACTAAGGAATTTGGCTATTGGAGGACAGTCATAATTAGATATTTCATTGCAGATTTGTCTTATTACAGATCTGCATGTGTGTCACATTAGAATGCAAAGCACTCAAGATTCCTAGTGCTCCATATTGTTTTTCCTGTTGACATCTTTGCACCTTGATTTGCATTCATAGATGTTTTTTTTTTTTTTTTTTTTTTTTTTTTTTTTTTTTTTGGTGTCAACACATTCCTACCAGGGTAACAGATGCAGCAAAATATGCACAAACACTAGAACACTACCCTCCAACCCACCTGATAACTGCATGTAGCCCACTTCCGTTGCAGCAGCTTGAAATACTTGTCAGTGTCTTTTGGCTATCTTGTTTGCGTGAAAATCCCATTTTTAAAACCCCAAGCTCTAGTAAGTGAGGCATTTGCATATCAGCCAACCAGCCCTGAGAAGCCACCGCCTTCCACCAGGAGGTCTGGCTCTGTACCCCTTTTTAACTGCGCCAGCTACTGCAGCCAGCAGTGTTCTGTGCATTATCTGCAGTTCTCCAAATGTAAAGATGAAATATTTAAAGTTCTTCTCCAGTAAAGAGTGAAAGGCAACTCTAGCTCCCCCTCCCATCCTTTCGCTGCGGGGGTGGGGTGGGGGTGTTGGCCGCATGCCCAGCATGACGGTCTAAAGGTTTGATTTATGAGTCTGATAATAAAAATCCCATTAGGCTCCCCTCATTGAGAAAAAGGAGCAGGAGAAAAAAGCTGCGTGTGTCACCAGAGCAGCATTGACGCAGGCAGCTCTGACGCCAGCAGCCTCGGAGCGGTGGGGGCGCAGGGAGTCTGTGAGGGGCGCGCGAGGGCCGACAGCCCCGGAGCAGGGCCCGCTGGCGGTCCCTGCAGCGTCCCCCTACCATCCCACTGCAGTCACCCTGCCACCCTGATGTGGCACTGCTTCTCCGCTGTCATCCTCCTGTCTCCAGGGTCCCCTCCCCGAGGACTCTGCATTCCCTTTACAATACGCAAATCCCTCCTGACCCTGGTGAAACCCTAGGGCCCTCCACCTCCTTGCCCCAGACACCCGTGCTGCATCCAGCTATTTCTTGTCCCAAAAGCAGAGGGGGCAGGCTGTAGCCACAGAGGATAAAATATGGGGGGGGGGGATGCTTGCAGGCCAGTGCACAAGTGTGTGGGGGGCTGGATATTGTGTTCCCAAGTAACCTTCTGGGGACTTCAAGTTGCCATCCAGGGAAACCCCTCCACACACACACACACACACACACACACACACACACACACACACACACGATTCTCTCAATCACCTTCACCTGTAAGCTCATTCAAGATTGGAAAAAAAAAAAAGTGTGGTGTGTTGGGCATGGGCAGCTTGAATCCAGTCTCCCCATCTGTGACCCCACCTGAGCCTTGAGAGAGACTTTCTGGCAGCTTTTGGACCTGGGCCTGGGCACTGGACACTTTCAGATGGGTGGAGGGTGGATGCACTCCTGTAAATGCTATGAGGCAAGTGATTGCTGCTTCTTGTATCAACATTGAACAAACCTGGGACAGCACATGCATATCTGGACTTCTCACTGTCTCCAAATCGGAAAGACTCTGGCCAGATTTAGTCTTCCTTTTCAGTATGGCTAGAAAAGCAGTGCTGTAGCCCCAGCCTGAACTTGGCAGCCACTACTCAGGTCCTTAAAGCCCAGTGCTGCACTCACATGCAGGAGGTGACGTGCTGGTGTAGAAGCTCTGAACCCACAGCAGCAGGTAGCACCAGGCTAAGGGTAACCTCTTTTTATAGCTTCCTTTTCATTATCACCGAGCCCCAGCATCCCCAGAAAACTGCAAGGGTCTGGCACACATGTTGCTTGTTTTTCTTTGAAGACGAAGATGTTAATGCATGAGTTGTTTTTTAAACTAAAACCTCAATATTCAGTTTCATTGAAGTGTTGGCACTTTGCAATAAATAAGTGGGTTTTGGGTTACAATTTGGGTACTTATCTCTATAAAGTTCACCATCACTAACAACTGCATTATATATAGCAACTGGATGTAGAAACCACCCAAGTGCTCATCCACCTAAAGAAGGATGCATCCAGTGTGACCTATTCATGGCCCAGATGTTAGCCAGCCAAACAAAGCAGTGACACACTGACATCAGGTTTCAGTGAATGAGCCTGAGGACATTCTACTGAGAGAAAGGAGCCAGTCACAAAGGGACAAATCCTACAGGATTCCACTTATATGAGGGACTCTCCCTATGTCAAATTCATAGATGCAAAGAGTGAGCTGGTAGCTGCCAGGACCTGAAGGGAGGAGGGAAGTAAGTAGTCATTATTGAATGGAACACAGTATCTGTTTGGGATGTTAAAAATTTTTTAGAAGTAGATATTAGTGATTTCACAATATTGTGGGTTTAATGGTACTGTATAGGTATATTACATATACATGCATATGTATATATATATTATATGCACATATATATATATATATATGTATATATATATATATCTCACCAACATAAACACGAGCACAGACTTGTTGGAGTATCTTTAACCATTAGGGAAAAACAAATCTAAACAATACTGAGATTCTATCTTATTCTAGTAAGAGTGACCACATCAGGAATCTATAAACAACATAATGCTGACAAGTTTGTAGAGGAAAAGGAACCCTTTCATATCAATGGAACTAGTACAATGATTATGGAAATCAGTATGAAGATTCTTTAAAAAGCTAAGAATAGAAATTTCATTTGACTCAGCTATAACTCTCCTGGGTATCTTTCTCGAAAAGTCATTATATTATAGTGATACATGCACACCTATGTGTATAGCAGCATAATTCACAGTAGCTAAACTATGGAGGTGGACTATATGTCCATCAACAGATGAATGGATAAAGAAAATGTGGTATATACACACAACAGTGTCCCATTTAGTTATAAAGAAGGATAAATTTGAGTCATTTATAGGAAAAATGGATGGATCTTGAGATAATAATGCTAAGTCAAATAAATCAGACACAGGTTAAATATTTCAGTTTTTCTGGTATGAGAAACCCAAAATATAAATATTTTAAAGTACAAAATAAAATAGAGATGATAGGAAATATGAAGTTAGACTCTAATGAGATAGGAAAGGGATTCAGGAAAGGAGGAATTAGGTTGGAGAAAGAGGAATAAAAATAATCAAGATGCAATATCTATATGCGCCAAGTCTCCATGATGAATATAATTATTGTGCATTGTAAACATGTACTAAGAACCCGGGTTTCTTCTTCAAAGCCAGTTCTGGGAACTGTACCCTGCAGCAAAGGCACCTCCACTCCCTTAGAGACATGTGAAATAGATGCCCCAAGTCAAGGTGACAAGGCAAGATAAGATGTGTGAGTCACAGGGGCCCCTTGTCCTTTCACACTTGCTCAAGAGACCTTCACATCTATTTCAGAATATTTGAGAGTGGACTAAATTCCTATATGGCGTGGTCTTTGGTAGTGCCTTACCAGGAGCACCCCAGGGCCGTACCCCCAGCATTATCACAGGCACATTAATACAATGGGTTTTGGGAAAGAAGAATAATTTCAGTACTCTTGGTAACTGCTTATCCAAGTGTATTGACTTTTAATTGCTGCTTAACAGATAACTACAAGTTTGGTGGGTTAAAACAACACAAATCTTTCTTGAGATTCCGGATGTCTCCTAGTTATATTCCTTCTGGAGAATTTGAGAAGAGTGTGTTTACTGGCTTCTCCTGGCTTTGAGAAGGTACCTGCACTGCTAGGCTCATGGCTTCTGCCTCCACCTGCAAAGCCAACAACTCTCTGACTCTCTGTGAATACAGTGGGGAAAGGTTCTTTTCTTTTCAGCACTCTTAGGTTTAAGGCAGGGCGGTCTACTCGGATAGTTTAGACTGGGTCTCTCCATTGAATCTATACTTTAATCACATCTGCCAAATTCAAGTCCCCTTTGACATGTCATGTGACATGTTCTAGGCTCTGGGGATTAGAGACTGGGCATCTTTGGGGTAATCTTTCTGCCAACCATACTAAAGAACTTGTAGTTTACGATTTTATAAATACTGTTGTCCAGGAACTCAGAGGCATCCAAGTCAGCTTGCTCAAAATTTGTAAATATTCAGGAAAAGGGGGCTGGGGATTTAGCTCAGAGGCATAAGCACCTGCCTTGCAAGCAGGCACTCGAGAGTTCGATCCCTGGTACCAATAAAAAGGAAAAAGACCAAAAAAAAAAATATTCAGGGAAAGAATTAACCAAAGTTCTCCTGCAGTATTGTTTTTGTTTTTTCTTTTTCTCTTTCTAATGGCTTGATCTCATTGTAGAGTTCTGGGTTGGTCACTCTCTTTTTTCCCCCAAGTAAGTTTCCTGGCTGGATTGTCATTTCTGTCTCAAGGCTTGTCTTAGTCACTTTTCTTGTTGCTGAGAGAAAGTATCTGACAATCAAAGTTAAAGGAAGAAAGATTTTATTTCAGCTCACAGTTTATAGAGATACGAGTCAGAAGTAGGTTAGCTCGTAGGCAGGGCATCATGGCAGAGAAGCACTAAAGAGGAAAAACAGCCCATGACATGGCAAGCAGATGGCGGTGAGCAGCAAGCTGCAGCAGAAGAAAACCTACCTCCTTTTTGTTTTTTTATTTTCCATCCAGATTACCTATTGATTGGTGCTGTCCACATCCAGGGTGGGCTTCCATCATTCACTCTCTTAATCCCAGTATCACACCTTAATTCACAATCACATAATTGCATCAGGGAATTCAAATTCCCTAAATCCAGCCACCTTCAAAAAGTCCCATTTATGACTGCATGAAGATTTAGACACAAGCCATAACATGGTCATACTAAAAAAATGACCAGTGAATCATGATCAGGGATCTTTTTTGCTGCCAAGATTCCAATGGACATCAGTGTTTAGCTTGCTTATGGACAGAGTTAGGTGAAGCTGCCCCGACACAAGCAGTAATTTTCAGGAGAATGCAGGGTAAATGCAAAAAGCCTCATGAGCCTGCACCCCAAGGCCTTGGGCTTGTTACTTGGAGGTACCTTCTTGAAATTCTCTCTTTCTATTATTTATTTTTGTATTTATTTACTTGCTTATTTATTATTAGTTCTGGGAGTGAATCTCAGGCTTCTGATATGCTAGGCAAGTAAGCTCTATTTCCAGCCTGAAACTTAGTAAGGGCCTTGAAGTTCTGTGCTAATCCTGGGAAGACAGATACACTGCCTAATGAGGGATTTTTTTTTACCTGGGGTGCTGAGGTTGCTGCGGGTCCTGCTATGGTACCTAAGAGGGAGAAGGATACAGCTGACCATTTGAGGGTTGTCTCGGCCTTGTCATTGCCGCTATCACAGGAAACCCTAAAGTGAAGCGGATCATGAGCCTCTCACTGGTTATAATCAGTCCTGAGTCTTGGTAGCCCCAGGTTTATGAAGCATTCAGAGGCACTGCAGGCTGTAGGAACAGAAAAAAAGTTCAGAAAAACTTCTCTTCCCATGACTCAGGAGACCTTATTGTGGGGTGGCTGCTGTTCATGTCAAGGAAGCTTAGACATATACTGCCCATGCTGGCTCTAATTGGACTACTGAGGCAGGAGAGAGAAGGACTTTGTGGGTTGTCTCAGCAATCCCAGCAGCTTCCTCTCCTGCTCTGATCTGTCACTTCTGGGCATGATGCCTGCACAGTGGGTCCTGCCTTGGTCTCTTCCTGTTCCTACAGGCTTTGCAGCTTCCTCAAAGAATCTACTTACGAGTATGATCATAAGTAGTCTCTTTTTTTTAAAAAAAATTATTTCTCATGTTTTAGGTTTTGGTTCATTGCAAGGAGATTCTGTTTGCTCACTCAAAACATGCAAAGGTAATACTAGACTGATTACATGGGTAGAGGAGAGAGATGATCACAGGGCCTTTGGAGAAGAGAAAGCACCTGAACTTTTTGGTTGACAGTCTTTGATGACTACCAACTGCTTTAGCACAGGTCTAATCTTGAGGGCCCTTGTCAAGGTCTACACTCTTCAGTTCTTCCCTTTCTCTCCCTGCTCTTTCTTGTTCTTTATTTACCTCCTCTAAGGACCTAAAGTCTTTTCTCCCTTATTTCTGCATTTTATTGTTTTGAAATATCACTTTAAAGAAAATTGTTCTTACCATTTCCTTCCCAAACCAGCACACAGCTTTATTGTGATCCTTGACTGCACAGTATAATTTCCCTTCACAGCACATACTTCAACTTGTGATTGTGCATTGGATTATTCCCTTTGCCCCATCCCATTTCCAGCCCCCAAACTGTCTACTCCACCGGGTTCTGATCAGGGATCTTTTATGCCAGCCATGGCTGCATCCTATGATCTCTACCTAGACATGGGTGGCACTCAATGAGTATGTTTTCTATGACTGAATGAGTAACAGAAAGATCTGGAGGTCTCCTAGGATGAACGCAAGCTGAGGCAGCCAGACGGGAGGGGGAGGAGAGAGAGAGAGAGAGACAGAGACAGACAGAAAGAGAAAAAATATGGGTGTGTTTGGATCCCGGCCCTCTGCCAGTCAGCGTGGCTGTGAGAAAGATTGGTCCTCTGTCTTTCCTTTGGCTGCTCTGATAACATCTGGTCAAACTTCTCATTTTTTTTTCTTCTTTGGTTTTCTTCCTGTGTGCAGTGTGTTTCATATTTTCTGTCATCAAAGACCTCTGCTATGTATATCATTTCCTTTTACAATTATTTGCAGATGAAATATTTTATTAGCTATTTTCAGCCTGTATTGAAGATAAGTGTGAATCAAAATATGAAAGACAATTAGTAGTTCTAGGCAACTTCTTTAGAAAAGGAACTTAGAGATATTTAAAATAAATTAAAGATAGTGATTGCTATCCATCCTTGCTTTGGATAGTTTCCTCAAACAAGGAAATTTTCCATCATAGATCAAGTTGAGCACACACACACACACACACACACACACACACACACATATATATATGTTATAATAATTCTCTTACAAATTCTTTGTAAACATTTGTTTTATATTAATATTTCTATGGTTACTAAAAGAAGTAGCTGAAAAAATTTTTTTGATCAAAGATCAAGTTGTAAATAGGTTCCATGCTATGACAGTATGTTCTTTTACTTGTACATTAGCCAAAATCTTAGCATTTCTCAAAGGAAAATTCCAGATTTGTAAGAGAGTCTACAATATTTCAAACATTAGCCAGTGTTGAGAACCATTTCTAACCTGTGAGAAACAACTTCACAACTTTCAATGACATATTTATGTTTTGTGTAAGAGAACCCATGTGTTGAGTTGCTCAGAGATCATGGGGGAGGGGAATTGGAACACTGAAAGCCTTTAATAAATAACAGAGATGATGCATATTTCCAAATAGCTTTGATTTTCAATACAAGTTCACACGTACTACTAACACTTTATTAAAAACCTAATTTATTCCCCAAAGATACTTTGATTAAACATTAGTAGTAGTCCAGTAAAATCTTATCTTTTCTTATCCATAGGAAGGGACATATTGTTATGTTAGCATTTGGCCTAGCACTTTTTACTTCTTTGAACAGTTCTATTCCTTAAGACATTTAACCTCTAATTTATCAGTGATGTTTCTGCCGTATCATATCAGTGGCTATTATAACAACCAAGGTGGTTTGAAGTACAATAGCTCCTTCTTTTCATAAATTGGCCAAAATTTTCAGTTATTATTGAGGACTAATTGTGAAATCTCAGGAGGAAATTGAAGTCATCAGAAAAATACTTTGTACTGAAAACATGTTCAGTATAATGAGCACAATGTGTTTGGTACGTAATACATCTGAATATTATTTGGTAACCATCTGAATATTATTTCATGCCAAGATAGGTGCAAATTTAAGGAGTAAAACCAGAAGTAAAACCAAAACCATTAGTTTTGATCTGATAAATTTTGATTTTCCATCTCTTGCTAGCCAGGACTTAGACTTCTGGAGACAAGGACTTGCTGCAGACATTGTGGGATACAGGAAGGGTTGCAAGTCCAACCTTTGCTTTCCCCTCTCTCTAACAGAAACAGGCTCTTGTTTTTATCTCAGTGAAGCAGTGATTTTATCTCCAATGTCTGCAACACAGTCCTAGCCAATCAGATGTAAGTAGTCTCTTGAAAGTCTCTGGAAATATTTAATTTTTCTCATAAGAGGAAGAGATGTCAGTTTCCCTTCATTTGTCTTCAGATCTTGGACACAAAGTGGCACTGGATCCCTGAAGTCAGTCTTGCCCAAGGAGGGACAGGAAAAGGCAGGAGGAAAAGGGAAGGGCATCCCAGGAGCTGGCTCTAGTCTTGCTGAGTTTCTGACCAGCAACAACAAGTACCTACATTCAAATTAATGGTTCTTTGGGACCTGAGGCTGGGGTTCCTGTCACTTATAGCAGAGCAGATTGCTTACACATACACACACACACACACACACACACACACACGCACGCTGATAGCAACAGTGCAATTAGAAAAAGTATGCCACCATGCTTTCTTGATTTCATGGCAAGGAAGACAGAGATTTCTGGAGGAGGAGATACTAACCCCCCAGAATGAATCAGGGTCCACTGGTAGGGGTGCTAAGGTAGAGGCCTGGGGAAACTTCAGGTGCTTGATGAAGCTGGAGAAGGAGGCAGCCAAGGCTGTTGGTGGAGAACCAAGCAAGAGACTGAAGAGAAATCAGTTTTAAGGACTTTCTGTGCCTAGGAGAGCTGGGGCTGTTCCGTACTGGTCTTATCTGACAGTGTTGAAGCATTCATTTTCTTGTTATGCTATCAAATTGTCCTGGGCTGGGGCACAACAGTGGAAGGAGCTATTTTAGATGGATTCTACAGGGTCTAAATTGAAAACAGGTTCTAAACCAGGTGAGTGGTGTAGAGGATATCACTATCTTGAAGGTCAGCATTGATCTGTGATGGGCCAAGTGTGGGCGAGAGAGAAAGAGGACTCTGTTCACTACACTTTCCATGTTTGGCATAGGGTGAGAAGCTCTGAGTTTTGTGTGAATCACTGGGAAAATGGGCGGGGAAGGGAGAAGAACACACGGCTGGGTCTCAGGGCTCAGCTGAGGTTGAAGATGTTAGACCTGTGGCACAGGTGCTGAGAATGAAAGTCCGTAGGACTGCGATGGTGAACCTACGGCACATGAACCACAGTTTATTTTCTCTAAACTGAAGCCTCAGTATTCAAGTTTATTTACAGTGTCAGCACTTTTTGATGAATAAGTGGGTTTTGGGTTGCAATATGGGCAGTCAATTCTCTAAAAGTTTCACCATCAATGCCATAGGGAATCCAAAACCAGAGCTCACGGCTTTGGTCAGCATGGCCAGGAAAGGCCTGTTCTGGAAGAAGCTACCTGTTTAAAGTCAGAGCTTTGAAGTCTCTGGTGAAAGTGAGTTTTAAACTAAACACAAACCGTATCCGTGCATTTCCTCTAATATCCAACTTCACCTTCACATTCCTCCTCTTTCCTGACTTCCAAGTGGTGACGGGAGAAGACATCCACAATATCTTCTCCTTACTTTTTCTGTGCAACCCCATTTTCTGCAGGTCAGATGAATTAGTCAGCTTTCCTGCCACAAGGCACAATACCTAATACCCACATATGAAAGGAGGAAAGGTTTAATTTGGCTCATGGTTTCCGGCAAGCTGGCCCCAAGATAGAAACATTGTGGTAGAAGGGCATGGTGGGGCAAAGATGCTCAGTTTATGAGAGCTGGGAAGCACAGCGGGGGAACAGTGCCAGAGAGGAAGAGGCGAGGGACTGAGCATATGCGCCAGGGCACAGCTCTCTGACCCACCCAGAAAAGCCCAACCAAACCAAACCAGACAAAAATATTGAGATTTCCTAATTTCCTGTTCAGTGTTCTATCCTTCCACTGTCTTTGAAATGGAATATTTCAAAGATTTTAGACATATAGAGACACATTTCTAGGAGAGAGGTATGTAGACAGAAGGGAGATGGGTCAACAGATCGTAAGTAGATAGATGGACACACAGATGTTACATAATAAATGACAGATAATGGACATATAGATTGATAGATAATAGGCAGATAATTGATAGTTATTTAGATGATAAATATACGGATTGCAGAAAGTTAGATGATAAATACATAGGTAAAACTTTGTGATTTATGCCTATGAATGATGTACAGTGGATTTTTACAATAAATTTGTCAAATAATTGTAGAAAATATTTTTATTTCCATTTTACAGATAAGAACACAGAAACTATGGTCACATCAAATAACTTTGCTAAATTCACAGAACAAGAACCTGACATAATTGAGAAAAGAAAATGTATCTGGTTGCAATTTATTTATTTGTAGTATATTTTATTACAAAGTGTAGAGGATACTCAGTTGAAATCTTACTTTCTTGATTTAGGGATAGTATTATAAAAATATATTTATGTTATATCTTATTACCATGTCCAAACTGTTGAGGATGAAGCATCTCTTAGAATACAACCATTCCATCGTAGTGGATCACATAAATTTCTTAAAACTCATTTAAATGTCTTTTAATTAATGCAGATCTGTTCACACTGGAGATTTTATTTAATTGTCTAGAAAAGAAAATTATTGTGATTTATAAATGGGTATAAATCCTTTGACTAAGAATTTGACTAAGAAGATTTAATAAAACTATTTTTCCTGATCCATGCCACAGCACCTCCACTTCTAGGAATTTACCAAGGCTGTGCCTCTAATGGTGTGAACATGAATGCACAAAACAATTAATTGAGGAATAATTTGTAGTTGTAAAATATTTGAAATTACATACTAAATTCCCAAGCACAGGAACTTGGGCTGGATAAACTGTGGTCCACAGACACAACAGAGCAAGATGTAACTGTGAAACAGAGAAGAGAAAGAAGATACAGTACTGATCAGGACAAATTCCAGGAAATGCTATTGAGTGAAAAACAGCAAATTGCAAAAGAGTATATAAATAGCATTGTGAATTTTGTGAATGAACAGGGGAAAATACTAAAGCAAGCTCTTCTCACCTTTATAAGAAGAAACAAGGTTGAGATATACTGGAAAATAGTTAAGTTGGGTTTTTTTTTGAAGGGATGGAGTGAAACCAAGCAAAAAAGGGGGATTTTTCTCCCTGTTGGTCTGAAAGGATAGTTTTGACTCTTAGAAGTGTATTCAAACATACATATTAAAAAGTAATTAAATCACTAAGGTATGGAAGAAGAAACTCCTTAAAATCCAAAGGAAGCTGAAACAAATAAACCTGGTCATCATTTTTAAGAGAGGTGATAGCAGAAAGACACAAAAGAAAGAAGCAAACCAAATACTTCTGACCATGATGTCTGACTGAGGAGCGTCTGGATTTTGTGCCACATGGTAAGAGGGACTGTAGACTGGTATGAACCAACCTGGCCTTTTCTTGGTAGTTAGTGGCTTGCTCTGGTCTGAACAAAGCAATAAAGACATGATTTTACATATTTTACAGATTCAAGCAGGGGAGAAAATACACTAGTGCTACTGGAACCAGAGATACCACACTGATAAAAATGGCAGACAGATGCAATACACACAGGCAAGTGAGAGTCCTAGTTTCCAAATATGTAAATGTTATGTTGTGCACACCATGTGTTTGTTTGAAAATATGGTTGTATGCAGTGTGTGTGTGTGTGTGTGTGGCGTGCACACACATGAGCTTAACAGGGTGTGCACATGCATTTCGTGCCTCCATCTGTCTAGTGTAGGGGGTACACAGAAAAGATGACCAGGAGCCATGAGCACACTCAGCACCCAGAGCCTGATCTCTAATTCTGTTAAAAGGAACCAATATTCTTCCTAGAAAGGCTGGACAAGACAGGTGCAAGATGAGCCTGAAGCATCTTATGAGAGAAAATATGGAAGTGCCCACAAGTGACTGGAGAGGCAGAATAAATGAATTCTCACTGTAGCTTTTTACAGACCAGATGTTAGAACCAAAATAATTACATACAAAAATGAATTGAAGAATATTAGAAATAGGAATTCATGAGTCTATAACACTAACATTACCAATACGTAGATAAATAAATTGGTGGATGAAGGGAAATGGGAGATTTTCCAGCATGCTGGCAGATAGGGAAGCAACGTTGAGCTCAAATACCACTGAAGAGAAGAGGACCAAGTGGTCATCAGTGGTACTGATCCTGGGAGGGAATTGTAATGGGAAGCAGCATACTGCTTCATCATCATGTTTCCTCATAGACTGGCTATTAGATGCAAGAAACAAGAGAAGAGTGGTGAAATCAGACCACACTCTGATCACAGCTCACACTATGCCTGTAGGGAGCAGAAAGACAGGAGACCTTCACAAGTACTGTTCTGCAGACAAGGCAACCGTACTTCTGTGAGCACCAGCTGAGCTGACCTGGTCTAGCACACATGCAGACATGTTCATAAAACAGTGGGGGAGGAGCTACACTCTTTAAAATCATGCAGGACAATATTTCTGGAAATTCTTCAGGATGAAGAGGCATAAACAATAGAACAATTAAATGCACTCTTGACCCCAGACTGCATTCCATTCTGGAAGTCTTATAACTTAAAATACATTGTTAAATTAATTGGACAAATGGTAACATATGCACTACAACACTCTAGCGATGACATAATTAACTGACTGCTGATTATAGCACTGTGAAAATGTCTGTTTTCTTAGGAAACACATATCAAGTTTTTTGGGGGGGAGGTTAAAGGGCCAAGAGGCATGTACCTTACACACAACTAATTATAAAATAGAGAAGCAAGCGGGCAAATGACGAAGAAAAAACGAATAAAATGCTAACAAGGTGACTCTGGAAACAGGTGTTACAGGAATTTTTGTTACTAATTTTATCTTACAACTTTTTTGTCAGTTTGAAATTATTCCCAAATAGTGTGCACAAAAGTGTAAGAGACAAAATCTAAACAGACAAACATATTTGGGATAATTAATCCCTATGACACTTATGGCAGTAGAGATATAGTTAATATTTCTGCAGTATACAATCGGTTTGGCAATTAGAATAGTGTATAACTACAATATTTTTCCTCTGGAGAAAAGCTACCTCCAGACCTACTACCTGCTTCGGTGTTGTATCATTTGCCACATTTTCTCATTTATCATGGTATTTGAGGAATACATTCTTTAGATAATGTAATGTTTCTTAAAACTCTAAGAATCAATGATTACATTTTCAATCTATATTTTTGGATTTAACTCACTCACAACTTTAAGTAAGCTACTTTCAGATGGTCTGTGTCTTCTATACTCATTTGAAGATAATTTCCCACATCTTAGAAGTTCTTTTAAGAATAGAAATTATTGTGCCAAACTCATCAATGTAATGTAATTACTTTGTGCTGATATCTCAGAATACCTGAATATGGGAAGCTACATAGAATAGAAACTCATGTCTCACTATTCTGGAGGCTGAAGAGTTCAATATCAAGAGGTCAGCATCCGGTGAGGGCACTCTTGATTCCTTGTGTGGCAGAAGGCAGAAGGGCACAAGTAACCAAAAAATCCTTTTTATAGAAGCATTAACACATGCATAAGGGTGGGGCCACTCTGTTGGCACCACCTCCTCACGCTGTGGTATTGGGGTTTGACTTTTCAGCATGTGATAAGGGGCCATTCAGACCTCAGTATGGCAGAAACATCAGTGTTTCCTCCATGTATAGAAGATCAAGGGACACTGTCCACAGGGGATTATTCTTT
Organism: Cavia porcellus; assembly: GCF_034190915.1. Lineage (NCBI taxonomy): Eukaryota > Metazoa > Chordata > Mammalia > Rodentia > Caviidae > Cavia > Cavia porcellus. Next base: position 37,041,701 of record NW_026947505.1, read on the forward strand.
GTCAAGGGCAGCCACTTTGGTTTTGTGTGACTTTTCTCCACTGTTCTTTCAAAGGCGTCAGAAGATCTCTCTCTTCTCAGAGCGAAAAGAAACTGGAAATACTCTTTAAAGAAAGAGAAAAGGAAAAGATCATTTAGCTCTCCCACCAAAGCTAAATCCTTTTTCAGATGTCCTCAGGGTCTTCTATTTTTAAAGATCTTGTTAAGGTCATGGGCAATCGTATAGTCAGCAATAACATGCCAGGGTGAGGCAGAGAGGAGGAAATCAAGAGAAGTCTGCTCCAGGCCAGAGAAAAGCCAGCTGTGAGCTCTCCTGTGGGTTCCTCCACACTAGAATATCAAGGTGATCCATCGTCTAGAAAACTGCACACTGGTTCTAGCTCATGTGACTAACTTGTCCCTTCTAGTCCGTACAGTGCCCTGCAGTTTGCCTTGTTACTTTGATATGGGAATGGGTGTTTAGAACAGAGGAAGAGAGCACTTGGAGTCCTCACAAATATCTAGCCTCACCGTTAAGAAAAGAGGTGGTTCTTGGCCCACACATTAGCACATTATGGGTCTCTATCAAAGCTCTTCTACTCTTGATCTGCCGAGGTGTGGTTAGAAAAAGGAGTTTCCAGGGGCAGGGCCATAACTCAGTGTTACAACACCTGCCTGGCAAGCACAAGGTCCTGAGTGTGATTCCCAGTACAAGAAAAAAAAAAAAAAAAAAGGAGTTTCCAGCATTGGCTGTGGGCTCATTACTCTCCTCCATCATGGCACATGCCAGGACTTCCTGCTGAGGGGCCTGGAAAAAAGTGTTTGTTTCATAGTTTGAGCATCCACAGCTTCAGGGATCTTTCCTTACTGGTGTCATGGTTTATGTCTGTGTCCCCCAGGCCTCATGAGTTTGCATTGTTCATTTGTGATAGTTCATTGTATGGTGCTTGGATTGATGGTGTTAGTGCTATAGCCACTTAGGGGTGGAGCCAGGATGTGATGTAATGGCAGGAAGAAGGTGTGTCTTGCTCTTTGCCAGTTCCTGTTTCCTGTTTGCAGTCGCCATGAACGGCGGCGGCGGCCCAGCCATGCTCGCCTGTCTTGGAGCCAACTAAGTGTGGACTGAAACCTCCAAAAACTGTAAGAAATAACTTTGGGCTTCAGGTATTTTGTCCCAGCAACGAGTAAAAAGTAACTAAGACACTGGATGAGAAGGGATGGGAACTCAGTGAAACAGGACTTTAGAGAAGGGGCAGTGCAGGCAGGTCCCTTGATGTCCTCAGGCTTGGGTAGAAAAGAAAAGGCCAATAGAGACAAGGAAAAAAGAGAAAAAAAAAGGAAAAGAAAGAAGAAGAAAATAAAGAAGAATGTAAGAAAGGTAGAGAGAATGGCACTCACTGTATTTCTTGAGAATCACCAGCGATGGTAATGAGTCTCTGGATGGGGGCACTTTTTTTTAAAATTTAAGACACTGCTATGACAGAGAAAGTCATCCCCAGCCCCAAGCTCTTCTTGTTATTTAAAGCCAGCAGACCAGGCAGCCTCTCTTGAACATGTGTGGAGCAGGAAGGACTCTGCATGAGGTTGAGTACTTTTTATATATCCAAAGTTGAAGGCAAAAATCCTTGTGATCCAGATGCTGACAGCTTGCAGGAGAGAGAATAAGCGAGGTAAATAAGGAGACCATAAACCATGCCTGAAGAGAAATAGAGCAGGGAAAGGGAAAGAGTGCTAGGGTGGACTCCAGTGGGAGGTTGACAAATGTAGAAGTGAAAGAAGTTAGCTACATGGATAATGGGATATTCCCAGAGAGGGACCAGCAGCTGGAAAGATTCTGAGCGGGGTGGTACCTGGGGGACTCTGGAAAGGGCCACGTGGCTAGGGACCCAGGAGCAAGGAAAACGAGAGGGACAGGGCCGGAGAGATGACAGGACTTTGCATGTCCTTAGAGGATTTTGGCTATCATTTGGAAGCAAAGAAGTAGAGAAGCATGTTGATCATATTTTAATGAATCCACCCTGGGTGCTTCAAATGATGTGGCAGACAGGACAAGCAGGGAGTTCAGATAGACATGAAGGTACCAGGGTCAGGTAGGGTCAGTAGAGACCATAACAGGCACCTGGAATCTGCTTAAGGTAAAAGGGGCAGAAGGAATGGGTGCTAAGACCAAGGAGTCAGTGTTGTCCACATGCTTTTGATCTAAGGGCAACAACAAACCAGGAGGACCATTTCTACCTACCAAGTCTGTGATGGGGTGAAACTCCAAGTGATCTGGTGATCAGCCTGAGTCTAGTGTTTAGGGGAGAGATCTGAGCTAAATTTATAAATGCAAGTCATCAGCATTCCGATGGTTTTTAAAACCATGAGGCTGAGGACACTGATGGAAGAAATAGTGATGGAAAATAGAGAAGTCCAAAGGTAAGACCAGTGTCCTGCAGCCTTCTGAGGATGGGTCAGTTTACAGGAGGAGGAAGCATGTCCGAAGCATGTCCTCTGCTGTAATAAATCAACTAAGCGGGCCAAGAATTGACCCAAGGATGGAGTAGAAAAGCATGAATGACACTGGGGAACAGCCTATTTCACAAAGCAGCAGAAGCGGTCCTGAGGCAGTGTTGGGAAGCTGATTCCAGGGCCCCTGAGAGGAGAACCTAGAACTTAACCCTGGCAAGGACTCCCCTCTCCAGCTCAGGTGTCTGTTGGAAAGGGACACAGAGAAAGGGGATCAGGCAAAGTCAGTAATCCTTTCTTTTTTTCTTTTTCCAGGGGGAAAAGTAATATTGTATGTATACCAGGAGCGGACCCAGCCAAGATAGCAAAGGGGTTGATTAGCACAGGGGTTGAATACAGAGCCAATGTGCCATTTCTAGGGCCAGAGCATCTGGTGGAGGCCAAAGGAATGGACATGGGCAGAACAACCTTATCTCTCCTACAGGATGGACACGGAGGGCTCTGTGCAGTTAACCATCTCACTCCTGGCCTCTGCTGTCCCTACCCCTTCGCAATGGCCCTATGCTGTGCAAAGTTCGGAGGTGTTTATATAGCTGGGTACTTCAAGGCTTTAGGTTTCCGACAAGTGCCTCCCCCCCCCCCCCGCGGTGTCTGTGTCCCCGGAGGCCGCCTCAGGGCCCTACTTGGGTCTCTCTCTCCACAGGCTCTCCAACTGCTGAGTAGGATGCTCCCCACCCCTCTTCCCTGGGGGACACATCCCTGGGTATTCTGGAGGGGTGGGCACTGGGTCCTGGGTGGGAGTGCAGAGAGAAAGGGATACCCTTGACCCTAACCACTGCTTTGCAGTTGCTGCTGTCTGGCAGCAGAAATGCCCAGTTTCCACCGCACTCGTGATGCAGAGACTGAAGAAGAGCAGGAGGAGAAAAACAAAAACACACAAATAACAACAACAAAATATCCTAGTGTGAGTCAGAGTGGAGGGAGAGTCAGGCCTTTGGCCTATTAAACATGACGCTCTGTGGGGCTCACACACACCCACCCCCCCGCAAAGCCTAGGCCAGAGTACATATGCCCAGTGGGAAGGGCGCCCCCTCGCAGGCAAGGCTTGCTGGACCAGGTGGTCCTCCGGCGGCGCCGCATCCATCCATCCATTCATCGCGATTCCCTGAGCGCGACTCCGAGACTCCCACCAAATCTATGAATGGGGAGAGGAATGCGAAGCAACGTCTGTTTGCATCCTGCTTCCCTGCCCCCTCCTTCCTTCGGGCCAAGCAGTGCAAAGTGACAAGGACGGGGGCGGGGGCCCTGCGGGGGCCGCAGGAGGGGTGCGGGTCTGGCTGGAAACTGCACTATTTATATACCCCTGGGCTCCAGGACTGAGGGGGCAGGTCGGAGCCACCCATCCCCCTGCCCCAGCGGCTCCCACACCCCGCCCCCGGTTTGGCAGGTGCGGGGGTGGGAGCCCGAGGTCCGGCTGCTGACGTCCGAGCGCCTGCTCTGTCAATGAACGGCAGCGGCAGCTTGGGGACTGTTCTGGCAACGAGGCTACAGACGTCATCGCCTCCTGTTGGGCTGGGGGGGAGGAGGGTGTCCAGGCGGCGTCGCCGGCTTAAAGGAAAACTCTAAGTTCAGGCAGTCAGGAGAGTCGTTCCTGAGAGTGCACGCACCCCGCTATCAAGTGCGCGCGGACACACACACACACACACACACACACACACACACACACGTGCACACACGCACACACGAGCGTGCAGTCTACTCCTAGGTGTGTGGGTTCAAAGTTCCTGCGGCGAGTTTGGGCTGAGATGGATCGGTCTTTTTGGCCCCTGGAGCAGTAGGGGCTGCCTCCTTCAGGACCCCCAGATGGAAAAGAGGGGACATCACCTGTCTTTCAGAGTAGTGTCCCTCTGCTGCGAGAAGATCAGCGCGGAAACCAGAGTGCTCAGAGTGTTTGGAATGTGCCCGCAGGCTGGAGCAGACGCCAGCGTCCTGGACAGGTCCGAACTTGGGCCACCTTGGCTTGGCAACTTGTTTTGCACCGTTCTGGACCTCCTGATGCGTGCGTTTTGTCCTTCCACTCGCCCCTTTTGAATTTATGAACTGGAAATGCAGCAAATAGGCGCTTCCGTATACTTTGGCGGGTAAGTTGATAAATCATTTTACCTATCGTTTAACCCTTGAGAGTCCAAAAAGACTTCATCCCAACCTCTCTTAATACTTAAAAGAAAAAAAGAAAGAAAAACTTCCCAGCGTTTTCCTCCATCCTTATTGGCAATAAGCAAATTCGTGCGCGCGCGTTTTATGTTTGTGGATCCGACTGTTTGGGGGAACCGAGTGACGAGGAAGAGGGAGAAAGAAGAAACTGAGTTTATAAAGCGGAGGGATCAGGGATTTACAGAGCAGGTGAGAGAGACCACAGCCACCCCAAGGCCTGGTGACTGCCTGGGGGTGCAGAGCTGATGGAGGAGTTTCCAGGTCCAAGTTGTAGAAGACAGCGCCAGCTGCAAACCGCAGAGCCGCCGCGCCAGCCCCGCAGGTGCCTCTGAGGCGGCCTTTCGGAGGGCCGGCCTCCCTCAACTTCCTCCTTTCTTCCCCTCGCCCTTCTCTTTCTCAGTGGGGACGTGACACCCTCCGTCTGATCTTGCCATCCCTACCTCTACTTCCCCTCTTTCCTGCCCTCCACCTCTCTCTCCAAAACGATCCTATGATGTCATAGAAAGGAGGGGGTCCCGAGTCCCCAGCGCCTCAATCCTACGTTGCATTCTGCAGCATTTCATTTTCTTCATTCCACCCCAATTTTCTTGCAATCCTTGAAAACATAACCCCACGAAGCACAGCACACATCACACTTCCCCCACAGCCAGAAGACAGGCTGCTTCCTAACTAGGTAGCGCTGGGAGTCCTGACGGAGAGCTGCCCAGCCATCCTGGCCCCCTCAAAATTAGGGGGCAATCTGCTGAGGTGGCTAAGGAGCCTCTCTTCTCCGGTTGTGTTCTCTTCTCTCCCATTTGCTTAATCTTACTGAAGGGAAAAGGAGAGAGGAAGTAGGAGAGAGGAGAGAGAGAGAGAGAGAGAGAGAGAGAGAGAGAGAGAGAGAGAGAGAGAGAGAGACTGATGGAGCTGATTGTGGATTTCTGCACCCAGTCCTGGCCCCTCCTGCCTTCCTGCCACTCCAGCGTCCCTTTCCCTCTTTCAGCAGCAGTTTCTTTCCATCTCCTTCCCTAGCCTATTTTCCCCACCCATTTCCTCTCTTTCTAACCCCCTCCCCTCTACCTAACCCCACCTTCACTCTCCTCTGCAAGGGGGGAGGGCCAGGGGGTGGGGAAAGAAAACCCCAAACCCCAGCCCTGGGCAGAGATGTCGAAGAAACGCAAAGCCCTCGAGGGTGGAGGAGGTGGAGGAGAATCCCAGCTCCCAGAGGAGGACCCCACTGCCTGGTTTGGGGGCAGCAGCGAAGAGCAAGGTAGGGGGAGGGGGAGGAGGTAAAGGGCTGATCACAGGCAGGAGAGGTTGGGAGTGGAGATCCTCTGCAAGAATGCCCAGCCGCCCTCCTCAGAGCTTCTTGTGGCAAGACAACTCCAGTGGACTCCCCCCACAACAAATGGGATTTTGCGTGTGTCTCCAGGAAATCCAGGGTGGGATAGGAATGATCAGATGAAGGTGATGCTGGAGGCCCAGAGGAGTGAACTTGAAGCTGTGTGGGGAGGAAGGGAGGGAGGGATGGGATACTGAGGTGGCAGGAGGAGGCCTGGGGGCACTGGCTGGGCAGATAGCTGGCCATTTTCCCTCCCTGCCTGCCTTGTCCTGTGCTCTGGGGTGGATGGACTGTTCTATGGCTGTATGGCCTGTGTCAATGTCTGTGCAGGACCCCCGTGTCCAGAAGGTAGCATGCTGGTGATGTCCTCCTAGTGTCTGCTGCCGATGAAGGGCAGCAGGCAGGGCCACTGTCTTCTCCCATGCTTCTCCAGTCAGGGATGCTGAGTTTCGTCATGAGGAAGCTTCATCCCCTGCCCAGGCATCCTCCTGAAGTTGGAGGTGAGGGTTGAGCCAATGGAGTGATATGTTTGATTCAAGGAGATACGATGGAATGGGAAAGCAGTTGAGTGCTTCTTTGCTTGGAATAATACCAGTGAAAATGTAAGATGGAAAATTTCCTATGGAAACAAAAATGATACTTAGAGATCTGATTTCCACATAAAAGAAACCCAGACAGACACCTTTTATTTCACTTAAAGTATTCTGGATTTAGCTAAAAGTAGGCCTAGATGAAGCAGTCAAGTCTTTTCTAGGCTATAGTTAAAAAGCAGAAGAAAAATGAGCTGGATGGAAAGCTTTTGTTGTTGGTTGAGGTGTGGAAGATTAGGGGCCAAGACCCTAGGGGAGTGATCAGTGATCAGAACCCACGTAGGTAGGCAGGTGAGAAGAACGGTTGTGTGTGCTGGCTGCAGACAACCTCTGGCCAGGGCTGCTGGCCGGTTCAGGTCTGGGTTAGAGCCTCAGGATAGATAGCTGGTGGCTCCAAAATGGAGCCAGTGGTTCTTCTTCTTTGACGTCACGAGAGACACAAAGTCACAAGAGTCCTTCAGTCATGGAGAACACGCATCTCTGTGTGCACAGGGCATTTGTAGCATGCCCTCCATGCATTTTAAACAAAGGCCTAAAATTTGACTGTGTCTGAACTGTGTGATTCGGTTTCAGCCTAAATAGTTGAGTTCATTGGCACTTGCTTACCTCAAAAGAGGCGATGTTCAAATGACTGTCCCTCTTTTAACTTTCTTTGCTCAGTTATGATTTCAAAGCAAACCAAGGCATGTCTTAAGTTAATTTTACTGATAAAGAGATTTTGGTAAGAAATTCAGATATTGCAAATGGCTTTATTTATGTGATTGATATTTTTCCATCTTGAGGGTAATAATTTGGTATTACGATGGGTATCTTGGAAATTCTCCATCTCTGTATACAATACTGGTTTTGAGCTGGGGTTACTCTGTAAAGGTATCTGCCTTTTTCTCTGAGGTGAGAACTGATGAAGTTAATGGAAACAAACACCACTATTAGGATGCATAACAACGTGAATATATGTTTTGCTATTTTTATAATGAATGAATGTGTAGCTGCAAGTTCTAAAAAAAGAAAGGGGTATTGTATTTTAACTAATATTTCTCATCTTATTTTTGTAGGAAGTATACTGTTAGAACAAAATAAAAAAATTATGTTACAGGGGGCCTGTATTACCAAATAGGAAATAATTCCTGCCTTCCCCAGGTGCTAGGACTGAGCAGAGAATAATAGTGTACAAGTCAAGATAGGCAACAATAACTACCTATATTCATATTATTCACAGGTTATTAATTTTGTAATAATTTATTATGCAAATTGAGATTTTACTATACATTTTGTATTTGTCAAATACAAATTCTACTTTATAATTGGAAATGATGAACTGTAGAAGCTATTAAGCGTGAACATTGAACTACCATTGTGTCGTGAATACATTTGCTTGGCAGATGGAAGCCATGGTCCATGCTTAGTGTGGCACAAATGCATTTGTATGTACTTGCACATGGCTCTATATGGATGTGACTATCCTTTTGATGATGGGAGATGCGACACCACTTGGATGCCAATGTTTGAATGGGAGTTGATGGTAACAGGGGATCTTTAAGAATCTGGAGCTCCTCTGCCTCTATGACTCAATGCCACTGCTGTTTTCCGTTAGTTTCTCGGCCAATTTAACAACCTGCATGTTGAAAAATGGAGAGAAAGTGTTGCTGACCTTGATTATCAGAAGGGGCTTCTTTCAAGTTTCAACAGTTAGGAAGGTGATATGTTTGTTCATTTCAACCATTGCAAGTATATTATAGAATTATTAAATTAAGGCAATTGGAAATTGAATTTCAGTTATAGTCTTTGATTTCAGGAACTCCTGTCAGCAGCTTGATCTGATATGAAGGTTTACATAGCTGATAAGCATGTAGGTTGCTGGAGAAGAATGTGATGGAAGTTAGAACCCCCAAACATTTTGATGCCTTTCATGACCTCATCTGCTAATCAATCTATGCCAGGCATGAAGAGCACATGTCAAGGTTCACTCAAGTTCCTGTGCTGATGTCTCTTTGCAATGGTCTTGCTGTGACAATTTTTTAGTGTATGTATTTGGATAATGATGGGCTTCCTTTTGGCATATTTAATGTGATGGTTTATTTCTACCCTATTACACTCCTTACCTGTATTCCCTTCCTCTTTTCTAATATTTTTTCCTTCTACTTTCATGTTTCTATTTTTCCTCTCTAGATTTTATGTATGAAAAAACATGATATTTGCCCAAGTGTAGCTTGTTTCATTCAGCATAGTAAATTCCAGCTCTCTCAAGTTTCCTAATAATGATATAATTTCATTCTTTATGGCTGAATAATATTTCACCATGTATACATGCCATGTTTTTCTTAGCCATTCATCAGTTTGTGAGCATATAGGCTACATCAATAGCTTAGCTATTTTGTATTACACTGTAGTAAACATGAGAATATAGTTTTCTCTATAGTATGTTTCCTTTAATTCTTTCGAGAATATAGTGAAGAGTGGTATAGTTGGGTCAAATGGTAACTTTATTTTTAGTTTCTTGAGGAACCTCCACACTGACTTCCATAGTGGCTGTACTAATTTATATTCCCACAAACAATATATAAAATTCTTCCCCTTCTGTGTTCTCACTAGCGCTTATTGCTGTTAATATTCTTGATGATGGCCATACTGACTGGGGTAAGATGGATTTCACTGTAATTATTTTTAATTTTTAACACAGAATCCAGTTTATTAAAAACTTAATTAATAGATGGAACAGGTGCCTGTCTCAGGCAGCAGCAAGATGGGATTCATAGGCTCTGAGACAAGAGGAATGGGCTTATATATTAAGCTAGATAAAGGTATGCATGCAGGCTTTGTAGAAAAAAACAGTATAAAAGAGATAAGAAGCAGTCCAGGCATCAGTGACTAACAAAAGGTCCTCAGTGTTCAGGATTTTGTCTTGTAGGATTTGAGACTTGAACCAGGGTGGCCTGAGGGGTAGGATGGTAGTTATGGCCAGGAGCCAGAGCCAGAATGCTCTAAGATTTCTTCCTTTAAATGCTCTCAGTATAATTGTGAGTCACACTTCTCTGAGGCTGAAGATGTTGAGCATGTTTTCATATACTTATTGACCATTTGCTCAATTTATTTGCCAATTTATTGATTGGATTTTGGGGTGAGTTTTCAGTTCTTTATGTAGTATGGATACTACTCACATGTTGGAAGAGTAGCTGGTCAAGATCTTCCCCTATGATGAAAATTGTTTCTTTGGACTGTCTGCTTTGCTGTGTAGAACTTTTGTTTGTGGTGTCACAGTACCTAATTTCAAAATATACTACAAAATCATAGTAACCAAAACATTATGGTACTAACATGAAAATAGACATGTAGATCAGAATAGAAAAGGGGACATGGAAACAAACCTACACAACTACAGCCATCTGTTTCTTGACAAAGATGACAAAAATACATGTTAGAGAAAGGACAGCCAGTCTTTTAAACATATAGTTCTGGAAAAACTGGATATTCATGTACAGAAGATTGAAACAAGATCTTTAACTCTCATGCTGTACAAAAATCAACTAAAAATGAATAAAAGACCAGAAACTTTGGGATTGCTAAGAGAAACCATAGAGAGACACTTGAAGTCATAGGCACAGGTAAGGACTTCCTGAAAAGGACTCCAATAGCACAGGAAGTAATGGCAAGAATCAAAAAATGGCATTGCACTAAGTTGAAAAGCAGTGGCATTCTTGTTAGGAGTTTCTCATAGGAGATTCTTTATGTAGTTGGAACCAGGATAAAACAATAGTTTTTGTATACACAGATGATTTTCTTTTCTTCTCTGACTTTGATTATTTTACTTAACTGAGTAAAAAGGAAAATAGAGCAGGTTATGGTATATTTGAGTGAACATTTCTTTTCACGTCCCATAGAAATTATTTGACATGTGTGTGCATGTATGTGTGGGTCAAAGTATGGTCCTCTTACAGACCACTTACAGATCTACAGCTGGAGCTGTGCCTGACTTATGTGCAGACAATATTCATAGTAAATATTTATAATCAGTGTTAAATTTATGTCATTTTTGTGACTTTTAGAGAAATTAACATACAAATGAACAATGTCAGGTGCTATTTCCATCGTTTTTACCTCTCTTCATTGCTTTGAGCTTAGACATATTTCACAATGTTCAATTAACTATGTAGACAGTGGATATGGTAAAGTCTGTAGAGGAAGTAACTGTGACAAAAACACTGAGTGATTGTATTTATTGATCTCACAATTTAAGAACAGACGACAAATTTTTTCTATCCACTTTGTGTTCTTTTCAAACCTTTATTACCTACTTAAGAACTTCATTTTAATCATAGGGTACTCACTAATCCCGTGTGTTCTCTGCAGTACAATTTTGTTTTCCCAACCCTGCTCTAATTTCTCTAAATAACTTTATCTTCAAGACCTCACCCATCCCCATTTCTCTTAAGATGGCTTTGGACAGGAAATAATGTCAGTTGTCCATTTTTAAGTTAGTATAATCAGTGTTTTTTAAAAAAAGGTAGTTTCTGTTTTGGATGAAATTAGTTAAAATGTTCTTTCTACCAATTTTCTGGGTTCCTGCCATGTAGTTTTTAAAGTCAAGTAAAGAGGAACCTCTGATCTAATAAATTCAGGGGAGGTTTGAACAAGACCTATTTATAATTTCATTTGTGGAATTTCTTGAACCATACTGAAATCTTCCATGGTAGCTTTCCCATTGTCCAATGAATTAGTGACCTATGCAAACAGATAGTTGGGTATTTACAATGGTATGCAACTCTCATATCAGAGTGACATTTGGATTTGGGGACATTGTTGTATCATTAATGGGTTGCTGGTTTTGGAGAAAGAGGCTAAAAGTGGGCACTTAGGAAATAAGATAAATTCTTGCTTCTGAAACTATTTATAAAAGTTAATGTGTAAATTCAGTAGAAGTTATTTACAGCTCGACCATCCCCTGAAGTTAGCTGGGCTGATCTTTCCAACAGATTAATGTTTTTAGTAGGATTGATCAGATTGACCATTTTTGTATATTAAGGAAAACATTTCTTTTTCATACTGTATAACATTATATGATTTATAATCATTAATATTAAAGAATGGACATGACCCTTGGGGAAAAAAATCAGTGTTAAAAGAAACAACCGCACAAATGTTCTTTCTATTGAATTTGATAAAAAAGAGAGTGATAATCTTGGTGTTTTTTAAGTCCTTGTGTTAGTTTCTTTGTCACTGAGTGGGACAAAGAAGATGGAGGAGAGAGGAAGTAAGTCTGGAGGGAAAAAATGAAATAGAGTGGAGGCTTAGTTCTCAAACTTGAACCTGATCACCTTTTGGAAATTGTCTGCACCCATAAAACAAAAGACACTCATGTGCCTCTCTCCTCATCTGTGAAATTAGAAGTTGAACTAGATGACCTTGATGGCCAAATTTCTATCACTTTGATTATAATTGTTCAAAGAGTGGATAAATCATTCCTATACTCTAACCTAAATGGCAGCTGATAAGGGAAGTAGAAGGAGAGAAGCTATCAGAAAAGCAGGAGCTGGGAGCATTGTTTTCTTTTGGATCCAGTGGAATCGCTAAGCATCTTGGGACATTAATACAGAGCACCTTTAGAATACAGGTTAGCACCAACCCATTTTTACAATGCAGAGTAGAAAACCTTTGCCATTCTCTTCTGTCCCCAGAAATACACACATGCCCCCTCCCCACCAAATAAATAGGACTGCAAATAAACAGATTTGTAAGTTCTGTAACATCACAGCCTCCTATCTTTTCTATGGCCTGATTGAGTAGTACAAAGGGAACATTTACTTTTCAGGTAAGCAGGCATTATCTTTATGTTGTTAGCTAAAAGAGAACTTTAATAAAAGAACTGCTTGACTGTAACCAAAAACATCTTTGTTAAGAGATTTTTGGCTTTCTCTTTTCTTTCTTGATGAATATAAGTAACAATCATAATAGCCAGTACTGTAATTACATATCTTATACATAATATATTATACTAATCCACATTAAAGACAATCAAATATCATAAAGAAATGCACAGAGAGATGTGCAGTCCATCTTCTTCCACCTCCATTTAATTTCTTCTTTAAAGTCACTAGTGTTACTAAGGTTGAATTCAGCTACCTGGAAGTATCCTGTAGTATTCAGGTCTTTATATGTAATGTTCTGTCTCATATGAAAATAATCATTCTTCTACACTTTTCTCCTTAAATCTTGCTTTATCCACTGATCTGTACCTTAGAAATTTATCAACATGTAATAATCTACTTACAATTTTTTTGTGTGATATCACATGGTAATGTGTACTAAAACTTATTTAGTTAATCCTTTTAATGTTCAAGATACTGATCTATTGATTTAACAAGTGGTAAATAACAGATAGTACATTTTGAACACCTGTATACATTAGTATGTTGATAAAAGTTCCAGATACAGAAGATGAGTCAAAGAGGTGATAACAATTCAAACTCCTCCAAATGCCAACTTGTCCATATCTGTCCCAGTTTTCTGTTAGTTTGAGTCAGTTTGAACTGTCTTCAGTATAGAATCACATCATACATGTATATAATTTTTTTGATACCAGGAATAGAAGTCAAGACCTTGCACTCGCCAGGCAGGTGCTGTGCTGCTGAGCTACATCCCCACCCTAGTCATTTCATCTGAAAGACTTAAAATTAGGGTATGTGGCAAATATAAGCATGCTTTTCAAAATGATGAATAGAATATTTGGTATATAAACTGTCTTGGTTATTTTTATAGTAGTTAAGACAAACTACTCGGCACCCATTGTTAAAGGATAAAATGTCTATTGTAACTCAAGTGTGTAGAGGTTTCAGTTTATAGTTGGCTTTCCAAGGCAGGCTGGCTTGGCAGAGGAGTATCACAGAGGAGAAAAGGTTCATGGCAGGCAGAAGGCAGAAAAGCAGAGGGTAGTTAAGAAGCACCAAATGATGACAGCAGTCCTCCTTCTGTCCTTCATATTATATTGAGGCTACATACCCTCCCCAATGTCCATACCCAGAACTATGCCAAACCAGTCAGTGGACTAGTTTAGTGATCACACCTCTTTAATCCCAGTATCACACACCTAATCCCAGAACCACGTACTCTAGATCCAGCCTCCTCTAAAAAACCCCACCTATGACCACATGAAGCTTTAGGAAAAATATCTAGACACAAGCCACAACATAAACAGTCACAGATGTAGGGCAAGCATACCTACAATGGATTTTATAGTTTATTGGACAATTTTCCTTCTCTTAATTTCTGATTAAAGTAGCCACTGGAGTGACAATCATTGTTTTTTTCCCCTTCGGTTATGATAAATAAGTATAGATGTGTGATTTTGCTATAAACTTGAGGAAATTTAATGATACAAAAAGAATTGAAATATTAAAATGTATATTATTTTGACTTACGATATTAGTCTTTATGGGGCCCTATGGAAATTTCAATCAGTATAAATATTACTTTTAAATATTCACATAACCACAGTGATAAGTCCTGCTGTTATGAATTTTACACATTTTACATGTTTAGAGGTTCTTAATTTTGTCCATCAGAATATAAAGTCTCACAGGTCTGGGTGGGTATTAATTGACAAATTCACAGATGGCTTTACTTGGGAACGAATGACTGTCTTGTTAGCTATTTTCTCCCTTCTTTAATATTGTGCCAGGACATAGTTGGAAGGTAGTCATTTCTTGTTTAATGAAATGATGAGTATTTTCTAAGTGAAATGGCTAACTTGAGGTTTTTTAACTTGAGTGGCTAAGTATACTAATAGTAGTCATACTAAATCCACTTATAAATGGTCATAGGTAAGAAAGACCAGCCACATGTAGCTGTAAAAGATTTTATTCACGAGAGGAAATTTGCTGTGATATTTAATCACGCAGTTGATTAAAACACAGCATTGTATATCTATAAAAGTAGATTTTCCTTAGGATTGAATTTCAAGGTTCTAATGTTAAGTATGAATGGATGAGACAGTAGAAATAGAGTTTTCTTCTGCCTGTATCTGGGGAAGCCGATAGCAGCCATGTGGCTCTTACTTTGTGCCAATTGAAGTCCAGTCCACACTGGACCTGTCCCATGCACATGAATCCTCTCCCCACCATCTATCAACAACAGTACATCCCAAACCTGTCTCTGGCTCTCAAGCCATTTCCAAACATGCTCAGGAGAGAACTCCACTCTCCTCAGAAGGCCTCATTATATGTACAATAAACTTTGCACACCCTCCGGGTGCATGTGTCACCAGTCTTGATGTCTAACTGAATATCAGTTGGAGGCCATCTTGCTGTAGTTGGACTCTCAGTGGCAAATGCATTGTTACGTCCTCTAAATGAAAGGCATTACTTGACTGGACCACAATCCGTCTTACACAAAGAACAGTAACACTGATATAGCACCATTATCTAATGTGAGGATGCATTGCTGTTTTCCCAGTAGCGCCTGGTTATTTCTTCAGTGTACTGTCCAATCAAGAATTACATATGGCATCTAGTTGTCATATTTTTTTATCCAGTAATGTTCCATGATGTCAATATTTTTGAAGCATTTAGGCTTCGTTCTTCAGAATTCTCCCACTGGATTCATCTACTCTTTCTTTTTCTTTCTTTCTTTCTTCCTTCCTTCCTTCCTTCCTTCCTTCCTTCCTTCCTTCCTTCCTTCCTTCCTTCCTTCCTTTCTCTCTCTCTCTCTCTCTCTCTCTTTCTTTCTTTCTTTCTTTCTTTCTTTCTTTCTTTCTTTCTTTCTTTCTTGGTACCAGGGATCGAATTCACGACCTTGCGCTTGCCAGGCAGGTGCTTATGCCACTGAGCTAACCCCCCTGCCATCATTTACTGTTTCTTGATGACCAGATTCAAGTTCAACATATTAGAGTAGGATGCTATATAGGTGATATCATGTGCCTAACAGCATATCACGTCAAAAGACACAAAATGTCAGCTGGTCCTGTCGCTGGTGATGGGAAGTTTGATCTCTTAACTATAGTGCTGCCAGGTTTCTAGACTATAAAGAGAAAAAGCATCAGACTTTGATTATTCACTGCCTGTATTTGGCAAAATGTGACCGAAAGTGTATAACACATAAAAGAGTATAAAATCTATATTAAAATCAATTTGTAATTTAGATTTTGTTTACATGTCTCTATTTTTCTTACTCACTGAGCTGTCATAGTTTTAGAAAGTTTGTAGTGTGAAGTAAATAGTTCCGGTAAATCTTAGGGGAGCAGCACAATGGCTTCCAATATATTTGCATACCAAAATCAAGAAGTAGAACATCCTACCACTCCATAGGACCGTGTCCCTCTATCAGACCACTCCTCAGAGAAAACCATTCTTCATCATTCTGACCTGGAGCTGTGAGTTCATCGCCTGCCTTTGAAATCAACAAGCACTTAAGAACTGTCATTGACAAGTAACTTATGTTTAAATTTTTAAAATTTATTGTACAAAAAGACATATTGCCATTAATTCTCTCCCCAAACACTCCCTTTCCCATCAAACACACCTTATGCCATCATTTTTGCCACTTTCTGAAGCAGCTCTGGAGGTCCTCTTTTCAGAGTATCTTTAGTTAGACTATTGTGACTGCCTCAATATCTTGAATTGATTCAAAATATTTGCACCATTACACCAGGTGAGGTGTAATGAGAAGAAAAGAAGGTCCACTCTGGGTTCCTGGTCCATGCTTGAGCTCCAGGGCCCACAGAGGAGAATCCTCTCCTTGTCTTTGTAGCCAGGGATCGTACCACTTACTAAAATTCTTACCTCCCTGCAAATAGAACATTCTTCGAGCAGGATAGTATGTTCCCCACCTGCCTCCACAATATCAATTTTATGCTCTCAAAACTTTTCACACCTGACCCTAGATTTTTATACCAATGTGCTTGGAAAGTAATTATGCTTTTTTCTCTTTGAGTAAGATTCTTTTGGGCTTCCTTTGTTACAGAGTATAGCTTTTCTTTTCACCCCCTCACACCTTAGGAGGCTGGACTGTGCCATTATTTCTACCTTAATTGCTACCTTCCCAGGTATCACTCCTTATTTTATAATTTAACATGCTTAAAATTAAACCAAAGTCAAAGTGAGAGTACATATAGCTCTTTATTTTTGCCCCATCAAAAGTGAAGTCTGGTTCGTCTGTATTATATAGATAGAGGTAAAATAAATAAAAAAGGAAAGCTCTATGACTACCTGCACAACAATTTGAAAGAAGCCAAATTGTTTTTGGAAATGTCTGGCATAGGTGTGGTTAAGTACTGCTTCAACTACTGGGCCGGATAATTTGAACTTTTTCAGTTCTCTTTTAAACACTATAAGTGATAAATTACTCTCGTCTCATCACCTTTCCTCCCATGTTAGTAAAATATATATGTAAATACTAGTTCTTAATTCATAAGGCAACATTAACAATCTAGTCTGATTTTGCTTAAGAGAGAAATAAAAGAAAAATTATGCCTCATAATCATACATGCACTGCATAGAAAGCACCAGAGAATCACAATGGCCAATGAGCAAGACTTTATTTTGCCAGATATAAAGGAATTTCTTTTCTTTTCTTTTTTTTTAAGACAGGGTCTCATTATGTACCTGAGGTTTTCCTACAACTCAATGGTATTACCAGTCTCTCAAGTGCTAGGACTACATATGTGTGCCCTTATACTCAGCGAGGCATTGTCAGTCTTTTAGGAAGGTGGAAATGTGTTGCAAGAGCCAGTAAGTGAACAGCTTTATGGGAGTCATGCAAAAACCATATAGATTATTCTAGAAGGGACTGAACCTCATCCAGTTGGGTCCTGGACATCCTTAAACTTCCAGGTTGACCTGTTCCTGAGTTACTAGGTACCCTCTATCGTGGTTACCATGGTGGATTTTACAATCAGAGCCCATTTCTGTGCAATGTTTTGTTTTACAGGCTTAATTTTTGTAATTCTCTTTTATTGAAATTTTATATTCAAAGGGTCCCCTGAAAATTCTTTTTTCATTATCAGATTATGAATAGGGTCTGATTCATGTCTAAAAATGCTTTCTTTGATGTGCTGTTTTCACTGATTTAATATTATTTATTTTGGGGGCAAAACTAAATG
Source organism: Cavia porcellus (assembly GCF_034190915.1). Taxonomy (NCBI): domain Eukaryota; kingdom Metazoa; phylum Chordata; class Mammalia; order Rodentia; family Caviidae; genus Cavia; species Cavia porcellus. The sequence goes on from NW_026947505.1 coordinate 37,059,341, forward strand.
CAACTCCTAAATATTAATAATACAGAACACTTGTATTGTTTTATTCAGCAATATTTCAAAATTTTCTTCCTAGAAACTTGGATGATGTTTAGCCTGAATCATGTTTATCTCTTTTTCATTGCCCTTAGTAAATGAAATCAATTCTTTCACAAACTCTTTAAACAGTACTTTTGTATACGATAAATATTTTTATAACCAGAGTTTTACATTCTGAAACAATATCAAACTTGCACAAATGTTGCAAGAACAGTTTTCTTCCTAAACCATTATACCAAATATTTGGAGTGTCTCTCCTGCCCAAATCAAGACATTACCCTGGATGTGTCTCTATCATGAACTCCTCAGAGCCTGTTCATGTTTGGCCAGCCTCCTTGGGACCAGAAGGATCTGTCCCAGGGCCATATACTACACTGCTCTGGAGAAATTGTTGTCCTTTACATTTTTATGACTTTGCTGTTTTTGAAGATTTGGGACGATCGATTTTATGGATTGTCTCTTGGTTTGAGTCAGTTTTGACGTGTGTTTACGTTTAATTAAGTTGTGCCCTATTGGAACGAATACCATGGAAATGATGCAGTGTTAATTTGTCCCAGGACAACGGTAGTGTTTATTTTGACTACCTGATCACTTGGTAAGATCTTCTGTTTCAGGCCTTCCCATTATAAAGCCACACTCTTCTGCTTTGTGGTTGGCAAGGAGTTTGGGAAAAGCTACTCTGAAGTAATAGAAATACTTTCTTCCTTTTCAAACTTTCCATTATTCCTTTGTTGAATTATATGCAGTAGTTTCCTATTTTATTCTATGGGTTGTAAAACGTTATTGTCATTTATTTTGAAGCTCAAATTGTCCTAAATTTGGCCAGTTAGACATCTTCTCCAGATGGTATCTATGTCTTTTGACCTACTTATCTTTCTTGCTCATCTCTACACAGAGACAGAGACAGAGAAGAGACAGAGACAGAGGCAGAGTCAGAGGCAGAGACAGAGACGTACACACACAAACACATTTACAGATATTTTGTTTCAATTCAAAATTGGAATTTCATACCAAAGCCTCCATTTCAGTCCAGTACCATCTGGTTTACTTTGGTTTTCTCCTTTCAGAATCTATAACAGTCTTCCTTGATGGCAGGAAACCCAGGTATGACTCCTCCTGAACCTCACTTGCCCAGTGTTTCTGTGCTGGGCCCTTTCACCTTAATGGCTGTCTTCTTCTCACTTGTGTGGACACCCTCACACCCCTTTCCTGGCTCAGGGCAAATATACTTGGCAAAATAGGGACTTTGTATTCATCAGCCTCAGTAATTTCCTAGGTCGTTTGTGTTGTTCTTTGGATTCTTCTTCCAAGTAGCTCACAGAATACTCTACATGATGGTAACTTTCTTTTCCAAATGTTATCCCTCATGTCTTGCTTATCTCATTTTATTGTCCAGAATGCCATTAAATTATAATCAGAATAAAGGCTTTATGAGAATGCTTCCTAGTTTCCCACTTATCTCACAGGCAAGTTTTGGGTAGATAGAGAAATAAATTTCACCAGAGAGACAGTTCTGAAGTAGGACCTGAGCCCCTGCAGCCCTGCGTTAAGCCTCTATTTGGACTCCTATTACTTTTGGGAAGTCTTTACAGTCTCTCCATGTGGCCTGTGAAGCCCTGCTCATACCATTTATGTCTTCTCCAGCCTTGACTCAGGTATTTTTTTAATCAAGAGTAGACGTCAAAGATAGATGTTTATTGAATGATTTTCCAGCTCCTATAAATATGATCTCCTTTGGTTTATTCCTCATCTTCCAAGCAGTTTAAAGTTCCAGGAAGCTTCAGGTTAGATACACTGAAGTTTTTCATATCACCTGGTCAGGATTAAGGAATCTCAAGAGATTAGGTTCATTTCTCCCCTTTCCCTGTCAGTTGTAACCCTTCATCACATGTTAGACCATATCTGATTCTAATCCTCGCTGATCCCACCCACCCAAAAAAAATTAGTTTCTTCAGAACTTTGACCCAAGTTCTAGAAATCTGTTTTGGGTAAGAATCTCCTTCAAAATGATGGCTGTCTGTGACAGGTCTCTGGAGTTTTCTGGCATGTTGACAAGGCTTCTATTCATGCTTATCAATGAGAACTGCATCACAACTATGGCCCAGTGGGTTTGATGTTGATTCATTGCACATACAATCAACACCTTTGCCTTAGGTTCACTAGGTTTGATGCTGGCACAGCTGTAAATTCCTGCAGCATCGAAGATATCCTGACAGACCATGAGTCCTCTTGGTCTGTTTCTTGGACAGTCAGTCCCTTAGAGCAGATGGCTCTGTGATTTCCATTTGTGGAAGGAGCTCTCCCTTTGTCTTGATCTTTCTTTGCCCCCTTCCTGTTGCTTCTGAAAGGTGAGCAGTGTTCTTACCTACACTGTCCTTTAATTTTGGAAGTCTTTGATGCTTATTGCTTAGTCTCTGCACTAGGTAACTCTCATCTTTCTGGAAGGGTAGCTGAGCACAGCGTTGAGGAAGGCTACATGAGATCCAGGAGCACACAGTGTGGAAGCAAGTGCGCATGTGTTCACTCCTTGAATGGGACATGGCATTTGCTTCTCTGTTGTGTGACTAAGTAGAAGCTGGTAATGCTAGGGACAGTAGCACTCAGCAAGCACAGCAATGTTTCTAAGCAGCACAGAAACCAGAGTCCGTGGGTTCAAAATCACATGCCTGCTGTCAGGGAGAATGCCTGAGATCATTTTCTTTCTGTCCTACATCTTTCCTGTGTACTTGCTAATTTCTGATTTAAATTATTGCTGTTTTCCTTATTTGTTGATAAAATGTTTTTTCATAGTTTTGGGGAAAAGGTCAATACTAGTGGTTTTCAAAATTTTGGTGAACTAAATAATTTGTTTACAGTCAAGATTCCTTTTCTACTAAATGTTGTAACCCAGGCTCAGCTATGATAATCAAAGCCCACGACCTCTGTGCAGATCACTAGGACCCACTGGGGTAAATGAGTACATTGTTCCCTTATAATTACACCTCCCTCTTTTTCATTCTAGGAGCTCAGAAATTCCATTTCAGGACCTTCTCTAGAGGGTCTCAGGGAAGCTGCTCCTCACCCCATCTATTTCACTTCAGTCTATCTTTCCTTATCTATTTACTTTAGAACTTATTCTTTCTTGCTCTATTGGGTGCATTTTTATAAGCCTCCTGGAACCTCTTTTGGCTTAAAATCAGTACAGAAAGCAAATACCCAAAGGGAAGAAAATAAGCACACCATTTTCTAATCTAGTAGTCTCCTCCTTCACTCAGGTATGTGCTGATTGTCCCTGCAACCCAGGCTTTCAGCCTGGGGACAATCATAGACACAAGACAGTAATTCAGGCTGCTGTGAGAAGCTGGGCAAAGAGTGGATACAACGGAGAGAATAAGAAAGTTTCTGTTAACTCAGTTGCAAGGGCGAATCACACTCTTTGCTTGATGGTGTATGGGAGAAAACAGTCCCTGGCAAACATGGCCCACAGTGATCCTGCGTCCTGTACGCCACTAGGAGCAGAGTAAGAAGGCAGCATTCATTCTTTTTAAGGACATTGCAGTCCCATGTGGCTCAGTGAGGTTCCATTGTCCCCGATGACAGCTCCTGGAAGGTGTGTGTGTGTGGGGGGGGGTGCTGTCTCTGCAGCTCTCTCGTCTGGTGAAGGAGACCTGTGTGTGCAGATGTTTGCCATGTTTTTCAGTGATCATAATGCCCCTACACACATTTACAAACAGAACATAACAAGATTCACAATTCATACCTGATTATATTGTTAACTGAATATTTTACATCATTGTAACCAAAATTCACAAGATGATGGAGGATGTTCATTGCAGCAGAATCTGTTTCTCACCGTGATTTCACTCAGCCTTGCCTGGGCCCCTTTCAGGGACATCTGCTGAAATCAGGCAGCACCCCAATTCTGTGTTCAGAGAGAACAGCACTGCCAAGTCAGCACACACCTTTTTATTACTGTTTGAAATCAGACCCAGACTGGCTCATGTAGAGACAAGGAGTTTTCAGTTGGGAAAACAAATCTTGAGCCAACAGTATGTTTTATTTCATCTGCAGTAAAAGATTCCACACACCTGTTAATGACACAGAAATAGAAAGGTAAAGCCCCAAGAGCAAGGATGGTGGGCAGGGGTGGGATGTCCTAGGAACCAAACCCAAGAGGTAAGGTTGAGACTGAAATGAAGGCCCATCCCATTTTGATGGAATGGTGGGACCTTCACTCCAGAACCTACTCTACCTCCACATCCTTCAGTTAATGACCCCTGTGTATGCTCACATCCAGATTTTTCACTCAGCTTCATTGGGAGCAAACTTGAATTGTGTCAGCTTCTTCTGTGGGTTCCCAGCACACCAGGACCTGGCCATACTACTTGAGACCCTCAAGACATTCCTGTTCCACCGTGGGTCAGCTCTGCCTCCCCCATCTCTGTCCCCTGTTCCTTTACATCTACATCTTCCCTGTTGTTAGTGTCTTAATTCAGATCATTACCATCTCTCATTTAGAAGATCCTGGTTTCCTCTTTGGTTTAGCATGCTTTTCATGCAATCGGTTTACTGCTTCTTGCAAGACAAAGCATATTTATATCACGCTCTTGTTAAACACTTTTGTATGGCTAGCCTTCAGGATTGTGCTTGGCAAAATGATATTTCATCTGTATCTTTCTCTAAGCCTTTTTCTCTGCCCCCAACCGGGTATTTCATGCCTCTTTGCCCCTGCTTTTTGCTCCTCCTTCTTAGCTTGGAGAACTTCTCTTCTTTAATAATCATGCTCATGTCTTCTTTATAAAATGGTGCTTGACTTTTCTTAAGCAGATATTTCACTCTGTCTTATGTGTTACCTTATGAACAATTTTTATCATCTCATGGGTAGACTCACATGTCCAGGTTGTTGCAAAGGTTTAGAATATAGGGGCATTGGTTACTTCTTTTGCACATCTTTCTGGGAATGATGTTCATGTATACTTGGGCACTTTCTTCCTTGGGCATGTGTCCTACTCTAACATAGTAGTTGGCACATGGGAAGTGTTCCCGATATTTTTGATGATGATGGACAGACACAAAAATTACAATTTCTTTTGGCAAAATTCCGCTAGCATCACTCAAGTGCAATTGATCAGGAAATGTTGGTAAAATATAACTAAATATATTATACCCTGGTTTCATCTCTACATTTTAAAAAAAGTGTAGTCCAGTAGAATCACACACACAGAGTCAAGAAACGACACAATCATATATCCAAAGAGAAAAGAAAGCATTTGAGTTTCTTTTCCTTTTACTGCTGCTACAGAATGAGAGGTTGACAATTGTTTGCTATGTTTTTTTCAGCCCATAACAACTCTGATGCTGACCGGTTTACATGACAAGGGAACATGAATATTTAGAGGAGAGTTCTGCAATTTGCTCCCTATGGCTCTAATGTTGGTAATGAAGAAATGGATTGAATTTTCTGGAGAAAGTTTATAGATAAAGTGAAGAATTTCTTGGCAATAGATGAGAAAATGATGTGAATATCTGGATAAGCAAGTCCTTACTTTTGTAGATTTTGACCAAAGAGGTTACTTGCAAGAGGCCAAGTAATTTTGTTCTTGTGGAGACCCCTGGATTTGATGACTCCTGTTTGCCTTCCTACCAGCTCTCATGGTGACTGGGGCCCAGGAGCTGTGAGTCTGAGTCCAGCAAGTGGCAGCTGTGGCAGAGGTTATGGAGGCCATCGTCCTGCCATCCTGTGACAGAGGGTCTGAGATGGCTGTTACTAGCTAAGAGACATCTGGTTGCCTAGGTGGTCAAGGGGCAGGATGTGTGCTATGTAACAGTGCTAGCAGGAAGAGGGAAGCAGGTGTCTGTGTGTGAGGAGCACGGGGAAGGTAGTTCCCACTTTTCTGCAATTGTCCAGAAGCTTGGATTGGAGTGACCCTTCCCCGTTTCTACCACAATTTGCCCTTTTCTTTATTAGGAAAGTCATTAGTCTTTTATCACGTATATCCTGTGTACTTTCTGTAAAACTTCAACCGCAGTGCTCTGGTGTCAATTCTGTTCTCTCATTTTAGATGAGGAAACTATGACTCAAAGATGTTAAATTTTTTTTGAAATGTTACATGGCTAGTGGAAAGTAAAGCTGAATTGGAGATCAGAGATGTCTGGTTCCTGCTATTCTTAAAAATATCAACTTGGGCTGTGTAAAATTGAGGATGACCATGTATGCAAGGTCTATATAACTATCAAGTGAGAGGGTATTGAGAAGCTTCTTGGAAAACTGTGAAGTATTTAAAGATAAGTTGTCAGTAAATGAACCAGGTATGTGTCATAAGCAGAGATTTTAACCTGTCCAGAGACTACTTCCATTCTCTTGTGTAGGGGTGTGTTTGTATGCTGGTTCATATGTGTGAATATACATATGTGTGTGTTAGTTTATATATATTGAGTGTGTGTGTGTCAGTTAGTTTGTATGTGCTAGCTGTTAGAACATTCCTTGAGAATGACCACAGGCCTGGCCTGGGACAGATGGACTTCCTTCACTCCGTGGAGTATAAGAATGGTATCAGCAGCCACTGTCTAGCATCTCACAGGGCTTCTTAATAGAAATTTATGGAGGTAATCATGAGGACAGTTAGTGTTACTGACTAGTTTGGGACTGGGTATAATATAACCACAGCCGAGCCAAGAATTACATTCTGAGTAGAGTCCTGCAGTTGTTTTATAAAGTGGACCAAAATGTGCATGACTGACATTGTGGCCTGGTATTAGAGAAACAGAGACCCAGATCTTATTGTAGTTCCCCAGCCCAATGGAAAACTTCTTTCTCCATGATTTTGTCAGAATGTTCATTCCCTCTTGAGTTCTGCAAAGCAGCAAAGCTGAACTGACAGCCAAGTGACCTGAACCGCTGTGAGCTGGCACAGACCAGTTGTGGGGATTTCTGGAAGGCCGTGTTTATTTGGGATTGCCCTCTTAAGATCTTCATTTTGCTTGAAACACAGTTTTCCAGTCCCATTGAGTCAAGCCTGAGCCCAGCCCACTCAGGGTGGGGACCTCTGTAGCATTTGAGAGGCCTTTGGGTGCTGCTGTGGCCTATCATTTTCACAGGGTGATAGCTTTTCATTGACACATCCAAATATCTGAGGGAAACACAGTTTAAAGGAGGAAGGATTTATTTTGGCTCACAGTTTCATGTTTCGGTCCATGGTCCTGTGATTCTATTGCTATGGTTCTGAAATGAGGCAGAACATCATGGCAGAAAGTCACAGTGGGAGAAAGCTGCTCACTTCATGTCAGTCGAGAAGCAGAGAAAGAGAAAGAGCCAGAAAACAAAGGTAGTGGACCAGAGATAGACCCCCCCCTTCCATTAAACACCTCCCAAAGTCTTCATTGTCTTCCCATAATGCCATCAAATCATAACTCCTTCAGTGGTTAGTCCCTGATTAAACAAGAGCTTTCCTTATCCAACATCTTCCAAAGGCCCACTTTGGAACGCAGAAGCCCTTTGGAATACATGTTAGATCCAACTACACAGGGTTGTTTCTGAACTCTCTGAGGGTTTGTGAACCAAGCATTGGGAAGTGGATAGTGGGTTGTTGACTGAGGAAATGATGCTAGCACCATGAGTAAAGTGTTATAATCTTAGGGGAGCCAGCAATGTCCTATCCTGACCATGGCCTTTGCATACTACGGTAGTAAACCAAAGCGTTTGTCAGGCCTGGTGAGGAGCTTCTAGTTTCTTTACATTTTGCTTTATTTTATCTTCACTCCCCTGGAAAGTAGGATGCGACAGTAGAAACTATTATCCAAGTTCTATCAAGAAGAAAGATTTATGAAATACTTGAATCATGTACAAGTGATCTCATCATGGGACTTGTAGGCAGAGGCCAGAATTCGATGCAGTAATCTCCTAGTCATTCAGGGGCACTGACATTCAGAGGGTGCAGATCTTTTAAGTGTTAGCTTGTAAAGACAGCACTGAGCTATAGGGCCCTCAGCAACTGCATTCTTGCCAAGGACTCTTGGCCTGGGCTAGAGATTGACAAATTGGGATGAGCCAGGCAATCTCAGGCTGCCAACCCCACAGTAGACATGGCTTCAAGCAGCTCTGCTGGATAAGATGCACTTTCCTTCATCACAACACCTCACTTGTGTGTTGCATGTATCTTGTCTTCCATGGACCTCAGGACACAGTTTCTCTGCCTTTATCTTTGTGGGTCTTTGTTCACCAGCCTCATCCCTTCCTGGTTCAGTTTGCTCAGTGACTTCCTGCTACTTAAAATGCTCCCTGATCTGTGGAGCCCTTCTCAATGGCTCCCTACCACTTTCTGCACCATACCCATCTCCTTGTCCTTGTGGTGCTAAATGGCACTGATGATCTGTTCATGTCTAGGCTGGCAATGTTATTCTGCTTGGAATTCCTTAATTTGGGTTCTTAGTTTTCCTGTATCTGGGAGATTCTGTTCCTAGCTCCTCCATACTCTGTTCCTGCTGCCTTGTTGATGTGGTCTGATGGCTCTTTTATATATTTATACCTCTTTGCATGGTGTTCTTCCAAAACTTTGTGTTGTGTTCTGAGAGAATTTGCACACGCAATTACTGTATTAATTTGATCTCTGTGGCTAGTCTACTTTTATGAATTGTTCTATTGTAAGGTAAGAACTTTCCTATCTATAGCTCTTATTGATTCTTGTTTATTCTACCTTTTCTCATGGTTTTAGGGATTCAGTGGCTACTTTCAACTCTAAGTAGATTAGATAGACTAACATAAAGTTCCTGTTGCAGGTCTCAGTGGCTCTAGTGGTTTGTTTCTCTGTGCTGTAACCCCACTCAAGGCATCATTTGCTCAGGGAGGCTGCAGAAAGCACCCCGAGATGGAGCAGGTAACTTATGGGCATGTACTCTGCATTGATGTTCTCACATGGGGAAGGATCAGAGTGTGTGGTGGCTGAGTGTTTGGGGATGGCAGGGTTGCCAACCCAATGAGGACCTGAGCAGCCCTCAGTGGAAGATGCAAGGTGGATAGATGCAGTGGCCCTGCTCCTGGCATCCTACAGAACATCACAGCCTCCCTCTGTGTGTCACACTAAGCTCTCTGTCACCCACAGATCTTATTACCCATCTCATGTTCTTTTCCCAAAGACAGTGTTTGGTGGACTATCACCCAGGATACTAAGTTAAAGGCTGACTTCCACAAACCATCTAATGTTATCCTGTTTCTGAAATGAATGCAAAAGCTGGATATAAATTGCCATGTAATCTCTGTCTTAGTCTGTACAGAATTGGTACATAATAATTTTCATAGGGAGGGCAGTGGATAAAGGATTCACTATATTTTTAGGATCAAACACCATAAATTTTCTTACGTCTTTACACCATCATCAGCAGGGGCAAGACAGACCAGATCTTAGACCTCTCTGCTTTCTTCTCCAGCTGGTCTTCCCTTGCTGCATCCTTCCCTAATACCACCTTCTTTTCCTTGTGCTCATATGGAAAGCATTGGATAGAAAGGAGGAGCTGAGCATTTTTGAGGAATAGCCTCACGCTGGTTTCCACAGGGCATATTGCCAACATGTCTTCCTGTTCTGTATGGATGGCATTTGCCAAGAACAGTATGGGGCAGAGGTGTTGAACTTCAAAATCTACTGATTTAGGACGAGATTTCTACTTTCCACATCATGGTACCTGTTGGGAACCTGACCCACCATGCTGGTACAGGGACCTGTTATTGGGACAGTAAGAGTAATGGGAGAGAAGCATCCAGAAAACAGAACCCTACAGTTTGTTAGGAGGCAAGACTCTCTTTTTGTTTGTTTCTTTGTGGTGTTGAGGATGGAATTCAGGGCCTCTTTCATGCTAGATAAGTGCACTTACCACTGAGCTACCATCCCAGCCTCACTAGGATTTTACTTTTTAAAGCTATAATCCAGTTAGCAATTATTTGAACTCCTTGCTACTGTGTTTCTTGGGTGTCCCCTTTTACCCAGGCTGTTTCTCACCTTGGTTGCATGCTTCTGAATGGTCAGCCCTTGAGTCGGTTGCAGCTGGTGCAACTCAGCTTTGTTTTATGAAGTGGAGAATCCACGAAGCTACAGCAAGATCTGTTGGGAGACAGGCAGTTCCTAGAGATGTTGGGTCTCTACTCACTACACCTTGGCATCAGATGTTTTGTTTTCCTTCCTAAGTGAGAAACTCACTTTGTGAATTCCCATGCGAAGATGGGTCAGTAGTTTTTCACTGGGGCTATTTTAACAGCCTGCATGGAATCCAATCCATCACCCACTTCTGGAACCAGAGGCCTTAGTGCCTGTGAAGGGAGCACTGGAAGGAGGAGCTGGATTTTGAGCCAGTCTCCAGTGGAGCAGGATACCCCAAACAAAATTATTACAAACTTAGAACACTCTTTTTAAATGGCTTTAATTGTATTTATTTGTCTGTTCTTGTTTCCTTGGGGGACTTTTCAACTCATAGAGGCTAAGGCTGCTTCTTATATACATTATACACTTTATCCTCCTATTGCCAAGCACAGCACCCAGGGATCAGTGAGTGCCTGGTTAATAGAGAGATCATGCAGAGTGCTCTGGAACTGGACTCCAGTAAGCTTGAAAGTCTAATTACTTAAGAAAAGTCGTGTGTGAACAGCTTACCACAGTGACTGAGAGAAGAACTCCAGGAGATGGCTGTAATTATTGCTGATAATATATGCTCCTGGAAGTTTGTCAAGAAGTTTACAAGTGGAGTTGTTTGGGACACCTCCTCATTCATCCTCCATATGTGGAACTCCACAGAATTCACCATAAACAGGGAAGGCTGCTTGCACTGTGGGCCAGTCTGAAGTTCTTTCTGCTGATTTGTAAGTGTTTCTGTGTGGGTTTGAGTAGGGATGCTGCTAAAGGATTTGTCCCTGGCGCAGCTCACAGCATTCCTGCCTCACTCCAGGGATAGACCCACCTACCTCCATGCAGCCCTATTCTGTCCTGCACTGTGTGTGGGTGGAGCTCGATTGTGACCCAAGCAGTAAACTGCCTTTCTCAGAGGGTGTATCTGGAAGTAAATTATTGGCCTGCAGGTGTCTTGAGATCCCAGGGGCCTTTTGATTCTGTGACATGTCTTGATTTCCCTATCACAGTGACCATTCAACTCAAGTGATCTAAGGGCACAAAAAGATGTCAGAAATGCTTCCTGGCATAAATATCATTGATAAAGTCAAGTGAGAAACACAGGAAAAGATTGACTCTGGCAAATCTTGCTGGAAGTCAAAACAGAATGACTTGATATATTCCCCACACTTGGTTGAAGGGTAAGTTTACAGACCTAAGGAGGTTTCTGGTGTTTGGCAGGTGGATGTCACAGAATTGTACCCTTAAATATATTGGAATTCCATAGAAATTTGGTCTTGTGTGATTCTTTTATCATTTTGGCTCAGTATTTATAGGTTTCAATAAATCACATGCTGTTACAGTCATTGACAGAATTAAACTACAAGAAATCACAAAATCAAGTCACCCAAATAGAAAATGACCTATTGAGATGCAAGAAAGGCCCCTGATATGGGTTTCTTCTCTTGAGGACAGCAGGGACCATGATATTTCTCATGCTGATGTGGCCCTTACCTGCAGACACTATGTTTGCACCATGTGTCTTTGTCCTGTTGTTATAAGTTAGGGGAGGCTTCTGAACATGAGAGGGGGCCACAAAGAAGTGGATTTTATTGATCTTAAAAGTACTGCTTTGTTTATTAAAGCACTGAAAATTATCATTTTAAAGCCAGAGTGAATTCCAAGAATTTTTCCCATTTCCCTCCCAGGATTCAGGCAGTTTTTCCCTACCACCTGTCTCATCTGACATACAAAGTAGTAAGAGTATGCTTGGGATTATACCAAAACAGAATATGGGACATACAGTTTTCTCACAGCTTTAGAAATCTTCGCATAAATTAAATGTACATTTTTATGTTGTGTAGCCTATTAAAATACATTACAGATATTGACAATGTTTTATTTCTTATTTGTTACAGTTCTTTATTTGCACTACTTGATAATATGGTGCCAGGTTGTAGAGTCTTTAAATTCTTGTGTCTTGTGTATTTTGCTTGTCTTCGTCAATAACTTAGGAAGCACATCTATACTAAGAAACGACCTTGTACTCATATTGGAAATACTACAATCTATGCTCCACATTAAAATTTTGTAATTTGGATTAGTATCTTGTTCCCCATATTTTCTGCATTGAATGGGTGGCTTTATAAGAAGAATGTGTCACAGGCAGGGGAGCAGAGCAAGAGCTGAGGTCCTGCTGCAGGGCATGTGGGCAGAACTGGATGGGTAAGATGCAAGATGCCGGATGCCAGGCTGAGGTGTTAGGTATTTACCAGCTAGGTAGAGGGGAGACAGTGAAGGTTTACAGCAAGTGAAGGATTGGCCAGGTCTGTGTTTCAGGAAGGCTTAGCTAGAAGTAGCTGGAGAAAGGGATTGAATATGGGGTACAGTGGAGGAGATGGTAAGAATTGTCACAGAGATCCAAGGGCAACAATCAAGGCCCAAGTCAAAGGAATGGCAGTATAAAATAAAGAGGAAACAACACTAAAATGATCTCTGCTCTGTCTGCCTTCTCTTTCTGCAACATTTTGCCCAGAGCATGACCTTAAATATCAGACAGTGGAGGAAAATGTGCGAATTGTCACATTCCAAGAAATGGTAAAACAGGAAGCCGTGCAAGCTAGTCCCTACACATGACTTGGGGCAGTACAGAGAAAGAGATGTCATAGAAAATAACAGCCAGTTTAGGCACCCTTCTCGCTAGATCACACCTTGGGCAGCAAGGAACCCCTTGTGGTTATGGGTCAAGCTAAAAAGGGCCAGAGTGGAACTAATGGAATTGGTTATTTTGTTTGTTGATAATATGGTGACAGGTTGTAGAGTTAACTTCAGGTAGAATCAAACTTAGTGGTTTCGCTAAGGCAACATCCATTCCTCATTCTCTCCCCCTTGGTAGTTTCCACTGTAGAATTATAAAGAGGGCTGCTTGCATTCTCAGCCTCTCTGATACCCAGCAGTAGCCAGTGGGATGTTACCCAAAGCCTGTGTAAAAGCTTTTGGGGAGCCCTGTGCTTCCCTCTGGGAAAAAAAGAGAGCTGTCATTGTGCTTTCTGCTTGCTTGTCTTGGCTGCACCCATCTGTGGACCCAGCATAGATGCTGGGGAAAGATAAAGACGAGTCTGATGGTAACATTGGCAATCCCCTGCTCTAGGTGTCCTAAAAAGAATTCCTGTTGTTCACAGTTCTGGAAATTGGGTTTTCTGTTCCTAACTGGGTGCATTGTAGAAAGCTGAAATAGACACTGGGTTCTGAAGATTTAGAACTAAGTCAACTGTCCATATGGGTCTGTATGATCTGAAAAATATGCACCAGTTGTCATGTGGTCACTGCATTTAATTTGAATTCAATAGTTTAATGATACTAGTAAGTCACGTTATATTCAGAAAAAAAACACCTAATGCTATTCTTGTATTTTTAAAATTGTTAAACATTTTCTTCTGTGTCAAAACCTGCACAAGAATATTTACAGCAAATTTATTCATAATTGTCCAAAATTGGAATCAGCCATGATATCCTCCAATAGGTGAATGGGAAAACAAACAAAGAACAATCTTTAGTATACAATCAGGTATTGTTGAACAGCAAGAACAAAGAAGCTGTGTGTAGTGGCATGGGATATAACTCAGTGCAAAGGGCCTGGGTTCAATCTCCAATGTGGACACACACACACACACACACACACACACACACACACACACACATATGCCATAGTCATAAACAAGACACAGAGGAAGCAAATAAGCATTATTTAGTGAAAGGAGTAATTTAAACGTCTACCTTTCTAGCTATCTAATATCCTGGAAAAGGGAAAATCTCTAGAGACATCAAGGAGATCAGTGATCACCAGGGATTCAGGGGAGGCAACACACAGGAGATTTAGGACAATGACCCTAGTTTCTATAACTCCATCATGGTGGGTATCAATCCCTGTGCCCTTGGCAAAACCCACTGAACTACATAATGTACAGAGCAAATTCTAGTACAAAGTGTGGACTTTAGTTTGAATAGTGTGTCAAATGGGTTCATCTCTATAACAAATGCATTGCAAAAAAAAAAACAAAAACAAAACAAACAAACAAAAAAACAAGTGCATTGCATGAATGCAAGGTAGAATAGAGGAAACTGGTGCTAATGAGTGCGTAGGTGGGCAATTTGCACTTTCTGCTCAATCTTCTATTACTGCTTCAAAAATAGCCTATCAAATTTTAAAGGAAGTATTAACCAAAAAATTCCTCCTTATATCCCTTAGAGCAACAAGTAATCTAGCAATTAATATTTTACCCATCACATACTGGAAGGGCTTGGAAGAGAATGTTGTTAATAACAGTTTGGATGCCATTTCATAAAAGCAGAGAGGACAGAGGACTGAAGGCATAGAGTGAGTGGTAATAGCAAATCTGATGTGTACTTTTTATCAGAAAGTTTCAATTGATGCAAAAATGGCAACTAAACAGCAATCTTAAAAAATGTTTTACAAATTTCATTTTACAGGTTCTACTAATGCTGGATATGAAATGTCCTTTCTGGATGGAATCTCAGCAAAGTTACTGGAGGTATCACAGTTGGGAGAGGTTAGGACCCAAAACTTGTGGTCAGAAATTCACTATGGTCTCTCTTTCTTCTTATGAAAGTAAAAGATGGCCAAGGACATGTGTGAAGATTGACTCAGTGTGCAATAGACCCAAGTGTGATAGATGAAGGCCTGGGAACTGGAAGCAATAGAATCAAAGGCTGGCCTGCGAGGTCAAACTGGGGGCCAACAGCTTCATCTTCCAGGGCTCAGTTGCTGAGGCAGAACCCCAGCTTGTGGCTTCCTTCCTCTCCCAGTTTCCCAGGCTTCAGCACATCCATCTAGTGCCACCAAGCCAGTGAGGACCGGCATAAGGGAAATTGGCAACAGGACTGGATAGGAACCAGCAGGGAATCTCTGTCTTTCTGTGTGAGATGCATGGAAAGGAAATGAGGGCAATGAGAGGTCAACCAGAAACATCTTGAGGTCAGGTCTCAGGCTGTGTGGCACAGTGTGGTGGAGTGACTCAGCTTAAACCAGAGCTCTGCAGAGCTTCAAGAGAGAATAGAACCAAATCTGGAAATGCGTGCCTGTTACTTCAGCAGTCACAGATGCTGAGGCAGGAGGATCACAAGTTCCATTTCAGTCTGGGAAATCTTTGGCTTAGGGAAATGCTGTCTCAAAATGAATATAAAAAAGTACTGGGTTGGTCAGTGTTAAGGCCCTGGGTTCAATCCCCACCACATACAAAACAAACAAACAAACCACAAAGATAACTCACTAGCAGAGGATGCAGGAAGATTTGGAAATTGTGTGAATATAGTCATATTTGTTACACTGACCATGATCTCTGTGATTTACTTTGCCATTTTCCAGGACCTATGAATCTCGGGGGAATATCGTGTCAGCTCAGTGGTGGGTCTCTGATCCCTAATTGGCAAATATTGCTTATGTTACCCTGAGCTGCACAAGCAGTGGTCTGTGGCCGTTGCCTATATTATGGGCTGACTGTATGACATGGGAGAAGCAAGACAACCCTACTTAATCACTCCCACTGTCCTAGTTACTCTTCTTATTGCTGTAACAAATATCTGGCACCTGGAAGTTAAAGGAGTGAAGGCTTGTTTTAAATCTTGTTTGTAGCTGGCTGTCTCCAAGGCAGGAGGCCATGGTAGAAGGGTCTGGTGGAGGAAAGCTACTCACGTCATGACAGCCAGGAAACAGAGTGTAAGGAGGGACCAGGGAAGGGAAATATGTCCTTCCATTTCACAACTCCAGTGAATTGCCTCTTCCATCCAAACCTCACCTCCTCATAGCAAATCAGCTGCACGCACCCATCATTTTATCACCTTCCAAGCATATGAGGCTTTGGGGGCCATTTTAGATCCAAACTATAATACCCACTGATATGGGAGATTAATGTTCAATGAAATCACTACCATACTTTCCAGAAATAATGTGTACCTTTTACTAAATCAGAGTGAAGTTGAATCTCCTGAAAGCCTGCTTATCTGACATTATTTCATAGCATGATGACCATGGGTTTTGTTTATAAGGAATTCTGCTTTGAGTCTAGGCATTTAACCAGCAGGGGGCTAAGTCATACCTTAGGTAGATTTTTCCTTTTGCTGCTTTGGACATACAAGTTTCTGCTGAGACAGTGTAGTTTAAATTTGGTCTCCTCACGTTGGTCACTATTGATGGATACTTTCTGCATCTTGTCTGGCCTGGTCTTCTAAGTATTGGGGTGTCCAGGGAGTGGCCTAGGCTTGGTTCATCAGGTGTTGGAGTTCCCCAGGAAGGGTCACTTGCCATTACACTGTGTGCAGCAGAGAGAGGTCCTGAGAGAAGATCAGGCTGTGGGTAGGTGCTGTGTGAACTGGAGTTCTGGCCAGGTGCTTTTCCTAGGGTTCTTGTAGACAAAGCACAGGAAGACCACACACACACCTACACTCACACCCACCCACACACACACACACACACACACACACCCACACTCACACACACACACACGACATAAGAGGGATTTTATTAGAAGCCAGCTTGTTTCTCAGTCTCTTGGCAAAAATAATAAGCTAAAAGTCACAGGAGCTCTTAGTATGCAAATAGAAAATGTTAAATACTGCTGCAGACTATGTTTCTATGAATGCATTATGTTGGATTAAAAACATAAATTATCGGGCTGGGGATTTATTTCAGCGGCATAAGTGCCTGCCTTGCAAGTGTGCGGTCATGAGTTCAATCCCTGGTACCGAAAAAGACAAAAAAAAAAAAAAAAAGAAACATAAATTATCAAGCTGTATGCCAAGCTGGCACTATTGTGTATGTAGAAAGGATAAATATTATAGCATTTTCTGGACTTTCCTTTCCAGTGCAGATTATATAGTATATTCCATTTTATTTTTATTTTAATCATTTAAAATATGTGAAACAAACAAGTCATATTTTAAAGTCAATTTAACTGCATCTCTAAGGGAGTTAATATAACTGTAATAATGAAATCCAATTTAATAAGGATAAAAGAGACCACACTAAATTTATGCAAAATGATAATAATTTCGCCCTCACAGTTCAGTCTTGTATGATGTTTTATTTTTTGATTTTCCCATTTTCCCAAGGTTACTTTTACTTCTCATCAGCAACAAAAATAGCCAGAATGATGTTGGGACTCAAGCGATAACTGCAAATGATACATTTTTTGTTCTTTGGATGAGTTCACTTTTCTTCTTCTTGGTGCATTTCTGGACAATGATGAAGAAACACTGAAATAAGTATTCCTATTCACTATGCCTCTCAACAACTGAAAGCAAAATTATGGAACCTGTACCTCATATTGAATGTGTACTATATTTATAGGAATAAAGTTCTTTTAAAAATATCTCTCCAGTTTTTATGTGTGAGCGGCTCTTTATACAGGATATTCCCAGGAGAAGTGGCACTTCGCAAGGCCGGCTGTTGTCTTCCCCGGTAGCTGTCCCACACCTTGTACCAGATCCACCTGTGTTTGCTTCTGATGCTGGGCTCCTCACAGGTTTGTGTTCAGAGATGACTGCCATGTGCATTATTTAAAGCTAGAGACCAAGAGAGAGTCAAAGAATTGGAGAGCAAACTCTTCAGTCTCAGTCTTATTTTTAATAAGTAGAGGGAGTTTACAGTTTACAGTTTAGAGATCTTTTTTCTATCTAAAGAAGATTTGTCTTTCATGACCGCTATTTCACCAGGGACTTCAGAAAGTTTGTTTTGAGATTGAGAGTTGATCGCTGGCCTCCTTGTTTTAGATGCTTCTCCTGTCATGATACAGAATGAAGTAAACATATCAGCAAATGTTTAGCTAGAATTCATCCAACCGATTGCCCTGCCTTCCTTTAGAGGAGATGTGGGAGACTGAGCAGCTAACCAAGTGGCCCCCTGAGAAAGTACTCAGGCAATTCCACAAGACAGAAGGTGGTCTTTTCCACCATTTAATAGGGTTTTTTTTTTTTTTTAGGTTAAAAGCAACCCAGTGGATACATTAAGTTACAACAACTCATCAGTGATTGGATACTGATTTGAATAAACAAATTGTCAAGAATATTTTGGACAATTGGGCACATTTGAACACGGAGTTGGTACTAGATAAATAAAACAAAGAGTAATTGAAATGGAAATATGAAACTTATTAATTGAAAAAATTACAAAACAGATGTTTAAAATAGTTTTATTTTAGGTATGCATGTGTGTGCATACATGGAAAAGACCCGAATTATGTTCAATAGTATTTACAGAAGTGAAGTCTGACTGATAAAAATTTTATTTTATTTGACAGATAAAATTACATCAATTTACCATGTACAATATATTTTGAAACATATATATATATATTGCAAATGCCCAAATCAAGATTCATTGTACATCTTTATCATTTTTGTGTTGAGAACGCTTAAAATCTAATCCCTCAGCATCTTTCAAGAAGACAGTACAAAAAATCAAGTTGGTGGTTGTATTCGATGTTATTCCCCCATCTAAATGAAATTCTTTAAACTTTAACCAATATAAAGTGAAAGTTTTACCACACTCGTCTGGACAATGATTTTTGGGGAAGACTCCAGAAAACAAAAGTAACAAAAACCAAAATAGATAAGTGAGATCACATCAGATTTTAAAAGCTTCTGCACAGCCAAAGAGACAACCAACTGAATGATACCTATTAATGCAGTAATAGCATATTGTGGTTGTTTTGTGTTTTATAGCCATTATAATGCATTTTATTCATTTCTTCTCTTCTCAAGAATCACTTCCTTATAAAGTGGGCACAACAAATATTATCACACCTGCCTGCTAGATAGAGATAACTATATGGCTAATTAAATCTATTGCTACTTTACTAAATGTCTTAGTCCATTCATATTATTATAATAAAATCATAAACTGGCTGGCTATGAACAACAGATATTTATTTCCCATGATTCTAGAGGCCAGAGGTCCAAGATCTAAGGTTGAGATGTTTTGTGTGGTGAGGGCTGATTTTGGGTCATAAATGGAATTTTCTTCATGTGTCTTCACACAGCTTAAAGGGCAAATAAGCTTTCTTGGGTTTCTAATAAGGCCCAGAAACCCATTCATGAGGGTCATCCTCCTAATTTAACCACTTTCCAAAAGAACCCACCTCCTAATGGCTTCACCTTGGAGTTAAGACTTCAATATGAATTTGGGCAAGGTACAAACATTTAAACCACAGCAACAGATTACCTCCAAAATACACTGTTTTAAAACAAGAAATATTTATTATCTCCCAATTTCTGGGGTCAGGGAGTCACTCTCCTTGACAGGGACAGGGAACCGGATAACCTGAGGCTCAGGGTCTCTGATGAGACATCTTCATTGAGTGCTACAGCACTGTCACAGGATCTCTGCTGACAGCGTCTTCACACAGCGCTGTCAGGAGCCCTCAGCTTCTCCTGAGGGATGTCTTCATGGTGCTGGTTTCTCAGAGGAGCAACCCAAGAAGACCAAAGCGCAACAGGTAGCAGGCCTGTCATCGTTTAGGTTCCACTCTGCGTTCTATTTCTCACACACCAACCCTGGTGAGGTGTGGAGGGGATCACAACGGGCTGTGAGCACCAGGACTGGGACTCAACAGGGCCATTGTGCAGCTGGCAGTTACATTCCAGAACAAGCCAGCTGCCTGAGCCAGGAATGAGATCAGGTACTCTGGCACGGCGTGGACAATTTCACCCATACACCTTAAAGGAACTGAGCCTCTTTAAGTCTAGAAGATTTTTCTTTTATTGCAGGGCAGTTCATTCAGCACAAAACCTACTTAAATTGAATCCACTTAAAGTAGGTACAGTTTTTCTTAAGAAAGTGGTCACAAATGCTGACAGTTATGGCAGCAAATTTATTCCAGAGGAAATTTCCTAAAACTCAGAATCTGGTCCATCTGTGTTACAGGATAGGTCAGAATAAATATAGTGGAAATTTTTCTGTTAATAAAAAGAATGGATATTTTTCTTTATCATTCTAAGAAATGAATGAACCCAAGGCCCATGTATGCTATGCACATGTTCTACCTCTGAGCTACAACCTCAGCCTGATAATTTCTTTGTTACAATCTTACATTGTAAAAGTAAAAAGCATAGAGATATTGTAATTTATTTTATGGCAAAATTGCATAATGGATGTTCAGAAGAAACAACATAAGCAATCGTTCGTTATTTTCATTTAGTGTTTTTCAACAAAATTATATGGCAACATCTGTCTTTTTCTGCATGCCTATGATGTCATTTTGATTAAATTCTTTAGAGTTTTATCATTTTCTTATCACTATTAATAACACTTTGATGTCAGTATCATCTCATGAGGAGCCTGCCTGTCCTTACTCTTCATTCTCTTAAGGGGTCTGTGTAGCAGGCTCCATTCAGCAACCAAAGTAAATGGTGAAGTCAGGTCTGAGACCATCTTTCAAGAGAGCTGCAGTGTCATTGAGTAGTTGACTGGACTTCTGCCTAATGTGTCCACCCTGGTGAGAGCAGCAAACATAGGCCTGGAAGAGCCTGGGCAGCTGTTCTATTAAGAGGTCTCACTAAACATTTAGTTCACAGAGGAAAGTGTGTCCTGAGCACTTTTGTTTTCTTTCCCAAACTTAGAACCTGGGGGAATCAGGTTGTGAGTTCCAGGAATATTTGCCTTAGAATGAACGTGAAAACAGTAACCACCAGTACCAATCACAGCAGGAAACAGATGAGTGATGTCACCCGAAGGAGAGAGCAGCTTCAGTCCTCTTGTTCAGAAGGCTGTGACCGTGACACCTGAGGAAGCCTTGCTCAAAGACAGGCAGATGGGCATGGTCACTGTCAGGGGACCTGTATTGGAGCTCCAGATCTGGTATTGTTTCCCTTTGTGCTTAATTATTTCTTTAAACTCTCTGTTTTTACTGGGTCATTTTCTGTATGAACATGTTGTGGACCAGGGAGTCTCTCACTTTGCTATGTCAGGATCTCACCTGAGAATTATGTTAGAATGCAAGCTGGGATGGCAGCTGGAACTCTATATATTTCTAATCAGCTCCCTGATGAGGCTAGGCAATGGGTTTTTGCTCTGGCTCCTGGAAATCCTTCCCTAAACACTCTCCATGCTCAGTTTCCAGTGACCAACTTGATATCACCAAAGGCAGAATCAGGAACAGATATAATCAGCTCTTTCCAGCAAGATGGGAAGGAATGAACCCCAGCATAAACAAAGTAGTTAGTTCTACTTAAAAACATTGTGTCAGTCAGCTTTCTAGTCTGTAACAAAAATAGCTGAGATTATTAATTTAAGAAGAGGAAAGGTTCACTTTGACTCATAGTTTTAGAAGTTTCAGTCCAAGGCCAATTGGCCCCATTGCTTTAGGCCTATGGTAAGGTAGTGCATCATGATGAGAGTATGTACCAGAAAAGGAAATTCTTGCTTCATGACCAGGAAGCAAAAGAGGAAAAAAATAAACAAGCGAGGGTTAAGGCTTTCCCAGTGAACTATAGATCCCCAATTAGGCCCCACCTTTAAAGGTTTCACGGCCTGCCAATAGTGCCACCTTGAGGACCAAGGCTTTACTAGATGAACTATTAGGGGACATTGTCCATCCAAACTATGGCAGATGAAGTGTGTCTTTCTAAAATTTAATATACTGTGCATTTACTGGGCTTACAGAAATATGGATGAGGGACATAATATTCAAAAACTTTATTAGTGATGCATAATAAAAGGATAAGAACCCAATAAAATGACAGCAGAGTTTACACATAAATGCTGCAATAAAGTGTCACTTTGAAAGTGTCACCCTAGGAAAGACTTGCAGTTTGTTGTAGATGTGAGTGAGGACCTCTATGTCTGGGCCGCCTTGCTCTTTACCTGGCTGCTAGAGGAGCAGAACAAAAGTGAGATAGCAAGAAGAAAAGGACAGTGAACAGAAGGTGAAATATGAAAGGAGGCGAGAAAGAGAGGAAAATAAAATGAAAGGGGATAATGGGGCCACGGATCCAGGCTGGCAGCTGCAAGTGTTGCTACCTGTCTCTACGAAGGATCAGAAGGACCCTGATAGTTAATTTAAGGTGCCACCTAGAGGCAGCAGGAGGTGATTCAAACCCCAAAGCTGGAGCACAGGAGCCAGCACCAGTGAGCAGACAGGTGTGGGACCCACTGTAGACAGAAAAGGTAGTAGAAACCTCTAGAACATATTTAGTCTCCTTAAAGTACAAAGAAACTCGAAATTGATGTGCTGCAAACTCTTAATATCTTTGGTGGTTATTTTCAAAGTAGAAACAAAACAACAACAGGGAGCTCTACTGAGATTTATTTTGTGAAGGTGCACACATAGCTTTTCACCATCATTCTGCCCATGACCCCTCCATGTACGAATGGCCCTGTACACTGTGATTGAGGCACTTATTTCCAGAGGGTCCCACCTTCCAGTAGAAATGGTTTTGGTGGGTTTTCCCTGATTCTACTTTAAACATAGCCTGGTTGTTGGCAAATAACCTGCCTGAGTTTGTGAGCTCCCCAAATTAGCTTACAGCTCATGTGTTTCAATGCAGTATTCACTTTCCACATTTATTCAGGCTGAGCCTGTCTGCAAAGACACAGTTAATACAAATGTGGGCTCTGGAACCTCACGCTGGAAGCCAGTTAAAAACATGACAGCCTGTTGCTGAAAGTCTTTATTCTGAATGCAAAGTAGCTACCTAGTAAATAATTCTTGAGTAGTAAAACAACCTGCATCCCTGTGCTCAATTGAGATGCTCCCATTTTGAAGCTTAGCGGCTGTCGCAGGGTTAGGTTTCGAGTTGCCTCCACTGCCCTGATGTAAGCCTGTCCAGAGATGGGAATGCCACAGCCTCCTTGATGCCAGCTCCCTTCCCGCACTCAACAGTGAGTGGAACCAGGGGAGCCCAAGTATTGTGTGTGTGGGTGTGTCAGTGTGTGTGTGTGTAGGTCTAACATTGTGGAGAAAACCAAGGATGGCAGGAGACTCCTGTGAATGGTGAAAAGGCTTTGGAGTCAGGCAGTCAGGGTACAGATCCAATCCTGTGGGCTGTGAATTAAGGAGGCTTAAGCAAGTGACTTCTCCACAGGGAGCACTGTTTTGCTCACCCACATCTCCTCTGAGGTTTAGTACAGGACAAGGTAATACATGTGAATGTCAAATGCTTTGTCTAATTTACAAACTGTGAACACAGGAACAAAAATACCAGAAGAAACCAAAGGGTGAAATTTTAAAAGAGTTCACCTGTTTCATCCCTTTATTAAACTGTGTAGAGAGATTTCGTGTATATATATTTGCACACATTTTTATAAGTGCAAATGTGAGATCTCACAATGCTAAATGACAGACATAAATGCATTTGTATAGACATATTCATGTGCAACATCACTGGCTATGTGAAATCTTGTTGTTTGAACCTGAACAGGAGAATAAAATGATTTAGAGTGAAAGGGGGTACTTGCATACAGGTGTGTGTTCACTCACACTCATACCTACACTTATACTCACCTCTCCTGTGTGGTTAGTTTTACAAAAGGAATATGCTACACATGTTTTCTGCTCCGTGTTTCAATCAGAGTGCTTCCTGAAGTGTCTCGAAGCCAGCTGGCACATTCTAACACTTCCTTAAACAATATTCTGCAGTGTGGTTGCACCATACTTTACTCAGCATTCCCTCTATCAGTGGACATTAACTTGGTTTCCAGTTTTCTGATGCTACGTATGATGTTGCAGTAGATATTCCTGTGCATAAAATATACTGAAGATTTCACTTCTTTTCACAGAATTTTGTCTCCATCTCTAAATAGAATTTCATTTTCCATTTTATACAACCTACCCATCTATATACAATTACAGTCAAATCAAAGTCACAAAGTGTGTGTGTGTGTGTGTGTGTGTGTGTGTGTGTGTGTTGTTTGGCTTAGCTTTTGTTTTACTGTTTATTTGTTTTTTAAGTTTTTCCAGATCTTGCATATTTCAGAACTTCTCTGTATCTATTTCTTGAGTAAGTGCTTGACATGGGGTCCCTGAGCTGGTGTTTTGGAAAGTATTAGACCTCCCTCCCTGAAGTCAGTTTCTCTGAATAGGGCCCAAGAACAAGGCTGTGTTATTTAGTGAGCTCTTGGCTCTAGACAGCCTCATCAGAAACTCTCCCCAGTTATCACACTAAAGCCCAAACTCAGCTTTACTGCATTATTTTATTAAAAATTGCATTTCAGTAAAATAAGTTATAAATAGAATAATTATCTTAATGAAAATGTCAAGAGATACAGGTTGGCATTTCCTGCATTCAAGTTAAAGACTGATCACATTTTTGTAATGTTTTCAGAGATGCCATAATTATCAATGGATTTCACCTTGCCAAGTCTCCTTGTGCCTTCACAGAGATTCCTGAATTATTGGGAGAGTAAAATGTAATGCATTTAGCCTTCTGATATGGTCTGAAGTCTGCCTTGAGGCCCTTTTGCGGTGAGGGATCTGGGCTGATGTCTAACGTTTAAGACATTCTGTGTCAGCATTGTACATCAGGAGCTGACTTCCAGAGTTCAGGATATAGGGTTGGCAGGTAAGAATCTCTGAAATTAGAAAGACCAGTCTGGTTAGTCAAGGGACAATTTTACTCCCAGAAAACAGATCCTTAATTATGTCCTATTCATGGAACTTGGGTTTTTGTTCTTATTGTGAACTGTTGGTCTTGATGACTTTTGCATAGCTGACAGCAATTCCTCCTTGGCTTGTGTGTCCCTATCCACTAAAAAGATTCGTTCCTTGTATAGTGACTGTTGGATCATCATTTATTCGACAAATATTGATTGAGTCCTACTATGTGCAAATCACTATCTGTCGTATAAAGATGTTGGGATATGTATTGTGTCCCATTTTGCAACAAATACTTTTTTTGGTAAATTGTAAAACGTATTATTCAAAGGCATAAAATTAAGAGGAACTCCATTAAGGAGCAGGTTGTTCTTGTAATATGTAAGTTTATTTTGGTACAATGTGGGACTGAATTCCAACACAAAGTTATTTTAAGAGAATGTTAAAGCCTCACCATTTGAAGACTCGGGAGGAAAGTTAGTCTAGCAGAGAATTTTGTCTGTGCGCAAGTAAGTGCTCCTTCAAGAATGTGTGAAGATATATCCTTCACAACACAGCCTTGCTTTAGCCTGGAGCAAACCATCCACCTGAACATGTTCTGAGGCACTCATACCTTTCCTCAGTTCCTGCAGGAACAGGAGAATAACAACGATGTGTGATATCAGATTAAAAAGAGGACATTAGAGCAGGACACAGTGGCACATCCTTGTAATTCTAGCTTTCGGGGAGGCTGGGGCAGTAGTGTCCTGAGTTTGCGACCAGCTTGTTTTCCTGGGTTGCACTCACCCATCTCTCTTTTCTCAAACAGCCAAGCTATTCCTGTTTCTAGTTATTTCTGTTTTTTCCTGCCCTAAGTTAGTCCTGCCACCACACTAAATACAACCAGTGGTAAGGACACACTCCTCTTGAGATCCAAGACTTGGTGTCTAGCAGAGGGGCATCAGTTTGGTTTTCACACCCACCTCCTTCTTCTCAGATGTCTCTCTTGAGTTCCTTGGCGTCCTGGCGTTCTCTCACCTGTTTCCCTCCCCCTCTCTGTGTTCATTACCTTCCCTTCCTTGCTCACCTTTAGTGAGGATCCTGTACCACATCTTACCTCTCCTTTACCAATCCACCCAGATCTGCCAAAGGCACTCTATACTAGAAGTGCTTAAAACTAAATGTGTGACTCTCTCTTTCTAATACCCCTCATCTCCACTGCCTCAGCATCTGCTTCTCTGCTCTGCTATTAAAGCTGTTATCATCCCGCAAACTTCATGAGTTGAAGATCTGGAGTCCATCTTGATATTTTTCTCTCATCACCTATATCCAAAGAATCCCCATTTTTTTTTCTGCCAGTGAAAGTTCTCTTGCATATCTCCTCCATTTCTGTTTCCACGGTTCTGCCCGAGTTCAGGCCCTAATCATCTTTTGCAGGATTTCATGCCCACAGCCTCCTTCCACAGATCCTTCTCCTCTTTATTACCAAAACATTTCCACAGTAAATTTCTCTCTGTCTTTCTCCCCTTTCAACCCTGCCATGACTCCTCAGCTGACACCAGTGCCCTTTATCCTTTAAAACTGCCTGCTTTTCCACCGGGTCTGGCAGAAATTTCCACTTTGGGTGTCTCTGTGTTTGGCGCACGTATTTTCTTTTTTTGGTGTTACCTCCTCCTACTCCTTCCCTTCCTCCTTAGGCATCTATAGTCTTCTCATTCTGCAGCTTGCTCACAGTGCTCTCCAGGATCCTCCTGCTTGGAGTGAGCTGCTCCCTTCCCTGCAACCTTCCCCAGTCCCAGTGGTCCTCAGTGGGACTGTACTTGCAGGCTTCTGTGTCTTCAGCTGCCTCTCAACTGAGTTTCCTGGGGGAAGGGGATAGGTCTTATCTTTCTTTGCAGCTTTGTGGTAGCAGGGTCTGAACACACTTGTTACTTCCTCTCAAGGTTTATGGCAATGTGACTAGGATTCATGCTCTTCACATTGTAATATTACAGGGCTAGTACAATCTGCCCTGTCTACCACACTGTGATG
This sequence comes from Cavia porcellus, assembly GCF_034190915.1. Taxonomy (NCBI): domain Eukaryota; kingdom Metazoa; phylum Chordata; class Mammalia; order Rodentia; family Caviidae; genus Cavia; species Cavia porcellus. Next base: position 37,086,060 of record NW_026947505.1, read on the forward strand.
CTAAATGTAACAGCATGTGTGGAAATTTTGCTCAAACTGAAGCTGTTATCTAAAAGCAAGATTTATTGTTATCCATACTGTTTTGTCTGAATTTCTGGCTTTGGACTCAAACATACATTGGGAGGCAGCCATGGCATTACAGAGGGTGTCAGGGTAGAATGATTATTACATATGAAGATGTCACCATTTTGAAAGCCAACTGAATTAGGGAAGGACAGTACCACACAGAATACTTCTTTTGCTTTCAAATGAGTATTTCTTGAATAACAATTTTTTATGGTGCTTTAGAGAAGCCAACAATAAAGCAGGATGTAATAAGTACACAATCAACTAGAAAAAATGATACAAAGGAAAAATGGAAATTATGGAGAAAGATGGACCCAGAGTCATTTTTTGTCTTTAGTTGTGATGATTAATGGTGGTGTAGACAAGAGAATGAAGCCCCAATTTCAGACAAAGTGGCCATCTAGCCTCTTGATTATGAATATTATACCTTTCTGAATTTGGTTTAACTAAAGACACACTTACAAGAAGACAATGTGTAGTAAAAATTTGATGAACATTTCATCAAATTGAGATGATGATTTCAAAATGAGAAATTGAAAATGTTTGCTTATGTCCCAAAGTTTATGTTCATCAATCCCCCAGGCAGTCACAGCCATCACAATTCTGAGCTTCTGCCAAACATACCTGGAATATAACCCTAAAACTGCCTTATTGTGGAAGGTTGTATTGAAATTTCGTTGTATATTAGTTTTTCCTTCAAAAATACTAGTCCAAGGTGTTGTATGTAATGATCTGTACTTTCATGGAGTATAGCTTGTAAACATCAAGAAGCACCCTAATGTCAATTCTTTAGCTAGGGGGATCTTCCTTAGAGGGAGTTTCTTTAGTTCTACCTCTGTGTTTATGTATCTATGTATCTATCATCTATTGATCAATGGTCTACCTATCTATCTAATCTATCCATCCATCCATCTATCTTGTGATGCTGGAGTCAGAAACCAAAGCTTTGCACATGCCTGACAGGTGCTTTAGCACTGTGCCATATGCACCCATTCCTATGTATAGTTTTAAGTGCATTCTCAAATTTTGGTACCCATCCCCTATAAATTTAAATGAATGTGCATAGGATGTGGAAAGTGATGTTTTATTTTTGTTTCCACACAGGTAGCATATAATTTTTAGGACATAATATCAAAGACCCACTTTCTTTAAGTTCCTTTTCCCTCTATTAATACTCAGAACACTGAGATACCAACATCCAGGCCTCTCCAGTAATAAGTTTATCGCTTAATGGATGTGTGCTCTACGCTGAGTGCTAGCAAGGTGCTTCAAAAGATAGGTTTTAGCCTCTGTCCCAAAAGAATTCACAGTCAACAGGCTGGCGTATGAATGCAAAAGGAACAGCTTACTCCTTGTGTGTCCCAGGTTGAGGAGATGGAGAAGGAGACGTAACCCACTTGCTATGAGAAATCAAGGAGTGGATGTGTGCAGACGTGATGGGAATCACTTCCGGGTCTTCCTGGGAAGCTCCCTCCACCCCCTCCCCCTGATGTTCACCCCCCAGCCCCGCTTACTGAGACTAGCTACTCTGCGGCCCACGGTCCCAAATGTTTGCACGTAATATGTGACAGTCTTTTCTGTCTGATCAGGGAAACTTCTGTGTGGTTGTTGCCTCATTGTTTTTAAGTTTATTGGTACAATTTAAATACATATAATGTCACATTCATCATGGAAATTTGTACCTGTGCGTGATGTATCTTGATTTATCTTTTTTCCATTCCTCTCTCCTCCCTTCAACCCATCTTCCCCTCATTATTTATTACAGTTATTTTTGTTTCCATTTGATTCTTCATTTCTTACTTTTTCTTTTCCCTTCCTTCCTTTCCCCTGTCTCTCCCTAAGTACTGTTTTTTGAACAATTTATGCCTATTTCACAATGTCTATTACAGATTTTTGTTCTTATTTGCACTCTGTTTTTCACATGAGAGAGGCAATATGATATTTACTCACATCTGTGCAATTCATTTCACTTAAGAATATAATCTCAAAGTGCATCCATTTACCTAGAAATGTCTCAGATTATCCTTCTTTATGAAAGAGCAGTACTCCATTGTACAAAAAACACACCTTTTTAATGCATTCACTGATTGCCATCATTTGTGTAGTTTCCAAGAATTATGTATTACAAACTGTGCTTCTATAAACATGAGAGTGTATATGTCACTGTAGTATGATACTTTTAATTCTTTTGGGAAGATATGTAGGAAAGGAATAACTGGATCAAATGGGAGACCTAATCCTAGCTTTCTGAGGAATCTCCACACTGATTCCCACAGTGTTTGCACCAGTCCAGACTCCCAACAACAGTGGAGATGTATTCTTTATTCCCCACAGCACCCCCAGCATTTTTAACTGGTTGATTTCTTGATAATAGCCATTTTTTTCTGGAGTAGATGGAATCTCAGTTTACCTCTCTTGAATGACCAATGATGTTGAACATTTATTTATCATTTGTACTTCTTAATCTGAGAAGTGTGTATTCATCTCTGATTCCCATTTTTGGATTGGGTCTTTAAATCTGGGGATTCTGTTTTTTTTTAGTTTTTATATGTTCCATGTTGTTAGTCTCTTGTCTGAGGGACACAAATGCCTTTCCACTCTGTAGGTTGTCTTTTTACTTTATTGGTATTTTTCTTTTTTGCTGTGCAAAATTTTTTAATAAGGTGAGATTCCATTTATTGGTTCTTTGTAGTATTTCTCGTGTGATTGGTGTTTTGCTCATGAATTCTTTGCCTACACCTGTGTCTTCAAGAGTTCTACCTATTCTCTCTTCCAGTAGATTTAGTATTTCTGTTTCAATATTTAGATCTTTGCTTCATTTTGATTTTAGTTTAATACATGATGATAGACATGGGTCTAGTTTCAGTCTTTGGCATGTGGAAAGCCAGTTTTTCCTGCACCATTTATTAAAGAGACTATCTTTCTTCCAATGAGCATGTTGGTCCTCTTTTTCAAAGATAAGGTGACTGAGTGTGCTTGAAGTTGTTTTTGCATCTTCTAATCTGTTTCATTGATCATCAGATCTGCTTTTTGCCAGTACCATGATGTTTTTATTACAGTAGCTCTGCAAAATAATTTCAAGTCAGGGATTGTGAGGCCCCCTGTCTTGTCTTTGCTGTCTAGAATTGCTTTTGCTATTATAGGTCTCTTGCAGTTCCCAGTGAATTTTAGGAATACTTTCTCCAGGTCTGTGATGTATGCTAATGATATTTTGATCGTGACTGCATTAAATTTGTACAGAAATTTTTGAAGTATGGACATTTTCACTATGTTGGTTCTTCCTACCCAAGAGCAAGGGTTATCTTTCCATTTTCTAATATCCTCTTCAAACTATCTTTTAGGTACTGTAGTTTTCAAGGTAGAGATCTTCCATGTCTTTCATTAGATTGATTCCTAAGTATTTCATTTTTTGATGCCATTGTTAAAGGTGTTGTTTGCTTAATTTTTCTCTCAATGTGTTTTTTTTATTTGTGTATAGGAATGCTATTGATTTTTGAGTATTGTATCCAGCTGTGCAACTGAATTTGCATTTTTGAGTTTGTATCCAGCTATGAAACTGAATTTGTTTATTAAATCTAGAGATCTTTTGGTGAAGTTTTTGGAATTTCTATATAAACAATTATGTCATTTGCAGATAATGATAATTTAACTTCAGCTTCTCCTATCTTTATCTTTATTCTTTCTTTTATCTAATTGCTCTGGTTAATGTTTATAGAACTATACTGAATAAGTAGCAATAGGGGACTTTGTCTTGTCCCTGATTCTAGAGTGAAAGCTTTCTGTTTTTGACCATTTAGTGAGATGTTGGCTGTTGGTTTATCATAGATGGCTTTTATCAGATTGAGATAATTACTATCTATTCCAAATTTTCCTTAGGGATTTTTTAAAAATAAAAAATGGGTGTTGGACTTTGTCAGTTTCTTTTTCTGTATCTATTGAAATGATCATGGAATGTTTGTCTTTGGCTATGTTGATATGGTGTATTATATTTATTGGTTTGAGGGAAATTTATAGCACTGAATTCTTATATCAGGGAAACAGAATGAGTTCAAATAAACAATGTAATGTTGAACCTCAAACTTCTAGAAAAAGAAGTCAATCTCAAAGTTTATACAAGGGAGGAAATTACAAAGATCAGAGCAAAAGTTAATGCAATTGGGACTAAGAAAACAATACAAAGAATTAATGAATTGAAGAGTTGGTTCTTTGAAAGATTAAATAAAATTGATAAATCTTTAGCCAACCTTATCATAAAAAAGGAAAGAAAAGACTCAAATTCATGCAATGAGAAATGAAAAGAGTGAAATCAGAATGGATCCTGTGAGAATCCAAGAGACCATCAGTACCTACTTTGAGAAACTTTATTTGAATAAGATGGAAAATACAGAAGAAATGAGAGATTTCTAGATACATATGAATTACCAAAGTTGAATCAAAAAGATATAAAAATTCTAAATAACCCAATACCAGTCAATGAAATTGAAAATGTAATTAAAAACTTACCAACAAAGAAAAGCCTAGCATTCACTGCTGAATTCTACAAGAAATTTAGAAAATATGTAATTTCATTATCCTCAAACTTGTTAATGAAATTTAAAGGGAAGAAATACTCCCAAGGTCATTCCTAAAAGCAAGTGTTACCTTGATATCAAAACCAGAGAAAGACCCAACCAAAAAAGAGAACTACAGGCCAGTTTCTGTAATAAATATAGATAAAAACATCCTCAATAAGATAACTGGAAATCAGAATGCAGCAAATCATGAAGAGTATTCCCTATGACCAGGGACATAGAGACGGTTCAACATATGCAAATCAATAACTTTTGCCTCAATTTGAAATGTCCTTTTACTTTTTACACCTGAAAACACCCTCACTTTTCTACTGCGACAAATGATGTCAGCACTGAGTGAGTCAAGGTCAAAGTGGGGACTCACAAAGAAAAGGCAACAAGGCTACACCTTCAGTGTTCAGTAGCTGAGCTTAGTACGAACTTGAGATCCATTCCCACATCATATTCCAACAAATTCTAAGCTATCGATTGCCTGGTATTGGCCAGTGCAGCGTGTCTTCTGGATGGTGCACATCACAGGGAGCAAAATGGGTGATGGGCTTGGGTACACAGTTGCTGGGGGGCTTCTTGGGCTTCTGGCTCTTGCCACTGAGTCACAGACACCCATGGCTGTTGGTGTGAGGAGTATCTTCTCAACATCTTTAGTCACTGATATATGTCTTTAGCATCCTTTCCTAAGAATGGAAGATATGTGATCACCTGGTATCTTAGCTTGGTTTCTGCTGCTGAAACAAAATCTCTAATACTAACTACTTTATGTGTAAAAGAGTTTTATCTTGGCTCACACTTTAGCAGGTGAGGGCATTTAAGAATACAGTGTCAGACTATGCTTTGTTTCAGATGTGAACTTTCTTCTTGGTCATAACATGGCAAAGGAGCAGAGGGGGAAGTGAGTATGTGCAAAGAGAATTCACACATGTAAGAAGGAGCAGAAGATGCTGGATGCCTGGAAACAACCCACTCCGGGAACCACGGTGATCACTTCATGAAATGGGACCTGTGATCCTGTTACACCTGAAAAATCCATCACCTCTCAGTATTACAGCATTAGGAATTATACTTAAAGCACGTGAATCTTTGGAGATTTCACTACCTTGGAACCATGATGCTGGACAGGTCTTATTCCTTGTGGCCAGCACAGATGGACCATGCCTGTTTGGTGATTGTTCACCTGCTCTTCCAAGGGCTGCTTTGTGTCTCCACTCACCTGCCTTTCCAAGGGACTCAGCTGGTCTTTAGCCGCATGCCACTTACCAGAAGAGATATAGGGGCTAAGCTTCCTGGTAGCCGGACTCACCCTCAACTAGCTCAGCTGCAGTCATCAACCATCTCCTGGAACTCCTTTCCTCTGAGGGAAAAAACTCCTGGGTTGGAGGGGGTGGCTTTACATACTTTTCTGTACAGTCACACCGCAGTTCACAAGTTTAATTCTTGGTTTATCATCTGCAGACAAATTCAGTCGCAACCAGGATTGTGGAACAAATTTTGTGACCAGGATCGTGGAGTGATTTAGTTCATGACACTATATTTCTAGTTGGGAAAAGAAAAGAATGACTGTTGAGAAAGCACTCCCTAGAAGAGCTGCTTTTTGTTTGGTTGCTTTTAAAGAAACAAAGGTGCTCTTTATGTATATTTTAAATCCTCTTCCATAAAGGAAGACTCTGGCCTTCTCCCAGAGCTTAAAGACCAGAAACAAAAATGTCAGTGACAATTCTTGAACGCTGTCAGCTCCTTTGAGGTTGCTGTCCAGAAGAAAAATAATTTTAAGCATTTTAAACACTTTAACTGCTTCAAACCTTACTCTATGTTCACATTTGCACATAATAGGCCATCAATAAAATTTCATAACAATTATTTCTGCCTGAAATCCTTGTGCAATGGAATGTGAGTGGTATGCAGATGAAACAAGCATGGGTGCTGTCACTCCAGCTCAGGACATACCTGCCCTTCTCCCTTTTTTTCTTTCAGTAACTAACTACTTACCTAGTGTGGATGTCAATTACTCCTATAGATGGACAGTATCTACTCTTATGAACAATGAATCCATAAGGCATTAAAATTAAAGTGTAGGGAAGAAAGTATAGCAGGGTACTGAATGCACGTGGTCAGAGCTGTTACCTTGGCTGGAGAGAGGTGGAGAATAGGCAGACCATGAGGTGGGGATGTGTGAGCTGGGGCCTGAAGGCAGCCATCCTGAGAAGATAGAAGGAAACAAAGACAATAAATTATTTTGTAAAATTAAATTATTGCAGTCAGGGGCTGTACAGAGAACAGTTAGAATCATGACATGGATTTATAATATTAGTTTATGATGGTCACCAAGAGTTCACACAAGAAACTGCAGGAAATCTGTCCATAACACCAAAGAGATAGAATATTCAGCCAAGGACTTGGATCTCACAGCAATGTCCTGCATGAGTCCAGATGAAAACATAGAACCCATGACAATGCCTCCCACGAATCCAACTGGAGGTCTAGAGCCCACAAGAAGGAATCACGCCAGTCTGTTTTATGCATCTGTGCTGGAAGGCCCAAAGGTGAGTGGAGGAAGCTATAAAGTCTATGCCAGTGGGGTGAAGGAACTGTGCTGGTAGGTTGAGGGTTCTACGCTGGAGCTGAGAAGTCACACTCAAAGCAAAGACTAGGGCTGTCCTGAAAAGCAACACAACCATTCTCAGCGACACAGAGGTCCCAAGCTCCTCTGGCAGTAAGCACAGTCAAGTACATGCCAGGAAGCCAGTGTGATAAATTTCTCCTGGAGATTAAGCTGCACACATCTTCCCCTCCAGAGCCAGGAAGTGATGCTCGATGTAAGAACCAGAGCTCCCCCAAAGTGGATCACAGTCACTCTCACCAGCAAGGTCCCGAGCTCCTCCGAAGACAGTGATCAAACTCGCACTGGGGAAGAAAGTCATGATGAGCTCCTTCAGGTGTGAACCAAGAGCTCAAAACAGCAAACTTAAAGAAACCCACAATACCTCTCCTCTCCTTCTCCATGTCTCTATTTATGCTGGCATCTTTCCTCAGGTAGAACATCTACACTCAGCACCATGGTGACTTAATTCTGCTGGTGTTAAGTTGACCACCAGTTTTTAATCTATAATGCAATTCATAATTCAGATGTGTGAGATTGCCATTGGATACTGTGGCACAGAGGCAGGGCACAGTTCAGGTTGCCATTGCCACTGGCCCAAGTCACCCTGAAGATCTGAAGAGTCCTCCCTGCATTCTCATGTATGATCATCAGATGCTTGGTTCTAGTTCCTGAGCTGGGTCAGGCTTAAAGGCAGTTCTCTGTCCCATGGGGAACTAGGGTGGGGGCATCTTTGTGTGTTGAATACTATGTGGGTTTCTCCCTTAACTCACTATAGTTCTGACCCAGAGGACCAGTGCTCCCAAATTAAGTAACTGATAGGCTCAGTTCTTAACTCAAAATGTTCTGAATGCACTCTGCATGGCTGAGGCCAGAGGATCACAAATTTGAGCCTAGCCTGGGCAACCTAGTGCCTTAGTGAGATCTTATCCCAAAATAAAAAGTAAAAAAGGCCAGGAATGTAGCTTACATGAAGGTCCATTATGGAAAAAAAACCTGAAAATCAAATAAGCTACTTTTAAAAATAATACAGTATAGCAGAGTAATAAAATAATAAAAATAATAAAGTATAACAGTCTGATTTTGTCTCATGCTTTCACATAGAGTAATTTTTTTAAAACATCAGTATTTGGATAAGAAATGCACAACATGGGCTCATTTGAACACTGATAGTGAGTAAATCCTGAATATCTTTTGAGGAAGCAAATGTGACTTGTGGAACTCTGAGCTCACTCTGTGGCCTGTGCAAGGAGAGGGAAACTACATGCAATTAGTCACTTCTGTTTCCCTGGTGGCTATGCCATGGGCCCCAGCAATGTGTGCAGAAGCAGGCAGTCTCAGTGGGAAACTCCACTGTCCTCTGCTTGGTGACTCCCCAAGGCTTTGAGGCCACTGTCCTTAGTTTCTTCATGGCATGAAAACCTTTGGCCATCCTAGGCATCTTTATGGACGTGAAGAGAGCTACCAGTGCTCTTCTGACTTGTCTCTCTGGCTTTCTTGGAGTGTAACCAGAAGCAAAGGACATGTTTTCATCAGTCAGCCACTGGTGAGCTGCAAGTGTCCCCATAGTCACCCTCCTGCCTGGAGCTGACTGGCTGCTGGGCTTCCAGACTTCAGCTCCTCTGTTACAAACAGAAGCTTTGTGATGGTGCTAGGGGATAACAGGACCACCGGCCTCTTGTGCCACTGTCCTAGGTCAGATTTTCCTGAACAAGGATGGACCCTGGAAAGCTTCTAGGATCTTGAAGTACACACGTGTTTTTACATCTGGTAATAGTGGATCCTGCTGAGTCTTTTACTTCACTATTTTCTAGTACCAGACACAAAGTTTGTTCCCAAAACACAATTTTGTTTTGTACTCCCAACAGAAGGGGAGGCTGTCTCCTTCATTTTATATCCAAGGAATCAAAAGTTCTAAGAAACTTCTTGGAGGACACCCAGTTCCAGTTTAGGGGAAGATCCAAGTAGAATAAGACTGAAGATCTCTGACATGGGCTTTTTTACCTGTTGAGTTCATCTCTCATCCTACAAAATTGCACTGGGAACAGGTTGTCCAGAAGGACTGTGGCTTGTCCTTTTCCGTCTCCTGAGCACCTCTGGGGGTACCAGTGTAGGAAGCACAGAGTAATTGCTTGATGGGGAAAAGTTTCATTCCTCCTTGTGGCCTAGGCTACCCAGAGCTCCTCACCCTTAGAAGAAAGTGTTAGGCAATATCTGTTGAGTTTAGAATGAATGTGAGAGAGTCAAAGAAAGTTCAGACCTCAGCGACTACCCTGTGGGGTACTGCCCTAGGTCAGATTTACACATGCAATTACAAATAAATGTGGCATTACTCTCTTTCCCTATGGAATGCATGTTTCTCAAGAGCCTTCCTTATTCTGTCCACTACTGTCCTCCTTAAAACACCTCAGTCTTTTAATTCTAGAAGGTAGCAAGATTTGGAGGGACAGCTCTAATTCCAGGTATATGGCTCAGCAGCTTATGCTCGGCCCTCAGCCCATGGGATGGGGGTATCTAAGTATTAGCTGGTCTGGGGCTGCTCACATCTTACAGAGTGGCTTCTAGAAGATTCTGTGAAATCATGGAGAGTCCATATTTCTCAGTGCATCTTTGATTCCTTGAATCCTGTTAGTTAATTCTCTAATCAATCCACTCATAGTACAGATGACAATGATTCTTACTGGGGAACTCATCCATGATCCAAGTGGGTGTCCCTTACACTGATTCCTTTGGGAATATCCAAGCTTTTCTAAAATCTCTTCCCTTCTCTGCCTATTTCTAGAGCTTTCATATACTTAGCCTAAGTGTATGTAAAATATTTTTCTATTATGTAACAATATTACATACACATTAGCCATGTACTTATAAATTTATCATTCACATCATATTATACATATTATTTAGTATATAAAATTGTATAATTATACATAAACCATATTACTTCTGGTTCTAAATTATATAGTTAAATAAAATTATACATGCAATAAAGTATAAATTAAAATATATATTATTTGCTTTAAGCTAATATATGCAAAAGGAAAATGAGAAAATATGTAAACAGAACCAAATACTGTGCCAAGCCACTCCAGTTTTACCCACAGATCACACATATTATACTTTTGTGCATACTCTTCATGTGTTCATTTACACACCTACATTTTTCAGAATAATGTGTTATAGTTTGTATTTGTGCAGTGACTTTAAATAACTTACTGTATTATAATGATCTTTCCATGTTAGTAAAATAGTTTTGTATTATCATATTAATACATAAGTGTAAATAGCATTTTTAACCAATCTGTCATTCTTGGCTTTGAGACTGTATCTAACAGCACTGTAATGAGCATCCTCCTGGCTGAATCCTTATGTGCCTCTGTAATAATCTTCTTAGATAGAATCTTTGTAGTTTAAGTCTGGCATGCTCTTTTTTGACGAATCTTAGTGGACCTCCAGGAAGTTTGTCTCTGAACTAGTAGTTGAACTCCTACAGGCTTTTGCTGCCTTGCCAATCCTTTATATCCAGTGATAGTCACAGAGCAACATATTTTCTTTAGAAAGTGATGCTCTTTTTGATGTTAAGCCCCCATCTTTATTTTTTTAAATTTTATTTAAAGAGAAAAAAGAAAAAAAAAAAACAGAAAAAGGGTACAAGTTATACAGACTTTCAGAAAAAATAAACAGTAGGAAATCACTAGTTAATTACATATTGTCATCTTAGAAATAGTTGTTGAAGTTACAAAATTAAAGCATATAGAGGGGACTTTCAGTGAGACTGCAAACAGTTTTGTTCAATGATCCAACAAAACTCAATAATATGGTTATCTATCTTATACACTTAAATATATTTGCAGTTATATCTTTTAGAGAACTTTCTTTTCCTTTCTTTTGTACAAAGCTCCCATCTTTATTAAAAAGTAGAAATAATTTCAGTAGCAATGAGACTTCAGATCTTTCATGACCCGTAAAGCCATTGGAGGGTAAAGGAGCAGAGTCTGTGTGGCACTTTGCCGTGTTTAACACTGGGTGGGATTGTGTGGAAAGTCTGACTATTCTTGGGTTGGATACTGTACTCTAATTACTGGTGGTTGGAACAGCTTGTGTGAGAGCAGAGTGTGAATTTAGGGTGTGTTCAGTTTCACGGTTAGCAGTTCCAAAGTCATTGCAAACCCTAAGTGTTTAAAGGTCAGTTAAATTTTTCGTTTTTGACTTTTCCATTTAAAACACAACCTTTGTCTTTGATAATGTAGGCATTGACAGAAACACCAAGAAGTCAAAATAGAATAGCTTTCTCAGCACCAAAGGACATATGCATATAACTCTGGATTCACGTGATAGAATGAGGGTGTCTTTTGTCATATAAGAAAGGATAGTTTAGAGCTCCAAATCAACTTGACTAGTTATGGTAACTGATTCTAACAGTCAACATCTCAGGTGCTGCTTACCTTGGGAATTCATCTGCAAAAGAAATCAGAGGTGACACCGCCAGTCATGTGTCATTATCCTCACTCACTACACTTTACCAGGAACCTGGTCAGGCAGAAACCCGAGGTAGAAAACACCTGGGAAACTGGTGTCTCCAGAGCTGTCCCTCCCCAGAGAATCAAATGCACTGCCCATTGTCTGTTCAATATTATTTAAAAATATTTATAATGAGATATGGATCTCATGCAATTACAAAAAGAAAAACAATTCTATTACACTTCCTCCAGTGGTAGCTTGTTGCATAACTATGGTAGTCCAACATCACAGGCAGAATACTGGGATTGTTGCAATTCATCTACCTCTCTAAGATTCCCTAATTCTGCTTGCACTTACTTGTGTATGTGCCTCAAGTTCTACCTGGTTTCATCACATGGGAGGATTACTGGATCACCACCAGAGTCAAGGATGATGTGGTTCCCAAACTAGAGTTCCAGACATCACCTTTGCAAAGCCATAGGAGACCCCAGATGCCTCCCATCCTCTGATGACAAGCCTCGGTAGCTGTACTATTTGATATTCTCAGCAGTAATGCATGAGTGAGGTAGGTGCTCTTCATCTTCACATTTGGTGTTATTGCTAGTTTTCTTCCTAGTCCTTCTAATGGGTGTGTATTGATACACCACTGTGGTTTTAACTGTATTTTCTGATGGTTAATGGTATCAAACATCATGTCATATGTGTATTTGCCATCTCTTGTCCTCAGTGAGATGATGGCTGAATACTTTCTACATATTTTTTACCTTGAATTTTGAGGACTCTACATATTTTAAACAAGGACCTTCTTGGGGATACGGTTTGAAAATATTCCCTCACAATCTATAGTTTGTCATCCTCTTCACAGTCTTTTGTACAGTAGAAGGATTTGATGATAGTTAATTTTCTGCTTCTATAGTAGAGCACCTGAGAGTGTTTAATCAATAATGAGCAGAAATTTATTCGGCTTATGATTCTGGAGGCTGGAAAGTCCAAAATCATTTGCTTAGAGCACTTTAAAAATGACTATTTCATATTCATTTGTATTGATCGAACATATGAATAGAGTTCAGTATGCTGTTTCAGGCACTGGTCATATCCCATCTCTGTCTGTCCCCCAACATCCTTCCCAAATTCTAGTAACATCAAGGACCTTCATGCTATATGCCTGCATGGTGGCTGGTGGTAGGGTCAGGGAGAGCACAGGAGAGAAGCAGGCAAGAGGGAGTCGAACTCATTCTTTTACAGATGATCTACCTGCAAAACAATTACCTTAATTCTTTCTGGGGGAAGAGCCCTCAGACCCTATTCACTTATTATTTTGGTCCAAAATGTAACATGTTAGCATTGGCGTTAAGTTTCCATACATGACTTTTGGGAGATACTTTCAGATATGGATGATAAAGTCTAGCTCATTGATTTTCTCCTTCATGAATTGGGGTTGGTATTAATCTAAGAACCCTTTGCTTGGCTTTATATATACTCCAGGATTTCTTCATGCTTCTCCAGGTGCTTTCTAAAAAGTTTTATTTTTATGTTTATGATCCATCTTGAGTAAATTTGTGAACTCTTATCTACAACTTTCATTTGTGAAGCGGGGACCCAAATGTCTGCCATACGTCTCTGAAAGACAGATTATGAAGAACAAATTATAGTAACACCTCGGTTCATGAATGCCTCTGTTTGAAAACAATTTGGTCCACAAGCAGAAATGTTCAGCAAAACTTCACTTCCATTTACAGAGTCCACATCAGGTGATGAACACAGCTGTGCCTGTCTTCCCCAGAATCATGAAACAAATTAAGCTTGTGGACCAAAGTACCATCATATAATAGGGAGGTTAAAAATCCAGAATTTGTGTGTCACTAGCCATCCTAGTCTATCTTAGGCTTCTTGGATATGGGGAACAGTAACTTAGTCATTACATATATTGAGAATCTCAAAACCTTAATTTTTAGCCCTTTGGACAAGTCAAAGTGCCTCCATATACCTTCAGTACAGAGTTGACTTTGGACAAATTTACAAACTCAACTCTAAAATTACGAGCAGGACTAAATACACAAAGTGGCAGATCAAGCCCAAAGCAACAGCAGGGACAGTGGCTTACTAGTCACCTTCATGCTACTGGGACAAAATACCTGACATCCACATTTTAAAAGGTGGAAAGATTTGTTTTGGTTCATGACATCAGGAGTTTCAGTCCACTGTAAGCTGGCTCCACGGCAGAAAATTACGATGAAAGGCCTGGTAGAGGAAAATTTCTTACTTCATGGGTGTTAGGAATCAGAGAGAGCTAGAAAAACAAAGAGAATGAGAAAGAGACCAAGGAAACAAATCCATTCTTTTAGGTTATGCTCCAGTGACCTTCCTCCATCCAGCCCCCACTTTCTAACAGCAAGCCTCCCATTGATTCAGTCATCTTTCAAAATCCCCACCTGTGAAGACAGGAGACTAGGGGTGGGTGGATTTTGATCTAAAATATCCTGTATACCTATGGAAAGGTAAGGTCTACAAACGGTAGCCCATCCTCACAGTTGGGACTGGTGGGGATCTCCAGAGAATGAATGGAGGGAGTCTGAACAATAGTGTTGGAGTAGGGGATGACTCTTTGTCAGCCTTTTTTTCTAGGTGAAATGGCTCTGAGCTACTCCACCACTGACTGTCCTTCTCCATACATTTGCTGTGTGAAATTTCACCTTATTCTGCTCTTTGACCTGGCTTTGTTTACCCCACGCGCTGACCTTCTGCTTTAAATTTTCCTCAATGCATATTTTTTCAAAAACTAAGAGGCATAACCTACATCTACCTCTTATGTGGACCTTGTCGCCAGGCAGAAAGTGGAGGGCATTACTCTCACTAGCACCTTTGCAGATGCTGCCATTTCTGCAGGGACAGTGCCCACTTCTCCCCAGGACTCCTCTAGCTATTGAGGGGTTCAGGTCAAGCACCATCTCCTTCACAATTCTCTCCTCTCCTCAAAAAATTTACAGCACCAAAAGACACTATGTACTGTTCCAGTTTTTTCTCTTTGTTTCATGTATTTATGACATTTCCTTCACAAGATTCCAGACTGTTGGAGGAAGAGGCCACTGGTACATTTTTGCCTCTTTGGCTACATTTGCAAGGCTGTGCAAAGAAGGACTTGAGAAAATGCCTGTTGGATGATACCATGTTCTGAGCTCAAGTGTAGCATAGACCTTTGCACACAATGGTTGAGCACAGGCAGGAGTGACTGGTCTACACAAAAAGAACCCCTGTCTCCAATAGCATGCTCGTTAAGCCCTAGTGCACCCTGTATCCAGAACTAACAATCCTTTGTGGTCTTACTGTCTCTAAATCTGAAAACCAAAAATCCCCTTAAATTGTAGACAGAATTTTATGTTTTCTTCAAATAGGGAATTGGCATAGACTTCTGGTTAATTCCACACTACACAATTGTTTACTTCTCAGAATGATTTTTATGTTGCATCTTTCAGTGGGCGGGGCACTTTTGCATTTTGTTCTCTATGACCATCTACTTTACCCCGTGTTGAACAGCAAAGTATGTAATGAAAGTTGACCTAATATTTAGACCACCAGATCCTTGATTCCTCACTGCACAAAAGGCTGTATGGAGCTCAGCCTAGAGAAGCTGGAACTCCTGGAGTTGCTCTGTCTCTCCTTGCGTATGACCATAGACCATACCTTTCTGCTATCCATTCACTAGGTTCAACCAAATGTTTCCAGACTGAGAAAACTGGGTGCAGATTTATCTGCGTGTTGACAGTGGCATAGTTAGCACACTTTTTTTTCGGATTCAAATCGGTGATGGTGCTCATGGGAGTGATCAGTATGCTCTGGGTTTAATTCTAAAATTTTCATAATTTTTCACATGCTTTTTCACAGTGACATCTTAGGGGACCTTGCTAACACTGGAGATCTGGATCATTGTTTGACCAGTTGAAGAGCAAACAGATCAAGATAATTACAAAAAAGAAACAGATTAATTCCCACATTGAAGATATTGTCTGCTAACCACATTAACTTTTAATGTCAATATCCACAAATTCAGTTTAGTGTACAAGCTGGAGACATACCTTGCCGATCTCACTTCTCTAAGGAAGAACTAATCTCATTGTGGTGACCCAGACACTGATTACACTCCGCAATTTCCATTTCCCAGAGTTGAGTGCACTCTCCTGACTCTATAGCCCTGCATCTCTGCCTCTGCCTTGCTTGCCTCTTCTGGGACTCCCACCTCCTTGTGCCTGTCTCCTATTTCCCCTCCACCTGCTCATCAGGCTAAGCCATTCTGATATTCTCTGGGACATCACTGAAACAATCTCTCCTTTTTCTCTATGATGTTCTTTCCAAGTGGTATTTTTCTTAGCACCATAAACATATGCTGGGACTTTGTACATCTAGAACTTTCTCCTGAACTCTCTTCCCTTCCACCATGGGGCTGTGTCCTTTGTTTCTTCAGGATATTCCTTTAAGAGGTTCCTGTGTTCACCAACTTCATTCCCAGGCTTCCCTGCATTCAGACTCTCACCCCCACCCCTGATTGACCTCAGGCTACTCAGTCTCATGTCTGAGCCTTAGTTCTCACTTCCTTGGTCTGTTCTCCTTTCCTAGAGCTATAGAACCTCCCTCCCTGATCCTGAGACGCCACTCTCCAGGGTGCTCTCCAAACTATTAGTCTCCTCAGACCCATGATGGCTGCTTGCTGCCCCAGACCTCTCTGTTTGTCAGTCTCCACTCTCCCCATGCAGTGATTATACCCACACTACTGACGTTCAGTAAACTTTCCCACTGGCAACTGCTAGGTGTATCTCTATAGCCCAGACTTCTGTTCTTAACTCCATCCTTGTACATCTGCTGCTTGACATCACCTTGGATGTCTAGTATGCACCTAAATTTGCATATAAATCAGAGCTCTGGGACTCTTTTACCCAAAGCACTGTTGATCTTCAGCCTTCCCTTCAATTCAGAAATATTGAAGTTATCTTTGACTCTTTTCTTTTCCTGTACAAGACTCATGTAGAAAATCCAGTGGACTCCACATTTGCAGTACACCTGACATTCTCCTGCTTCTCATTGTATTCTCTCCACTGCTAAGGACCTTACCACTCTGCTGCTCCTCTGTGGCTCCTCTCACTAGTCTCCTGCTTCTTTCTCTCTTCCTGCTGCCTGACTTCAACAGAGTGGTCCAGCTACCTTGTGAATCAGACCTCACTCTTCAGCTCATAGCTTTTCTATATTCTACCTTACTCAAAGTCAAAGGTAAAGTCCATTAAAGGGTCTATAAGTTTCTTATGAACTATCTCTGCTTGTCCTCCTCTGGACCTACTCTGTGATGACTAACAGGCCATATTACTCCACTGACAGACAGCCCTGCCTTGCTCAGGGTCTTGCACTGGATGCTGCCTATGCCGCGAACATCTTTCCTTATTGTTCTCTTCTCCCATGACCTCAGCCATTCTAACTGTGCTCAAATGGTCCCTCCCTAATGAACTCAGCAGCATACACTGTTGAATTTTAGACAGTCTTCCGTACTATACCGTGCACCACCTCATAAAACAGCAAATACTATCTAACACAGATTGCTAGTGATTATTACCTGGCCTCATCCTTAGTCTCTAGACTAAAATTTCCACAAGGACAAGGGTCATTATCTTTTCTGTTCTTGGATGGAGGCTTCTGTGCCCAATATTTGCTGAATAAACCACTACCACCAAAAAGTTGTTGTTTCTGTGCATTGCAAAATTATCCTGTAGGATTAAGTTTCCTCCAAACTTAAGTCTGATTCTTGCATAGCTGAAACCTCATGACTATATCTGAAACCTCAGTTGTCAATGAAATTCCAAAGAGGCAGTCCAGGGTACGGTAGCACAGAAGAATTACAGATCCAAGTTGTTCTCATCAGAGAAAGCATCAATATCACTTGCATACCCTCCCTACTCCACTGATTTTGTTGTACATCAAAGGAGATAGTCCTTGCTTAAGAAGAAGTAACAAAATGAGCCTTTAGGTGATTTTCATACTCAAGAAGTGGGTATATAAAATTCTTTTTTCCATGCAAATTTAGATCACATAGAGATCAAAAAGGCGCTAAATTGTGTCTTAAGGATCAAACTATTTGACTAGTATTTGCTGTGGTAGAGACACTTTTCCAAATAATGCAGATATGGTGGAATAGCATCCTTGATCTGTAGGGCATATTCTCAGGAGTTATTCAAAGTGAAACAAGTAACCAACCAACCAAGCAAACAAGACAAATAAGACTCAAAAGAGATACAGACAGAAGCAGTGAAAACATCAAAAACATTTGTAAAACCAATTTTAAAATATAACAAAAATTGAGTCTGACCAGTTGCTGGCTTTGAGTTTTATCTTGAATTTTATGGTAAGCAGTGGTGTGTGTGTGTGTGTGTGTGTGTGTGTGTGTGTGTGTAGATGAACATTATGTTGTTATTCAAAGTACGTACACCACAATAGAAGACCAATGGTCTCATTCATAAATCTAAGGATTCCTTTTCTGCAATACATTTCATTCTCTACACTAACAATGTCCAACGTACACAGAAAGTGATCAACTCAAATTTTTGAAAGGCATGTTAGACTGCCGGCATGAGGGTAAATAAAATACAGGTTGCAAAATAGATAATACACCAATTGACCTTGTTTTGATGTTAGAACTGTGGTCAGGATTTTTTTTTCAGCAAAGGGCCAGCAGAAATGTTTGAGCATCTATGGACCATATGATTTCTACTACAACTACTCAACTCTACCAATATATCATAAGAAAAACACACAAGAACAACATCCAAGTGAGCACCAGAACTTTGGTAACAAAACAGGCAGAAAGCAGACAGGAGTTTGCTGACGTTAGAGTACTTTAGTGTTTTATGGTAATTAAAGAGTTTCTGAATATGTGTAACATATAAAACATGCATTTGAGAAAAATGACAAACTACTCTAAAGCATGGATCATCAGTGAGGCACACTTGCTGGCATCATGACTCTGAGAGTACAGGGGGACATCTTCTACTTTTTTTTTGTTGTTTTTTTCGTTTTTATCGGTACCAGGGATCGAACTCACGACTGCCTGCTTCCAAGGCAGGCGCTTATGTCGCTGAGCTAAACCTCCAGCCCAACATCTTCTACTTCTATCAGCCCTCCACAGGACTATTGCCTTGATTTCAGTTGTGCAGTGAAGTTCCAGGAAAGTGAGGGAGTGGTCACAGCTCTTAGAATAGAGTTGCAGAGCTAAGTCAGAATGGTTTGGCGAGGAATGGCTGGCCCGTATCTTCCTGGCCCGTGCTGGCACAGCCCACTAGCTAATCGTGGCTTTCACATCTCAATGGATGTGAATGAAAAGGATAGAAGGAGACAGGAAGTAAGAAAATTAAGAACTGGAGGAAGGGGGAGAAGGGGAAAGTCACAGAGACCATATGTGACCTGCAAAGTCTTAGCATTTGCTTAGAAAATATTTTCAGAAAAATGTGCCAGTTCCTGGCTGGACAATAGAAAGAATGAGGTGATAGAAAATAAAACAAAAACTCAGTTGTGGAGCAACAAATCTTTCACATTAACTAAAAATGAAGGCTGTCCCAGGGTAGGGTAGAGGAGCCTGCATAATTCAGCCCTGCACGCCCAGCGACACACATACACCGACACACATTCACACACACACACACACACACACACACACACACACAGAGGCACCTGGGGGCTGTAGGCCAGACCCCTCCCAGTGGTGGCCTCAAGCCTGTGCAGCTGTCCCACCCCAACAAACAGCCTGGCTGTATTCTGGTTGGGTAAAAATTGGGTTTTGAAGCAGGTGATGTCACTTGTTGCTGGATCTCTCTGGCCACGTGCTTACTGACAAAGTAAGCTTACTGAAAAGTAAAGTAGTCATCACTACAATTAATAACATTGGAAGGTATTAGAACTTTTCATTTTTCTCAATTTGGGAACAGAGTCAGCCTTACCCCATTTGCCATGGCAGTGGGAGCAAGGCCCTCCCTGAATGATTGTGATTTATGTTTATGTTTCCGCCATTGAGTAGGAGCATATTCCTGTTAGCTGTCGTTGCGAACAGCTCTCTTCCACACACCATCAGGACACAAGCACCTCTGCAGAGGACGACTGGGACTTGCATCATGAACAGCGCTGTTAACATAACAGGGGCCACGTTGACTCCCTAGTTGGGGCCCCACGTGGGGTAAGTGTATCCAAAGTGTGTCTGGCTACATTTTTCACTTAGAAATTACTTTTATAACACCTTCAAACAGTCAGAGTGTTTTTAAATACCAACAAATTTGCTTACATATTATCAAAGCTTGCACATTGCTATAGGTGTGTATATATATCCAAAACAGAATTCTTAAATCTGTCCTACTAAAGGCATATAGTTTAAGTACAAAGTCAGTTTGTCAACTCTATGAAAAAGAGTTGTAAATCTCATTTGACCTCTTGGTCACTAAAATAATAATTATTGTTTAAAAGGAGAACTTCTGTGACTCCTTTACAATCATTTAAGTACTATAAAATTAAATCTCAACTTCATAGAAATTAAATGGTGGTTTGAGATGTAGTCTGAATGGGAAAAAAAAGCCAAAACATTCTACTCACTTTTTAAAAAATCCTAAAAACATGTATTATATTTAAATTATCCATATTTTGAAACACTTTTGGTAATTTAAGAATACATTCTGTGTGGGTGGGGAAAGACACATATGGAAAATCTCTGTACTTTGCACTTAATTTTGCTGTGAACCTAGCTCTTAAAAAATAAAGTCTACTAAAAAAATATACAATATGCTTAATCCAGTCTTTTAGAGAATTCTATTCAAGATGAGACCATTATGTTTTAAAAATTCCTACAGCTTCTAATGTGTAGTATTCCAGTTTCCATGGTTCACTCTTTATTTTATATCATCACCTTGGCATTGATGTATTACAGTTATTTTCCTTTTTAGAACATTAAGTATTTGATTCTAGTGGACATCTTATATTTCCTAAGGAGTCTCTGATCCCGTGTTTGGGCACAGCCATGATAGGGTCCTCAGGAAGAAGAATAGGGACAAGTGTGCTGAGAACAGAGCAGGGAGGGGCTGACACTAGACCGAGCTTGCAAAAAAGGAGCAGATTTGACCTTGAGGAACTTGGGAAGGATTTACGGCAGTAAGATTGCAGGCAGCACTGACTGGATGGGCTCACCAAAGCCTAGCTTCCTGCCTATGTCACTGAAATGACACATAGGACATCTGTTAGCTTTCCTATTTTAGTTAATTTCTCCTCTTAAACATTTTGGGAAGAGAGCACATTGATCTGCAATTGTATAGCCCAAGAACTTAATGCTAAATTTGCTCCAGTTCTGCTTAAGACCAAACCATAGGTTATGGCCTTTGTGGGTGTGTATGAGGGAATGATGGTGCATGCCCTGTGCCATCTCTCTACTTCTTTGGCTGTAGCAAAGCCTAAGTTTTGTCTATGATTCTGCCTCAAATGTGTAGTGGGAGGATGGATACCATTTATCCTAGTGTTTAACTATAGTTGATCTGAGTCAGTTGTGGTCATTCTCTTATCTAGGTGTCACAGCCCAGGGAGAGCATACAACTCAGCCCTGGCCTCTGAGGCAGGAGGAGGTGTCAGAGCGGGATACTAAGAGAAAGTTTTCTTTAAAATATGAAAAGGCTCAGGAATGGAGAAATGAACCTCTCTTTCCCTGTGTCTGAACTTGCATCTGAGCAGTGAACCTGGAAGTCACTGCTGCCTTCTTGCCGCAGTGAAAGAAATGTTAAGGAACGACAGAGAAATTGATCTGGAGCCCTCATATATTTGAGATGTTGAGTTCACCAATCGCGGGGCCACTTGTTCTCAAAACTTCTTGAAAGAAGTGTTACATTCCACCCATGTAGATAATTTCTCATTGATTTCCTGCTGCCTATCACTGAGAATGCCCACTGAGTGGAACTGGGTGAGGGGAGGATATTGGGATGAGGGAAGTGAGCAGGGCGTGTGAATGGAGGAACTTGTACTTTGATTTATTGCAGTGGTAGTCTGGTTGGCTACATCTCATGGAGCAAGTCAAAATTAATTTCCATGACACCACATAGAAGAGACAGAACTGCCAGTAGTTGCTGACCAAAAGGAACCAGTATTTTGCTTTTTTAAAATTGCTTTATACAATCTTTTAACCTAGCACCACAATCAATATAAATGAAAGTTTAGCATGCATATGAAGTTGGTAAGGCAGGAGCGAGGTGGCAGGCAGGATGGAGTATACCATTGTTTTCCTTTCTCCTTTGACACCAGTGTTGATTGCTGTGTTGTCACATAAGAAGACGTGGCTGGAAGAATGGTCTGGCCTTAAATTCCACTTCTGGTCTACATACTTATGGACCCAGTCACTCCAAAGAGAACATGTGGAAGTCATACTCGAATTAGGTCATGATGTCTCATGATCCTGGCATCTTACCTTTTGGTTACTGGCAGGTTTCATAGAAATGTGCAGAGATCAACAGATTGCAGATTAGGAACTGGCATTAATTCTGACAGTTGCTGACAACATTTTTAAAGAATATGTAAAATGGAATCATTATACGTTCCAAAATTAATGTTCCCATAGCAATGTTAGCTCAGCTGCTTTTTGAAAATTCAATTGCTGAGAGATTGCTGTTGTTTAGATCTTAAAAAGTACAGTGTCGAAGGCTGGTGGCACCATCAGAGTGAGTGTTCTTAGGAATACCTTCATACCAACATTCTTTCTTCTGGTGAACGTAATCTAATCACATCGTAACTTGAGTCCTGTCCTTGATATTGTGTTGTTTGAGAAGAAAATATCCAAACAGGAAAAAAGTCACGACTGTGAAACCCCAAAGCAGTATCTGCAGTTGGTCACAGAGTTCGAATTTCCTGAGCAAAAAGTCCAAGGAAACAAAAATGGGAAGAAGCCAGCCTGCATAACAGACTACAGCTGAGGTTCTGGTGACTGTCAGCCAAGGTGGTGGTCTGAGGTCACACAACCCAGGAAATGTCACTCCTAACTGTGAGTGCCATGTCTTGAGGGCCTGTTCCCAGTACTTCAGGCTTCTAGATTCTGATGGTTCTGTCCCTGTGTTTTAGCAATCACTGATTTGAGAAAAGGATTGGCTGGGGTGGTTCATGTACCTTTTTGCTGAGTTATTCTTTAGGCCTGGGTGAGTGACAATATCCCGGAATATTCTTCCCTCCAGTCCTATCCATGCTTCCACACAGATGTTGTTTATTTTCTCCACATGATATATCTTTACTTTGGCATCTGCTTTGCAACTAGAAAACCCCCATGGGAGAATAAGGGTCACATTGGTGAGTGCTTGTAAATCCCTTGAAGGTGAAGGATATTCAAATAGGTGAAATCTGGAAATAATGTTAGTCAAATGGTCTCATTATTCTCTATGAGGCCACAGTTGGCTCTTTACTCCTAGAAGACTTGGAGGCAACTTTAAGATGTGGGCGTACCCAAAAGTAAATGTCTGTGTGTTTTCTAAGTTAGTTTAGCTCATTGGTGACATCATAAGATCACTGTCACCTAGGCAATGAGTTGTGTTGCTATGGGAACCACAGAGCTGTATGATAACACAGCTCCCAAATGTTGACAGTGCACTGCAAGCCGACATGGATATATATGTAAAGTACGAGAGTTTTGTTTAAAATATCATCACTTAGCATTTACTAATATGAACTATTTGAGGGTAAGTAACTTGTGATACTTAAAATATTTAGAATATTGAAATTTTTAGAAAAGTATTACTACCATATTTAGCTGCATTAGAAGAAGCAAGCCATTATAGTCTGGAACTCTCAGAGGGCTGACAAAGTCAGTGTATTTTAAGAAAGATAAAAAGTCTATCAAACCTACCAGAAGCATCATCATGCAGTGTGGCCAGCTCATGCATGTTTCATGCAAGTTGAGGCTTGACTGAACTTCACTCTATAGGTTCTTGAACCACAAGCCTCCTATTTGGAAGCCATAACCCAAGCTATGTGCCATAACCACCCACAAATGCTTGCATGTTGATACATACATACATACGTGTGAAAATGTGTGCATATCTACATATTCATAGAGATGACTCTAGTTATAAAAGGTGATTGTCTTATAAATTAATCTTAAACACTGAAGTAATCAATACTGATGATCCCTGCTCCCATGGGAAAATACTGGGTTAAATTCCTGAGAGCCTGTGGTCACATTTTTATCCACTGATTAATACATAACTTTGTCTTATGTATGTTCCTGTTCAAAGACATCTCATTGGATACAGTGTCAATTCACTAACAATGTGCCCACATTGGCACGATAGCCAGCACTATCACTGTCATCACTGTTATTATCAACACTAGCACTTCCTTGGCTTGCCCTATCACGGTAAGGAGCCATTTCTGACGTGCATTGTTCCTGGAAGCAAATCCCAGCAGTGCAGTCCTGCACATCACAGTAGTCCTGCAGTGGGAACACCAGTCAACACTTCAGCGCAATGCTCAGAGGTCCTTGTAGACAGCAAAGTCACCAATGATAGGCAACAAATTGCAAAACACCTGACACCAGCTAGACCACAAGGAAGAAAATTGTTTGCAGTGTGAGGGGAGAGGGGAAGGCCGAGCATGGCCTCTACTGATCTCATTGGGATTTGGATCTTTAACCTGTCCTGCAAGTCCAAAGTGAGCAAAGGCAATATGAGTGTTAATTTGGGTGCTACAAAAGACTTTTAGAGAGTTAGCGTGTTCACAGATGTAGAATCTCTAAATAAAGAGTTTCAACTACATGTGGGTATACATGTGTTTATGTGTATGTATGTGTGTTTGTGTTTGTGTGTGTGTGTATATATATATATATATATATATATATATATATGGTAGCTATTGGAAGGGAAAGTTGGGGAAAGCGTACACACTTGGCCCCAAAGTCTTCCTCTCATCACACCCCAAAGCTACACTGCTTACCAGCCCTTTGAGTATGTAAGTGTTCCATCCTTACCTGGCATGGGCTGTCCTTGTACTCTCCAGAAGGTGGAAGGGAAACAAGCCAAGAAGCTGCCTGCAGTCCTCAACACCCGGGAGTGGTCCTCCATACCTTTGGAGGCCACTGCTGTGCAAGGTAGGCCTTTCCTCCCACTGGGTGCTCTTTCCTACCGGTGTTTCAGCTGCAGCACAGATGGTTATGAACCAACTGGATCAGCATTGGGAAACCGTGTGCCAGAATCACCTATACAACCAAAGGAGAGCGGGGCTAAGGGGAGACAGCAATTCTATAGCTGGTATTGGGGAAATTTGATAGCTCTGCAGCCCTTTTTAAAGCATTTTTTTCAATAAATACGTAGTTCTGAGGTTCAGAGTTGTTTACAAACTTTCTGTGTGCCATCTTAGAAGCTTTCTGTGAGTGTTCAGGAAATAACGTTACGTATGGCATGTGTTCTGCAATACAACACAGGTAGTTTTGTAGAAGAGTGTATTGATGGCTGATATTGCCATTTGCAGTTTTTTGCATTATGCTAATAGCATCATAAAAATACTAGTGTCATGGTTCCTTAAAAATCATTTCATAACATTGCACTTAGATAGGCTGGTTTTAAAATTTTGGGGTCTTTTTGTAACTAAAAAAGCATAGATTGTCAGATAAAACTTCGGAGCTTGGGATGTACACTGGATGCTCTACTAGACACTGTAGCTATACAAGTTCTGGTTCCTAATTATCAGGGTGAATGCTGTCATGTCCATTCCTTCTAGTTCTAAAATCTAGGCTTAGAGAGGTATATGGCTCTGAGCTGAAACTGAAACCCTTCTGCACTTTATTCCAAAGCTAAAATTCTTTTTCTTTGGTTTTTAAAATGTGACAAGCTAAATATAAGTTAAATTTGTATTCACTTAATTTAGGAAACTTTTTTGCAATTTTTAACTCCAAGATAGTTACAAGATTTTCTAGTATATTGGCAGTAGGAACAAAGAAATTGAGGAAGCAAATTCATTTTATGAGGCACTAAAGTTTTATCCTCTTTGCAGAACCAAATTAGACTTCCATAAAAAGATGTTATTAAAATAAATTTCAAATATAGTTTATATTCTGGCAGTATTGCTTTTAAACTGGTTTGCACTGTGTATATTTATACATGTATGTATTAGCTGCCTTGTGTTCCTTCCAGACAGAAAGTTCTGTACTTAGCAGATTTGTCAGCATTTTATTTAGAGGCAGTTTGACTATCTGGTGAGCAATCAAAACATCTCCATCTGTGCGTTAAGGAGAGAATGTGGATGTCAACATACCATCCCACTGGAAGCTCCTGACTGCTGCTTCTGACGTCCTGGTTTTTTGACTATATTATCTGTCGTGTGAGCAGGATCCGCTCAGCAACATGCTAGCACTTTGCTGAGTCCTGAGCACCCCGTGTCTGCTTTATCTCGGTGTTTGCTATCATGATGTGGTTGTTCTATCTTACTGTGCTGCACCCTTCATCTGACCTCTGTTTCTTGTTAGACATGGGTCTAGACACTGGGAGCAAGTCTAAGAGGGACAGTGTCAAAGATGCACCTCCCTGATGATTTAAATGGCCCTACTGTTGTCCGTCTGTCTGAAGTCAGCCTGTGACTGTGATATGAAGAAGAAGATAGACAAGATATCAGAAAAAATTAAGACAGGAACTTTCTGGTGTCCACTGATTCAGGTGCTGCTAAAAACATTTTGCAAGACTCTGCCCCAGAAAGGCGTTACTGAGTCTGTCACTGGCTCGTGACTCTAGGACATTGTCTGTCCCAGAGACTTTTCATCTAAAGAAATGCCATCTGCAATACCACTGTCATCTGAGCAGACATGTAATTTGCAGTGGGACACCTTGGCTTTTCCAGATTATGTGACATTCATCACATACAGCTGCGGGTTTAAGGCTTCTAGTTCTTGGCCACATCACCCTGTACTCTGTCCACTATGCACTGGCTTCAGGGCTAGGATCTTCTTCCTAGAGTGAACAACAGGCAACTCCTGAGCAAAATGAAAGATTGCTTTTTGTTAGAACCACTTTCTCTTTTCTGTGTCTTTCTCCAGTCCAGCAGAGCACAAGATGCTTTAAATCTGCTTCTGGGAGTGTTAGTGTCTAACCTCTGCTCAGGAAAGATCATGTCCTAGGAGAGACATTCTGGCTTTCTTAGTCCTTTTGCCTCCCACTCTTGACCAGCAGTGCAGCTGCTGTTGGCTTCTGCAATCTGCTGTGCCTGGTGCCCACGGAGAACCCTGGACATGCTGTTCTCTGTGCTGCTTGAGAAGAAACTAGATCTGTGCATCTTCCCGAGTTGAGACCCCTGTTCTCCTGGCCCTACCCACTCTGTGCTTCAGGATGGAGCTGTCTCTTTCCTCCTCACCCGCTCCTTCTATCCTACTCATTTCTATAATGATTCCTGTGGGGCTGCAAATCTAAATCTTCTCACCCTGCCCTGTTCCTCCTCTCTCATGTGTCTACTGGAGTGAGGGCCTCCTCCTCTCTGAAACACTTCCCTAATCTCCCTTGACTCTTTAACAAGGAAGAGTTAGAAGCAGCCCTTCTCCGGGCCACAGATATCTCCTAGATTGGCAGGTAGTTTCCTTGGTATATTTGCTACCAGGGTTGATTGAAATATACAGTAAATGTTTATATTAAGAAATTTATTACAATAAAAGCCCTGTTTTCATAAGTCTTTGAATTCCTCTCTTGCTTTAAACACACTTATTCCTTCATTCATCCCTTTGTTGGAAGCAGCTCTGAAAGTACCCCCTTTTATATAACGACACTCACACGCACTGCCCCAGTATCTTAGTCTCCTGAATTCAGGCAGGAAGGCACTGCCAGGAAGGTGTATGAACAGAAGCAGCAGTGGGTGTGAGGATGCCTGGGATGGGAGTGTTTACATGTACTCAGGTCGGGGTGCTGTGAGGACCTCACAAGTCTGCATCCTCCCCGTTCTCTTGATTCATTAAAATTAAAACCTCACTCAACTGGATGACTCCCTGTCACCCAATCTACTGCAGACATAGCATGCCAGCAGAGGTTATGCTGAGGGACTAGAGTTGTCATACTCTGTTGGCTGCTACATTTCCTAGAATTGTCCTTGTGTATAATGACACTCACCCTTCTCTCTCACATATGCACCCATAGCTGAAGCAGCCTCCAAAATGGTACCTATACTTCCTGGTCAAGATTCACAATCTGATGGCTTCTGCTTGTTTCTGGCTGTTGTGTCCTCTTCATTTAGCCACTGCTGAACATCCATGACTGTTTCCCCGTTGCCAGTAGGGTGAAAGCCAGACTGCCAACTTGTTGCTGTATAACATGTCCCTTCTCATTGCCTAGGCCAGTGGTGGGGAACCCATGACATGTGTGCTGCACTCAGCTGTTTGTTAGCATTGAAAACTCTAAGAGTTTTGCTATGACTGGCCTAGGTTCCCACCATGCCAGCAGTGGTCAGCCTTGCCTCTTGCCTCTCAGAGTCTGTTCTCACCACTGCACCTTCCCTGACAGCACCCTACTGTCCTAAAATCAGATATGGTATAGATAGCCAGGTAGATTGGCATTGGTTATATACTTAGCAGCCTCTATGGTCATCTAGAGCCAACTCCAGATGTCAACATATTAGTTGGTCATGAACCTAATTCAGTGGATCCTTACTAGGAATTATGGTCATGGAACAGAATAAAAAATGATTTGGACTAGGGCAAAGAGAAGGAATGCTGCGGGAATGGGACAAACAAGTGACAAGATAGGGGAGAGGTGTGTGGAGGGCTCCCAAGCAGATACCACAGAATGCACAGGTTGGGAGGGAAGGGAGCCAGTGAAGCAGAGAAAATCCAGAGTATGAGGGATCAGGAAGATGTGGAGAATCTCAGTAAATGAGTTAAGCAGGAGAAGAGGACACAGAAGAGTTTGTGTTGAGAGCCCTGACATTTGGCATGTCCATATGCTGGCTATGGTTGTGTATAATCTTTCTAACTTTCTGAGACCAACAGTTTTTGGGGATTGAATACCACCTGGCATCTGCAAGTACCTAGTAGTCATCTTAATTTTTCATTTTCAGAAGTTTTGTAAGTTTCATGCAGAAATTGAAGAAAAGTAACTTAAAATTACTATGTAAACAGTTATTTAAAATAGATTAACATATATTTTTAAACTTTTAATGCATATGTATACGTTTTAGACTTCTTACAAATACAAACATGATATTGATGATTAATAAGGTGTGAATACAATTAACTATGTACAGATGAAATTTTTAATGATTCTTAAGGAGAGAGTAATGCATTTAAAAGATCAAAGTTGTTAAGGAATAAGTTTCTTTTAATTGTGTGTATATGAACTTAGGCAAGGAATAATTTAATGGTCTCTACTAATAAAAGCAATTCTGCATAGACTTATGAATACAATAAAATATCACATATTTATAATGTTCTTAAACTTCATCTTTTCCATGTTTCAGTGGGTTGAAATTAGTAAGGTTTTATTATGAAAACTTTACTACTTTTTTAAAGGCAAAGAAACTACCTCCTGGGTCTGAAGAGGACTGACTATGTGTGGGCATGCTTCACAAACATCAGCACCACGGCAGCCTGCAAAATGCCATTGGTTGCAGGGAGCCCTGTGTATGATCGCAGATTCTATGACAGTGCCCATCAGAGCAACTGGGCATGGCGGTACATGCCTGCAATCCCAGGACTTCGGGAAGCTGATGTAGGAGAATCTTGAGTTTGAGCCTTGCTTTGACAATTTAGTGAATTATTATTATTATTATTTTGGAGTGTGAAGAGCCCCTTAATAACTTCAGCAAGGCATCCTTTCAGGAAGTTTAACAGTGAACTTCAAATCTAAAGGGACTCTGGAGAGCAACTCATAATGCAGCCACTCCACTGCTAAACTTGTGTTACAGCCACTCCAAAACTTGGCATTACAAGTCTTTAAAAATGCTGTCAATGGAAAAACATAGTACATTGAAAACCAAGACTGTTACACAACCTGAATCTCAACAATGTAGCATAAATTTTAAGAAAGGTGAGGTAAAATAGGAAAATTAAGGTCTGCTCTCTGCCCTTGTCTAGGATGTACTTAGGATACCTCCCATACTGTCCATTGGAACTATTTTACTCTCAACCAGTATCCCAGGACTCAGTGTCTGAGCAATAAAGTGATTTTAGCAATCATCGTCACAGTAGCCCACGTGTCAGGTTCTATTGTCATGTATGTTACAGGGAAGGAAACCATGCCCTGGGAAATCTACCTCCAAATTTGTAAGAATAAAATCATCTGTCTCTTCACATAAGCTGCAACTTGGTAACTTATTGAGACTCTGTCTCAAGATAAAAAATAAAGAATGGTCTGGGGATATAGCTTAGAGTAAAAGCCCTGGGTTCAATCACCAGTACTACAAAAAAAGGAAGGGATAATGGACAGAATAATAAAGAACTGTGAAACATCTATAGCACAAAGGATAAAAGGGTTTATGTCCAGGTTAGATAAGAGCTGAAATCATAATAAAAAACTCAAACCTACTTATTTGTCACCAAAAATTGCCTTGCAACAGATATTGCTCACTGAAAATCTGTGAATGTGACAGATCTCTTTCTGATGAGATAGAGATGGTATTAGAACATGAATCATGCTGGATTAAATAATTTTGGATAAGAATTCATGTTATGCACAAATGAAATACTAAGTAGAAAAAACAAGTGAAATTAATGGAAAATGAAACATACTAATTAAGAAAATATAAAATGTAAAAAGAATACTTTTTATTGAAGTTTACCCTTATTTGTTTAATGATCTAAAATATAGGAGAACTTTGCCACCAAAAATACTTGTACCTACAAATGTCTACTGAAAGGGAGAATAGCATAAATTCATTATAGTCTATAAAAATTGGGTATTAGTTTCAATTATGAGTTAATCCTTAAATAGAATCAATCACAGAGACTTCTTTATCCATCTCCTGAACCTTATATATCTATGCCCACAGTAGCTCTGTTTCTTCTATTCAGCAGACAGGATGTCCAGGATCTACCCTTCCTTTGGGACTGTATCTGGAAATGACTCCCTGTGACAGCTAATAGTGGTGTTAATTTGAGTAAGAAACATTTATCAAATTGGTTTAGCACGGTTCTGGGTGTGTCTGGATGAAGGAAGATTCAGCTTCGATGTGGCTGGTACCAACCAATGAGCTTGTGTAGCCTGAGTGGAATAAAAAGGGAAAGGGTTCGAGTCCTTGTCATTGCCTTTGGATGTCTGTTTCCAGGCTTCCAGCTCAGCCTTTCCAGTCTACTCTTCAGTCATGCTGTGGAGACCCTTCAGATTCATAAGAAACATTCACTGCCCTCAGGACCCCCCAGCAGGAAAATCCAAGAAGAATTGTCAGTTTTTTCCTTCCTTTATTTGTATTGCCGTCCCAGTCCTGGTCACCTCAGTGAATCACACCAACCTCCAAGCAGAACTCCACATCTGCCATTGACATCTCTCTTTCTTGTGTCTGTCACAGCCAAACCTCAGAGTTCTATCACCTTTGCTTCTCACATAAATCCTACGTCCATCTCTGTCTCCTCTTCCTTACGCCTACTGGCCTGGTCTAACTCCATGCACATAGTCTTCCTCCATGTTCTGCCACAGGATAGTTACAGCATTCAGAGCAATTTAAAAACCTGAAGTCATAGGAAACCCCATTAATTGATGCACTCCAATGAGTGCTCTGTGCACAAAAATAAACACCCAAGCTTTTTGCAAAGTCCTATCAAAGCTGAACCCCACCTAATTAACCTCCTTAAATTTACCTCATTTTACTGAAGAAGTGAATTGACAGGCTTGGGGATGAATAAGACACAAGGCACAAGGAGAGACATCTCCAGAGACATCTCTGCCTGGCTCAGTCTGAAAGCGTTTTAGCAAGAGTAGGCCTTGCTGATGCAGCAACCAGGCCTTTGTAGAAGACTCACACTCAGTAAGGAATGGGGATATATGCCTCTAACCCCAGAATTATGGGAGGCAAACACAGGAGGATCACAAATTTGAGCCTAATCAGGAAAATTTGGTGACTTAGTGAGACCCTGTCTCAAAATAAAAAAAGGCTGGAGCGGCAGCTCAGTATGAAGGCCTTCAGTTGAATCCACCGTACCAAAAATAAGTAATAAAAAAATAGGATTCAAACACAGGGAACATTATTTCTGGTTCACATAATGATACAAAGTATGTCATATGTTCCAGGGCAGCTTTCAGAAACTTGGGGAGCCCAGCCTGTTGCTCTATGCCTCCACTACTCCAGAGTCTCACCATCTTCTGCAACCAAACTATGGGCAGATAGAGAGTGGGGAAAAGACACATCTGCTCTTAAATGTTACCCCGACTCCCAGAAACCACTGTGGTGTTTCTACTCACCTTTCCCTGGCAAGGACCAGACAGGGGGCCAGTGCTGAGTTCCTGGGGCTGAGAAATCAGCCCTGAAGTATGGCACCCCTTAGAACTCCTGTGTGTGGATGGGGAGCACAAGTTCCAGTTGCCTTCTAGCTATCTCCTGGAAGCCAGTTCTGGGAAGAAGTAACCTGGGTCCACATGATCTCACGTGTGGCCAGAGACAGGAGTGTTTCAGGCACATGATGTTTCAGGTACAAAATTCCAGTTGGCTGCCCAAAGACCTGATACCTAGAATCTAGAAACTAAAGTCAAAGGGAAATGCCTCTTTCATGTAAGCACCACACAATTTCACTACAAAGCTCATATATAAACCATGACATGGATTGTATGGGTTTTTGAGAAACAAGGACTGCAGCCCAAGTATAGGCAAGTGATAAATATAGAGTGGGCTTCACTGGGCAAAGATACTAAGAAGGCAATGAATTTATAACATGGAATTGTGTGTGTGATCAATGAAGTTATTTTACTTTTTTAAAAAACCTTCATTTTGCTTTTATTCAATTTGGAAATAATAGTTACCATTTCCTCCACTTCACATAAATAGTATAAAACAAAGACAGAGATAAGATACTAGAGAGCTGAGACTACTTGGAAAGCAACTTGGACAGTGGAATGTGTAAACAGCCCTAGATGCTCTGACCTCAACAGTGAGTATCAGATCAGCTAGTGTCTGTTGAATGATTTTATGTAATAGGGACAGATCCAGTACTACGAACAAAAGAAGTGAGAAAAGCCAATCCTCTCTGGAGGATGCAGCATGAGGTAGGGAGGGCCAGAATAAAATTATTCTTTTATAGCTTCTAACAGGCACTGGGGCCAGCACAGGGAGCTGTCGGGTCAGACAGCTGGCCGGCAAGGCTTCCTAGAATAGAGGGACCCTAAGTCAAGCATTGTAAGAGGACCCAAAGAGTCAGGAAGGGCTTTTCAGGTAGAGAAGGGTGGAATTAAGATTTATGCTTAGGTCAGTGTGCTGTGAGAGGTGGTCAACCAGGGTGAGATGCAGACCCAGGTGGAGGGTCTGCAGGTAGGCTGTGCAAGGCCTTAGCTCTGCCTACTATAGCTTTCTTCTAGGCACCAAGAGAGTCACTAAAGATTTGAAACTAGAGAAGAGAGGTAGCTTCTTTTAATTTTGGATGAATTTGTTTAGAAAGAAATTTTGGGGAGTAACACTGGAGAGTTAATCCAAGCCCTTTGCACTAAACTATACCTCCAGCCCTTTAAAAATTATTTTATTTTCAGACAGACCCTTGCTAAGTCACTATATGT
Organism: Cavia porcellus; assembly: GCF_034190915.1. NCBI lineage: Eukaryota > Metazoa > Chordata > Mammalia > Rodentia > Caviidae > Cavia > Cavia porcellus. The sequence goes on from NW_026947505.1 coordinate 37,119,446, forward strand.
TCAGGGGTTGGAGGGCCTCAAACTTGTAATCTTCCTGCCTTGGCCTTCCAGAGTTCTAGGATCGTAGACACATGCTAGAGAAAGTAAATTTCTCACCTAGCTGAAGGAAGTAAATTTGAAGAGATTCCCTAGCATTGCTTTACAAATAACAGAGAAAAATACATCCTTTTCTTGCTGCTAGGTGTGCAGTTTCATTCATTCTGCAGGTGTGAAGGGAACATTGAGTTTGTGCTGGGAATTGGGCCAAGTGCTAGGGATGGAGCAGAGCAGGGCTTGACCTTGTGTGCCCCTAGGTAGGATGCAGTGGTGGTAGAGCCTACTGGGGGTTTAAACACTCCTTCTCATATAACCTAAGCTTTTCTTCTTGTTACTACATCTGCGTGATGACAGTGACCTCCAGCTGAATTTCACTGTGCAACCAGAGAGAGCCATTCGGTTTTCACCACTAACTTGCTCACACCTTTAACCAGAGCTTGATTAGCAATATTCTGGCTAGTAGAGGGACTCTGGTACATTTTATGCCACATAATAGTCACTGTATAATCCAGTAACCAATAATCGACATGGGAATGTGGAATGGAGATGAAGTGGCAGTTTTGCTTTACAGATAATCACTGAACTTGGCTTTGAGAAGGAGCTTCAGTGGGGACACTTAACTCTTCACTGACTTATCCTGTAGCCATTTTTCTGTAACTGACCAGTAATTTTGGGGATGGAGGGAAAGATCTCCAATGTCCATCTCCCATGCTTTCCAAATAGGTGTATACATGCATGAAGGAGAGCCAAGTGGAGAGAGAGAGAGAGATAGGAGAGAGACACAGATATGATTTGTGTTTACTGGTCAAAAGTCATCAACTTTGAAAGCCCTAACTGGAAAAATCTTGTGTTTCTGGTGCAAAGGGCACACTTTTTTGAAGACTTCCTTCAGCCCCAGCTTTGTATATAAGCTAGGGGAGGAGGTGCATATTGCAGGGATGGCTGGGGTAGCCAGCATGTGTAGGAGTCTTCCCACCTCTCCCAGCATCCTGGTATCACTAGCTTTGACTGTATGACTTATCAGATTGAACTGACCAATCAGCCCCTCTACACTAATTACCAATAGGACCAATGAACATTAGTGTACAAGGAGATTCAAAAAGAAAGAGGAAAAAACCAGGTTGCTGAGCAACCCAACTCCATACGCAGAGGAAGATGCTATTTTTACACTGAGAGGGTGGCTGCAGTTGATTTTGCAGCAAACTCCTAGGAGAGCCCAGGAAAAGGACATCCTGAGGACCACAAAGAAGTCACTTGCCAGTGATTCGGAACAGTCTGTGAACTGGCTCCCAGGACTATGTCAGGTCCCAGATCTCAGGATGAACGTGACTTCTGGAAGAATCCCAGTCCATGAAGTCCCTCAGGACTCCCTGCTCTTTCCTGCATAGTGCTCATCAAAATTCACAATCAAGAATGTATGTTTTTATGATTGTTGCACAACGTCCTACCAATCACCAGAATAGACGTTTACCGGGGGGAGGAGCATCCCTGAACACCCACACATTTGCCCTGGCTCTTCATGGTGACTTTTCACCAATCTTATGGCATGAGATAGCGAACACCTGAAACATAGTTTCCAGTGTTAGTGTCCTCATAATGAATATGATGTTTAAATGTCTATTGAAGTCAAAATGTGGGAGAGATTATCATAAATTCAATGTTTTTACCCTGAGTTTCTAACAGTAACAGTCATGTTCGAGCAACTATTGATTGAAGGTTAACCTTCAATTACCTAATATATTTGCTTCAAACTGAAGTTATCATTAGCCACACTCTTATGCCAGGATTCCTTCTAGATGCTGGGGAGAGATGCACCAATCACTAAAGTTCAGTGCCTGTGGAGCTTCTTCTGCCACAAAGGGAGAGAGAGCACTGTCCAGTGAGCACAGAGTTGCGAGGGACCACACTCTGTAGAACTAGGGACAAATGTGCCTGGCAAGAGGCTGATCATGTGGCCTGGCATGTGGGGTAAGGGTAGTGTTTTAATCAGGGGACTTTGAAAACAGATCCAAAGAAGTCTGGAAGTGCTGCATGTTGATATCTAGGGGGAAGGATTGAAGCAGCAAGTGGCCATGAGGAGAGACCAAAGGAGCAAGAGGGACATATGTCCTTCCAGACCATGTCCCCAGTGACCCATCTTTTCCAACTAAGTTTCACAATATCACATTTAGCTGTAAACTCATCAGTGAACTAATCTAGTGATGAGTATATGCCCCAAGATCCAGCCACCTTCCCAAACCTGCATCTATAGAAAGTGTGAGGCTTTGGAAGGACACCTAGATATAAACCATAATAAGAGGGGCATAGGAACTGAGAGTGCAAAGTAGATGAAGTGGATGAGTCTCGAAGGCCACAGTGGACTCTGGCTAGTGCTCTGAATGAGGTAAAAGTAATGATGACCCCAGGGAGAAGCAGTCCATGACTGGACAGATATGTAAAAGATGACTGGCCAGAGGAGGGGGCAATGAGGAGAAGCTCAAGCGATATATGGGAAGTGACTTGGGGGAGGGAAGCAGGGGCGGGTGGGTGTTGCAGACAGAGGACACCTATTCTGTGGACATGAGGTGGGGCAGGAGAGTCACAGATGCCTGGGAGCTATGAGCTGCAGCATCTGGAGAAGTGATAGCTCTGGGGATAAGGTACCGCAGAAGCCACTGGGCTGCTTCCCAGGCTTGTTAGACACTGTCCTTCATCTCAAAGGCTTACACACACACTGGCCAACCCATAACATCTAGCAGAATTCCCAAAGGAGCAGCAGCTTCCCATCAGAATTCCAAAGTGAACGGACTACTCCAGATCTTCCAGGCCTCAGTGATCCACTTGAAGCTGCATCTCCAGGTTGTTAAGATGTCACAGTTGGTAGGGGACACTCACATCCTGATGGGGATAACTATTCTTGGCTGGGATGCATCAATCCAGTCTCTGCCTCATCTTCACAGGGCTGTCTCTGAGAGTCAGCGTCTTTCTGTGATCACATGGCCCTGTCCTCTATGTGTCTCTGTTTTCTTATGGGACACACCAGTACTTGTAGACATGTTGAGTGCACCCTCCTTTTGCCATGATCACATCTGCAAAGATCTCCTTTCCAACTTCATTAAACATGAGATCCTCACATGCTTTAGGAGGTTACAATTCGACTCACAAGTGGACAATGAAAAAGAAGCAGGGAGGATGATGGCAGCAAATCCAGGCTGCTCTGAAATCTGGGGTGTGGAATTCAGACCGGGGCTTTTAGTTAGGGGCTCTCACTCTTAGCTACTGCTCAGAATTGCCTCAGCACCTTACAAATGCAGGAATGGGTGTTCCACCCATCCTGTGGAATTTGGGTCCTCTCTGAGTATGAAATTTGGGAAGCTAGGAAGTGTTGTTGCTCCTCAGCCAGAGCCCAGAGACACCACCATGTCTAATGAAGGCCTGTGGAAAGCTTCCCCTTCTCATGATGGCAGATTTAGGACAGTCTTGACCAGGCATTTACAAGTGCTTTCAAGTATCTCTAACCTGAAATGTTCCCTTTGAACTGAATGCAATCCTTGAGCTACTGTCTTAGCACAGTGAGATGGGTCCTTTTGCTCTTCTTCCTCCTCCGAGTGTTTTGGGGTTGTGTGGCTTCCCCAGTAGCAGGTCTGACCCTTGCTGTGAATGAAGTCTTTAACCTATTAAAACTCCTCCCTCATCTTTTGCATAATAATAGCTACAAATCCCAATTTTCTTGCCCAGCCCTCATCATGTGGCTTTTGGAAGAAGCTATCTCAGACCTTGACATCCACCTCTTTTATTTCAGCTGAGCGTTCTACCTGTGGAGGCTTCCATGGCTCCAGTCTGTTATTTACCATGTGAGCTCCATTTTATAAATTTGTGATCTGTAGATGTGATATGTAATCTTTTCTGGCCTTGCCCAAGTGGCTGAAAACATGCTATTCAGGTCCCAGAGAGAGACACCTGCCATTCCTTCACAACTCGCCCACCTTGGCAAGTGATCTGGGTGTATAACCTTAAGTCAGCTGTCAGATGGGACTGACTCCTCTTTGAGCCATGTGTCTCCCTCAGAATGCACCTAGAAGGCCCTGCTAAAGCATTGGTTCTGAAACACACAAGGCGAGCAGAGTGAGAGAGGCTGAGAAGGGGCCAGCTGGCCTGTACCAAGGAAGGTTAATCTCATATAAAGAGTAATCAATATCAACTGGTCTAAAGGAATTAATGAGTTAGCTAACCACTAAATAACCATTGTTAAGGGACAAATTCAAAGGACTGACACGGTGTGATTTGGAAGCCAAAATCTCAAGGACAGTATTAGGTATTAATATTGCTGCAATTTCAAATACTCTTTAAATTTTAAGAGGTACCTAGAGTCAGAGACCTTTGGGAATTCCACTGTCCATTCAGTATGGGGTTGGATTTTGTGGACTGCATTAATTTAAAAAAGGAAGAAATTCAGGAGTGTGACATGGGCATTGGAGGTCTAGCTGCCCAGCTGTGTGGATGAAAAAGGTGGGAATTCAGCTTTTGAAGTTGGATACGGTTCAAACATTGAAAGGAGCTGAAATACTATCCATAGAATGCAGCCACCAGTTTTATAGTAAGCTGAAGTTTTTCCTGATTTAAAGTTGCAGGTTTTCCTATTTCAAAATGGCAATTTACTAAAAAGAAAACTATATTGAGACCATGGGGAAAGTCTCTTGTTTCCTTCTAGAACAGAGGGGTCAGATTATCATTCTGGGCAGGGCATAGCAAGTAGACCTAACATCCTGTGCCAAACTTTCCTGTGATGTCTCTGGAGGGGTCTGGGGGTCCCCTTACCAGCACAGAAGTGAGTTCCTTGTTTCCTTCTGAATTGGAGAAGACAATGAGGCCCTTCTCTCTTAGGTGGATTGTGCCTAAGGTAATGGGAACTGACATAGCAATGCCATGACTCATGGTCTTTCCCCTTCTTCTAATGTTCTGGTTTTGAACCCTGCTCTAGATTTGCATTTATCATGTCCTAATTTCTCCAAGAACAGTAATAAAGTCCTAAGTACATGTCAAGGTCCCCTGAGAAACATGGGGACATTGTGGATCTCCTCTTCCTGCCTAATAGGAAAGATAACTTGTACCTATCCTTTTTGTGTCAATCCCAAAGAGACAGCTCCAATGAGGCATAAACATAGTGCATGGGGGAAATATCAAGGATTTTAGACATGAAATCCTTTAGACGTGAAATCACTAACGGTATTGTCCGAAGGATACTGAGAACACTGAGACATTATTTGTCTCTCCCTCCCCCACTCTCCTTTGTCCCACTATCTAGCCATGCCAATTTTTTTTTTCTTAAAAAGTATATTTTTCTGGCCTCCAGTACAAGTAGAAGCAGCTGTCTTTGCTCCACAGAACGATTTTTATTTGCATAATGATAGCACAGAGCCCCCTAGTGTCTATGTAAAAGATTGAATTACTTGCACCTAAAGTCACAGGAAACTGCTCTTGAGTGAAGAGTGGGTGGGTCTGTGAAGGAGGAGCCAGAGGAGACCCCAGTAAGGGAATCATATGCCTCTAAGTTCTCTTGCAGGGAAAGTTCCTGGGCTATTGGTTCAGAAGGTCTAGATACTTCTCAGCAATAGATCTAACCCTGGAGTGTCAGTAGGAGAAGGGGAAATTTTTAATACTGTTGGTGCTGCTGGTAAGAAGAAGTAAGGTCCAGAAAAGTGTCCACCTTGAACATGTTTCTGAATTGTGCTCTCCTGGAGTTGGCAGCTCACAAGTGTCTCATGAACTGTGAGGATGATATTGGGTAGCTGGGTCCAGATGCATGTGGAACACCCCAAGGACAGCAAAGAGCATGGCAAAGTGATTTGCTTTTTTCATCGCCAAGAAGACATGTGAATGTCACATACAAGAATGTGCTGCCCACAGTGTACACATCAGGAAACAACCAGCATCAGGGAGTTTCTTTGTCAATGGCCATTTAAGCTCTCCAAGGTTCTGTCCTTTGGTATATCAGGAGTCTACATTTCTCAACAGGATGCATAGTGTCATGGTATACAGTGCAGCTCTTGCATCCTCAAATGAGGAGGCCAACCCCAAAGGGACTGGCTTTTGGAGGAGGGACAAAAATAATTAGATATCGGTTTGTGGCCTTCTAAAGTTCAACCCTACTCAACAAAATCTTATTTCCGAATATTCAATTTGTCTCATTGATTCTTCTTTAATTAGTGCTCCCCTCCCACTGGAGCTTCAAATAGACATGTGTTAGACTTTTCACCCTCTTACCTGTAACTGCAAATTTTGTATATCCTAAGGAGTCATTGTTTGATAATGCAGAGTCACACATTGTTTGAAGCACTTGGAAAACATCGATGAATGAAACATTCAGAATCACAGCCTCATAGAAGTTATGTTCAGGCAGAAGAAGTCAGGCAACTGGAAAAAGAACCCAAGCAATATGTGATTTATATAGAATTCTGAAAGGTAATATCCTGTATCAAGAATATGAAAGGCAAGGTTGGCTAGGGTCTGGAATGCTGGAATGGAGGGGTGACGCTGGAAAAGATGTTCAAAAGATCCTCTATGAGAAGATAGGCATAAGCTAAGACATTTGGAGAGATGGGAATGAGCTAACTGAACATTTGCAGAAGAGTGTCCTCCACACAGAGAACAGCTTCTTCAAAGATCTTATGGAAGAACTTCCTTGGCATGCCTGATAAACAAGGAAGCCAGAACTGATTTCCATCAGAAGAGGGAATACAAGAAGCTGAGTCAGGGAGGCAAAGAGGGATTCTGGGGGCCATTTGCATAACTTTGTCTTTTCTGCTGATCATAACTATTCACACTGGCCTCTTTCAATGTGATTTGCATTTAGAAAGACTCATTATGGCTCCCATGATGGTAAAGAGCCAGTGCAAGAACAGATCATCCAGGTGGTGGCTGTTAGTGATCTAAGCAAACAAATGTTGGTTTGCAAATGAAGATGAGTGGAGGGGAGGAGAAGCTGTCAGGTTCTGGGTGTGTCTTGGGGATAGAACCCACATGATCTGACTATGAATTGGAGCTGATGTGAGAAAGACAGATCGGATGCATAATGTAAGCATTTTGGTCTTCACAACTGCAAATGCACTGGGAAGAGGCCTGGAAAGCTGCTGGGGGAAGTGTGACCTAAGCAGCTAGAGTTTCACCTGATGATGACATGAACACAGATAAAGCAAAATAATGTTTTTTTGAGAGCTTGCACCACACAGGTAGCATTAGTGAGGGTATGAGAGTGGAAAGAATTTGCCTGTGACTCCTCTTTAACCTGGTGTGGAGAAGAAGGTCTGCAGAAGGCAAATCTCAGTACCAAAATGCTGGCCTTGTTTCCTTCACTCTTACTCTCCTCTTCTCCAAGCCTCTCTTCAGCTATGTCCATGCCACTGCTAAACACATGTTCTGACTATTGGTTTCTTTTTATGGGATTTACTTTTAAACTTCCTCACCTTTTAAAACAGTAACTTATATTTTTCTTTATTCTTTAAATATAACAAATGTATTCATTTACTCAAAACTTTCTATGTTTGATGCTTGACATCTCATTTCTGAGGCAAGGGGATAACAGACTCCTCTGCCCAAAGTTGTTGGTGACTCCTGTTGGAGACAGGTCGCTTTCATGGACCTCATGTGTAGGAGGACCTCATCTGTGGCCACTCTTGGAGCTGTCAGTTGCAAGTATACCTCTCCAGAGGTACTTAACATTTCAACTTTCCAAACACTCATTGGCATTACTGATCTGCAACACTTTTACCACATTTGAACCCCAAACCAGGGGATCCTATTACCAGAGATCTTCAGCCGAAGCCTGTTTCAGCTCTGCCTTTGAAAGGATTTTTAAAATTTTGTTTTGCTTTGTTTTTGACAAGGTTTCTCTATATATTCCAGACTGGCCTCAAGCTCACTATTAGGCCCTTGTGGCTTCAAACTCACAGTGATCTTCCTGCCTCAGCCTCCCAAATGCCAAGGTTACAGGTGCATGCCACCACACCCAGCCTTGAAAGGATCTGGAAATATTTTCTCTAAGACACTTGTTTTGCAACAAGAAAGACTTCAGGCTATCTACACAGTAATTAAGGCTAGCTTTTATATTTTTTATTTATCTTTATGGTTTCATTGGCATAATGCACAGTGTATTACAGGCACTCAGTATTTATTGGTGAATAAATGCATACACTAACATGAAACATATAAGCACCCAGACTTAGATTTAGTTATGTGCACAGTTCTCTTCTCTCTGCCTTGGCTTCTCTCTCTTACTATCTGACCGAAGAACCAAATAACTATTGTGCATAGTCCTTCTGGCTTCCCTTCACACACACACACACACACACACACACACACACACACACACACACACTCATGTACATGTGCAATAGATGTATAAGACCTAGAATAGAACTGTAGCACATATTGCTTATTCAGCGGCTGGGCCACCCGTCAGGGGCTGCAAACTAGAACAACCTAGTGACTTTGTAAAACTGCACCTGTCAGCCCTGGAAAGTGACAGGTATCTCTATAGTTCTAGCTGACTGCTGTTCCCTCCACGAAACTTTCAAGACCACTTGCCTCAAACCTCATGATCAGATCCTCCGCAGACAGTCCCTGGTGTCTCAAATAGATTTGGGAAAGAGACCCTAACATGCATCTCAGCATCTTGGGAAGTCTAGAAAAATCGCAGCACACAGCTCCTACTTCCAGCGCTGCGTTGCCCGGCTTCTTTCTCCGGTGCTTGTCTCCACCTTGTGGCGAACAGCAGCACACACCGGTAGGCTGCACCCTACTGCAGTCGCCTCAGAATTCCGTCATGACTCCCACGGGGAACCCTATAATTACGTACCGCATCTGCTCTGTCTGCCCCGCTTCTGTGTTGACAGCCTTTCCCTAAATTATTTCTGTGTTGTGTCCAATTACCCCTTAGGCTGTACATTTGCAAACAAAGCCTCATACCTCTTAGTGTTCAATTACTCTGGTACGCTACTGCTGTTGTGATTAAAAGATCAATCAGACTTGAGTGGAGTTCATGTCTGTGTTCCTCATTAAGCATGTGAAAAGACACCATATGCATAAATGCATTCCAATAACAACCAAAGGAAACGGGCTTTGTGAACTTAGATTTCCATGTATGTTTCAAACAAATCCATGTATTCAATTTGATTGAAATTATCTGTGCAGGTTGTTTTTATAACGCAAATGCAACTGGGTGTGTTGGTGTACACCCGAAATCCTAGCACTTAGTGAGCTGAGGCAAAAGAATCACAAGTTTGAGGCTAGCCTGGGCCACATAGCGAGACTGTATCAAGGGAAAAAAAAAAACTAAGAGTTGAAAGTTTCAGAGAGGACTATTGCAGGAAAAGTAGAAATATAAAGGCTCCCTGGCCTTTGGATCCAGCTCTGTCCCTGCCCAGCTCAGTGACTTTGGGCGGTTCACATCACTTATCTATGTCTGTATCCTTCAACCTCAATCAGAAGTTTCTGTCACCTGGTATTTGGGACCCCCCACAACCACAGTCCTACGATCTTTTAAGTACTACACAAGGTAGGAATCAAATGGGTGTGAAAAACTGAGGGTTTTTTTCCCAATCATGATGTTATGAAGCTTGGGGAAGAAAGCACGCACACACACACACACACACACACACACACACACACACACACACACACAGGGTGTTGAGGGTAGGTGATTGGTTCTTGTTCACATGTTCATACCTTGCCAATATTGTGATATAACAGATTGGACACTGATGCTGATGACTTGGTTGTGGGGACAAAGACGCCCTTGAGGGTTCCAATATAGTTGCAGACACAGAGAAATCAACAGAGAGGGAAAAAGTTTTGGCAATATCTGTCCAGCAACTATTAGGACCAAAGCTTGCTCTTCTGACTAGGGCAGTGGTCACTGAAGAGTGAAAATTTGCCACATGCTTTGATCTATTTAATTCATGAACTATGTCACCACAATCAAGGTCCTTTTGTCAAAGAACTGGTTCTTGTGACACAGGTGTCTGATGAAATGAGGGACAGCCCCACTGCCAAAAAATCATGCCTAGGCCAAGGAGAGTTATGCAAGAAAACCTCGCATCTGCATAGGACATAATGATGTCACCGAGGGGCACTTTTTCCGAGTGACTGGTAGTTATGCAGCAATGAGAAGATCTATGCGGCTGCGTGGTGAAGGGGACAGTCCATGAGGCAGAGCGGGAAGACTGCTTGCATTGAAGCAATTGCTACTTTTCACCTTGTGCATGAAGTCAAGGACGAACCTGGCCTGATGAAGCTAACTGTCACCATGTCCTCAGTGAGGAAACTGTTGGTGAAGGAAGTGATTTGTTAGTGTTTAGAGAACATTTTATGGTTTTACTGGATGGGGTTTAGATGTTATTTGTTTAAACATTTCTGGTTTCAAAGTGCTGATTTTTTGAGATTCGTTCAAACTTTCCATTTCTGCTAACGGATCATTGCTCACGCTCTGCTTTAGTAGAGGAGGGCTGTGGAAGACCGACCCACAGTGCATCACATTGCCTTATGTGTGCTGAAAAAATGGAATCAAAATCTTTGAAACATTGTCTTGGTTTACTACTTTTCCTTTTTTTGTTAAAAAAGTGGCTTCATGGTTTAAAGAACAAAAAGAAAGGCTGATAAAACTACACAGAAGACTCTCTAAACAACAAAAGTTCCTGTGAAATGACAAAATGATGAGTTAAGTGTGAATGAATGAGAGACATATGGATTCAATTTCCTTCGAAATGTGCATGGTTTAAAAATGAAGAGGAAAGAGCATTTGGCAAGATGTGCTTAGGGTTTTCCTGGGTCCAGAAGGTCTGGTAAATGACTTGAAGCATTTGACAAACTGAGCCAGCTGCTTGCTACGCCTGTTCCCAAGGGAAAGTCTCCCTGGCATGTGATTTTGTGATTGCAATCTAGTAACACTTAATGCCAGAGAAAGATGGCATCACAGTGTATCACAAGACCTTGGCCAAGGCAGGGGCAGAGAAACCCCAGGGCAGAAGTGGATAGATAGAAGGAACCTGAACTTTCAGAACTGTAGGAAGAATCATCTTGTGGAAATGTGTCAGTCAGGAAAGGCACTTTTAAATGACACTGAATCCTACTTAAAACAGAAGTGTCCAGGGCAATACGTTAAACACTCTCTGCATCCAGTAGAGAACAGAACAAAGAGACATTGCATTCTGAAACCTGAAAATAGATGTACTGAATCTCCATTATGATGAGGAACCCACCATTATGATGACTTTAAACTTTGATCCCAATACCAGTTCTCATCGGGGTCCAGTCAGGCCAGAGAAGTCACACATTGATTTGAACAGGTGAAATTTATACTACAGCAGTACTTGTAAAGATTAATTCAGCAGCAAACAATATAGGAATGTACTGGCATTGTTCTACATTCACTTCTAAAGCAAGTATCTTGGTACATTAAATGACCCCAAGGTGTTATACAACATAATGGTTAGGAGAGCTGGCAGGAGGGTCGGTTTCCAGAGTTCACAGCCCATGTGCCACAACTGGACCTTAGGAGATTACTCCACTTTGGTATGTGTATTCAAGGACTAATAATCCTTTCCACCTTTTGGACTCTTATGACAGTATATTGAGGTAATTAGAAAAGAGCCTGTGCACAGGGCTCAGTGAACTACATTACTCTGTCTTGGTTTAGAGTGTATTCCCTGTTACACCAGGAGCCTGCCTCAGTGAAGCCTCGGCCAGCAGGGGGACTCATCTGCACACACACTGTAACTTGAGAGATCACAGAATCGTTTACAACTATCTCCATGTTCTGATGCTCACCATTAGAGTTTTATTCTCAATTTTAAAGTCTTGTGTAGTTTGAGAATGAAATAACAAATCTATTTTAAAATCGGCACACTCTTATTCTTTAAAATGAAAACGAAGTGCAATCATCCTTGGGGATGCATACCAAACCTTAATTCCTCCTCAGCAATGGTGGCTTGTTTGAAGGTAGGTGAGCCTCGAGTGTCCTTGGGGCAGGTGGCAGGAAAGGACAGGCTTGCAGGACAGATATGATGGATGCATGAATAGCAGTGCTAATTCACAACTGATAAGAAACTGTCATGGAAAATACTGTCAAACAACACCAGCATTGCCCAACTTTTGAGTAGAAAAGCCAGACCAGCTATTTCAGCACTCTAATTTTTAATTTTCCTCAAATAACATCAGTAAAGGCATGGATTCCAGAGATGAAATGCCTTTGCTATTTGCAGGAGGAAGGTTGAAGAAAAGCTGTGTTATTATGACTTACTCAGATGGTCATGAATCTGAGTTGCATTTTCCCATAGAGATCATCAGTATAGAACTAAGCAGGTTTGCCAAAAGCACAGGAACAATGTCAATGTAGGCACCAAACATGAAGCCGCCTTATACTTGACATTGAACTTGGTTTGAGGAATAGTTAACGATGGTGTCTTAGTTACTTTTCTCTCTTTGCTGAAACAAAATACCCCCCACCCAAAGTTAAGGAAGGAAAGATTTATATACCTAACGGTTTATGAAGGTTTCAGTTCATAATCAGCTGGCTCTAAAGCAGGGGGACATGGCACAGGGGCAACAGTTCAAGGCAATAGAGGGAAGATCAAGCCTCTTTTCCTCCCTTGTATTGTAAGCAGACTGCCACTCCCTAGGTGGGATGTAGCATTTACATCTCTGTGCCCACACTGGAGTAAAGATGTTTACAAAATGGGAGCCTGGCCCGCCCATGCTGAGTGGCTTAGTTAAACTTCTCAAGTTGACACAATATGTCAGCCATAGCTAGTATAGTTCCTAAAGAGCTAGACATATTTATATGGAAGACATGGAGCTTTCCCCTGTAATATTTTTGGGTTTCAAACAATTTCACTGGCCTATTTAAGATTCTTAAAAAGTAAGCAAGGTAAAATTTACATTTCTCTATCCTGTGAGTTCAGAACCCAAAATATGGTTCTCCTAAGGATGCTACTCTTGAGGTCTCTCCACCCATGTAATGACATCTCTACCCTCATCCTAAGCCTCAGCCTGCCCCAGGCAGTGTGTATACCTGGCTCTCTAAAGAGCCGTCTTCTATAAAAATCCTCTTGCAAGCATGTAGTATAAAATGGACCACCTTTCATCTCCCAGAACAGCAGCTATAATCTTGTTGACACCACGCCTGGTGTGCCTGGGCAGAGCCACCCATCAAGCTGTCCCAATAGCTTCAAGCACTCCATACCCTCTTCCCTGGCCTTACTTGTTCATATGAAAACATTTTCGTCATCATTCAAACATATAATCAATGATTTTAAAGAAAAACTAACTGCAGTATCGGGTCCTACCAATTAAAAAAAACCTAAGATGAGCGGATAATATTTTCTAATATCATTTCTTCCCAATATTTGCCCTAGAGGGTCAAGAGAGCCCTACAGTGTATGATTTAGAACAAGTGACAGACTTTCATTCAAACTTGAGTTTGGCCTCATCTGTTTCCTGCATGCTTGAAGCTTGAGCAAGTTAGTGTTTTTTTCCAAACTTGTTGGCCTTAAATTTCCTTATCTGTAGGCAGGGACCCAAATTCCACCTAACAAGTTTATTGTTAAGATTAAACAAAATGCCATATGCTATGTATTTAGCAGATGGCTCAAACATAGTAGATAATTAAGCTACAGACATCATTTACCCTGCTTTCTCTGCTTGCAGCATGTTTCTAAATGATCTTCCTCACTTTGAACATCCAGAGTTCCTCATAAAGGTCACCCCTTCCCTTCTTGGGCCTCACTGACCCCATAGGTGTGCTGAGCCTTATGCAGAGGAAGAAGAGGCCAGCAGGGAGGCCTCACCCTGCCTGAAGAGGAGTGCACAGGATGGACAGTGTTGGAGCACAGTTAGCAATGGCAGCTCTGCCTTGTTTGACCCAATCATAGTCCTGAGAGCACCTGGAAGATTCAGATGGGTTCAGCTGATAGGATGGCCCTGGTACAGCATCCAGAGTGTGATTAGCAACCCTCCTGGGGTTCTTCCCACAGCATCGAGCCTGCTGTCCTATTCACCCTTTAAGGCCACTCCTGACCTCAGGCTGCAGCTTCTGAAATACCTGAAACCAGCTGGCCTGTGCTCATGTGTGTATTTCTTGAGCTGCCAAAATCAAACAACATGATTTGGAAGGTAAAAAACAGCAATGTTTTCTATCACAGGGACTGAGGTTGGAAGTCTAGATAAAGATGTAAACAGGGCTTATCCCCTGCCTCCTCCAGCTTCCAGTGGTTGCCAGTGCTCCTTGGTTGCAGCTGCAGCTATATCAAGTCAGAGGTACATCTAGGATTGGGGGATAGCCCACAGTTTACAAGCAAGGACAGCTTTAACACCATTACAGCACCCTGAAAAACCCATCCCCACAGAGCCCTCTCTCAGAGAGGAAACAGAAAGATATACTTCCATAGAAATTCTAGAAACCAGGCTTATTTTCAGAACTTTGCTTCTCAGAAATTAATAATTTTTGCACCTTAAACTTTAGACTTTTTTGGAGTTCATAGACTATACTGGAGATGAGCTTGATGGAATATATTTCCTAACATTACTGAGTTAAAGAGTGTCCAGTCAAAATTCATTCCCGCTGAACCTGTGAGAGTGACCTTATTTGGAAACACAGACTTTGCAGATATAATTAAGATGAGATCATATTGGATTAGGGTGAGTCTCATCCCACGATTGGCCATACCGGGCCATGTAAAGAGGCAGAGATACTGTATTGGTTAGGTTTCTCTAGAGGCACAAAGATACATATTTGGTGTGATCACAAAATATGGTAAATATGTTATAGTAAAAGATACATAATCTCCCAATAGAAATACTGTCCCAGCTTCAAACATACCCCATCTCTCTTGCCATTCTTTGAAGCAGTTTTGGAAGTCCTCCTTCAGGTCTTTAATTGTGCTACCATGGCTGCCTCAATGTGTTGAGTTGATTCAAAATGTTACCTACATGTTCATTTAAGAGCCAGAAGTCACACTGTGCAAACTCAGATGAATAAGGTGGATAAAGACACATGACAATGTTCTTGTGAGCCTGTCTTTCTGTTAGATGGCATGTGGCAGTAACATTCACTGTTGAATGAAAACTTGAAAGAAAACTTCAGAACTTCTTCATAAAGTGGAAAGAATGATAGAATAAATGTGTTTGAAGTGAAGGTGATTATTGGTAGTGTGCTTTTATTATAATACATTTTAAAAATTTGAACATCCATTCATTGTATACTTTACTGTGTGTATGTAACTACGCAAGGGGCTTTTCTACAAGTAGTGCGCAATCTGCCCTGGATGTATGAGCTGGAGAGCCAGAGGATCTAGTAACTGCTCAGTCTGAGGAGTTAAGTCACAGAAGGAGGGACTAAAGATGCAGCACCAGTCCAAGACTGACATCTAAGAACTCTCTGAAGAGTCACTGGTATGAGTTCGAGTTGAAAAGCTGAAGAAGTTGAGTCTAAAGTCTGCAGGTAATAACAGCAGCAAAAATGCACCCACTCAAGCTGAGTGGAACTTTTAAAATGTAGGCCAACTTCTTTCTTCTTCTCTTTTCATTCCATTCGGGCTGCAAGCCTGTTGAACAGTGCCTCCCACAAGTGAGCGGGTCTTCCCCTACTCAGTTTGCTGTCTGATGCCAATTGTGCCTGGAAATATCTCTCCTTCCCACACACACAGATACATCTAGAGGCGTGCTTTATTGATTTTCTTGGCATCTCTTAACCCAGTCAAATTAACAATATTAACCATCATAGAGACAGAGTGAAAGGGGCCATGTGACAATGGATAAAGAAATAGGATGTTGTCTACTTTGTGGATCATCCAAAATTGCTCAAACTGTAGTGAGGCTAGGATTTAAAAGTTTCAGAGGTTTGTATTCCACTAGTAATTTTAATGAAACTTCATTTCAAAAATCATACAATTAATGTACATATAATCATTGTATTGATAAACTATACCTTTAAGACATAGGACAGTAACAGTGAATCAAATTATATATAATGCAATTTTTGTCATAATCTACTAGGTGACTTGAAATCTATAAAAGATGTTATAATTAGTTCAGTTTTCCCCTTAAACTTGAGGTTCACATTTATATTGGCTTTCTATTGCTGACCTACTAAATAACTATGGACTTAGCTCAAACTGATACAAGTGTATTATCTGAATGGTTCTGAGTAGTTTGAAATGGGTCTTCTGTGGTATCAGCAGGGATTAGGGACTTTTCTTCCTGGAGATTTTGGAGACCATCAGTTTCTTGTCCACTTCCAGCCTCTATATCCCTGGGCCCATGGCTTCAACTTCAGAGTGTATTACGATCACCTTTTTCTGGATTGTCACATTGCATTTACTTGCCTTTGACCCATTTGCTTTTCTCTTACAAGTACCTTTGTGATTATATTTGGCCCATTTAGATAATGCAGGATAATTGTTACATCTAAGATCTTAATCACATCAGCAAAATTATGGCTACCTTGTAAGGTCCAATATTCACAATTTCTGGTGATATTTTGGGCAAGCCATGTCCACAACATCCTTTTAAACTAGAAAAAGCAATTTAGGCCTGGGAATTTATCTCAGTGGCATAAGCACCTGTCTGACAAACATGAGGATTTGAGTTTGATTCCTGGTACCAAAAGAAAAGAAAAGAAAAAAACAATTTACCATTTTAAGATTTTAAAATATATCACATTTACATTACTTATCATTGCCTTTGGAGCCTGTACAGGAACTTCACTCTAATTGAAGTTTTAGGAACTTTACTCAGGTGACCCTGATAACTGTATAGTGAAAAAGTGATTGACACTTTTGAATAAATGTTTTATCTGTTTATTGACCCATGATTATTGGTGGCATTAATCAGCTTCCTGTTACTGTGATGAAATACCTGAAGCAAAAATAATTTAAAGGAGGAAGGATTTACTTTGACTCGTGGTCTGAGAGGTTTCACTCTCTGGTCAACTGATTCCATTGCTTTTAGGTGTATAGTAAAGCAGAAACATTCAGGTAAAAGAGTATGGTAGAGTAAAACTGCTTACCTCAAAACAGCCAGGAAGCAAAGAGATCAAGGAAAGGACTGGACAAGATATACCCTTTGGGAACATCCCTAGTCACTCACTTTTTACAACCAGGCCTGCCTTACAAACTTCTGGCATCTCCCAATAATGCCAGCACAGCGCAGATCCATCAATGGATCCGTTCATTGTGAGTCAGAGTCCTAACAATCCACTGGCTTCCTAAGAGGCTCAGTTCTGAACATTGCTCTGTTGAACACCAAGCCTTCAACATGGGGGAGAGGGAGAGGGAGAGAGTGCTCCAGACATCTGATCTCACCCCACAGCAGCAGCAGCAGCACCAAGTCATAATGGTGATGTTATAAAAAATACTTGATGATACCTTGTTTTCTGACTATTTGACTCTTCTTAAAACACAGAGATGAGTCTGATAATTGCAGATGCTTTGAAGGAGAAATTCTCAGCAAGGACACACACATTTAAGCTACTGCTCTGACTGTCCAAGCAAGAATGAAGGCTTCTCTGGTTTGGTCTCTAACCTGATTCTTAAAGACTTGGCAGATTCATTTTATAGTCAAGAGGGTAGTGCCATTTTATAGGGACCGTGCAACAATAGTTCAAGGTGGATGTTTGACCTTGCTAAACATCTGTTAAAAACTGATGGCTGCTTTAGTTACCTGCACTCTTAAGTATTGAATGACTTATCTCTAAGCTACAGAGCCTGTGTCTTTCTTTGGGAAAAGTCTCTGTTGGAATCCCTAGGATACTGCTTACTAAGTGTACAATTTTTAGAGTTACTTAGTTCTCTAAGCCTTTGTTTGTCACTTTTATAGAACAGAAACAATAACCTTACCTTCAGAAGATTTTGAGTAAAGACTGCACAAGATAAGGTATAAGGCATTTTGCTCAGTAACTGGCCAATAGGAACCTCTTACATTGTATCTAATTTGATTTGTAATTTTATGAATGATTTGTGAAGAAATAGGTAAGCAGAATTTTCATTTGGGCACTTAAAAAGATTCTAATTTAAAAAGCAATTTAAAAAATCTCATTAATCTTTTTAAAGGAATATCTTTACTTATATCAGATAATACATATTAGCTCATCTGAGCTATTCAATAATTATACACACTTCATACTGCCATGTTGTACAGGATATATATATATATATATATATATATATATATATATATATTGCAACTTAGAAAGATATTTGGAAGTGAAAAGAGGATTTCAGGATTTCAAAACCAATGAATGGGTAAAGCTTAGAATGGTCACTGTGAACAAATGGGCATACTTTGTGGTGCAGCAGGGAATGAAATGAGGGCACGTGGGGAGGACATTTGCACCGTGGCTGCTCCCAGAGGTAGTAGAGTGAGAAGCAGGCTGGCATGAGCCTGCGGGGACCGGAGCATCCTAATTGATCAGACCCACTATGGACTTCATCACCAGAGCAGGAAGGCATGCATCATTTTTGAAAGTAAACCAAATCTTGGGGCTTGTTAATGAGTCATACATTTAAGACCCACACATCAGTCCAAACAATGCTTCATTCTAAAGCAGGGAGTGCCTTTAAAAAAAACAAAAGAAACAATTTTAAAAATTATTTTATGCACAACAAAAATCATTCAGCATGCATTTCAGAATCCAGCCTACTGGTGTTCAGAGTGAAGTTGTTCTGAACACTTCTGAGTACTTGAACTATAAATTTCGCGTTCAGACGACTGGATTATAGACATCAAGCTGACTCTGAGCAGTCAAGTAAGATGCTGTACAGAAACTGAGATTTCATCTGGAAGTTTTCTTACAGCTGTTCCTTGCCCCTTTCCGGTTTAGGACTTCAGCAGGTCTCCCAGCAAAGCCAGGATCTCTGAAGAGCAGGCAGACAGATTGCAGTGCCGTTTAGTCTCCAGGCAATTCTCCCTGGGCCATTAGGATCATTTGCAGAATTTCTGCTCCATGACGCACAGAAGTTTGGCAGCAAACCTTAAAGAGAACTAGAGCCTGTTGGTTTTTAACCATTGAAGACTCCAAATAGTAATATCTCATGCAGCAATGATTTCTAGCTTTGGAAAGAAAAAGAATCTCATAGAAAATATTTGGGAATATTGTTGTCTTGTCCTTTGCTAACAGAACTCTGGTTTCTGTGTTTTTCCACTCTCAGGATTAATCAGCATAAACAGCCATGGCAAGGAGGCTTTCCCCCACTTTTGTTCACTTTCTCAGTTTCCTGAGAGTGGTAGGTGTTTGTGGCTTCAATTTAAGTATTTATTTCACAACATTAGGCTTCCTTAGAATGACAGAGGCGAATTAGTCTCCAGATTACACTGACATGTGTCCTTACTTAAACAGGCTGGCAGTAACTGAAGTAATCCATGTTTAGATTTTCTTCTTTCCGCATTTGATAATATCTACAATGAATTAGAGGACTTAGGTTTTGTTTTTCCCCCCAGGAGTAAACATATTCGTTCCAGAACAGAGCCCTCTCTTGCTGGTCTTACGCCCCCAAGGAAGGCAGACTGAGTTTAATTAGTCCCAAAGCCCCAGAACATCTCCTGAAACTTGGCACAGAACAGACACACATCATAGATGCTGATGGTGTTAATTAATTCATGAGTTCCTAAACCACTTTCAAATGTGAGAGTCATTTAAATTCTGATAGTGGCGGCTGCATACATTTGCCTCATGTTAGCCATAGAGGGATTTTTCTGCTACACAAGGCTGTGGAAGGAGTCCTGGGCCTGATGTCAGGAGTGCCACATCTCAACCTCTTCTGTCCTGTAGAGTTGTGTCCACATATATGAGGCACTTAAAAACCTTGAAGAGAAGGCAGAGCAATCCTTAAACATTTTATGGATTAAATATTCTGGTTGAAATAAAGCATCAAAGGAAAATAGAGCCTAGTAGAAATCAACAATAAAAATCTGGAGATGTAGCTCAGTGGTAGAGCATAGGTCCAGTATGCCTGAAGCCCTACCTCCAATTCCCAGTACTAAAAAGAAGTAAAACAAAACAAAACAAAATCTTAGTGCATTACCTTGGTTCTGGTAAGAATAGATACAGAAAAAGGACCAAATATGAGTTTCAGGAAGGTATGAAAGTTGGAGCTGTGCAGAACTTACAACCTGAATGTTTTCCTGAGGAAAAGTGTGTAAGATGAACAGCTTTACCCTGAGTTGGCACTCAACACTTTGATACTTTGGGAGATGAAAAGGTAAATTCCCTGGAAAGCTTTAAAACTATACTTAAAACCTATCAAATATCCCAACAGAAGCATAAATTATTGATCATTCATTGTATACCAGGTGCAGGTTAGGCAGAACTGGCTATGAAGATGATAAAAAATACACAACTCAAGTGGCATTTCTGTGATTTCCTTATACAGATCTCAGGATGTAGAGTACATTACGATCGGCCCAAATGAAGCACAGAATTCAATTGCTTCAACTGTGTGAATGACTCAGAGGGAAATGACACAGAGCCGCCTGCCACCTGTCCTGACACCACCCTTGACATAGGGCAGCCAAATGCAGGAGTATTTCCTAAAACAATGGTTTGGAAGAATTGTAGGGGAGAGACAGAAGGAGAGGGAGAGGGAGAGAGCATGCCAGACGGCTGATCTCACCCCACAGCAGCAGCAGCAGCAGCAGCAGCAAAACCTCAAGCACCTCTGGGTAATAGCAGTCCCTCACCTTTTTGTACTAATCTGAAAAATTCTACGCATTACCTCGCTTCAAATATATTTTTCTACTTTCTGCTCTTCTCTAGAAGCTGAAATATTAACTGAAATATCAAGGTCCCTACAGATCTAGTGCCCTTTCCTGGACTGTCTTTTGTCCCATTTTGACCTCTGGGGAAATGAGAAGACAGTTACAAGCAGCCTTTGGGAATTTGGAGTCTGCTTCCAGGGAGAAGTTTGACATCCCAGTGCAGACCAAATGCGTCAGCCTTGATCTCAGACATACCACTGAGGGTTTGATGGAATTTTTATGGACTTGAAATCTATTTTACTTTTTGACTCCACATCCCAATTTCACTCTAGAATACTTTAGACTGTGCAGATCTTGGTAAATAGTATTGAAAGGACACATAAAATGGATATTATTTAATGTTTATCACTGCACAATCATTTGCATAAAATTTATTGACTTAAACATTACCTTGTAGCCATTCAATGATAATTTCTAAAATATCAGTTTTTTGTAAAAAACAACAGCATCATTCTTGTCTCTCACAAAAGAAGAAATTAATTCACACAATAAATTCATATCATCATTAGCATGTCTCTGGGGACAGACCTCACATCTGAGAACCAAGCTAATGTACCCTGCTTACTCTTGCTGGATAATTTTAAAATAAGTTATTTTACTTCATGTAAATTTCTTGCTCCCAAGGAAAAGACTTTATATTTTTGTCAGAAGCTAAGTAGGCTTAGTATTTATGACTCCCAATCTGAGTCTCCTCTCTTATTAAACAGATTTGATAAAGACGAAAAATATTTCAGCACAGTGTTCACTGTGAAGCTACAAAGTCTGTATGTGAGGTGTGATTCTTTTAAGATTTTTATCAGCCATCCCTCGAGCAAGGATGAGCTCTGGCTGTTTTTATTTTCTGGCTGGTTGGCCACTGCCAGAATATCCTGTGATGCTTCATTTTCTCACAAAATACTGTTTGCCACGACTGAGGGAAGGAAGCTACAGCCTCATTCCCTTGGGGAAAGGTGGGAATAATAGGAACTTGTATTTGTATGATGTTTTCCATTTATGGAAGAAGAATTTTCATCAGAATTCTTAGCAGCCTTTAAACATGCACACACTTTGAATTCCTGAATGATTATTATTTTAAAACATGAGACTGAATGGTTTATTTCAGATATTTATACATTTTCCTTCATAGTATCCGTTTCATTGAATTGTTGAGCAATGTAAAAAAGCAAAAAAAAAATACAATAAAACAAAATAAAAACCTTACTTTTATCATTAAAGAGCATTTTTGTATCCAATGTTAAAAAAATCCTTTACAACTTTAAAAGCACGACTTGATAGGGAGAATTTTACATCAAATTCAAACACTGGCTTTGATCCCAAATAAGTTTGTTTGCTTGTTTTAAGTTAATGCAATGCTTTAAACACATAAGTAAAGGCTCTCTGTAATCCAAAGTCTGATTTATAAATGAGGTCAGCAGTGGTTTGCACTCTTGGAGTGGAAGGAAGGAAAATTAAAGGAAACTATCACTTTCTGATTCATAGTATGAGATGGCAAATAAATTAGGACCATTTCAAAGATGTTGAAAAGTAGACGGAGAGGGTGAGAGCCCATCCTGCAGCCCAAGCTCTGGAGCCAGAGACCACGAAGGCAGAGCTGCCAACTGCAGTGGTGCCCTTCAGCTTCACACGAGGTCCCTGAGACATTATTTAGTTTCAGATGCGTTGGAGACTCCTTATTTGAAGCATTCTAAGAATTGGTGGTTGAAGGACAGAGATTTAAAGCAAAGAATATTTTGACACCATTTTTCCTTGAGTATCAATTCAGACTAGAGACTTGTTATTCAGCACTGATATTGGAAGCCCAAGAAGATACAATTGCCAGAGGAGCAGGTCTGCCCAGGTGAGGCTAGGTAAGGAGAAAAAGTTACTCCATACGAAGGAGAAGTCTTCTGGTTTCCATTGTAAGAAGAAGTGGATGCATTTGCTTCTTTCTCCTTATTGGCAATTCCTGCATCAGTGTTAAGCTTGGTTCAGCCTTGAAGATCCAACTCTGGAACACTTTCTGCTAGAGGAGGGAGGACTGTCCCACGGGGAGGTACTGGCCCTGACTGTGACAACCAACTCTGAACAGTAGCATGTATGTTTCTTGATCCCTGCTATTTTGTAGTTCGAGAATGCAAACCTCTGCTCCCAGAAAGAGCTGTTGTCAATATTTGGAGATTAAATGTTATCCCTCTCCCTCTTGGTGAAGTCACAGGTCTCCTTGTACTGCATCCAGGGCCTGTTTTCTCCCCTACCCACACTAACCCATTGCTGGGGCCAAAGGAATAAATGTACCTGTGGTCTCTTGGTACTGGGCCAGCTCACCCTGAAATTCAAGTGGGTGCAATGCTTCCTGCACTGTGCGATGGAGCTTGACACGATGTCTGCAAAGGGAGGATAGTGATAAAGAGGTGCCCATACGTGTCCCCTGTCCTCATTAGAGTGCTCAGTGATCCATGAGCTAGGGAGCTGCTCAAGAAGAGTAAAACTCATCATGGAGCGACAGCAGGTCTAAATTTCCTGACACCCAAAGGAGCTCCTTGCAGCAGGTCAGTGAACAGAGTACCCATTGGTAGATTTTCTGGGCACAGGATGAGTATCCCTGATTCAAAACTCCAGAACAGAAATGTTTTGATTTCAGATTTTATTTGTATTTCAATATATTTGTGTAGACGTAACGAAGTATTTTGGAGATGGAGCTCCCATCTAA
Source organism: Cavia porcellus (assembly GCF_034190915.1). Classification (NCBI taxonomy): domain Eukaryota; kingdom Metazoa; phylum Chordata; class Mammalia; order Rodentia; family Caviidae; genus Cavia; species Cavia porcellus. Next base: position 37,142,955 of record NW_026947505.1, read on the forward strand.
ACACAAAATTCACTAATGTTTCATATTTGCCTTACACACATAGCCTGGAGGCAATTTTATATGATATTTTTAATGTACCTGCATTTTGACTGTGTCCCATGACATGGAGTCAGGTACATGATTTTCCTCCTGTGCTGTCAGGTTGACTCTCAGAAAGCTTCAGATTTTGGATTTTTAGATTAGGAATGTTTAATCTATATTGATTTTAAAACAAAGGAGAAATGTTTTACTCGCCTTCTTTTATTAAGTGTGTGGGGTCATAGACTATTACAAATCAAATATGCAATTGAAAATATAATAAGATGATTAATGGAATTAAGAAGACATTGATACAATAGAAATTACTCCATGAAGTTCTTTCATAAATTCCACCTGCTCTGGAGTCACCCTCCTCGGAGACCTTGTAAGGGCAGGAACATAGCAAATTGGACACAGGTGTGCAAGGCACCATCCTAAGTTCTAGGCAACACTGTGGACATCCAGCCTCTATGCCATCTCTAGCACAGTGCTGTGAATCCACTGGGAGCTTTCACCAAGTCACACTCTGTCTAGCTGACGTTTCCTAAAAACATCACCTTTGGCTATGCGTCTCGCAGCCCTCTTGGGAAGCTCTCACTCTGTAACCAGCAGGGCACCAAGTCCTCCCCAGAATCCAGTTCACCCTCTCCGGGAGCTTTTTACAGCCCCAGTAGTCATCCTGGAGTTGGCTCTCGGGCCTGTGTTTTCACTCTTCCCAACACTCACTCTGCCTAAAGCAACCACAGCTTGCTGCTTCACCCAGCCGGCAGGGCCCACATTAGCACACAGGGAGGCTGCCTGGCTTCCTTGCTGCTTCTCCCTGGCTGGTAGAGCCTCTGCTGGCCCATGGGGAGGAGCCTCTGAACAGCCTCCCTGGAAGAGGCCCTGTGGGTTGGAGGAAAAACAACAAAGAAGCCACCTCTGCCTCTCGCTCCCCCTCCCCATAAGCCACTGGCCATGACGCAGACTGAGAGGATAATAACTGAAATAGGGAAGTAACCCGACATTTATGTTGTTTGATTGACTTTGCAGGTCTGGGGCCAGTGGTCTGGGTAACTATTCAGAGTTTAACAATATGTAACATGGTAATGATTGTGGATTTCCTATTGTCCTATTATTGTTTTTTTGTTGTTGCTGTTTCATTGTACTGTTCTGTTTTACTCCCTTTAAAATAAAAAATATATATAAAGAAAGAAAATGTCTATAGCTCCTCCACCACCTAAAATGTTGCAACATGACTTCTTGCTCCTCCAGTTTCTTGGTCCCTCCGATGCAGCCTTTCCAAACCTGTCCTCTTCTAATCCTCTCAAAGTGACCTCCGTGGGGGCACTCTCTTGGAGCAAGTGTCATCAACCCTAGGGAGGGCTGAGGTCTTCTCCCTCCTTCTGTCTCCTCTCTCTGCACCCATCTGGCCAGGTACATTAGGTCCTAAGTTCCCAGGTAATCCTCTATGATGACCACTGCCTCTCTACTTCATCTTCAAAACATTGTAGCTCTTCTTCCGTATTCTAGCTTTAAAACCCACGCACACACTTTAAAGCATGCTGAATTTATCAAGACAGTCACAAGCATCAATACCATAACCCTTTGGTAATCCCTGGTCATGGTTTCACTCCCCTGAATGGTACCACAGAGGTCATATTATATGGTGGTCTTTTCCTGTCACATCACATCCTACTAGGAGTGATTTCCTCTTCTCCATTTGACCTTTTCCATAGTCATCTAACATTCTTGCACAATCTGTTTAATCATTTTCTTGTTTGGGAATGTTTATACTTTTGCTATTGTCAGAAATGTGGTGAACAACTTTCTACATAAATGTTTGTCTGCATCTTGGCTTTTGGGGCTAAATTCCTAGAAATAAAATTAATAGACGAAAGTGAATAAATGTCCTAAGTGGTCAACATTTACTGTGGCTTTGGTAGAAAGTGAAGTCAGTTTCCTTGACTGGTCTCTCATGGATTCCAGGCTCCTCTGTGAAGCCCTTTGCTTATATATAATGTTCTGTGTTAAGCCGCAGGGTGGGAAAGCTAGTTCTTTCATGTTTCAGTTCTTGACAAATAATGTCAACACTTTATTATCTAATTTGATATTTGTTCTAGTTATTTTTGCCCTCTACCCAACTGGCTCATGTTGGAGCTAGAGTACTGTGTTGAACACAGTACAGGATTGGGGCACAGAATCTCTATGTCCTATTTGTAGGAAATATATTTTTCCTAATTAATTCTCTGCCTTTCTTTTCATTTATGGTCTCCCCCTCCTCGGGTACAATAGCACATCATTTTGTTAAAGTTCCTTATATTCTTTGTTCACAAACTCAAAGATCATAGGAAGACTTTAAAGTATTTTGTGGAGGGTAGAGGAGAAAATTGAACCTAGGGCCTTCATACTGAACTGTATCCCCTGCCCATTTTTCAATTTTTAAAAATTTTGATATTGAACATCAAAGTCATTAAGTTGTTCCAGCTGGGATCCAACTCACTACCACACCCATCAGCCTCTCAGCATAGTGGGATTACAGATGGGCTCCATCACACCCAGCTTGTAGGTAGTACGGTTAGATTTTCTTCTGAAAAACATTGCTCAGTACTGTGCAGAGCGAGCTGGAGGTGTTAAGCACAGGTTCAGAGGACACAGTGAGAAGGCTCATTAGTGGCAGTAGAATAGGTGGGCTCTCTGGGCAGGGCACACAGCTCCCCTTCACTCCAGCTGTGACATTTGCTCTCCTCACCCTGTGTGGTTCCTTTTGTTTTTGATGGCCAGCTCTGGTGAGACTGCTGTGGCCCCAACATGGGTAACACAGCCACACTCCACATGACTACATTTTGGTCCATTGGTTGAGAGCCTATGGCCACCTATTCATTCACATTTCAAGTTTGTCTTCAACAATGGCATTCACAAAAGTTCATAGTATATGGGTAAGCCTGTAAACACCCACATTTTTGCAGCCTGTCATTTATCTGGACATATGGTAAGAGCTATGATAGTAGGTAATCATCATGTCATCTGTGCTGAATTTCATTATTGACCCATAGCAAGGCATGTTATCAATCAGTTCCATAGAATGACACAATTGTGAAATATAAATAAGAATTTAAAAATTAACAGTAAAAAATTATAAATCAGAAAAAACAAGTGAAAGGAAAGATAGCAAACAAACACACCGTCCTGCATTAAGCAGCTGGTATACTGTTTCAAGTGATGTTCCACACATGGGTGCAATGTAGAGGGCAGACATACAGATGCCAGGGCCGAATGCCCACCTTTCCAGGGTAAGAAAACTGCTTCCACGTGAGACTTCATTTCAGGCTCACTGAGGAAGAAAGAGCACTCCTGCTACGTCCAGGCATACTGTGTGTGAGCTTCAGAATACTGCCTCTCAGGAGGCCTGTGGCAGTCTCTTTCACATCACTGGGAATCAATGCCTGATACCTGCAGTTTAAAGGAGGAGAGATTTAGTTTGGCTTATAGCTTCAGAGGATTCAGTTCACGGAGAGACTCCAAGGGAGAAAGAGCAAAGTGGACAAGCCTGGGCGGAAGAAAGCTGCTCAATGTATGGCAGCCAGAAATAAGATAAAGAAGCGAAGAGCTGGGAACGAGAATTACACTGCTAGTAGTCTGCCTCTAACTAGGCCCCACCTGATAGCACATTCGGCTATGAAATCATCAGTGAGTAAAGCCACTGGTGAATATAGTGCCCCATGACCAATCATCTTCCATACACCTGAGGCATTTGCAGTACATTTTAGATTGAAACCACAATAGAGCCCCCTTTTGAAGGCTGAGAGTATCAAAAATCAAAGCAAAGTGCAAGAGAAGACTGGGAACCTTTGAATGAGGTCCCAGAATGCAGCATGGTGTTCCTGAAGATCCCATAGCTACTCCTGGAGGCCACCATCTCCCCAGACATGACCTGTGTTTACTTCTGTTGTGGACAAATGGCTCAGTCCTTTCGAACCCTAGATTTGTTTGTCACTGAAGGTATTTTAGAGATTGCTCTGGGCTGCTAGAGTTTGGGATTGGTGAGTTGAAGTTCATGTGTGTGGCTGAGCCACTGGGTTGTGTCCCATCAGAATGCACAGCTCACACTGGGTATGGGAGAGGCAGCTGCTCTGCTGCTGGCAAGGCTGGGGTGCTGTCCTGAGGTCCTCAGCGTCTTGCTTATTGCATTCTTGGCCCCTTTCAGTACGAAGCTCGCTGTGTTGGCCTCACTGCATCCTTCAGCTTTGAAGCGTGGCTCAGGGATGCCCTCAGGATGCCCTCAGACTCCCCATATACTATCCCCAGGATGCCAGCTGGGCCCCAATATCACTCCTCCAGTGCCATGCCCCGCCCTCTTTCTGGTATTACACAGCCTATGAACTTGGGAGTGCAAACAGCAAGCAATATAATCACAGGCTGGCTGAGGGAACTCACTGGATTGCTTTCAAGTGCTCTGGGGAAATTTTAAAATATGAAATCATTTGTCTAAGTTCAGAAGGAATGATATTTGTCTGGTCACCCTCTTATTCTTTGCTGTCACAGTTCCTGTCTGTGGGGTTCATAGGGATGGGCGACTAGGGAAGCCCAAGTGGCTTCATGCAGTGGCCAACATCAAGAAACCTAGTGGCACATGCCTGTAATCTCAGCTCTCAGGAGGCTGAGGCAGGAGGATTGTTAAGAGTTCAAGACCAGTCTGGGCTACAAAGTGAGCTTAAGGCCAGCCTGAACTGCACAGTGAGACTCTGTCTCAAAACAACAACAACAAAAAGAAAAGAAAAGAAAAGAATAAGAGGAGGAGGAGGAGGAGGTCTGGACTATACATTATTGAGCAAAATGTGGAGAGCTGGATAGGGGGAGGTGGTACAGACATCACCATCCCCTTTATGACCTAAAAACTAAAATTTGTAATAGTTAAATATTTTTTAAAGGTAATGTTTCATTTTTCTTCCTAGAATGTATTTCTAGACGATCTCTGACTTCTGTTCATTTGTCCACATGTAATGCATCATTTTCTTTTCTGCCTTTACAACTGCAACAATTTTCTGTGACAAATTTAAATTTCACCTTCGGTGTGATGGAGTTTTCCCTGTCTTCAACCCTCAAAGTAATGTCCAGAAAGGGTTACAAAGAAGCTTTGTTGGTTCTTTGCAGTATTTCCTGTGAGATCTGGGTTTTGTTCATGAAGTTCTTGCCTATGCCCATGTCTTCAAGATTTCTACCTGTTTGTCTTCTAGTAGATTTAGTGTTTCTGTTTTACTATTTAGATCTTTCATGTATTTTGATTCTGGTTTAGTGCATGATGATAAGCATGGGTCTAGTTTTAGTCTTTGGTATGCAGAAAGACAATTTTTCCAGCACCATTTATTAAGGAAACTATCTTTCTTCCAGTGAACATGTTTGGTTCCATTTTCAAAGATAAGTTGACTGAGTGTGTTTGGAATTGTCTCTGTATCTTCTAGTCTGTTCCACTGATCCTCAGGTCTATGTTTTTCCTAGTGTCATACTGATTTTATCACAGTAACCTTGTAGTATAATTTCAAGTCAGGAACTATGAAACCCCCTGACTTGCCTTTGTTGCCCAGAGTTGCTTTTGTTGTTCAAGGTCTTTTACGGTTCCAAATGAATTTTAGAAGTGTTTTCTCTGGTGTTTTGACTAGGATTGCATTAAATATGTACAAAAATGTTGAGAATATGATCATCTTCACTGTGTTATTCTTCCTATCCAAGAGCAAGGGATATATTTCCATTTTCTGATATCCTCTTCAATCTCCTTTTTCAGAGCAGTATAATTTTCAATGCAGAGATCACTTACTTCCTTTACTAGACTGATTCCTGAGTATTTCATTTTGGGGGATGCTATTGTTAAGGGTGTTGTTTCCTAATTTCTCTTTCAGTAAGTTTGTTGTTTGTGTACAGGAATGCTATTGATTTTTGAAAGTTGACTTTGTGTCCAGCTACACTACTGAATTTGGTTATCAAATGTCATCTTATTAAAAAGCTTTTGCATAACCAAAGAAATCACCAACAGAGTTAAAAGACAACACACAAAGTGGGAAAACATTTTATCCAGTTGTCCCTCAGACAAAGTGCTTCTATCTAGAACATATAAAGAACTGAAAATAATCAGACCTCCAAATTCAAAGACCCAATCCAAAAATGAGCATCTAAGATGAACACACACTTCTCAGATACAGAAATACAAATGGCAAATAGGGAAAAAATTCAACATCATTGATTATTTGAGATTCACATTAAAATAATGCTGAGATTCTATCTCACTCCAAAAAAAATGGCTATTGTCAATAATTCAACCACTAACAAATGCTGGAGAAACTGTGGGAAAAAAGGAGCACTTCTCCACTGTTGATGGGAGTGCAGACTGGTGCAACTGCTATGGAAATCAGAATGGAGATCCCTGAAAAAACCAGGATTAGAGGTCCCACTTGACCAAGCTATTCCCCTTCTGGATATCTTTCCAGAGGAATCAAAAACATCATCCCACAGCAATGTGAGTGCACCCCTGTTTATAGTGGCACAATTTATAATAACTAAATCTTGGAAACAACCCAAATGTCTGTCAACCACGGAATGGACAAAATGTGGTTTTTTTATACAGCGGAGTACTACTGAGCCATAAGGAAAGATAAACTTGAGACATTTACAGACAAATGGATGCAACCTGACACCATACTCGTAAGTGAAATAAATCAGACTCACTTGTGTAAACATATTTTCTCCCTGTGAGAAACTGAAAGAATATACAAGGTCCAAAACGTACAATAGATATTGTGAAATGGGAAGAATCTGTTCAAAAAGAAAGAGAAACTAGGGTAGGGGAAAGGGAAAAGGAAAGGAAAGAAAAGGAGGAAAAACAACATAGTTATACTGCTAGTTTTTCTTAGTTCACTGAATAGAAAAGTTTGTTCTAAGTATTGTCAACTACTGTGACAATAACAATGGACTACGTATTAACTATTGTTATTCTTCTATTAGTTGTTATGAAATTTTGTTTAATTTTTTTTCCATGAAATAAAAAGAAGAAAGTCTTCTTGTCCTGGTAGTACTGGGGAATGACTGGGTAGTAAGGACTGGAAATGCACCTTATTAACCTTTGGGCTGTCCAAAGGCTGGGGAGGCTGGCACAGTGACATGGCCCATGGAAAGCACACATGTGGTTAACAAAACCATTTGTTGGGTAACACGTGGTCAGAGGAGGACAAACTCTCTTCAAGCAGGCCAGGTCACTTTAGATACAAGTATCTGCTGATATCTGATAGAACCAAGCCAATTGCACACCAACCGGCATGGAATGGTTCAGCAACTTTTTATACTTTGTATAACAGGATAACCAGCGCAAATTTCCCCCAAACCTAGATAACCTAAAGAATTTGAAGACCAACATGTCAAGCGTGTGAACGTGACAGCTAATGGAGGTTCAGGTAGAGACGAGGCAGGAAGCCGTGTGTTGTATGGAAACAAGAGTTGTTTTTCACTATCGATTTCTCTTATTTCAGTTTACCTGTTCACTTTCCTCCCCTTCTACACAGCGTATGTGTCCAACACAAGAAGACTGACCATCCAGATATAGTTAGTACTTTTGGTTTTTGCTTTTAAATTATCTTGTGGTATGTCTGGACCTGATTCAGATAAGTGAACATTATCAAGTATTTTTAATTATATTTGATTCTGAAAAACATAATGTTGATTCTTTAAAAATATTTCAACTATAGAGAACCAAATTATTGGCACTAGTTAACATATGCTGTCACAGAACCTTGATCTAGGGTTTCTAGATCTTGATCTAGTTAACATATGCTGTCAAAGAATCTCGATCTAGGGTTTCTAAGGGGACCTGGAAAGGATCTGTGTGGTGCTTCCTGTGCGTTCCAGAGCGCCACTTCCCAGGCTGACCAGCAGAGGGCACCTTCTCCCAACCCCGGTGTCTCCATTCTCCAAAGTACAGGGAAGAAAAGCAGGGAAAAGCAAATTCCCACTAGGAATTTATTTCCGAACAAGTTATATGTACAAGAAAAAGCATATAGCTGAAGTGAACTAGTTTTTCATGGTTTTCCAGTATCTGAGGAGAGCGCAGACTCCTCAGCTTTGATGATAAGAGAAGGAAAGGAAGTGGGCTTGGCTTTACTACAAATTCTTCTGCCAGCAGGGTCCAGGGATCCCGAGGGTCCCAGCTCACTTTCAGAAGGTGAGAAGGCCAAATGTTTTCTCACAGAAATGTGAAGGCGTCCTCTCCTTTTTCTGTGATGACGTTTGTGCTGATGACATACAGGAGGGGTAGGTAAGCATGGACTAGGGCTGGGCCCACCTGGTCACACCAGAGGAAAGGCGACTTTCCAGGCTCAGTGAAGAGCTTCCTCGGGGAGCAGCAAATACTGTCTGATCATCCTGCTGGCCTCTGACATTCACGTGGCCCATGGTGACCTTTCATGTGATACCTCTGTTGCTCTGAGTGACAGCAGGAGCGTCTGGATGGAGTGCCCTGGCATGCTGGCCACACCGCAGCAGGCCTCCCTTATAGCCCACAGGCTGGATGGGAGTTTTCCTGTTGCAAACCTCAGTGAGCCAACACTTCCCATGCCCGAGGGTTGCAGTAAGGCCAGGAGCAGCGAGAGATCCTCTTTCTCAGGAGCAAGGCAGAGAGCTCACGGTCAGTGGGCAGAGGAACACAGTCCGCAGAGTGGCTTCACCCTAGCTGTTGTGAAGTTGTCTCCCTGTGATTTGGGCATGGTATCAAAGCAGATTTCCACAATTTCCTGAGAAACTATTTAAAATTCTCCTCCCTCTTCTGGCTATGCCTCTGTGAAGCCGGACTGTCTTCCTGGCCTCAGAGCAGCACAGAGCTGTTCCACAGGATAGCGCAGGCCATGTGAAGAGCCATTGTCTTCTACAGAGCCATGCTTTGGGATTTGCAAGCTGGAAAGCAATATATTCTCCTTCCTAATGCTTTTCATGACAATGTGTTATGTATATTAACATGTGCTAGGTTTATTTGTTATTTTATATGAATTAATACATAGTCACAGAGTTGACAGCATTAATTTCTTCTATGGTTATTAACTATGCGTGAAACCCATATAAACAAAGCTCTTGATGTCCTTAGTAATCTTCAAGAACATAAAAGGGACTGAGAGACCAGGAGCGTGAGAGCAGGTGGTGAGCACATCAGTGGGGTGGCCAAAGCCTTAGGAGAATATGAGCCCCATTCCTGAGGTCGCTAAGGTCACCACAACCTGGCAGGGAAGCTGAGTTGGTGCCAAAGAGAATAAATGGAATCCTTAAAACCAAGAATCCAAACTCCAGAGTCCAAACTCCACAGGATCCAGGAAATCCACAAAAACCAGGGGAAGAGGTGAAGGGGTAGCAGCCAGTGAGGGCCAGACAAGGAAGAATGAAAGGAGCCACAACACAGGACATCATATGTTGTCTGGGATCACTCACAGAAGCCCACTCATTCACGTTTCTGGAAGTCTGAAGTCTGAGATCAAGGCAGGCAAGCTGTGTCTGTGGAGGCTGGGAGGGAGAATGCCAGGCCTCTTTTCCACTCTCTTTTAAAGGCTGGCCATATTTGGTGATGCTTGGCATGTAGATTTGTCACTCTGATCCTTGCCTTCATCTTCACATGGCATTTGTGTGTGAGTATGTGTGTCCCATGCCCCATTTCATAGGAACTTCCATCATACTGGGTTAGACTCCTCCCCTCCTCCAGGATGACCTCATCCTAACTAATTACTTCTGAAATGATTCTATTTCCAAGTAAATTCCCATTTTAATGCAAGCAATGCTAAGATTTCAATGTATGGACCTTGGAGAGGACACAATTCAACCCACCACAAGGCCTGAGGCACTTTTGGCATGGATGGGTTATGCTCCATTGGGTGACTTAATTCAGCACTCCCAGGGATCCCCAGGTGTTACAAGATGCAGAGAATTTTGTGTTTGTTTGATACCTGTGAGGAAGAGGTGTCTCCCCGTCACCCCTTGGCAGGACTCCCCCATTGCTCCTTGCCATCAGCAGACGCTCTCATTGGAATAGGCCAGTGCTATGTTTTGAATCTGAAATGCTCCTGAAAACTCATGTTCTAAGGACTTGGTTGATAGTTGATGGATGTGTGATCAGCAAAAACTCAAGGGACTGTGCACTAAAAGAGTCAAGGGACTGTGCACTAAAATCTCTTGATACCATGAAGCAAAGTAACTCGTTTTGCCTTTATATCAGGCATTTTGTCACAGTGACAGAAACCTGACTAACACTGCCATGCTTCATGGTGTTTATGGAGAAGTGGGGTTGGCCTGCTCAAAGTGACCACACACACAGTGAACAGGACAGTTCACTGGACACAGCCCAACCTACAGCTAATTTTGTTTTCATAGCAGAGAAATATCTGCCCAATGACTAGAGAAGGGTAAGCTGTGCAAAGTGATAACTACATCACTGTGGACCAGAGACTTAAAATAAGTCAATTAGTTACCAATAGTTGAAATTAGGACATTATAGGTAAATGTCTAGACTTCCATGCTCTCAGGGAAGTTGGATGCTCTGACCTCCCTGCTGATAATCAGCCAGATTGCTCAGGGGATCTCCTCTTCCCACACCTCCTTTCTTCCTGACAATGGAACTTAACAGAACTGGGTTGGGCAAGGAGGGGCTGGATGGTTCATGTTTGTTCCAAAATTACACTGAACCAGGACCATGAGTTCTGGAATGAAAGAGAACGTATTTCTTAGTAGGGAAAATTACCCCCAAGGACTTGACACCTGGTCTGCTTTCCTGGTTTCTAACATTTCTCTGAATTATCTGAGGCATCAGAATTGTGATGTCTGACTGCCGTACCTCGAGAGGGGGCCAGCTGATAGGGGACCAATTGTGACAGTAAGTTAAGAACACAGGGCATAGCTGCATGGAGAAAGGTATGCCAAAGCTTTGTTCTACAGGCATTTTATGAGACATTTAAAGATATTCTGTGTCTCTGTAGTGGAGACAACTGTGTCCAATAGACAAATTGTTATTCAAAGCAGTGACTGCAATACGAAAATAGAAAACAATGTGTGTTGTGAGCTCTAAACTAAAGCCAAGTAGGTCTTCCAGAGTTCCTGACATAGTATATGGGTAATTGTGGTTTGAATGAAAGTGATGTATTGATTTCCTACTGTGGCTATAATAAATTTCCCCACAGGTAGTAACTCGAACAACATAAATTTATTACCTTGCAGTTCTGGAGGTTAAAGTTCTCACTGGGTTAAAATGTAGCTGTCAACAGGGCTGGCTCCTTTGGCAAGCTTAGAGGGGAAACCCGTGTTCTTTCCTTCTTCAGCTTCGGGAGGTGGTTGCATTTCTCAGCTCAGGGTGCCTCCTTGGTTTGCAAAGCTGACAATGGCAGCTTTTCTTTTTCATATGGCAGAAATGCCCTCCCTGTTTCACTTAGAAGAATCTGCAAGACACAACTCTGCTGGATGACGCAGATATGTGACCAGCCCATCTTAATCCTAATTGCTGCTCTCCTTGCCACGTAAGGAACATATTCACTGACTTCAGGGATCAACATGTGGATACTTAGGGACTATTATTCTGCCTTAAGGTGTTTTATGGCCTTAGTTTGTGCAGACCCAAGGGAACATGGCTTGAAGCTCTACCAGGAGATGACTGTGAGCCCCATCCACTCTCATCTCCTGATATCACCCCAACATTGTATGCAATATGAGTCACCAGGAAAGTCTTAAAGGATGATTGTGAGCATTGTGTTTAAGGCTCTCCATGTAGATGCTTGGGTCACAAACTAAATGCCAGTCACATTATTTTGTAGTTGTAAGAGAGATATGGGGAGTTGGTCACAAAGAAGAAAGTGAGGTTTGGAGACCTGCTGTGCCATACCACTATTCCAGGGTGTGTGGCAGTGGAGGCTATGGACCCCACTACCTGGACCCTTGACCACTTCCACTGTGCCTCCTCCATAGAACTAATCCTGGAGACAATGGACCAGAAAACTTCTTAAAAGAAGAAACTGAGGAAATGACCATAAGGATGATCATATATACTGTAGAACTCATACACTTTAAAAATAAGGGAGTATGGTTTTATTTAAACAGCTTAATTTGTATAGTTTGCGTTATAGCCACAAGTTCCAAAGTCACTCAATCCTGTTTATGTTCTCCTTCAGGATGAATTTAGGACCCACTCATTCCTCACCACCCCACTGGTCTCAGGGATGCCCCTTTCCTTGGTTACTGCTGCGACTTCCCTCCCACAGTCTCTTTGTCCAGCCTTGAGCCTGGATCTCTTCTCGGCACAGCAGTTAAACACAAGCTGGAGAGAGAGAAAGGGTGCTCACTCCCAGGACACTACTGCATAAGTACCACCCCTGTTGACAGACAATGAAATGTCACACTCATCCCCAGCACAAACAGACAGTCCTGTTGTTTTTGTTACCACCATAGACACATCCTCCAAAGTACCACTGAATGAGCAACTCATCTGAGAAAATCCAGATAGATGGGTGGACAGGGAACATGGCTTGTGTCATGCACTCTCCTGGTCTCAGTACATAGGACAGCATATACAGGAAGGACTCCATGAGTTATTGTCTGAAAATGAGCCAGAAAAAGAAACAGCAGGTTCATTTGTGTTGATTTTCTGGCAAGGAAAGTTTATTTCCTGAACTTGAATCCCAGGAATAGGAGATAGAGATGTGATCACACAGAAAATGGGTGGAGGGCTTTGCAAACTTCATCTGGCAATGTGTGGTTGACCAGTGGCATCAATAAGGAGAAATAAGTTGCTAATTAGAGTAGCATATCTCTTCTGCAGAGTGCCTGAGACAGACACAGTTTTGACCCAACAGCTGAAACACAAATCCTGATTAATGCAGTAACATGTAACCAAAAGATTCAGTGAAATGAAACTGATATCTAGGTTCAGGCAAATTTGTTTAGATTTAAAGAAGCATGCTAATCCACATTTCAATGCTTCAGATTTGTTAACTTTTTTCTTATCTACTTAGAACTACAAAAGTCAGAAAATAAAAACAACCTAGAAAAAAATTTTCAAAAAAACCTGACCTTTTCTTTTAACTGTTGTCAAAAATAAACCCAAATGAAAAAAATATATATCCACTAGTTGACAGTATGGGATTTGGTTTGTTTTAAAGCAGGACATTTATTATGAGAAATTATATGAGAAACAGGCTTCTGTATTTGCTGCAGCTAATTGCATTTCAATCATTTTACACTTTTGTTTAGTTCATAGCACCCTGGCTTGACCACAGTCATCTTCTTAATTTTTTGGTTTTTTTTGATACACTTTAGTGCTGACTGGCTCATACTCTTCATTCAGTTCCTGAGTACATAAGCCAACGAGTTTTCACAAGTCTTTGTTGCTTTTGTGTTATTTGTACTACGTAGTCTAACAATGCCAGAGCATATTCTCATCACACAAATACATCCAGTGAATTAGAAGCCATCAGCTTTCAGTAATTTATATCCCTTGCATCAGTTTAATCACAGTGACTGTGTCAGCATAAAGAATGGCCTGGATTTTGTAGTCATCCTGACTGATGTTCACAGATTCTGCTCAGTGCTCCAGAACACACTGAGTGCCCCACTGTCCAGTGCCTACAGCCCAGTGCCCACAGCTTATTGACGATTGCCCAGTGTTCACAGCTTAGTGATGGTTGGCCAGTTATCACAGCACAGTGGTCATAACTTCCATCAAGCCCAGCATGCACAGCCCGATGTCCCCAGCCTGGTGATGAATGTCCAGTGCCCACAGCCTAGTGCTGAGAGCCAGGTAACCTGCACCTGTGTGTGGTGTCCTTGTCTCTATGTTTTCCAGCCCTTTGGAACCATCAACCACTTTTTAGGCACTCAACAGGAAGAAGTGATTTGAAGCACAACTAGCTCTGTCTACAATGATTAGATTTATATGGTAGAGTAAGAAATTAATTACTCATTTGGAAGACCCATCAAAACAGGGTGCTGTTGTTGGCAAAGGGCTCTGCCATCTGCTGAAATAAATTCACCAGCATATGTGTCCTAGAAGTTCATTGTATCTAAACCCAGGGACTCTAGCCATTGTGCACTCAGTTTGAACTTGACAGAAAATATTTCAGAAGTAGAAGCACCATTTAACATGTCTAAAGAGATCACAGAGAATTAGGAGAGAGTGTCTCAGGGTAACAGGACAGATCCTTCGGGCTGCAAGAAAGAAGGGCAGGAGGAACGCAGAGTCACTTGCCTCGCAGTGATGTGTGGCCTTCCCTCCTGATTCATGCAACACGCATCACTCCAAACTGCTCATCTTCTCTGCTTATATCCCACTTCCAAAGACTGCCTAAAAGGAGCAGCAGCGGCTCCCCACTTGCAGACTCTTAGGGGAGTTTTCTGTCCTTAGCATTGGAACTGTACCAAGAAACTGAGATGGGAAGCTTGGAAGGGAGACATCAAAGCAAGTCAACCCTAGCACCAAATGGGATACAACAGCTTCTAACTTGAAGTGTTTCCAGTGCCCTGAACACAGCTCACAACCCCCCTTGTGCCAGGTGGCAGGTTAGCCATAGCTGGTTTTTTTTTTTTTCCTTAAATTGCAAACAGAATAATTCACCACTTGGAGAGATTTCTCTTTTATGAACAGTTTTCTCAAGTGACACAACTTTGTTGACTTACTGTAACTGCATCACTTTTAAGCAGTTCTGGGTGGGGGCAGGGAATGGTAGCCATCGGCTACTATGGAAATTTGGCAGCTTCTTCTGAATTGATAAAGCATAGGGAATAAACCAGATCCATGTCCTAGAGATGTTCCCAGGCTTCTGGGAGAAATGATAGAACTTACCTTCTTCAGCTTCTGGAGGTGGTTGCATTCCTCAGCTCAGGGTTCCTCCTTGGTTTGCAAAGCTCATCTACTCAGGAGCCAGTCAGGCACAAGGAGATCAATTTCTGTTCAATTCCATAAACTTTATACCTTGCCCTCCTCCAAAGTACAGACTGATTATGGGGTATCACACACTCTGAAAACTACCCAAAGAATCAGTCCTCTTCTATTTCTGCTGTCCAAATTCTGACACCTCTTGTTATTTCTTCTCCCACAGCTATATTCCAGAGAGCTGCAATAGGGAATAGATTTTCTGCATTGATATATTTCTGTTTAATCAATGAATAAAAGTTTGGAGGCCTCATACCTGGCCATTGATCAGATTTATATTCTTCTAATTAAACATGCTAAGGAGAATATAATAAATCATATATGTATTTATCAAATGTTGGCAGATTTATGCACTTTAGGAAGTAACATTGTCAAATGGTACAATTTAATGCTTGTTTCCTATGTTCAGTTGATTCTAGATAGCTTTAATATTTTCCTTATGAGGTTTAACAGCACATAAATAATATCCCACAAGTAGGTTCTAAGCTTGAAAGAAGAAGCACAGTCCTTGAAGTGACCATAGCTGTGTAAACATATGGGTTGGGTCCTGACAGTACTGATTAGCTCTGGCACTAATTTTTCAAATAAGTGGGTTAAATAGTTTGTTCCAGGAACCGTGAGTGCAACCAGCTTTCTGCTTTCAGTTCTTTCTTAATTTGCTCAAATTTTACCTCTTTTTTCTCTGTTTTCTTGAGAGTATTGTTTGTGAAGGCCCCTTTTGTAAGCTAGACTCATTAACAATTTCATTAACAAACTAACAAACAATTTTTACCTCGACCTCTGTCAATGTGGTGTCACTTGTAGAAAAACATGTTAGGATGGCTTTCCCCCTTCCTTTCAGGTAGAAAGGAGGAGGACTCTGTGGTACACTTTTAGGTATAAAAATGGGTTGCTAACACCATACCACATGCAAGTAAATTTGCACTGCCTGCGTTTGTATCTGGAGTTCTCTGGAACCTTCGCAGCTCAGACTCTGCAGCATTAAGAGAAGAGATTTCTCATGTGCTCTTATCTCAGAAAGAAGTTATGTTTACAGCATAACACGAGTCAAAGTGAGACCACAATCTACCATGTAAACAATAAGTATGCTTTAAATTGGCAGAAGTTGCTGTCTTCAATATTATATCATCTATTTATATTTTACATAAGCCATCTTGATGTTAATAAACAGAACATCTAATATTTCCATAAACAGAACTGAGACTATAGAGCAGTCTATCAGAAAATGTGTCCGAGGATTAATTTTGTATTGTTTTTAAAGCAGCTATGTTGGTCAGAGCTCAGATAGGCTAAATCGACTGGGGCTGGGGAGAGGAGGAGTTACATTTTATTAAGCTATCAGGAGTATAATTTGTTTTGTTTTACTTTGTTCTGCTGTTGGCTTTGTTTTTATGATACTGGGGATTGAACTTAGGTACAGTTTTTACCGGTGTTTATGACTTCTTGACCTACTACATGGTAATAGAAATTTTATATTGTGATTTTTGAAATTCTCTGCAATCTTCTTGAACTATAAAAAAGAATAGAAAGCAGAATTGGAGACAACTGTGAAAGATATAATAAAATTCATTAGGTCAAAATGAACAGTTTCAAAGCTACTTCTATCCTTCCTTGTGGTTTTAAGACATATTGAACTTTTAACTCGTACATAAAGAACTTAAAATTTTATGTTAATTTGTAAGACATTTTCAAACTCAGGTTGGTGAGAGGGTGTTCGATGATCAGGTGCTCGGCTTTAAAGACAGTGGAATGACAAGAAGACCTCAGCTGCTCCCCGTTCAAGTTCACTAATTCTCATTTGCATTTTTACATAACACTTCTTTTGAGTCTACAACTTGCTCTGAGTGCTGTTTCTAGAATGTGGATCTGGACTCATAACAGGTCAGACTTCTTCTGTCCTCGGCTCTGCTCCAAGTGCTCTTAGCATCCCAAGGTCCTTTGATCATGACCTCAATAACCTTGATGGGAACTATGACCTCTGACTCTACAGTTCATGCCCTACCCCAAACCCTCTGCAGTCTATCCCAGTTACCAAGGGACTCCTGGCTTCTCAAGTGGGATACTCGCTTGAGAAAAAAGCTCACTCTAAAATGATGCTTCACTGTTGTCCCCCTCCTTCAAATATTTGCTATCAGCCTGTGTCCTACCTAGAACCTTTGTAGAATCTCACTCCTCACCTCTCACCCTACTCTCCCAGTGTTATCGTCACATGGGAATGTGTGACCTCCCTCTGTGTCTGTTGGATCTGTGTTACTGGCATCAATTTGACCTGCTTCCCCGCTGAGGTCTGCAGGACTGGCCAGGTCCTCAGGACCATCCCCACTCTCTATTTCCGCACCTTGCTGTGGTCTCAGTTCTTGTGTAACTCCAAAATCCATGTTGACTGCAGTGCCACTGAGGGAGGCTTCTAGGAGGTTATCAGTTCCTGAAGCCTCTGCCCTCATGTTTGGGAATAGCACCTTATAAAAGAGTCTTGCAGGAGCACATTAGTCTCTTGACCATGTGGGGAACTTAGCTACATGATACCAAATCTGCTGGTGCCTTCATCTTGGACTTCTCAATCTCAGAACTGTGAGCAAGAAATGTGCATTTTTACAAAGTACTTAGTCTCCCCTGTTTTGCAAAGCAGGAGAAACGCACAAGACCCTCCCACTTCCTGGAGAGAAGTCTTCTTCTGTGGATCTTAGCCAGAGTCTTCTCTGCTGGCTTTCTCTCTGTCCAGATCCCTCTTTGTCTTTCTAGTGTCACTTTCTGAGGCTGCACTGACATTTGCCTCACCTGAGACCCTGTTACTGGTACTTCAGGTTGTGGTCACTCAGTTAGATGCTTTCAGCCTTGCACAGATCAGGATTTTGGCTCCAGCACAGGTCCCCACCTGGGGAGCCAGGCCTGTCCAGTCCTGGTGCATTTGTACACCACACCTGTCTCCTAGAATAACCTATGCTCGTGTGCCTGGTCTCAGTTTTCAAGAATCTCTCCAATCTACAGCCACCTTGGGGCTGGGGGCAAGACGAGCAGTGAAATTCCAGTTCATGGAGGAGGCTCCAAGCCTCAGAGGTGTGGAATGAGCTGTGTTAACAGTGACTCAAGATTACTAAGTGTCTGAATGGGAAGAAGTGAGGGCAGATGCTCCTATTCCAGCTTTGTTCTAACGGCCTGTTATATTATCAGACTTCAGAGGTATGACTCCTGCTGTGTGGTTGTAGGCAAGTCGCTCTACCTCTGTGAGATAGTGATGAAAATAAAAAGTAATCCAGGCAAAGTACTTACCACTGTTCTTGGTTTATAGTAACTGCTGGACATATCCAGGTATCATCCCTACAACTAGCCAAGATTGTCACCTGTCTACACTCTCAAGGTGGAAAGATTTCCACTGTGAACTTAGGCTGTCTTTGTTAGTCATTTAACTCACTTGGAAGTTAAAGCAGAGGGCTGGAGCCAACAATCAGGGAAGCTGAACTTCAATATGAATGCCTACATTTCTTTAGCATATCAGAGACTGAATACCAAGCTCTTTATGATAGTAATTAGGGAGCACCAAGGGACTCTAATGGGTACATTTGTGGCACTAAGTGGCTCATTTAATGGAAGTTATGCCAGTTACATTACCAGGGTGGATGAAAATAGAGAGATGAATGTTGCCATCTCTAACTCTGTATTACTTGGCTTTTGTCTGGTTGATTGATTGTGACAATCTTAACATTTTAAAAATGTATAACATTATTTTTCCAGTTTCTAATGTGTCAAAGAAAAGCACAGTAAGGTTTTGTTTAGATTAAGCTATCAAGTATATATAATTTTATGGGGGAAGAACCATTGTTACATTATACAAGTCATTTTTTTGGAACATCTATGAAATCTTTTCCCACTTGTGCATGTACCTTTTCTTTTCTTTTTTTAATCAAAGTTTTCTCCAAAGAAACTACATGGAAGTAGGTGGTACTGAGAAGTAGCAATACTACGTGGTAATTGAAACTGAGCATAAATTACAGTGAAGATGAAGAATTCATGATGCAATTTGTATCACAGTTTAAATAACTAAAACTGAAGGCAGTTCTGACCATTAAACTACCAAGATGAAGAAACTCAGTAAGAGGTTCTGTGTGCTTATCGTGCATTTATCCCACGGCTGTGTACTTCCCCTAGACAAGAACAGCTCTACTTTCTTCCAGAGAGCAAGGGAGACCCAGGCAATGCCACCAACCAGCTGTTGGAACAACTTAGGGTAACTGTGAGCCCAGGATAGCAACAGTATATCAGTGCTAAGTGGAGGCAAGAGACACCACCTGCTCACAGGGTGAGAGCTAATTTTAGCTGTCCTCTGCTCAAAGCCAACAAAAGTTTTTACCCTGGAAAACAGTGAAGGAGACAACATCCATATGCTCAGATGAACCAAAGCCAATAGGAGACAACCACACTCAGAGAGCAGCAGGTGAGAATAATCAACTCTGGCCAGCACAGTTGGCTGAGAGCCAATGGGCATGAGAGAGATGGAGATGGCCAGAAGTAAGGAAATGAGGCTGATGGAGATGGGTATGGAGCTGATGATGGAGCTGTGGATGGTAGAGACAGCTGTGATAAAGACGTCATTGGAAATGAAGATGCAAGGGAAGATGATGGAGAAAGGAATGAAGATGGGGATAGAGGCAGGGATGGAGACCAAAAGGATAGAGGAAATGTGAGAGGTGGGGCAAGGCTCAGCCAGACTGAGGACTTCATAGCTATTCTCTCATAGATCCAGGGAGATCATATCCTCTCAACTTTTCGGAAATATTTCCCCATTAGAATTGGAGAGTGAAAATCTCCAAAAGTTATAAAGGTCATATGTGGTTAGTCAAACCTATTGAGAATAAGCTTGGAAGGAAAGAAGTCTATTATAAGTATTATGTACACTTCTTTTTAAAAAAAAATTCTTATTAAGATTCTTGACCACTTGTGGAAGGGAACATTTGCCATTGTAGTCAGTTTCTCATTAAAAGTTTGAGATGAATATGACAGTTCTTTAGGAATCTCTTTATAACCTCTTGTGCAGCTCCAGTGATTATAATTCTTTGAGCTCTTTCGCTGAAAGGCACTATTTAAAGCACAAAGTACTTTTGAATATTAACTTATGAATTCTAACAACACCCATGTGGGGAAGGTAGGTGGCAAAATGACTCATTCAAGGTCATCTTAGTAAGTTGGTGATAAGACTTTGGCACGTGGAATAAGAATTTCTGGACTTTCTGAAGTGTTCTTTCCACTGAACTCGTTCTGGGACAAGGTTGCTAATGCAGAAAACTCATGGGCAGCCACCAATGTCATATGTGTTTTCATTCCACAGCAAACCGTGGAAACCAATCTGAAGCAGAGGAAGAACTAACTGGAAGACACTAGCTACCTTACAGCAGCACGGGGCAGAAAAGCCAGGTCAGATAGGGGGTGAGGAGCAAAGGAGGCTGAGCACCAGACCACACTCCAGCCTGGCAGAGTAGGGGGCCAGGCTCGGCCTTGGGTACTATGGACAGCAAGCAATAAATCTTACATACTTTGCCCCTTTGCATCCATCATTCAAAACCCCAGAAGAAGCATCAACTTAACTGAATCTACAGAATACTAGGTTTTTGACAACAGAAAAGCAGGCAGTTAAGGAGTTTGACTGCATTCCATGTGTTGCGCACTGGATAGTAGTTATGCCACAGTGGAGAGATACTGCCTATTATCCAGGGGCACAGACACACGAAAAAGAGACAACAGAGAGGCGAACAGAGGGACCACTCCAGGGGATTAAAGGGCAGAATGTTGGATCGGGAGCATCAGGGAAGGCTTCCTGATGAAAGTGAGATGGATCTAGGTCTTAAACAATGAATGACCCCTTATCATGCAGGAGAAGAAATTCCTTTAGAGCCAAGAAAGACAAGGTCAGCAGTGCAGATAAAACAGGAAACCAGCCAGCTTTGCTGTGTGAACAAAGCATAACTCACAGCACAGAGTAGATGACAGGAAAATCTGGACAAAGTAAACCAGAAGCAGTGTGAATGCCCTTGCAGAATGACCTGGAGGCCAGAGGCTTTGCTTGAGAATGAAAGAATAGTAACAGATTTGAGAGAATTCCTTGAAGTGTCCTGCAGATGAATTCGCACTGAAGAGAACACAGGTGTGAAGTTCTGGGCAATCTCTGCTTCCTTAGGGGACCTGGGGCTGTAGGTGCCCTTACACTGGAGGCTGAACAACCAACTGGGGGAACTTCTGGCCTCCTCCCTCAGAAAGCAGTGCTGGCCCTTATTCTCCAAGTTGTGCCCCGTGCCCTGCCAGCCAGGCCTTTGACACCTGTGCCCTCCCATGGTCCTCACAACCCACCAAACCAGTGCGCAAGCCTGCATTCATATAGTGGGGATTGCAGGGTAGGTTTCAGGGGCTGCCTACTCTGCCAGGCTGGAGTGACCCACAGGAACTGAAACCCATGTCTCCCAGAACCTCAAGTTCCTTTTACCATTCCATGTGCCTCTGAAGCTGCCAGAATACCTTTGAAGAAATGCTCAGTGAGTTCAAACAGATGGTCCTGTGGGTAAGAACTGCCTGGGCTTGGTAGAGGAGGTGAGGAGAGGCTGCATATGAGCATGAGTTTTCTTTCGGGGACAATAGAAGTATTCTGGAATTTGATAGTGGCAGCGATTACAAAATTTTGCAAATATACAAGGAGTGAGGGAAAAGTACAGTGAATGTTTACATTTTATAAACCCTATTACAGTAAAAGACACATTACCACAAACAATAGGGCAAATGTATTTGAAGCTAGTGGAAATATCTTGAGGAGGACTAGTGGCAATGTGTCTTTTACAATAATAATTTTTAAACACATAAACACTCGCTGCATTTTTATCACACCTCCTGCTAGGAACCACTGAATTGTACATTTTTATTTATTTATTTATTTATTTATTTATTTTTTGTCTTTTTCATTTTTATCGGTACCAGGGATCGAACTCACGACTGCCTGCTTACAAGGCAGGCGCTTATGCCGCTGAGCTAAATCCCCAGCCCCGAATTGTACATTTTTAAAGGGGTAAATTTTGTGACATGTGACTAACATCTCAATTTAAAAATTAAAGTATGTCAAAAAGAAATCAAATGAACTTGCATAAAGGAAACAAAGGTAAAAATGTATCTCCAAAAGATTTAGTTTATACTCATCATTTCCTGGCTTGATTTTATTTTGGCCAAAAGGCATTCCATTAATGTGGGCTTCTCAGTAACTATAGTAAATGCTGATTGCGATGTATGGGCTCACAGTGAGATGTTGTTCTCCCACAGGGCTCGAATGAGGTTGTGTACTGTGGGAAGGGAACATAATTGTCTTCCGATATTGCCAGAGCCCTGTAATTACAGGAAGCTCAATTCCTTTGCAGCTCTTGAGCCGAGGGAGGTGGACATTTGGAAGCTCACTAGCCATTTTCTCTGCTGGACTTACAGGCAAGGCCCTGCTTTTTAAAACCAGAGAAATATAACACACCTATAACTTGTCAAACTACTTACTGGAACTTCTGTTTTCCTTAATAGTGACATTCATACTAGGAAGGTAACTGCATCAATCTACTGTCGAAAATAAAATCTGGCAAGAGATGTCTAATTACATCTTCAGACAAAAACTTGAGCAAAAGATCAAGCATAAGACCAACATAGCTGGTATAGCAAGGTAGGAAATATTTGAAAGCAAAGAAGGAAAAATAAGTAATGAAAAGAGGCAAAGTTACAGAACAAAAAGCTAAACAGTCTCAATAGTGGCCATCCAAAGGTTCACAATAGTGGACTCTTTGTGTAGGTGTGTTGGTCACGGTCTTGGCCCATGTTAGAACCTTGTTCTTCCTTGTACATGTTATTTTTTCTAGAAACTCAGTTTTCCTAATTAGAGTTTTCACTGCTCTCAAATTTTGGAGATGTCAGGTACCACAGAGAAGTTTCTTCTCAAGCCCTGCTTTCTCCACCCCACCCCTACTCTGGGAGAAAGTATGTCCCCAGGATGGAGGAAATCAAAGCTTTTGGTGTTGTTTGGTCTGGGACCCAGACAGTCACTATCCTATGCATATTCTCTCAGTGAACATCTGGAAGCCAATGTTGACCTGAATAATTGTAAAGTAATAAAAGTTATAAAGAATAATCTTAAGCATAAGGAGCATGCTCCTAGGCAAGTAAGATCTGAAGGCTGAGCATCTAGAGATCATCCCACAGCCTCCAAGGGCATATGCTTCCAGCAGGCAAGGAAGGCTTGGAGAGGTGCCTGACTCACATAGCATGAGTGGAGTGGCTGTTGATGCTTGGCACTTGGGAGACAGCTTTGAAATACTCTATTGTGTTTGGGAAAATAGTTTTTTGGTTCAGTAAGGCTTGGGAGTAGGAATGTGGCTATCAGGCAGAAGCATGCTGTCACTCTGGAGTCACAACCCTCTTTTGATTCCAGGAGTCTCACCAGTGACAAGAATCATGGTAACTGTCATGGGAATGTTCCTGGTATCTCACCAGGTGATGAAACACCCATAGCTGGGGAGATAAAGTTTGGAGAGTGGGGAAAAAGAGCTCTCTAGACTGGTCAGAAGTCTTGGGAAGTGAGTCAGGCTGAAGTCCTCTCTGGTAGGGAACAGGCTACCTTTTAGGGGCAATTTGAGCTGTGAGAGGGCAGCCTATCCAGTTAGAAGGTTGACTTGAGTTAGGCTGACCCATGTGAAATTGCTAATCATTCACTATTTTTTGTTAACCTATAGATGTGGTGATTTCTGGTAGATTGACTTATTATGTTGAGCAAGGTTAGGGCTTGTTGTTTGGGGGCAGGACTATTGAAGGTGTCATTGTGGAGCTGGACAGCAGTCCTGTGTTTGGATTTCCTCACTGCCTGGCTCAACCTTTGCTGCATCTGCTGCTTTCCTGGACACTGCTGTGAGTTCTAGGCTTGCTGTCTGTCCCAGGTGCTCTGTTCTCCAGCTTCTCTGCAGAAGCATCCAGGTGGCACAGTGCTGCCCTGGGCTTGACGGACACAGGGAATCAGGATACACAGGGCTATCCTTTGACAGTGGCCAGCAGAGTGGGCATTAGGCAGCCTGGTCAGTCACACCTGTCAAAGGCTGGTCCTTGTAAAGGAATGTCCCAGGCATTCAGGGAGGAAGTGATGAAAGAGCAAAGGAAAAGGTGGATATCAGTCCTGTCACTGTCTAGTGTTATGGGCAGCCGTTTTCTGGGGAAGGTGATGTGGGTATTGCTGCAGTGTTAAGCAGTGGGACCTTCTAAACTCCTGATGCACCTGGGTACTTCTGAGACTGAAGGCTCTTCTCTAGCTCTGAACCTGTCTGGTTCACAGATTGGGTCTGTAGCCCACATGGCTTCTGTTCACCTGTGCTGATTTTTAATGCTCCTATCCATCTTCTTACTTGTGAGCTCCTGGTCCTGGCCAGTCTCCCTATCTAAGTTCTGCTGCCCTAACCCTGCAGAGCAGGGCCAGCTCTTCCTGCTGACCTTGTTCCAAGGCTCTTGTAGGAATCTGTTAGGGCTCCACTAGTCTGATGGGACCCTAAGTCATTGCCTTTTGGACTTAGAAACGAGTATAGGTGCACATTCTAAACAAAACCTTACAGCCTCACCAAAGTGTAAAGTGAAGATACCAAAAATACATTCTCTTGTTTGAGTTTCTAGTGCTTTATTGTCAGACAAAACAAAAGCAGTTTTCATGTCCCTTCTAACTTCCTGTTGGCCCTGCCATTGGGTATTTCTGGCTTTTAAAAAAAGTTTTTTTTTTTTTTTTTCTTAAAATGGAAAAAACAGAACATCTTGAAGAGTGGGAGAGAGGGCACAATTGTCCAAGAAGAAATAACATACAGTGTCAGTAAACAGCCAAGAAACTAGTAAAAAAGGATATGACCATTTTAATAAAAAATGACTCCCACGGTTTTTAAGAATGCAAAAACTTCTAAAGTCTTACAAGTACATTCAGAAGAGAATTCCTTTCATAGCCAATCATTTATTGCCAAAGGGACTGAGTACTTGTTTAACAGGGGAGAGCCTGTCTAAAAGGTTGTGCTATGCAGTTTTATACAGAGTAAACGTTATCTGATTGTGAGCAGTTGAGAGGGGGGGCAGGAGGGTCCTAGAGAGAAATAAAGGAGCTTTTTAAAATAACTCCTCAAAGTTCAGAACTGTTTATTTAGGTTGGAGTAGAAGAATAGATGTTAAAGATCTAACAACTGCAAATGGCTGGGGATGAACTCTTCAAATTCTGTTTCTGGATTTTGTGAGTATTCCTCAGTTGTAGGCACATGACTGCAACAAAGTGTATGCTCTCTGCAGAAAGAAGGGAGGAGAGGACGCTTAACGAGCTTCCCGTTTACTTGCATTTAGTAGCGTCAGGTGCTCAGATTCTTTCTCCATGATTAAGACTGAACATCTGGTCCTTATAATCCACATGCGGGATGGAATTTAAAGACAAACAGGACCTCAAGGCCACCAGCCTGGCTTCTGAAGACAGAATTTCAGCCCTGCACAGATGGTTCATGGTGTTCCAGTTCTTATACAGCCACTGCACAGGCTTCTCCTGTGCCTGCCTATGATACCCTAGCTGGCATCCACTTGACAGCACCCACGTGTGACAGAGACATTGGCATCTGACTGAGTCATTTTTGGGAGGGACCAGAACAGCTGGCTTTGGACTGTGTTTTAGATGGAAGTTTGACTTCATTATTAGCTATAGAAGGTTGTCACTGCTTTTGCTGTTTTCTCCATGTTTAGGTGGCTTAGCTCCCATTCAAGCCAAGAGAGCTGGATGGCAGGGGAGACAGAGTGAGGTATCAGGAGCTTTGGTAGACCACCCCAAAAGCAGTTAATATTGAAAGTGATGCTAGCAAGGAGACAAGTGGATTATTCCATTTTCTTTATAACTTGTCAATAATTTTCTTTTTTATCTCCAAACTTGAGATAGCATTTTATCCCCTCAAATGCTCACCAATCTTGAAGCTATATACAAGATAGTTACCCCACCACCACCGTGTCTCACT
This sequence comes from Cavia porcellus, assembly GCF_034190915.1. Taxonomy (NCBI): domain Eukaryota; kingdom Metazoa; phylum Chordata; class Mammalia; order Rodentia; family Caviidae; genus Cavia; species Cavia porcellus. The sequence goes on from NW_026947505.1 coordinate 37,168,899, forward strand.
CAGTGATTAAATAAGATTTTCATATCTAGGGGGGTGGTATCTGGAATTTCCATTTATTACTACAACCATGGAAACAGATCCTAAATTCACGTTTGTGTTTACTAGTGTCCATGCTGGAATTTTTCCCAGAGTCTGTGCGCCTGCTCATGTGGGTGGCTTGCCTTTCTCCCCATGTTGCTATGCATTAAAGGAAGGTTGTGCCCTGCTCCCATTGAGGGCTTGGCCTGTTGATGGAAGGATCATTGACTTGTCACATAAAGCAAAGAAAATTCCTCTTCTATGGTAGATACCGACAGGAAGAAGCACTGCATCTGCCCACGAAAGCAGCGCTGAGGAAAATCACTGCTCAGAAGTGTTAGGTAGGATCTGTGTGGGATGAAAGCCATCATTTCTCTTTTGTGCTATTCACTTCTGCATGGGATTAGCTGCCATTTATGCTCTCAAGGTCGTTGAGTTGTTTCTGTATAGTGAATTTGTGTGTGGCTTCAGAGGCCACATTTCATACGCTGTGTCCTTGCTGGTGAAAACGTTCTACTCCTGGACAGCAGGATCCCCCTGAAATCAGAAAGGAATGGAGCCTGTGAGTGCTTTGGACCCATGGGATGTTCTGGAAGCTGAAGCTGAAACAAAGTAGCTGAAACAATGTTTATGGTACCATTTCACTTAGGGAGAAAATGAAGAATATGATTTCCTAATTTTGCATACTATAATAGAGCACTTGCTTTGCAGTAGGACTGCATGTGGGTTAAAATCGCTCATCCTTTAATGATTGTCAGAGACAAGAGGGAGCAGATCTGAAAATGTAGAGATAAGAGCTAGAGGTAGTGGTGTGTTTAGGGAGTCCCACCACTCAAGAGACTGAAACAGGAGGACTTTAGATTCAAGGCCAGCCTGGGCTACATAGTAAGATGCTGTGTCAAAACCAAATAAAAATTCAAAGTGCAGCAGTCATGCCTGGGCTGTATAATCAGAGAATGGGCTTTTAGCAGTGGCCAGAGAACTTCCAATGGGTTTCTTCCAGTCAAAGGGACAGCAGGAATGCCCAGAACACTGTGAAGAGGACTCAGGACGTTTCTGTGCCGTCTGTTTTGTTCTTCTCTACCTTTTCTCCTTGGGTGGGACCCTCTCCACTCCATTTCCCCAACCCATAATCTGCCCACCACTAATTTAGTGAAGACTGAAGGGAGGAAGGATGTAATAAATCTGTTGGTTTTATGATACTTCGTAGATGATTGAATATTCTGAGTTCATTAACAGTGTGTCATCTTAAAATCAGCCTTTTATCTCCTGGCAGAGTGAAAGTTTTTTCTCTGTAAAAGAAATGCCAGTTAGCAGTAGGGAAGGAGATGCATGAGGGTAGGCAGCTGGCTCTACCCACCCAAATGCAGTGAATAGTGACCTAATGCTCAGGGTCTAGTGCTCTGATACCCAGGGGTCCCCTCTAGTTGCTACAATGAGCTGAAGTTAGTGGTTGCTTCAGCAAGACACAGTTAAGAGAATAGCCTTAAGGATCAGACAAATGACTGTTAGTATTTTCAAATAGCAGTTTTTCTATATACAGTCTGGGCTTTTTATTCAATTCTTCTGAACTATAACAAAAGCTATACCATCTTTTACTGGGTTAATAAAGATGTGTATGCAAATGAATAAGCACAATTAGAAATGCATATATATATATATGTACTTGTACTCAAATATCCATGTATTTATGGATATATCATTATGTGATTTTCACAATTTTTATTTTTTATTTTGAAGAGATTAAAATCAAATGAGACAAAAACAAATAGAGTCAATCAAAAAAAAAGCATGAACATGGTGTATTAAAAACAAAATACAAGGAGATCAATAATGGCTACCTTCTCTTATTATCTTCAAAAGAATTGCCCATATCATCAAGCGTAGTAAAATTGAACAAAACAGTACAGAACAAAACCAATAAGAACAAGACATTGTAGACATTATAGGACTTCAAAGGAAGATAATAGTCAAACCAGAATGGGTATCATAGTGAATCTTATTGTCTTCAAAGTAGTTGCCTATACCATCAGATTTGATACTATCAAACAAAACAGAACAGAATAAAATCAGTCAAAACAAAACAGTGAAAGCAATACAGGGCTTCAAATCAAGCTAATAGGAAATCAAAAAAGGTTACCATAGTATATCCTGCTATCTTAGGAATAGCCATACATGCCATCAAACCTAATAGGAGTAGACAAACTGGAACACAATAAAACCAAACTAAACAGAACCATGAGAAAAATATGGATTTCAAATCATGATACAAGATTAACAATGGCCACTACCTTCTCTTTTTAGACAGTTCCTCTACTTTCACTTTCACAGGGTGCATTGTACATTTTGCATCCCACTAACTCCTTTAGTTTTTCGATTAGGGAGGCAGCTCACTATTCACCTAAGTGATCCTGAACCTCTTACCCCTGAACATGATCCCAAGTTGTATCCATTTACCTACAAGAGACTCAAGGTTATCTTTCTTTATGCTGAGTAGTTTTCCATTGTATAAAAGTGTTATGTTTTTCTACCAATCTGCAGCTGATGGGCAAGCTACCCCACTTTTTTCTGGTTCCCTGTCATATGGAGCATTGTTTTTTCATTTTTGACTTTCAGTCTATAAATGCCCTTTCAGGTTAAATGTATTTCTTATATAAAGCATATTTATGGACCCTATCTTCTGATCCACTCTGCCTGTGTTTCTTTTTGTTGGTGAATTGAGGCCATCTATATTAGTGATTATGGCCAACATTCTTTGCTTCATCTCTGCCAGGCCATTTTTCTACAGTTAGTTTCTACTTTTCCCCTTCATTCCAGTGTCTGCCCCATTCACTGAGGCCTTTCTGCTGCTGTTGCTGAAACCATGGTCTTTTTTCTCTCTCTTTAGAATGTCCTTCAGTATTTTTTGTAGGGTTGGATTAGTGGTCATGAACTCCCCCAGTTCCTCTTTGTCATGGAAACATCTTGTTTCTCCATTAATTTTGAGAGACAGTTGGAGGCTATTTTCTTTCAGGGCTTGGAATACTTTACTCCAAACTCTTCTTGATTTGATGGTTTGTGATGAGTAGTCTGTCATGATTCTGATGGGTTTTCCTTTATAGGTGATCTGTTTCTTTTCTCTGACATTTAATATTGTGTTGAATTTCTGGAATCTTGACTACTGTATGTCTGGGTGTAGATCTATTTTGGTGATAGCTGGCTGGAGTTCTGTATGCCTCACTTATCTGAATATCTTTTTTTTTTTTCTATGCTTGGGAAGTTTTCTTTAATTATTTCTGTAAATAGCCTTGTATTTCATTTGTGTTTACCCCTGCTTCTTTACTCACATTTTTTATTCTTAAGTTATAGTTCCTGTTGTCATTTTCCAGCCTTTGTATTTTTTACTCCCTCGTTCCTTGTTATTTTTAAAAGATCTTTTCTTTTGCAATCGCAAGCTACAAACATGTCTTCAAGGTTTGATAGTCTATCTTTAGTTTCTTTCAAGGAGTTTTGCCAGCTTTCAATGGAGTTTTTAATTTTTTGGCAATTTTTTTGAATCTGTTTAATGAATGCTAAATCTTTGTTATATTCTTCATTGAAAGTTTCCCTTTTTTTCTATGCTCCTCTATTCTTCCATCTGTGTCGTCTTGAGAAGTACTTAGCAATTCTTTTATTATATTTCTCATTTTTTTAGCTGAGATAGTATTTCTGTTCTAAGTTCTTTTATAGCCTCTTGAAGTTGTTTCTTTATTTCAGTTGCTGTTGCTTCAAAAACTGCAGATGTGGGACTCCCAATCTGATCTCTTCCATGTTTATATCTCCTGGATCATTACTGCTTGGGTTTGAGGCCAAAGACTGTCTTTTTGCTTCTTCCTTTTGTCATGCTCTTGGTTTCTTCTGGACAAGTGGGTAGTGGGTCCCTGGTTCTTCCTGTGTTGGCTACAATTTCTCAGAAATGAGGTTGTTTTTTTATCCCTTGCTGGCTAGGGATATCTGATGGTGACCATTGGTTGCCATTGGTTGCTGGCATAGGGCTGTTTGCTGATTTTTCCAGCCTTCTGGTGGCTACTGGAGTGCAAGCAAGGGTGGGACAGGCTGGTACCTCCCTCCCAAGCTGGTTAACAGCAGGGAGCCCTCACCAGGTATAGTATGTGCAGCGGAGTGGAGCTGGTTGGGGACAGCTTTAGGGAAACCTTGGAGATGACTGTTGGATTGTGCATAGGGGTAGGACTCAGTCCAAGAAATTTCTACCAGCCTGTTCTGAGCTAAGAGTGACTGAATGATGCCTGCTGCAGTTCTGCTCCAGGCTTATTCTACCTGACTCCAAAATGGCTCCTGGCCAATCACCCAGCCCACAGGAGGACTGAGTCCCCCACACTCACTGCCAGCCAGTGCAGTTCTCTGGTCCACTGCTCCCCTCTGCCATCATGTTTCCCCACAGAGGCCTTCAGGCTTGCCAGCCACAAGCTTCACTGTGACCATGCTTCCCCAGGTTTCAACAGCCCGTCTTGCATGGTGGTTCTGGCTCTGGATAAAAGTGTCACCAGCTACCACCTTCCTCTGTTTAACTTTTTTCTTTATTTTTTCCTTCTCCCTGTGGGCTTCAATTCTCAGTTTAGGTTCTTCCTGAGTGGAGGGGACCCACTTCCTTCCTTCTTGTCTTCTCCAGAATGTTGTATTCCAGCATCTGGACTGTTTCTCTCAGAGAGGCTGTTTACTCTGCTACTTACTGTTCTGCCATCTTTGTGTTTCCACAATTTTTTAACCTTAACTTTTTCCCCAAGATCTGAGATAATACATTTGCTTTTCAGCAACCTATATTGATTAGAGATGATTTGTACTGCCTATGTTTGAACTCCTGAACAAGCAGTTTACTCATTTTCTGTCTGTACTCAATCCTTATTGTCAAGTCTTGCCTACAAGAGTGGGCATTAAGGAAATTACACAACAACACATTGTTCTAATTATGGGGTTTCTCACAAAGGAGTGTGCTTTAGAACCATCTTTTCCAGCTGGAAATATTTCTTTCATTAAGGTTTCCTGTCTTAATACTAATTTTCAATATTTTTCCTCTGCAAAAGGATAGCCTAGTAAGGAACAGGCTGGAATTTGCTACCTCTAAGCAGAGAATCAGTTTTTCAAAGTATTCTTTAAAATGTATTGGAAGAAAAAGAGTGTTAAAACCATGTTAAAATAGTACCCAGCACCACTGTGCTTGGTCCATATAAGGAGCAAAATTCCTCCTGAACATAACTCTTCCTGTAACTGTCTGTCACAGTCCTCACTCTTGTTCAGGGAGGCAGCAGTGGAAGGTGGAAAGAAACATTTTGAAGGTTGTAGTGGGATCTTTGTGGACTCATCAGGAGGATTTAGTTGAGGAATTTGGGTGCAGATACATGTACGCCTATCTCTCCTACTCCACTCCGAGCCTCCTGTAGGTCCACTCAGGTGGCATAAAGAGCGCTGGGTGTGCTGCATTTGGTTTGATATCATCCCTGTTCTTGCTGCTGGTTATGAAGAAGTACCTGGGGTGGGCCCTGCTGCTGGGCAAGAAGAACAGGACATTTCAGAGGTTAATATGGAGGAAAACTCTTGTGTTTGTAACCCTATGATAAGAGGAACAGGAATTGGGGTCCATTTCTAAAAGTTGCCAAGGACAGGTTTTAGAATGATTCTTTATCTATTGAAACTGTATTACTGGTCAAAATCACAACAACAGTTTAGAACTCTTGGAAAAAGACTTTCTTACAAAATATTTTAATTTTGGGGGCAGGCACTGAATCCAGAATCTTTATGCTGAGCTACAACCTCAGCCTATTTTATGTTTCTTTCTTTTTTATTTTTTGGTACCAGGGATCAACCTCACTATCTTGTGCTTGCCAGGCAGACATCACTGAAGAAATCCCCAGACTTATTTTTCTTTACTTTATTTTACTTTATATTTTGAGACATTGTCTCATCATATTGCTGTGTTGCTGAGGCTAGGCTCAAACTTGTAATCCTTCTGCTTCAGTCTCCCAGAATGCTAGGATTACAGTTGTGTGCCACCATACCCATTTTAATATTCAAGGAAAAGTCTCAGTAAGAAAACTGAAAACAGATAAAAAATGATAAAAGACAAGCATTGGGGAGTGGTGCTGCAGGAGGCTTCACAGTGAAATTTTAGCACAGGCCTTGGGCTATAGCACCCTGTGGAGGACTCTGGTCCCTGAAGGTCAGATTCCCCATTGGGGATGACCAAGACATGCCACAGAGCTGCTCACTGACCTCCCGAGAAGTGACCCACTGGCCAAAAGATCAGGGGGTAGTCGGTCCAGAGATAGGACTGTGGTGTCTCACGCCACCCTCTTGGGCAGTTTGTTTTTGTTGCTCTTTACTCTGTGGCTAACCAGATGGCGTGAAGAATCCAGCTGGGAACTTCTTCAGATAAAATGCAGGACTCCCACATGTTCAGCATTGTTTCCTACCTCAAACGTCATAAAACCATGTCATGGTTAAACTGTCTCCAGTCCATCTGATACGGGGGTCGGGGACCACACAGCTTGAGACCACATGCATGAGCAATGAATTAAAGTGGCCCTGGACTACTACTTCCTCTCTGGATTAATTAGCAAGCACCTTACATGAGTCGTGGCAGAGTCTCACCTGGCCACACACATCACCTCCTTTTCAGAGGACTCATTCTGCCAGATGGCTGCTAGTCTCTTTTCATGATGGCAAGGAAGAAGTGGACCAAACACTGTGGATGTATATTTCTCCTTTGATGCGGAGTTATCTTGGACATTGATGCAGCAGTGTTTAAAAAATTCAGTACAAATGAAATTAAAATTGTTTTCTGTAAGAAATACACAATGGTAGATTGAGAAAGTCCAAATCTGGAACTACTAAAAACACTTTCAAGAAAAAACAAGAGGCTACAAAGTCCCTTTGTACCTTGGTGTGCCAGGTTGCTACATGCAAACACAAGCAACATTTCTTGTCCCAAAGTAAGGACTGGCATAAGGTGATGTGAGGCATGTCAGAGTCATGCATGGTTGGTAGATACAGTGGATGTGCCATTGGGAGACAGGGATTATGAAGGAACTGATAAGATAAAGACAGATTGTTTGCAGGCAGCCAATATGAACAGAGAGACCCAGCCAGATCAGCCTCTGCCTGCTGCCCACTGCTGTCAGGAGGCTTGCTTCCCTCAGGCAGCCAGCACGAGCAAGGACAAGCAGCCAGGTAAGCCTCATGTACCTGCAGGTCACCACTGGAGACCCTTGCTTCCTTCAGGCATCCTGCACCCACTGGGGGAATCAGACAAACACATCCCTTTGTGCCTGCCACTATCTCAGGAGTCCCAGTGTAAATACACAGGCTGAAAGAAGAAGCAGCCCTATCACCACACACTCCTGGCCAGCAGGGAAGCGCTAATGTAGCTGCACAGGTCTAAAGAAGCCAACCACTTGCCCTGCTACCTCTTTGGAAACCTGGGATCAGAGGAACACAGGTACCTTTCCCATTCCCCTACACCACAGAGGGGTAGCCAATGTAAGAAGTGCCTAGGACCTCACAACCATCTTGTTGGAAGGAACCCAGCAGAATGTCAAGACAAATAAACAAAAGGCAATCTCAAACCTTCAGCCCACACAGAACAAATCTGGGACATACAGTCATGGAAGAAAATGGAATACACACACCTGAAATCTCCGAGAGGGTAGCAACTGAAGTGAAGAAACAAGTTCATGAGACTGTAAAAGTAATCAGATCAAAATAATGTCTCATGTAAAAGAAGAAATCACAAACATAATGAAAGAATTGCTGAGCATGTATAAAGAAGACATAGATAAAAAAGAGGAGCATAGGAAACTGATGGAAACATTAAATGAACAATATAGAAAAAAATTATAATGCATGAAACAGATTCAAAAAGAATCTGTTTGAATGGATAATCCAGAAAATTAAAAAGTTGATCTAAAGCTGGCAAAACCATTTGAAAGAGACAGAAAGAGACCCTGAAGACAGGTTGACAGTTAGTGATCATGAAGGAAGGGTCTCTTAAAAATAACAAAGAACCAAGAAATAACAAATCATCAGCTGCAAGACGATGCAGAGAAAATAATTTAATAGTGCTAGTGAAGAAGCAGGGGTCAACACAAATGAAATAAAACAGCTATTTATAGAAGTAATAGCAGGAAACTTTCCATACATGGGGAAAAGAATTGGCACATGGATAAGTGAGGCATATGGAACTCCAACTAGCCATAACCAAAGTAAATCTACACCCAGACATATAGTAATCAAGATCTCAGAAATTCAGCATAAGAACAGAATATTAAAAGCTGTTGGAGAAAAGAAACAGATCGCCTATAAAGGAAAACCAATCAGAATCACAACAGACTTATCAACACAAACCATCAAGTCAAGAAGAGTTTGGAGTGTTGCAAATCTTGAAAGAAAGCAACTTCCAACTCAGACTGTTTTATCGTGCAAAACTATCTTTCAAAATCAATAGAGAGATAAGATACTTCCATGATAAAGAACAACTGAAGGAATTCATGACCATCAAGCAAACCTTACAGAGATAGCTGAAGGATACTCTAGAGAGAGATAAAGATGACCATGTTTCCAAGAACAGGAGCAGAGGAGGCCTGCCAAACCAGGTAAGCAACTGAACAAAAGGGAAAAAGTGGAGAGCCAACAGCAGGAGGATAGCATGACAGAGAAGAACCAATGCATTTCAGTTTTGACCATTCATGTAGATAGCTTCAATTCACCAGTAAAAAGAACACAGGGAGAGTGGATCAAGAAACAAGATCCATCAATACACTGTATGCAAGAAACACATTTTACTAAAAGGAAATTCAGACTGAAAATCAGAGAGATCCCACATGACAAGAGGCCAGAAAAAACTAAGTAACTTGCCCATCAACTGCAGAATGGATAAAAAAGATATGGCATTTTCGTACAATGGAAAGCTACTCAGCTATCAAGTAGGAAAATCTCGAGGCTTATGTAGGTACATGGATGCAACTGGAGATCACGTTCATGGATGAAACAGCTTGAACTCATATGGGTGAGCATAAAAAACAGAAGGAGTTAGTGGGATCCAGAAAACACAATAGATATTATGAAAGTGATAGGGGAGGAAACACGTAGCAGGGGAAGGTGGTAACCACGGGCAATTTCTTATCATCTTGTCTTGAACCCTTGTATCATTTTCATAATTTTGTAAGGTTTAGATTAATTTTGTTTTGTTTTGTTAGATTTTACTGTGTCCAATAGTATGGGCAGCTATTTTGAGGATAACAGAATGTATTATGGAAACCATTGTTGTTTTCCTATTATCTTGTTTTGAAGTCCTATTATGCTTTCATTTTTTTACTCACTTTGTTTTATTATGTTTTGTTTTGTTTGATTTTATTATGTGTGATGGTACAAGGAGCTATTTTGAAGAAAAGGTGGCATTTTGGTAGCCATTGATGATTTCCTATCATCTTGTTTTGAAGTGTTATAATGCTTTTATTCTTTTGTTTTGATTGGTTTTTATTCTGTTGTGTTTTACTTGATTTTATTTTGTGTGATAGTATGGATGGCTATTTTGAAGAAAATGAGACGTGATAACCATTGTTCATTTTCTGTTATCTGGTTCTGAAGTCCTATAATGCTTTCATTCTTTTGTTTTGATTGGTTTTAGTCTGTTTTCTATTATTTGATTTCATTAAATACGTGAAATTCATTAAATATGTGAAAATACGGACAACTATTTTGAAGAAAATAAAAGGCATTATGGTAGCCACTGTTGATTTCCTATTGTCTTGTTTTGAAGTCCTGTGTTACTTTCCTGTTCTGTTCTGATTTGCTTTTTTGGGTTTTGTTTTGCTTTGCTTTATTCTCTTTAAAAGAAAAAAAGATGAAGACAGATTGTGAAGAAAGTACATTTTAAAAAAATATTTGCATTGACAAATTATGTAACAATTTTTTAACTGTTACCCCAGACAAAAGCTTCTCAAATTCATATTACCCCATTCAAAAAAATCATTAAAACTTCAACATGTTGTCTTATGTTTTGAGATGGAGCTTCTTTACTGTACGTAATTTTTAAAAATCATCTTTGCCAAACTTAAACTTGTGATTCTTTGGGGAAAGTCTCAGATTTTTTGAAATTTTGAAAATTCAGCAATTATCAAAAATGAAGTTTTAATGAAAGTAATTTGATCTAGGTGCAGATAGCTGTGATTTGCAAACACCTGGTAGGTGCTTGGCTAGTTCCACCTGGTGTTTCTGGAAGCATCTGCACTATCTTCTGAAGGAGGCACTTGACAGCTCCCAGGAGAGGAAGTAATTCTCCAAGGATCCTCAGCATTAAATCTCAGAGTCACAGATTTAACCCAGGAATTTCTGAATTCAAAACCATCAGGAGTTTTAAACTACGCAAATCAATGAAAACTTTTCATGCACCAGGAAGATATATTGTCATCAGTGAATTAGGACCCCATGGGATGCACACAGACTCAAAATGCAAATACTTAAGTCTGGAGAGGCGAGGTTAAGAGGAACAGTTTTTGCCCCAGCTCAGAAGCTTCAGACTCAGAAATCAGATTTCTGAGGTCTTCTTTGGTAGGTGGTTCCATGACTCCACTCCTCATCCAGAAGTTACAAGAAAGTAACTGTTGTAGTGGCAAGACAGAGAGCAAACCCAACCACTCATGTCACTTCAGTTGACTGACTGTTAATACTTTTATCAAAAATTACAGGCAAGTTAAACACATTAGCATAGTTTAAACTTGTCTCCCACATTTAAATAATGCCATCTTCCATGTTCTTCTGTAGTGTAATAATTATCAGTAATTAAAATATCAAGTGTTTCTTTATTTGGTTTCTTCTTTTCTCCTATAATGTCAAGATAATGATTTTTAGCTTTTGTTCTGAAGAGAGAAAAGAGAAGGAAAGTTCAAGATGATAAGCAGCAGCTAAGGAAAACGACCCTGAGGGCACAACTGTTTGAGGCTAACTCATCAGTATTTAAACAGCATTAGCCTGTGTTATAAAACCAGGTCAGGATCTGGGGTTAGACTCTGAGGCTCATTAGCCTATAATTATTTGCTGCTGCTTCTTTCTTTCAATGCTGGGACCTGCCTGGTCAGGAGGCACTTACATGGCTTCTCTTTATTATGCAAGTGTGACCAGTTATTGTCTTCCCAATCTAACTCTATCCCCCATGATTGTTTTTCTTCTATCATGCAGTGGCTTATATTTCTAAGGAAGAGAGAGAAAGATGAATTATTTTTTGCATTTGTAAGACAGATCTTGAATCAAGCTGCCTAAATCTGTTGTTCTCTCAACAGGCATATATTGAGTGCTGTCAGAAGAATCTGTCAGATTCTTCTCTAGGTATATATTCCTACTTGACATCACAGTAATTTGCATTATGCTAACTATTACACCTAGAAGATAGGAAGACGAGCTTTTGGTGGTTTTTTTTTTTTTTTTTTTTTTCTGAAAAACAAATAAGAGTGGCAATAGCTCAAATGTGAAGAGTTTGAGCATTTTTTGCATGCACACGTGTGTGTGTGTGTTTAATGGAAAAGAAGTCATGGAAAAATATTTGTTCCAGGCATCCTGCTGATTCTGTGTTTCAAGCACTTAGATCCCGCCTGTGGTGGGAAAGAAGCTGCAGCCTGGTAATACCGTATATGGGATTCCTGCTGGGAAGGAAGGAGAAGCCATACGCTGTGGGAAATTTGTGCCCCAGGGGGATCGTTCACCTTCTCTGCAGCTGCAGAATCATCCCCAGTGCCACTATTTATTTAATTCAACTATTTATTGAGCATCTATTCTGTGCCTTGCATTTTGCAAGATGCTGGTGCTAAATATTCATTGAATCTTATAATACAGGGAGTAGGACAGAAAGAAAAGAAAAACTAATCAAAAGAAAGCATACCATTGAGTCTCCTCGCTGTCCTCTGACTCTCTAATAGTATCAGTAGAACAAGAAATTCCTTCAAATAATTTAATGGCAGTTTTTCTATATATGGTTAAATATTCCTGTTCATATAATCATTCTGGGGCAACTCTCCTTATTGTAAAGCTCTGTAATTTAATAAACTTCCTGGAATTTGGGTAAAAGTTTTAGAAATTAGAGTAGGGTTGAGATTTGTTTTCTGGGAGAAGAATTCTAATATATATAGCTTAAAATTGAGCATACTCATCTAATACTGTAGTAATTTTTCTCCCGTGAAAATGTTAGTTCCAAGGTCCTGTTATATACAAAAGTCAGTCTCTTATCTTCTTTTTTTAAAATTTTATTTAAAGGGAAACAAAACAAAACAAAACAGTATAAGGGTACAAGTAATACAGAATTTCAAAAAAAAAGTAAAAAATCACTAGTTAATAGATTACATATTGTCATATTAGAAATAGTTGTCCAAGTTACAAAATTAAAGCATACAAAGTGGACATTCAAACAGTGAGACTGCAAACAGTTGTGTTCAATGATCCAACAATAACTTAGTAATATGGTCATCTATCTTACACACCTAAACACGCTTGCAGTTGTATCCTTTAGAGCACTTTCTTTTCCTCTCTTTTTTATAATAACAGTTACACATTTTGGGTTTTATTACTCCCACATTTCTTATTACTTCTTTTTGGAAGAGAATAAAACCAAATGTGACAAAACAAAGCAGTCAGTCAAAACAAAGGATGAACATAGTACATGGTATAAAAACAAAATACAAGGTAATCAACAATGGTTACCATAATGCCTCTTGCTATTTTAAAAAGAATTGCCTATATCATCAGTTATAATAAAATTGAACAAAACAGTACAGAACAAAAACAACAAAACTGAAACATTGGAGACATTACAGGACTTCAAAAGAAGGTAATAGTCAAACCAGAATGGGCATCATAATGAATCTTATTGCCTTCAAAGTAGTTGCCTATACCCTCAAACTTGATACTATCAAGCAAAACAGAATAGAGCAAAATCAGTCAAAACAAGATGGTGAGAACAATACAGGGCTTCAAATCAAGTTAATAGGAAATCAAAAAAAGTTACTATAATATATCCTGCTAATGTTTTTATTTATTTTCCCCTAATTAAAAAAATAATAAAAAAGTAAAATTTTTAAAAAGGGGGAGATTGAGATAAAAGAGGACATAACAATATAACAACACAGGTCAGAACAGAATAATTTAAGAAACACAGTGTTTCACCACAAGATAACCTGACTTAATAGTAATTACCAAAGTGTCTCTTTCCTTGAAATATTTGAGTATAACTTCATATACTATAGTATCTTTTGTCTTGTTAAACACGTTTTGAGGGATGGCTCAAAATTAATAATCTCAACAGCTTTTGGTCAAATACGTAAATAAATTTACAATGTCATATGTGATAAATCTGTTGTTTAAATTGGTTAAATCAATGGCCACTTCATAAATAGCTTTTAGCAGTCTTTGAGTGGTCTCTGAATTTCAAATGCTGACAGGAGTTACTTTGACATAAGTCTAATAGAACTATATTACAATGTGTATTTATTCAAATCATGAATAGCTTGCCTTTCATGTATTTCCTCCATTCCCAGATCTTACCATCTACCAAATTATCAAGGCTATTTTTTACTGCAAAGAGCATTGTATTATAGGATTACTTTGAGCAAAACATAGTACAATTATGAAAGACTGTTTTGAGGAAGAATTTATCTGAAAACATGAGCTGGTTAATGAGAGAAATCACTAAGGCTCTGGAATGTATTAGTTAGCTCCCTTTAGGCTAAAGTAATCTCTATTGTGCTTATGGCTTCAGCATGGGAGGATCAGGATGGGGGACTCTGTGATGCTGCTAGAGTTCATCTGTATCTTCTCTCCAGGATGTGCTAAACTGCAGGAATTGGCTTCAGGTGCTTGCCTACTCAGAGCTAAATAAACCTGGAAAATCACAGTGCAAGTTAATCATGGATCTAACAAAACTTAATTGTAGGAACCATAAAGAGAAATACAGAACTTGGGAAGTGTGGGGAGGGAGAAGCAGAGACAGATGATTATTTACGGTGAAGTTTTAAAACAATTCTGTGATTTGTGGGAGAAACAAAAAAAATCCTGTTTTTCCCTTAAGCATTTTAGACTATAGAAGAGCTTCAAAATATATGTAATAAAATATCAAAACTACCCTTAGTCCTACCTAAGGAATAATAGTCCTGTTAAAACATTTTCTATTGGTCTTTGTGACTTATATGTATGTAACAAAATTAATTCACATCATATATGCATTTGTCATCTTTTAAAAATTAATGTATCAAAGACATTTTTCTATGTTATATCAATGGTTTGTAGTACCAGTCATACATTTTTGAAAATATAATTTATAATATTCATAAGATATTTCATTTTAAAAATTCATTCTCAAATTTACCTAATTTGTGTTTGAGGAAGTTAAAAAAAGATTTCAAAAACTCATGCTCTGTTTCACTGAACATAGTGTTAACCAGGTTAGTAAATGCAAATACAGCAGAATAATACCCAGTAACCTGTAAATGTGACGGTTTCAGGCCATTCTTTCATTCATTCAGTGCGAGCGAGCTTTCTTGGAACCTGTTGTGGCAGAACTACTAAGCAGATTATAGAGCCATGACTGAGTGAGCCATCACTCTGGGCAGGACCACAGGATGCTAAGTCACCAAAATGCAGCATAGGCAGAGTTTCAGGCAGGACTGGGCAAAGCATGAACACTCAGAGTAGGAACACACAGCTCTGCCTTAGTGAGGCAGGGCATCTAGGATAGAAGTTCTGGCAGTTGATAAGGTCTGAAGTACAAGTAGCTGACAATAGTGGGGGGGGGGTCCTAAGGTTGTTGTCCTGGTCCTGTAGTACAATGAGAACACATACAGAGGAAGGAAATCTCCAAGAGAAACATTGCTGGTGCATGTGAAGGACAGTGACAGGAGAGGGACACTTGGGGGACATGGAAGCACTGTGTGGAATTGGGTGGGCAGATGCCACAGCTACTTTGAGTTTGTACTGAGCTTCTAGATTTCACAGTGGAAGGGGCATTTTTAAAGTAAGAAGTACTTAGGCATGCAGATGTATGAGACTTGGCAACTGATGAAACGTGGAAATGAAGAGAAGAAATCAAAATTTGTAGCATGGTGTGCTAATTAGGTACAGAATGATGAAAGATACAGATGAGAAAACAAGTCAAGAGATGAACTTAGTTTTGTAGGTGCTCATAGATTATCCAACAGCAAGTGGAAATGAGAACTCAAATTTAGTTGGAGAGTTCATACATGGCTATAATACATGCATGTATTGCCAATCAAATATCAAAGTTTTTGTTAAACTCCTTTCATTTTACATAGACCTAATTGACATTTTAAACCCGGAAATAAGGAAATCCTGAGGTTTACACTTGGTTAAGAGTTTAGACTAATTTGAAATGCACACCTGATGACCATGAAGCAGTATTGTCCAGCACAGCTGAGGTAAGCAGGATTTAGTTCTCTTCCAGCCGCCCATTTAGAGAAGTTTTCATTATTTTCTACATGTTTGCTTGCAATGTTCATCAGTTATCTCAGGAAGCCCTTTAGGTTCCTGTGAAATCAGCTCTACTTGATAATTTGAATCCACAAAACAATATAATTCTTGCTTTTATTTTATATATTTGAGGTCTATTCTCTAATTTCTCACAGGCGAACTATGACTGGACAAAACCATCTTCACACTTCTAAAGGCAAACCACAACTGATGGATTTGTGCAGTTTTTTCCTACATAAATTTTACCTTTCAATATCTCTGTTTGCCCAACTTTCCCCTATAACCAAATAATACATGAATTTAAAGGCTTAAGTCTGACCTTCTTTACAATTTCCCAATGAGAAGCATCTCATTCCTTCATTGTTACCAGTCAATTAGCATGAAGGAAACACTCAGGTAAGTAGACTGGCAGACACGTATTATTTTAAATTCTGTTTATTCTTTTTCTCTTTTCTGTTGTTTCCCATTTTGTTATTTGCTGAGAGGGGAGTTTGCAAGCAACATGAGTCCCTCATGGAAAGCAGACAGGGCAGGATGGGACTTGGACAGAAGTGAAAGGTAAATGAGCATGTGTGAGAACTGCATGACATCTTGTGAGCCTCTATCATCAGTCCTTGTCCAAAGCTTTAGTGGCAATGGGGAAATGCTCCTCCTCAGGTGTGTAGTGGTTCTGGTCAGGAAGGTGTATTCTATGCTCTCCATTGTGTAGGGCTTTGTTCAAGGACCAGGGTTTGAGTACATCTACCTGAAAAGACACATAAAGGCCCAAGGTCACCAGTACTCTGCACTACATGTCTGCTGCTTAACCATCTGACTGACTTTGAAGTCTGTATTCTCTCTATTTGTCACATCTGTAGTGTAGGTAGACGTCAGCCTCTTCTGGGCATTATCCAGTCCCACCTGCAGCACCCTCCCTTCCGGCAAGCTAGTGGGCTATTAAAGAAGCACTGTTCCCTTCTATAATGGCATTTGGCCCTGGACTGTGCCCCTTGTCTTTCCGAGTGAATGAATGTCTTCTCCAAGGCTAGAATTATCAGGATAACACTCTAGTGGCTGAAGTTGGCAGACTTCAACTGTAGCACTGTTAGAAATCCTGTTGCCTTCCCTCTGATGCATTCTAGTCAGCCATGAGTAGAAAATGCAGAGAGCGGCAGAGAGAAGCAGAGTGAGAGATGGAGCGTGAAGCCAAGAAGCTATGAGCTCTCCACTGCCATGCTCTTCCCTTCCTGGAACAGGTCTTTGCATTTATCCTGTAGCATCTTGGTTCTTTTCTCCTAACATTGGCTGATGTTGGGTTCCTACATTCATACCCAGAATCTGTAGCTACTCACTGTTCTCTCATAGGTCAGTTGCATCTCTCTTCTCCTCTTGGTGGCTTTCTTGTATTTACAGCTGCTCTCCCAATCCACTCAAGGCTTGTCCACCAAAAAGAAATTCACCTCTGTGAGTCCTCTCCAAGGTTGGGCTTATTTTTCCTGCCATATTTTGGCCACCCACAGTGCCACAGTCTGCTGTGGGCTTACAATCACAGCCTGATCAGATCACTAGATTCTTTGCTGCTTCGATTATTTGGCTCTTTCCTGTATATTTATTTAGCAAACACTTCTATAGTGCTTCATATTTGCTAGGCTGTGTTCTTAAGTCTTTACAAATATTAACTCATTTAACTCTCATATCATGGCTAAGAAAATTGAGTCAAAGCCCAAGTTTCCTGGCTGGGAGCGGATGGTGGGTTTCATACAAGGCAAATGCATGCCTGCTGCAGTACCTGCTTCACTGCTGTTTCGGGCCTCCCACTCAGCATAAAATGATTTTGCAAACTACTGAACCAATCCTTTAAGTAACCAGTGGAGTGAGGGTGTGACTAGGACCAGCAGTCAATCAGTGAGCAGTAGACTGTGTGGTTACCCGAGTTCTCTCACAGAGAACCTCAACTATGGGACTATAGGGGATTCTGGAGGTGGAAACAGGAGAGGCTGTGGTGTGAGTTGAGGCTGCAAAGTGAGGTGTTCTACACCCCAGCAAAATCTTCCCTCACACTTGTGGACCACCGAGAACCTAGGCATAATATTCAAGGGGAAAAAATTGGCTAAAGGCAAGCAACTAGTGAAAAAACAAACAAGCAGTACCTTTGTATCAGCTGTGACCAGCTGGGAGGAAACAGACTTGAGCTGTTGAGCTAAATGCAATATTCACTAAGTAATCTGAGGGTGAGGTCACTCTCCAGCATCTCAGCACCTTTGTTTCAGTTTTCTTTCTTCTGTATATACCTTTCCCAGTGTGTGAAGCTCTGCCTTGTGGCTCTGGTGTACCATTATCAAGACTTCAATGTCCTGGAGTGGTTCTCAGGCTGGGCAACAGAAACTTTGGTCCTTTCCTCCCATCCCTCTTTCTCCATCAGTTGCTACTGAAAGTGTTATCTCCTCTCTCTGGATCTTTCCTACGTTACAGTAGCACCCAATATTGCTGTGATTAACTTTGATCAAAATTGAGAGATAGATTTCCATTTGCTCTCAGGACCTCTTGAGATACCATCCTTAAGAAGAGAATGCCCAAAGAGCTGCATGTTATGAAGAAACTACAGGAGAGGGCTGTGGATGGTGTTTGCTAGTTAGTGATCATTAGCTCATTTGCTAGTGACCATTAGCTCGCTGGCCAACAGACACCTACTCCATTGCTCAGTGTCTAAAAAGCTGAGCACAGGTGCAAGCACACATCATGAGGTTTTGTCTATCATTGTATGTGGCCTTGACCCTGACTGTGCTTAGTCCTTTTTACCAACAAGCAAACAGAGACAAAATCACAATGCATTTCTTAACTCTCAATGTCCTTTCAAATCAGAGATGCAAATAGAGTCCATTTACATTGTGTGATTCATTCATCTTTCTGGTGCCATGGAACATCTTCTGTTAAAGCACCATGAGCCTCCGTTTTTGATTTGTCAGCTGCCATGTGATGCCAGACTCATGGGAACACAGACAGGTGACGGAGCCGATGCCATGGTTAGATATCACAGAGTGAAGTCTTGCAAGCATTTTCTACTTTCATTCACAGCCTTTGCTTATAAAAGGTCAGATTATTGTTCATCCAGATATGTATAATAGTTTTCCTGGTAAGTTTGGCTCTGTAGTTGTTTTTAATTCAGCTACAGAGAATAACACCAAATCAAAGAACAAGACTATGCAAAGAAATTTGTAGAAGTTTTAGTTTTAGTTCTACTTTATTGGATTTCTACATGATGAAATTGGACATTTTAAATATCTATTGAAGCAGAATTCTGAGAATCTACAATCATGGTAAAAATGGCCATGCAATTATTTGTCAAAAGTAAATGACACTTTGTCTTCACCCTTGGCCCAATAATTTTTTAGGATAAAATTTCTTCAGAAATTTACAAATTCTTTTGTAAGATTTCTCACCTCATTTTAGTCCTGGTTGGAGCACAGAACTGGAGTCCTCTCAATCTACTTTGTGTTCAGGCGAGTGTATGGGGCACTGGAGCACACAGCCAGCCAGGTGGTGGCAGCAGCATAGCACGCTTTAGATCCAGGTGGCTTGACCCAGCCAACTCCTCTTCAATCATCGTCCAGCCCTTCAAGGGCTAGAATCCTCATGGCCACAAGTCTTTTCAAGTTCAGAATCTACTGGGATTTTAAAAGATGATTAATGTGTCATGTATTTTAGAGCTCTCCTGATACCTTCATATGAATTCAGACCACTTTGCTATATCCTCCAACCTAAGATGACAGGTGACATCAGTTCAACACAGATGCTAGGTGTTCCATTGCTAACAAAATCTAAAAACTAACCCACGTTTTTCAACTCTTTTTGCTACAAAAAGTATTTCTTCACCAACACCTATTGATATCACAATAAATAAGCACAAAGCAATATCTCTATCACCTCTCTGTGATCCACCTTGATATTCATTTATGATGTTGTCAATACCAACTTCTTTTAGCATTGCCCTGGATTCTACATGTTTCTAAATTGGAGACCATTTATTATTCCTTATGTGTTTGAGTTAGGAATCAACATTATTGTTGAACACTGAATGAATTAAAAATCACATGCAATGAAGTTTTACTTTTTGCTTGCTGGATTGATCATAATAATGGTTTGGATGCTTATGATTTGTAGACTATATCCATCTGCATTATCACCTATAACTAAAGAAAATAAAGAAAAGAAGACACCACTGTGAGCAAACAGGTGTGCTGATCAGGTGTCTGGGACTTAGGCAAATTAACATGTAGGGACTTCCACGTCTCCTCCTCATCTGTCCACCATTATCTGCAGGCCACAAACAGACTGAGAGTAACAGATACTCGCATTTAAACAACCACCCTCTGTCCACAGGAGGCTATCAATCACTGCCTAATAATTTGGATCTTGAATGTCCCTCAAAAATTCATGTGTAAAGACTGAGTCCCCACTGAGCTATAGGGAGATGCTGGGACCTTTAAGAGGTGAGGGGCTAGTGGGAGGCCCTTAGATCACTAAAGGTGTGGTCTTGAAGGGGACTGTGAGACTCTGGTTTCTTTTTCTCTCTCTTGCTTCCTGGCTTGTGAGAAGTTTGTTCTACTCCATGTCCCCCATCATTACCAACCTGCACCCACACCAGGGGATCAAACAAAGGATCCACCCAATTTTGAACTGGAACCTCCAAAACCATGAGCCAAAACAAGCCATTTCTCTGGCAAGTTAATTATCTCAGATACTTTATTTCAGGGACAGATAGCTGACCACCACACTGTCAGTTCTGGGTTTCACATGCCTTCTCCTCTGTATGTCTATGGAACAAGTCCAACCTTCTGTCAAAATACAAATTTAGTGAATTAGAGAGGGTTTTAAACTACTGCCTATTCAAATGTGCAAATAGTGGTGTAGTCTGAGATGGAAGTCTATAGCAGCCATTTGGTTAGCCTCCCCAGGCCTCCTTTGGACGTGACAGCAGCACTGGGAGTGTGTATAGAATGCTCCACTGCACTACCTGCTGCTACCTCCTGTGGAGGAAAACAACTGTTTTATTTACGATATTCTCAGGAACTCCTTCAAATTCCAAGTGAACACAGGAACCAGTAGGTTTAGAATTAGGAGTGGCTTTGTATAGCTTTGGAATGAACCCAGGATTTCTAATCCACAGAACATAATCTAATGCTCCTGTCCCTCATGCACACTAGCAGCATTTTGGGGGAAAGCCACTCAACCTTTCTGGCTCTTTTTCCTTCTCATAAGATGAAAACAAGTGTTGCCTTTATTGGCTGCTATGTAGAAAGTACATGTGAAAATAGGGAAATTATGGTAGATCAGTAAATGGCCCTTTAATCATTTTCTCTTTTAATTTTAATTTCTAACTTGGGTTTCACTACATAATTTTTCACAATGGAAGCTACCTTAAACTTCTCTGAAACAACTATAAACTTTGACAATTCACTCACTCTCCATTTTCAAATAGCTACATTAATGGACCAACTTCAGTCTTATGCTCCATAAATAGCACAAGATAATGTGCAAATGTGAGTTTCTCTAGAGTTTTAAGATACTTACTTTGTGAGATGACTTTTAATTTAGTTGATATTTTATCTTTTGCTTTCTGAATCTTCCATATTCTTTGCTTAACAACTGATTGATTTTACTGACACTTTTTCTTTAAACAAGGAAACTGGAGATTACAAATAATTTATCTTTCCTGGGTGATATGTTGCCATCTTCTGATAAATACCTGTTTGATACTG
The DNA here is from genome assembly GCF_034190915.1 of Cavia porcellus. NCBI lineage: Eukaryota > Metazoa > Chordata > Mammalia > Rodentia > Caviidae > Cavia > Cavia porcellus. The sequence goes on from NW_026947505.1 coordinate 37,190,153, forward strand.
CATTTGTAGCATAGTATCTCAGTGTACAGAAATAGGTCTTTGTGCATACTTTCTTGATTTTTCCAAAGGACTGAAGATGGTTTCTCATAAAAAATGAGCCAGTGCTCATTAAAACCACTAAGATAAGATAAAATTAAAAGTAAATGATTAGTGATAAACTGGAACAATACATCAGGATATTTGACTATAAAGCAACCTCAGTTCCTGAGCACATACTGGCACCTGGCTGTCCTCACAGCAGAGCTGAGTTGTGAACATCACGGGGTTCATTACTGGGTAACCTCATTGCTCCATAGAATCAGTTTTAGGAGGAATCAGATTAGACCAGTCAGGAAGCCCAGGGATGGGACCAACAAACACAGTGGCCAGAGATGAATTTGGCTGATGACAAAATTAACGAGCTTTCTGGAATCACACATTTGATCAGATGGGCATGGGGACATAGTGTGTTTGGGGTCTGGAACAGAGAGTATTCTCTAAGACATGGCACACATCAGTAGCTACATTGGGGATTGCTGTTGGAATTGGAGAAGTGAAGGAGTATGGTGGTCCCAGAGCAATTGTTAGAGACCTTTAATTCCAGTCTAAGCAGTATGGGCATGGTTTCTAGGAAGTGCTATGCTATCCTAGACGTATCTGCTTTGCTTTTTTTTCTTTTTTCTTTTCTTCTTCTATTAGCTAGAAAAGTACTGAGTGAAGAAGTGCCTTAGGGTATTTAGCTTCTGAGGGGTCCCAGGCTGGTGTGAGGAAAAAAAGTAGCTTGAGTTGAAAGAGCAGCTGGCGTCCATCACAGTTAGAGTCTGAGGAGAGTGACAGGGGCTGCAGGAGGTCTTTCCCTTTCAAAGGGAAGGACCCAGAAGGTGGGAGGTTAAGGGAGAGAAAATGGGGAGAAGCAGTCTGATCAGGCTGGTCCTTTGCCAGATGAGAACAAAGACTGCTCCACAGGGGAGACATTGGCTGCTTTGGAGGTAATCAGCCATCCAGTGGATTCCTGGAGACAGTGCAGATGTCAGTGATAGTATGTATATTTTATAAATCACTGACATGGAAACTGTAATTCACAAGCAAAAGTTGAGTGTTCTAAAGCAAACAGCAAACTTTCGGGACTTGGGTAATCTGAGAGGAAAAGACACCAATGAGGAGGGATTCCGTGTCCTCAGACAGAGGACCAGCAGCATTTCTGAGATAGTCAGTAACTAACCATAGTGTACCCTGCTTCTTAGATTAGACTTTGGATGTTGTGTTGGAACAAAGCAAAGCAGTAAATGGTAGCTGGACAAGATTCAGGATGATCAGACCTGGATTCCATCGCACAGCCATTGTCTCCTCCTGGTCTGGCAGAACCTCAGGTTTTAAAATTCAAGGTTAAAGGGTGAGTCAGACCTCAATCCTGAGGCATCTAACTTGCCAAATCCTAGGCTGGAGAGTGCCAATGGGCAACTTCTCATCACTGGCTAGCGGTCTCTGCAAAGACCTCAAGAGCCTATAAGAAAGTTGTCTATCAAAGGCCCTGCATGTCCTGCCAACATATTAGGTTATGATGTACATAGCAAATACACAATCTGAGGAAAAATAATCAAGTATGATTTTTTTTTGTTTCAAATACATTTTAAAATGTATTTGTGGGGAGTATTTTGGGGCTTTCAGCCAATTTTCAGAGTTTGCTTTGTAGTTTAGGTTATGTGGAGGCTTTTATTTCCTGTTACAGAGTGGAAATTTACATACATTTCCCTAACTAGTACAGCTGCATGGAAGCCATGCTCTTGGCTCTCTTTTCTTGAAAGTGTTAAGACAACTGCCCTAAGATACCATGTTCTATTTGCTAGGCTTGCTCATTAGGTTGTGGAACTGGACAAGATGTGAGGTCCAGAAACTCAGATCTGGCCTTGCTTCAGGGGTATAGGAGGCCTAGGAATGAGTGTGCAAGACACACTGGGGCTTAGCAGTGGAGATGTCCCTGCAGAGGCCACAGTTCAGGGCTCCTACGTGGAGGGGCAGCAGCAACATGAAGTGAGCCAATGAGCAGCAATAGGAAGGTGCTAAAATCAGCTAAGGAAATGTCGTGCTTCTGAAACTCAGGGCTTTGAATTAGACCTTGATAGATGTGGGGAATTATGAAAGAATTTGAAACAAGAAAGTGATCTGGTTAACTTGGCATCAGGATGGACTGCCTGGAGTGGCTGGGGTACAGTATAGCCACAGCATGACAGATAGGGACACTCAGGGCTGTGTATGATCTGGCCTAGGGCTGCAAGACAGAAGGAGTCACCAGCTTTTCTGTGTGCCTCTTTGAGAAAGAACAAGGCTGGGCTTTCTCAATGGCAAGACAAATTTGAAGGCCTCACAGACCACATGCACTTGCACTGTAGTCCTGGAGAACATAGTACGTCTGGTGAAAAGAGAATACTTCAAACATATGCATGTGTTAAAACTCAGAATGATTTACTGTCAGGAGGTATTTGGGCCCAACTTTGACAAAATGCTTGATATAGAATGCTCTCATTATGTTTACTGTCCCCATTGCCAGAGACACATCAAAGGATGTTAGCAAGCAAGGATGTCACTTACTTCACATGAAAGAAAAATTTCAATCTGCCATTTTAATACATAGCCTTCGTCACTGTAAAAGGAGAAGAGCATTTTCAAATGCATTCAAAGGATACTTTCCGTTTTGACCTACGCAAATGGCACAGCGTAAACCAATTGACTTAAGTGACAGCTTCTTGTTTCAGTCACCTTGGGTAGCTAAGTTTGAGAAGGTCTATGTTATGCCAAGGCATTTAAAAGCCTATATTTTAGAGTGATACATAATAACAAGTTTCAGAAATTGTAAGCTATGAGAAGTAGCTATCTGTAGCGTGCCTGTCTCCTGAAGCCCAGTCACAGCAGGAAAGAAGTTAGGATGGAATCACAGGTTGCAATAGAGATCGTCTAGACCAAGTTCTTCCCATTCCCAGAGAAGAAAGCTTGGCCAAGCCAGACTCACAGCTCCAGAACTGCCTAGTTAGGCTGAAACTGGGGCTGGACCGAGGTCATGACAGCCACAGCCACAACTTCTGCTACATTACCTTCTATGTAAGGGAATTGCTTGGCTGTTACACTCATGATATTCAGTGACTTGTTGAGCAGTGAGAACAAGAAGATGTTTAAGGAACCATGCACAACTTCTGGGAGGACTACCAGAGTGACTGGCAGCTAGGAAGGCATAATTCATTATATTAAAGGGTATGTATCTGTTGTGTTCAAGTCTATGCTCAGGAGTGACACTCAGCAGGTCAATCGGGGTCATCTGACAGGAATGTTCCCAAAAGCTTGCCCAGGAACTCGAGCTGGAAGGGAGCCAGGGATGATTCAGGAACCAATTCCAAGCAGGAGGGGAAAGAAAACAAAAACTGGACAGACAAGGCTGTGCACAGTGAGACCCCAGATAGCTTCACTGAAATGCTGCATTCACAAGGGGTTTTGAGCCATAAATTTTTCTCTTTATATGATAAAGTTCCTCTTCTCTCAACTCTGCAGGAATTCTGTTCCCAATATCCAGCACAGTTCATACAGGGCCAGAAGAAATGTCAGTGTAACTCTCTGACACATATGGAAGCAGGCGTATGGCACACCTAACTCTAGAATCAGTTACCCTCAGCCAAATAGAGAAAGCTGTCATCATGGACTTTCAAGGTCTGGGCGATGAACTCCACCTTGAACCAGCGCCACAAGCAAGGCAGTCAACTTGAATTTGGATTCTAAAAGGACTTTGGGGAGTCAAAGAATGTTCTTTGCAAATGTTTCTAAAGCTCTAAATAAATGAGAGGTTGACGTTGAACTTGCCCTTTTCTTCTTTCCAATTTATGGTCAACATTTCCATGAGCCACGGGTCTCACTAAACCTCACGCCATGCCCATCCTCCAACTCCCAAGGTGTGTCCCTGAGTTCCTGGTTCAGACTTTCCTCTCAGCTATATGTCAAACCTGCTGTCATCACTGATTTCCAGCCACAAAACAGGTCAGAATCCAGCCTCGGCTACATGTCAGTGGGATGAGGAGGCTGAGCTGAAGAGTGATGCATGAGGCACTGTGTGTTTATTCAGGAGTTGTTGTGTCTGCTCATGGAAATGAAAGTGATCACCTTTTATTTGACTCAGAGAAGATCCCCAAAGATAAATCAACTCCGGGTACCACTGACAAGCATCCTTCTAGAGTAAAAAAATAATAATAATGTGCGTGCATGCCTACATCTGTGTATTTAGGAATTCCTAAGGATTATTTTCTTATTGAGAAAGAAAAAATCAAATATGTGAGTTAAAAAGAATTTGCAACATACTGAAGGAATGTCCTATCAGCTTGTGCTGAAACATTAGTATAGAAATATGACATGAGTTCCACAATTGTGTGCTCACCCTAACAGCTCTGTGACATGAACGCCATGATCATGTGCTCACACTAGAAATTGGCACCATACACTGCTGCCATCCCTCCCAACCATTTACAAATTGGCCACACCATGGTATCTTGCATGCCGTATGGGTGGACTTTTTAAGTGCCATGAAATAAGGTAAGTTAAACTCTTTGATGGTCAGACTTCATGATCAACCTGTCACTTAAATTTTCTCAATAGACCCATTATCTAAAGCAGTTGATTCTGGTTCTACGGTTACCTTTGCAATGCATGCTTGAGGTCCTAGAAGGCTAGTTCACAGCATTTAAAGAAGGCTTGCATCCACTGGAGAAATTGAAGGGTGGACTTCTCACAGCACTGACTCTGAAGATGACCTAAGGAAAGCCCCAATGCTCAGTTCAGTCAAGAAATATATCCACAAAGTGGTCAGAGAAACACATATAAAAGAGTCTGGTGCCAGAACCACCCAGAACAGTAAAATTTAGGAGCCATCAAAGATCCTACATATGACAAGGAGCTACAGGGTCAGATATTGCAAGAGCTAGGAGAGTTTGGGGAACACACTATAAACTGAATATGGATGAGTCATTGACAATAGGGCCACAAATACGACAAGGTGCCAAGTCCCAGTTTTTCATGGTGCCAAAACCAAGACAGGTGGGCATCCTGATGCAATCAGCCAGCCCTACAGGATGGACAAGAGGAACAAGGTCCCCTGGACAAGTGTGTTCCAAATGAGGGGGAGTATTCTGAGTGAGATTAATAGTGATGTACTCTTTTACTGAAATCATTTTCAAAGATAAAGAACCACTATATTTTTCAATCACATCCTACAAATGTTTTTGTTTTGTTTTGTTTTTTGGTCTTTTTCCTTTTTATCGGTACCGGAGATCGAACTCATGACTGCCTGCTTGCAAGGCAGGCACTTATGCCGCTGAGCTAAATTCCCAGATCCCATCCTACAAATGTTAATATCAGTGACGGTTGAGTTCTTTGAATAATCCCCTTGTTTGTGGTTTTGTCATTTCTATACAGCTATGATTACAACTACGCCTCACACAAAGGAGCATGGTGGGGTAGATGACTTGACTACACATAAGCCCCTGCTCATAGGAAGATGTTAGCGAATGCCCTTCCTGCTGTGGAAGGGGGATGAGACTCAGGGAAAAAGCTCTCACCTGTTGTAGCTTTTTCTCAAAGGTCAAGCAAGTCCACAGTCATTCATTGAGGCTGTAATTATAAAACAGGATGATAAAAGTGAAATATCCTAGATTTCAGGCCAGTTATGACTGACTCATTTACAACCTGTTTAAGATATAGCTGGGGAATAATTGGCTTCTCTCAGTCAGAAGACCCTAGCTACCCTTCAGGGAAAGGTTAATGCTAAAGAATCCACTTAAGTATGGAAAATATCCCCTATGCTCAATGGCCTCAGTTTTGGCAAACATGGAACAGTCCAAGAACATAACCCTCAAGAATGGGGTCACCATATTAGACAGTTGGTAGACTATGTGATCAGGCAAAAATGAACTCATTAACTAGGTCCGTGTTGATGCTTATATTCTAAAGTTAACAATATTTATTTTGGTCATTATTGCCTAGCACTGAAAAGCCTTGAAGACCCAAAAATTCCTAATATTCACTTTTGAATTAAAAGAACGAACATGAATCTGATCCAATTTTTTTTAAAAATTTGATTTAAAGAAAGACTAAACAAAACAGAAAATAGGTAAAAATAATGCATACGTTGAGAGAAAAAATAAATAATAAGAAATCACTAGTTGATATTTACATATCATCGTTTTACAAACATTTGTTCAAGATACAAAAACAGAACATGTAAAGTGGGAATTCAAACAGCGAGACTGCAAACAGTTCTGTTCAACTGTCCAACAAAAACTTAGTAATATGGCTATCAATCCTATACACTTAAACATATATGCAGTTATCCATATCTTCATTTATGTTTCAATTAAACAAACTAAAGCAGGTTAAAATCATTCTGAACAAAGAATAATAGTATTTCTGGATTTCACATCATGACACTCCATGATCAGCACTGGGTACTGTAGGGTCTTTTTTTTTTAAATTTAAAGAAAGACTAAACAAAACAGAAAACGGGTAGAAATAATACAAAATTTCAAAGAAAAAAATACACAGTAAGAAATCACTAGTTGATGATTCCAGATTGTCTTCTTACAAACAGTTATTCAAGATACTAAAGTGGAGCATATAAAGTACGGATTCATACAGTGAGATTGCAACCAGTTCTGTTTAACTATCCAACAAAAACTTAGAAATATGGTTATCAGTCCTATAACACTTAAACATACATGCAGTTATCCATATCTTGAATTATTTTGAAATTGAATAAACCCAAGCAGGCTAATATCACTCTGAACAAAGAATAATACTATTGCTGGGTTTCACATTATGACACTCCAGGATCAACACTGGGTACTTTAGTGTCTTTTTTTCTTCAAAGTATCTGTTCATTTCATCATGTGTCATATGATCAGTTCTCATAAACTGTTTATAGATTCTACACATGCATGCATATTAACATGTATTTCTATCCTTTCTGTATTAGAGGGAGAAAAAAAACAAAGCAAGACAAAACAGCACATAGTCCTCCAAACACATGAAATGAAAAAAAAAATCGTGTAAGACTGTTGTACAAAGAGTTCTACCATGGTTCCTGTGTTGTCTCTTATTATCTCCAATAGAATTACCTATATCATCAAACATAGTATAATTGAATATATCAGTACATAACAGTATTAATAAAAAATACAACTTTGTATATGGTATAGAACTGAAAAAACTGACAGATACCAAACTAGAATGCATATTGTAGTCTTGTCATCTTCAGTGCAGTTGCCTATACTATCAGACAGTACTATCAATCATATCAGTTTAGAATAAAATCTTCTGTGCTCATTTCTGTTATGTTCTTTTTTGCCATCAGTTGTCTGTTAATCTTCTTCATTTGGTTTTCTGCTCCATTCATTGAAGCCTCTCTGGCACTGTTCCTGGAATCCTAGTACTTTTCTCACTCTTTAGAATGCCCTGTGGTATTCTCTGTAGAGTTGGATTGGTGGTTGAGAATTTCCCAGGTTCCTCTTTGTCTTGGAAGCATTTTATTTCTCCATTAATTTCTAGAGACAGTTTAACAGGGTATATCAATCTGGGATAGAGGTTATTTTCTGTGGAATATTTCACTCCAGGCTCTTCTTGACTTGATGGTTTGTGTCAAGAAGTCTGCCATTATTCTGATGGGCCTTCTTTTATAGGTTATAGGTCTGTTTCTTGTTTCTAACAGCTTTTAATATTCTGTTTTTATATTGAATTTCTGGGATTTTGATTATTATATGCCTGGGTGTAGCTCTGTTTTGGTTGTAGGTGGCTGGAGATCTATATGGCTCATATATCAGAATATCATTTCCTTTTCCTAAGTTTGGGAAGTTTTCCTTAATTATTTTTGAATAACCTTTGCAGTTTCTTTGTACCCCTGCTTCTTCATTCACATTCTTTATTCTCAATTATAGGTCTTTTGTCATCTTCTAGCCTTTGCTTGTTTCCTTGTTATTTTTAAAAAGTTTTCCCTTTCATAATCCCACTTTGCAAAATTGTCCTCCAGTTTGGATAATCTATTCTTAGGTTCTCTCAAGCTGATTTGCCATCTTTCCATAGAGTTTTAAATTTCCTGGTAATCTCTTTGAACCTGATTCATGTATTCTATTTTTTTTTATATTCTTCATCAAATGGTTCTCTCCTTTGTTTGAGTTCCTCCCTTCTTCTATCCGTGTCTGCTTGAGGGGTGCTTAGTATCTCTTTTATTAATCTTCTTATATCTTGCTTTACTTGGCTAAATATTTCACTTTTGAACTCGTCTATGAGGTCTCGAATATATCTCTTTATATCCACTGGTGCCGTGTCTGATATTGCATGTTTGCTGTTCTCATTCTTTGTATTTACCTGCCCTGGGTTAATGTTCTCAGGCTTGGGACCTGGGGACTTTTTGTTATTGCTTCCTCTTCCCATCTTTTTTTGCTTCTTCCAGGAGGCCCCAGTTTCTTTCTTTGTTGTTACAATTCTTCTGAAGCACGCTGGCTAGATGACCCTTCCCACTGCCATGTGCTAATGAGTTGCAGACAGGGACAGTGTATACTGGCCCCTCCCCTCCGGATCAGTCAGGCTGCTGTGGCCTGCACTATATTACTTTGCACCACCTCCCTTTCAGGTCAGTCAAGCTGCTGTGGCCTATGCTGTATTACTTTGCGCTGCCTCCCCTCCAAGTCAGTCAAACTTCTGAGGCTTCACTGGGTTAGTATGGTTAGTGTACACCACCGCTGTAGGACTTGATTTCAGATAACCTACTGGGTCTCAGCCAGGTCCCGTGACCCAGGTCTAGCTCACTCCACCAATCCCGTTCAGGAAGGGAACAACTGACTGAAGTCACTGCTGCCCCTTGTACTTGTCAGTCCTGTCCAGTCCTAGAATGTCATCTGCCGGAGCCCCCCCTTTCTATGGAATGTCTCCATGCCTGTCACTCAACACAGGTCGATGTGTAGGCACCCTGCCAACTCAGCTCTCCATTCAGCTCGCCGACTCCTGAACTCAATGTAACTGCGCCTCCAAGTGAGTCGAAGTAGTGGGACCTTGGACGGCTCAGCAAGTCGCCAACTGCGGCAGGAACACTGAACCTTTAGCTGTTCCAGTAATAGCAATGGAACTGTATGTTTGGTTTGTTCTTCTCACCTTAATTTTTTCTTGGGACGAGAGAATTTCTCTCCCTCTGTTTAGGACTCCCCACGCTGTATTAAGTTGAATTCTAAGTTGACTATCTCAGGGAGCATTTGTAGCCATTTGTTGTCTATCTGCCATCTTTGCTCCAACTCTCTGATGATCCAATTTCTAAGCCTAATGTGATTCCCATATCCATTGGCTCCTAATGTGATTCCCATATCCAGTGGCTCCTGATGAGAAGGAAAAGCAGACTCTTGACTGACAACAGATACGTCTACATAAGCACGGACTGGCTGGGTACCCTATGGGCGTCAAACGGAGGAAGATGACCTGAAATAAAGTGGGCAAAGAAACAGATACAAACCTCAGGTGGGTGCCTGGAGAGCAAGTCCTTAGAAGTCATCATTACCTTTCTGTCCACTGTGACACTGGACCCACAGGTGGAAAATATCAACAAGCACCCTGAGAGTAGAAAGGACAAGTTTATTTTCCCCTCTAACAAATCTTTGGATATACATTATTCATGTAACATTTCTATCTAGTGGAAAGTAAAAATAAAATGATCAAAGAGAAGGTAGAAATTCTTAGCTGGATCAGGTGAAAATGGAAATTTTTATTCTGGAAAGAGGACACAAGCATGTTAAAGTGATCCAAGTTTCACTAGGTAGAGCACAGATTTTTCATTTCATGACATGTCAGAATTCTGCAACTCATTAAAAACTGTTTAAGCTGGAAACAGTCTCATTCACTTCAGAGAGTATGCCCAAGAAACAATCACTCCTTGTAGTGAAATGTGTCTAAGATGTGCTATTTGGAGAAAGTGTGGAAGGTGTTGATCCATCTTTGGTCATCACCCGTGACCCTGAGAAATACTTCAGGGTGGGAGGAATAGAACAGACTAACATGATTGATCATAACATGTGCTCAATTTTGCTATACACACTGGAAAAGCTTTATTTTTTTCATTTAATCTAAAGTGTCTACCCTTTTTTGTCTGGATAAGGACACAGGGCCAGTGAAACTGAATCTGGTGTGCATTCAGGAACTGGGCCAGAGTGCCAACCCAGGACAGTGAGATGTCAGTGCCTGTGCCCACCTGCTCTGGCCCCAAACTATGCACTTCTGTGCTGCTTCACGGGTTCTCCATTCAAAATAAATGATTATTGTCTTTAAATAAAATCAAGATAACAAATTCCAATGGTGTCTTGGTCAAATAACACTCAACTTAACAGGAATGGGTGAAAGACACATCATGCATTTACCCAGAGGACCTGTTAGTGAATTAAAGGGTAGCCAGTGTCAAGGAAGGGAACCACAGAGGGGCCCTGGTGTAACTCACTTCTCAGGAATTGGTATTTTTCCTCGTCTTTAGAAAAAGTTTATATTTATCATACTTGTAAAAAGAGTTAAAAGGAAGTCGTGGGGTTTAGAAACAGGAAGCAAAATGTCTCATGAGCAAGGCCTCCTCCTGACCATCTCTGCTGGGGAATCTTCCTGTTATCCTCCTCCAACCTTCTTTCATCTCTCTGATTCTGTGTCTCTGACTGTGTGTCTCTGCCTCTCTGTATCTCTGTGCATCTCTGTCTCTGCACCCCCACCTCTGCCTTCTCCCCATTCCTCTGGGCCTCTGGGGAACAGAATTGAGCTGAGATGCTCGCTAAAGTGCACAAATGGGCCGGTGGAGATGCTGGGAGACAGCTCACCTGACTGGCCTGCCCCTCTGTACCAAGGTGAGCCCGCCCAGCCACTGTCCCCTGGAAGGCTGTGCTCCAGCACTGGCCTTGGTCCTGTGCTACTGCATTAGGTCTGTGACATGAGGTTCCGCTACTGCTCCTTCCTACTTGGAGGGAAGGGACTGCGCCCTCCAGCCCGTACAGGATTGTTCCCCAGCTAGTGATGGTTCCTTGGGCTGCGTTGTCCTTGTCACCACACCATCATTGTCATTGTGCCCAGTCACGTCAGTCTTTGCCCGCTCATGCTCAGCTGTCTGCCCACCACCTTTCTGCTGCTCATGACCCTGGGCTCAGCTCTCACCCGGACAGCCTCCGGGAAGAAAAGCAGTCCCTGCTCCTGTACCTCACAGGAGGTCACTGAACCACACTCACTTACGCATCCTCGGGTTATGGGTGGAAGACATAGCTTCCCACCTCCAGAGGAAACTGACCCTTGACCACTCAATCAAATGCCCCCTTTATGGGCTTTCTTCTTTAAGTGATTAGTTGATGCCCCTTCATCCTCACTTCTTGATAAAGCACATGGAACATTCTTTTCAGAGTCAGCAAAGACATAAAAACAACAGAAATGAAAAAACAACAGAAATGAAGGCAAGTGGATGACTGAATGTGAGGAAATCATAATATCATAGTGGCATTTGAAGCACGTTCTGGAGCAGCTGTCAACATTTTAAGGTGGATTTAGATGAAAATATTACAATTTGAGGTCTTTAGTATATAGGATAAGTCATTACTTTGATAAAAATATTTCCCCTTAAATCTTTCCTATTACTCTGCCCCACGAGCCCATCCCCACAAACAAACCTATTTCTTTGATTTTGTGGCATTTAACTTTGAAACCAATACTTTTTTGCATAAAAAAGGTTAAGTCAAAAAGTGTCCCTTCCTCTAATTATGTACTCAGAAGCATCCGCTTTGCAATTCTTGGCAAAATTATGGCTCTTGCAATAAAGAACACAGAGGAAAAATGGAGGTTGCAAGATTTGTCACAAGAAGCCAGAAGTGGGTACACTGAAATATTCTGGCTCTGAGGGGGAGGGCTGGAGGGGTGAAACAAAATCCAACATGCCCCGTCAGCCAGAACGAAGTGATTTCCAGGTAGGAGGATGAGCTACTGTGGCAATTGTGCCTGCATGCGGGGAGTTGTTTGTGGTAGCATGGGAAGTGGGAGAGTAGGATTTGGATAAATATCTCAACCTGAAAACTCTCATGAGTAGGCATGGCAGAGTATAGGACAGGAGACATAATGTGGAAACTTCTAGCAGAGTAACTGTCCTGTTAAAACAGTTCTTTATAGGAACTCATCTCACACACATCAGGTGTGTGTTAACTTACATTTCCATCTTGTTCCAGATTCCAGTACCTGCTGCGTGTAAGATGAATCAGATTCATTTCTGTCTTTAGGTTGCTAATCACTTAGCAAGGATATAAACAGAAAAATGGGTTAAGTTTTAGTTGTTTTTTTGTTCATTTGTTTGTTTTGTTTTCCTCAGCTCTTTTGTGTGTTTCATTGTGGATGCATTTAAATACAGGGGACATAGAGATTTAAATGCAGAAATAGATGCAGGAGTCAGGATCATAAATTTTGAACCATGAATATATACCAGAAGGTCCAAAGTTGAACTCATAGGAGGAGTTAAAATCATTTTTGGAGAATATGTAGAATGACAAGAGCAAGGATATATTTCCAGTGAATTTTAGTGTCTGAGAAACCGATTTGTGGGGACACCAGTTTGGAAGCAGAGGTTACTCATGTGATAAGACTGTAGTCATTATAGAAAATTGCATATGCTTCTGAATATGCCAAACATTCATTTCAAAGGGTGAAATCATCAAATTTAAGCGTTTTTTTTGTCCTTGACTTAATTATCAGCGATGTGCTTGGTATTCAGCCAGGTATACTGGAATTGAAAAACTAAGCTCTGCCCTCTTGTAGTCTATAATATATAATAAATATAAACTGAAACAATAGAAACTTACATAAGGTGCTATATATAGTGTAGGATCCCTAAAAACAGTAGATCAATTCTCTGAAGAGAAGACTCAGTTCACACTAGGTAGACAGGAATATGAATTAAGACAGCCATTATGAAAAACAGTGTGTTTGTTCCTCTAAACATTAAAAATAAAATTACCATATGATCCAGCAACTTTATGATTGGATATAAATCCAAAGGAAATGAAATTAATTTGTCCAAGAGACAAATTCACTCTCACTTTTACTTCTGATTGCTTCACTAGTCACAGTAGTCAGGAAACAGAAATAACTTCAGTGTCCGTCAAATGATGAATGGGTAAGGACGACGTGGTACATACACAGCGTGGAATTTTACTCAGCCATAAAAAATGGTGCAGCCCTAATGTATGAAGCAACATGGATGAAAATGGTATCATTATGTTAAGTAAAATAAGTCAGGCATTGAAATTCAAGTGCCACATGATCTCATTCATATGCAGATATGAGGAAGTAAATTTCATAGAAGGGAAAATAGAATGATGATTACTAGAGACTGGAAGGGAAGGGAGAGGGAGATGAGAAAGGGTGATCACAGGATTACAGTTGATAATATTAAGCTATATTATTAAGCTATAGTTGATATTATCAAAAAGTTTTGGAGTGCTACTGAAGAATGGGGTGACTATAGATAATGATAATAAGTATACATTTCAAAAAGCTATAAGAAAAACTATTAATATTTTCACTGTTAAATGATAAATCTTTGAGGTGACAGATATGGTTCACTTGATTTAAACATTCTGCAGTATATGCAATTTATCAAAACATCACATGGTATCCCCAAGATATGTTTATAGTTTTGGGGGGTACAAATTAAAAATAGATTTAGTAATAATAAAGATTTTGAACAACAATTCAGGAAGTCACAGTGAGCCAGGTCCAGCTGACTGCAGAAAATTATGGCCTGGTGATCAGCCCTCCATCCAGTACAGGGCCATTAGTTCCAGACCAGGACTCAGGACAAGGAGGCTTTAATTCTAGAATTTTAACACTTACCCACCCAGTTACTTCCTTACAACCATGAAAACAATAATATTTGCCTTACATATGCCCTTTCAAGCTGACGTTGCTTTATAAGCAGATTTTCAATGGTGATACAGTCTACACATTGGGAGAATCATTGTTCCTGACCACTTCAGTCTACAGCTCCACGGGTACCATGCCAGGCATGCATTCTAGCAATGATCTAACCATGAACAAATGAGTTACTGCTTTCACCTAGATTATACTAGATTCCACTGTGCTTCAATCATACATTTCTCACTTCAAATAGAAGTGTAGGCTTCATATTTCCAAAGTTCCTCTGGCTCCGTAAGTCAAGTGCTTCCATGGCTAGTTGCAGAAAAAGCTATGAACCTGGATGACCATCACATGGTGCTCTTTTGGGATGTGAGCTGCAGTGGGGACTCACGCTTCTTTGTTTGTGGCCTCAGCTGTTGTATCCCCACTCACCTGCCCACCTATCTGTGTGCACTTCTCAGGTAGAGCCCTGCTAGCTTATAATGGGCAATTTCCCAGTTCCCTCACACTTGTACAGGTGATTTCCCCAGAGTGCTTCAACACCACACAATTGTTTATGAGAAAATGGGGCCTGGTTTACACATCTCTCAGCCTCTGACAGATATCAGAAAAGAAAACTCTAACATTGTTTCTACTGTTCCATCCAGGCCTCAAAAGAATGACATGTCCCTGATGGGCCGATTGTTTGAGCATACTTACCTTTTACAAAGCTCCTTAACCTAGTTTCATGAAGCTATTAATCCTGAATTCTGAGCCCATCTGCTAGAAGAAGGTGCTGAGCATCTCTCTCTCAAACAAAGAAAGGCCAAAATGTCCTCCTGAGGAAATTTAACATTCCAGCACACATGCTATTTATCTTTAATATGTGCTCACAGGAATGAAAACAGGAATTGCCTGACAGGCTTCCCTGGGGATCTGCAGGCCCATGCTCTCCAGATGACCTGGTTAACGACGCAAAGCATCGGCCAGAGCAGTAATCAAAGCATGCTGCTTGGTACGCTTCCTTACTCACAAGATTTTAGCATTCACATTTGCCAGAGTTGTGATCTATTTAGTAAAGATAATAATATCTGCAGATGATGGAGAGAGGCATTCAGATAGTTTATTAAGTTCTTTTGTCATGAGCCCCAGAATAAAATCACCATCCATTGCTGTGGATGGTTAAAGATTGTATAGACAGTGCCTGGTGAAGAGATTTTGTGGAAACTGCTAAAGTCTGGTGTGACACCACACACGCAGATGCTTAACACTTACCTATTGAAAGGATGAACTGAATAAGCATTGATGAAACATGCTTTGTGAATTTCAGTACCACGAATTCCATAGCATGGACCATTGAGAACAAAGCGATTTTTCAAGGCTATCTGTTAGAAGGCCCGCCATACTGAATAAACTGCCTACTGTTTGCTTTGTAAGGGAGGAGAGACGCATGCAATGAAGTAAGCTGTCACTGAGAAGCAGCACCAAGATCATCCTCAAACACATACCTTAAAAGTTTATCAAGAAGAATTAATTGTGCCTTCCTATTCATTTTAGAAACCCCACCCAGAATTATTCCTTTTGTAAGATCATAAACAACAGACAAAAGTATTCAGGAAACCCTTCCCCCAGCCCTCCAACACAACCTGAGGAAGGGGAGGTCAGGGAAGTGCCGAGAACCTGCCTGCCTGTCCTGCCTGCTTGTGAGCCCCAAACCCGAGGTGGGCTTGTTCTGCTATTCTGGAACCTTCTGCTTCTGAATATTTTTGAGCTTGTTTGGCCAAAGTATGTATAAATTGGAGTGGAAAGTGCCTCCATGGAGTCTGTCTTTAATTTTTATTGTTATTATTTTTAAGAGAAAAAAAAGACAGACTTTCAAAACAAGATAATTAATACTTTGTATATTGTTATCCTCATAATAGTTACTCAGAGTACAAGAGATAGGCATGAAATATTGCCCAAACAATATTAGCACAAATCTTTCTTTTCAATTAATTTAAGAAAAACTAGCTGTATTACTATTTTACCTGTCTTGTATGTATACATACCGTTTTCTTCTTCCCTTCCTGCCTTTCTTCTTTCCCTATCACAGTTTCTCTTCCCTTCTGAACAGTTTCTTCCCAATTCACAATATCTATTGTACACTTTGGATCTTATTTACTCGTTCAATTTCTCACACTAGCGAGACAATATGATGTTTATGCATCTGGGTCTGATTTATTGCACTTAGAGTATAGACTCTAGTTGTATCCATTTACCTGTCAAATCTCAGATTTATCTTTTTTGTGGCTGAGTAGTACCCCATTATATAAAAAAGACCACACATTTTTGTCCATTCCTCATTTGATGGGCACTTGCATTGTTTCCAAGATTCAACTATTACAAACTGTTTTCTTACAAACATGGGTACATGTATATTACTGTGGCAAACAGAATGTCTTTAATTTTTATCATTAATATTCACAAGCGCTTTCAGGTTAAACATCCCTTTAATATGTTATAGTTTAATTTTGATGATTAGAATAATTAAGTTCTTCAATTTTCTTATGAATGAGGTAGTTTTACTTTTGGTGGGAATTTCATATCCTTTATTCCCAATTGCATTCTTCCTTTAGCCACCATTGAGAGAGGAGAGTGCCGTTTTGTACTCTGGGCAATAGTTGCAGGTTCTATCAACATCAGAATAGTTGGATTTTTTTTCTTCTGGTGAGATCTAAAAGTGATCAAGGTGGTTACATCCCAGCACACACAAGACTGAAGATGTCACATTGTGACTTCTCAAGGACAGGCAATAGAAGTGCATCAGACTCTCCAAAGGGTCCCTGGGTTTGTGTCTTTTCACTACAATATCCCTGTTACAGCTCTCACAAGGACACCATTTTACAGCTGCCTTTATTCAATTCTCATTAAAGCTAATAGGCAGAATATAAGAACTTTTTATACATTTATAGTTGCCTTTCATGATGACACATATAATCTTTTTTTCAGATTGAACCCCAGACCTTCACACAGAGCTACATCTCAGCCCTTTTGATTTTTATTTTGAAACTTTGCCTAAGTTGCTACATTGCCTAGGCTGAACTCAGACTTGGCCTCCTCCTACCTCAGATGAGACCCCAAGGTTTTAGGGTTGCAGGTATGCTCTACTTTGTCCAGTTTAAAAATGATGATAATATTTTTGAAAAACACAATAGTATTAATAAAATGTTAAACTTTAAGAGCCACCTAATTTACCAGCCAAGCATGGACGTATCTTTTCTCTCTTATGTATTCCTCTTCACTGGCTCCTAATGAGGAGCATGGTGTCTGGCATCCTGCAGAACTTCAGTATTCCCTCAGCCGAATGTAAATGAAGGAAAAGCTTACTGTTTCTGTAAGCCTTTTATGTCAAGCTTTCCCCAGTAGTGGAATGTGACTGAATTCACCAACCTCACTGCCTGACCTAGCCTGAAGCATTCTGAAAATAACTGGATTTTGTATTATCAAATGGAGGAACAAAAATGAAACAAAAAACGCGTAAGAGGGAATACAATCGTGGTCCTTGAAGCACATGCCTTTACACTGTCCTCAGAAGAGGCATTTGGTGTAGGGATGTGACATTTATCCTCTAGTATTGCAAGGCAAACCTAAGGTCAAATATATTGTGGATAACACTTTCGTTTTAAAACTGACTTCAGCGCCAGGCATAGTGGCTCACGCCTGTAATCCCAGCACTTGGGAGGCTGAGGTAGGAGGATCGTTGCGAGTTCGAGACCAGCCTGGGCTACAAAGTGAGCTCAAGGCCAGCCTGAACTGCATAGTGAGACCCTGTCTCAAAAAAGACAAAAAAAAAAAAATACTAACTTCAGTGTTTCAGCCATTTGCTGAATTTTCAGGCTACAATATACGTAGCCATAGGATAATATTAAAAATGCACTCACAGTTGAAAAGAACAATAACTAAAAATAATTATATAGTACTGAATAAATAAGTTTTATTGAGGCTATGCTAATACTAAAAAGACAGAACACTATTGCTCTCCTAATTGAGGTGACCATCATTCTAAATCCTTGTTTGGAAACTGTAGCTAAATGGAAAGCATTTGTCCTGTCTTTGTAGCAGGGACCGTAGTTTATACCTGGGTAATGCAAGAAAGCTCTTAATTATGAAAAAATACATAATTTATGTAGAGTATTTAAATGATAGATTTAGAGAGCAAGCATTTTTCAACCCCCAAGATAAGAATTAGCCAGGGTTTGAGAACAAATAAAAATTACTAGAGAACATAGTATTCTTAAGGTACGTGTCCCATAATCCCACAGTCACCCCATTAAGTGCTTTTTGAATGCAAATGAAAAGCCATACCTGTGCAACAGAGAGACCAGGTGGTCACCATTAATCTAGTGATCAACCTGAACATCAGGACAGCTGACCTTCTAATAGAAGGAAGTACTCAGGCCATTTAAGAAGTGGCCTTGCCTAAAAGTTCACCTGAACAGAAGCACCAATGGTCCTATGCTCTCATTTGCAAGGACAGTTTTGTTCAAACTTGTTATTTTGGTTCAGTTAGAAGTAAAGCTTGCTTTTACTTTTTATAAGTACAGTATTCCTGTTTGGTTAATTGTATCCTACTGAAGTTAACTTCTAATATACAGAAAGCACAGAAGCTAGAAGGGTAAGTGAACTGGTTCCATGAGGAATCAATCAGTGAAACTCAGAAAGTATAACACTCTGTAGAAGAGTAGCCTGCTTTCCTCTCAGCTGCAGTATCATGAAAATGAGGGGACAGGTAGGGGTGAGGTGTTGTGAAACCTTCTAAATAGGACTCAAGGGCCAAAATAACCAGAAAGTGGAGCAAGAACCTTGATGGAGGTTTGATTTGGAAGAGCAGAACATGAAAGTTTTGAGGAAGGTATTTGGAGAGCCTTGTGGGTATTTGATTCTCAATAGCATTGGAAGATTACTCAGATTTTGTGAAATCCACATAAAAGAGCAAATGCATTCTAGGGTCTATGGTGACTTCTGTCATGGGTACTTACACTCAATCGTGGTACTTTCTACATCCTACCCAGTCACGATCCTTGGGCAGGTATGGTGGCTGCCGGCTTGTCTCTGCTATTTTAGAGGAAAGCTCTAAGGACCCATAAAGGTCAGCAAGTGAACCAAAATCACATTTGCAAGTTGTGGGTGAATAGAGGAGGGATGTATATGTGCATTCCAGTTACAGAAGCTCCTCCATACTTAACTCAGAGAATTTTTAAGAGTAAAGGCTTCAAGTGAACATTGAAAAACTAAAAGCTAAAAAGTAATCCCCAAACTCCAAAGTGCATATTGTAACCATGGAGCCAACCCATCAAGTGTTTTGAGTGTGCACGGAGAGACCAACAGTATGCTGTTCTTCTTGCCACATCTATGTTCCCAGGCCACTCTGTTAGTGACTACACAAGCAGAAAGAGCAGGCAGATGTGCTGTAGACAGACACAGGACTATGCTGAGGGCTTTGGCTTACTCTTAGCCCAAGAAACTGGTCTCACACAATGTATCCCAAGCCCTTTGAGTGGCCGGTGTCAGCTCTCTTGGCAACAGGAGGTTAAGTTGATGATAGTCGCCAGCAGCAAAATCACTAAGACAAAGGAACTCCAGTGCAGACAGCCACACAGGCAACTGGCCATGAAAAGCACATGAGAGTACTGCATTTGCAGGAGAAAGAAAGGGAAAAATGTAGAGATGCAGTAAAGGGAAAGACAAGTGAACCAGCATGTCACCCCTGGCGTGCAGGAGCAGGGTGTTTCAGTCTTTTAAGAACCACCTCCAGAAAAGTCACTTTAGGTTCTTGGAGATGACAGGAACAATAGCTGGGAGAGTGGGCTCTGGAGATGGAGAGAAATTAACTCCCTTTTTGACATTATAATGACAGTTCTGTTTTGACAAAGCCCTAAAATAAGCCCATGTCACATAAGGTATTCCTTTGTAAAAGAGTATCTATATAATTTTAAATATTCCTATTATAGGTTGGTGTGCAGCAGAAAACAATAGGTATGTTCATGTTTATTCATTAATAATCTTGTAGATCTTTCCACCAGTATCATAAGTTCCTTATTCAAGAAAGTTTCACTTACTTTAAACTATTTATAAAATTCAATGATAGAATCATCACTCCAGTGAAGACTTTTCAAGTATGACTCCCTCCAGGAGACCCAGGACATGTAATTGTCTCCGTAGGATGCTAGCTTTTTGGCAAATGAGAAAATAAGGGTGTGTGTGTGTGTGTGTGTGTGTGTGTGTGTGTGTGTGTAGAACAATGCTTCATAGTCACAAGCAAGAGACTGTGATGGAGCCGAACAATTCCTTTGCTTTCTCTCTTTGCTCTTTCCTCTTTCTTCTCTCCCCTTTTCTCTTTTTTTTTTCTCTTCTTTCCTCTCTTCTATGCAATAATGTGAGCAAAGTGCCAATCCCAATAATTGGTTCAAAATAATGTCTAAAAATTTAAGTTACTTATATTTCATGTGTCTCCTTTCCCCATACAAGGACCTGATCACACTGTCAACTGGAAGGTTATCTGCTTGGCAAAAATAACTTCTGATGAGAGTTTGCAATATATATATATATTTCTATTATGGTTTTTTAGTCTATAAGGCAGAACTTTTATCTTCTTTATACTGATTTATTACTTTTCATAGAAAGCCCATACATTTTTACAATTAAGATGCAAAAAATAAAAATGGCTTGGAAACAGGCAAGATGAAATTGTGACAATTGCTTCCTCTACCCAGTTGCTCTCTTTACCTGGATTTCGAGGCCTTTGGAGGTTCTCCCACAGGAGATCCTTCCTAGTGTTGAGAACCTGATAATCTAGGGTCTCTTGTATAAAATAGCATAAGATCTTTGTATGTGTTATTTTAGCAATTAAATGGAATTATGTAACGATAATCTAATTTTTAAGGGGAATGACAGGTATTGAGAGCAGCTTCCCTTACCTTCAGGGCCTGCTGGGGTTCATCCTTCTCAATATAAAAAATTTGGAGACATTCGGTGAGAGTTAATATTAATTTGGAGATTCTGTCTTCAAATTAAAAATAAATAAGCATGAGCATGTAGCTCAGTGGTAGCGCACCCCTGGGTTCAATTCCCTGTACTACAAATAAGAAAAAATAAAGAAACTTTTAAGACATTAAAAAACGTTTGTCAGTAAAATTTATTGATTAAATTAATTCTTGTTGGCATAAAAAACAACAAAACTAATCCCCTGTCCCACAGTAGAGCAGGCTTCTTTGTCAATACACCTTCTACAAACAGCAGCCTTCGCGTAGGGCTGAGTCACTAAATGTTTGTAGAAAAGTGACCTTGATTTTGAATTCTCACCCATTTGCATCCCCTCTTAAGATAACATATTTCTGTCTGTGTTCCTATTTTTTAATTAGAGCAGTTTAGATTGACAAAAAAATTGAGCAGAAAATACAGCATTCTCATAAACCTCCTCCCACCGCCCTCACCCCCACGTCCTCTTCTCGGATTCCCAGTCACTGGCGTCTAGTAATAGCGTGGTACATTTGTCCTTGTGTCTATACTCAATAGATTTTGTCAGATGCACAATGTCATGTGCTAGCATGGCAGTATCATACAAGAAAGTTCATTGTCCTTGTGGTCCACCCACTCATTCCTCCCCTGGCAACAAAAGTTGTCTTTTTGTCTCCATAATTTTAGCTTTTACAAAATGTCACACAATTGGCATCACATTGTGTATAGACTTTACAGATTATTTTATTGCACTTATTGATTCCTGTGTGTGATTTTGTGAATTGATAACTTCTTTTATCAGTGAACAATATTACATTGTATGGATGTACCATAGTTTTTATTCATTCACCAACTGAAGGACATTTTGTGTACTTCCAAGATTAAATAATTATGAATTATACCACTATGAACTCAATGTAAAGGTTTTTTGTGCGCATATAAGTCTTCAAATTCTTTGGGAAATACTAAGGAGCATAATTGAATCATAAGGTGAGACTATATTGGGTTTTGTATAAAACTACCAAGATGTCATTGGATAGTGTTTTGCCTTTCCACCAACAATGAATGAGAGATTCTGCTGCCCCACATCCTCACCCCAGCCCTTGGTGTGGTCAGTATTCTGGACTTTGGATATTCTAACAGGTATTTAGAAGTATCTACTACTAATTTGTAATGACATGTGAAACATCGTTTCATTTGCTTCCCACCTTTCCATCTTCTGTTTTGCCCGTTCTAAAGTTGAATTAACCCTTGTCTTGTGGCCATTCTTACCGTATTTTTTATACTTTTGGATAAATTCTTTTATATCCTTTCCTTCAGTCTTTAACTTAAACTCTAGTTCTCTTCACAGTGACTTTCACAGAGCAGAAAGTTTTAAATTTTTTTTTTTATTTTGAAGAGAATAAAACCAAGTG
Source organism: Cavia porcellus (assembly GCF_034190915.1). Classification (NCBI taxonomy): domain Eukaryota; kingdom Metazoa; phylum Chordata; class Mammalia; order Rodentia; family Caviidae; genus Cavia; species Cavia porcellus. The sequence continues at coordinate 37,212,454 of NW_026947505.1, forward strand.
AGAGAAAACAAAATGAGGTCAGTCAAAACAAAAGGGTGGACATAGTACATGACTTAAAACCAAAATACAAGGTGACCAACAATGGTTACCATAATGATGTTATCTTGCCTATATTATCAGACATAATAAAATTGAACATAAGAGTACAGAACAAAATCAATAAAAACAAAACATTGGAGACATTACAGGACTTCAAAAGAAGATAATAGTCAAACCAGAGTAAGTATCATAGCGAATCTTATTGCCTTCAAAATAGTTGTCTATACCCTCAGACTTGATACTATCAAACGAAACAGATTCGAATAAAATCAGTCAAAACAAGACAGGGATCAAACAAAACAGATTCAAATAAAATCAGTCAAAACAAGGCAGTGAGAGCAATACAGGGCTTCAAATTAAGTTAATAAGAAATCAAAAATGGTTACATGGTATGTTCTGCTATCTTTGGAATAGCTGTCCATACCATCAAATCTAGTGCAAGTAGACAAACTGGAACAGAATATAACCAAACTAAATAGAGCAATGAAAATGATATGGGTTTCAAATCACAATACAAGATTAACAATGTCTTCTGCCTTCCCTTTTTAGACAACTCCTCCCCTTTCACTTTCCCAGGGTGCATTGTACATTTTGTACCCCATTAACTTCTTTAGTTTTTAGATTAAGGAGGCAATCTGTTATTTACCTAAGTGATCCTGAACCTTTTTACCCCTGAGCATGATTTCAAGATGAATCCATTTACCTACAAGAGCCTCAAGGTTTTCCTTCCTTATAGCTGAGTAGTTCTCCATTGTATAAAAGTGTTATGTCTTTCCAACCAATCTGCAGCTGATGGGTGAGCTACCCCACTTTTTTTCTGGCTCTCTATCACATGTGACAAAACAAAACAGAGTCAGTCAAATGAAAAGGATGTACATAGTACATGATGTGAAAACAGAATACAAAGTGATCAATAATGGTTACCATAATGCCTCTTGCTATTTTAAAAAGAATTGCCTATATCATCAGTTATAATAAAATTGAACAAAACAGTACAGAACAAAACCAATAAAACTGAAACATTGGAGACATTACAGGACTTCAAAAGAAGATAATAGTCAAGCCAGAATGGGCATCATAGTGAATTTTGTTGTCTTCAAAGCAGTTGCCTATACCCTCAAACTTGATACTATCAAGCAAAACCGAATAAAGTAAAATCAGTCAAAACAAGATGGTGAGAGCAAAACAGGGCTCAAATCAAGTTAATAGGAAATCAAAGTGGGTTAATATAATATATCCTGCTATTTTTAAAATTATTTTTCCATTAATTAAAAAAACAAACAAATCAATCAATCAATCAATAAAAAGGAGATTGAGATAAAAGAGGACATAACAACACAACAGCACAGGTCACAACAGAACAATTTAAACAACATAGTGTTTCACCACAAAATAACCTAACATAACAGTAGTTACCATAGTGTTTCCTTCCTTGAAATACATGAGTATAACTTCAAATACTATGGCACCAAACATATCAAGACAGTGTAAAATCATTCAAGAGAATGAAAGTATTACAGGATATTTAGAACCAACTAACAGAAAATGAACAATGGTTTGTATATTATCTCCTTGTCTGTAATAGTTTTGTTTATACTATTACATATAATAAAATCCAGTAAGATACAACATGATAAGACTGATGGAGACAAAAGAATGAAAGTTTCATGGGACTTCAAAACAAGATGATATTGAATCAGCACTAGTTATTATGATGTCTTGTTTTCTTCAAAATAGCTGTTTATACCATCAGAGACAATAAAATCAAACAACCCAGAATAAAACCATTCCAATTAATGAAGGAAAATATTATAAGGCTTCAAAGCTATATAATAGGAAATCATGATTACCACATACTTTTATGTATTTGAATCATTTTTTACATTAGGGAAACTATTCAATATTTATACATGTGAGTTTGATTTATTTCACTTATGAGTATAGTCTCAAGCTGCACAATTTATTTATAAATATCTCAATGCGATCATTATTTATAGCTGAGCAGTATTCCATTGTATAAAAACACCACAGCTTTTTTATCCATTCCTCAGTTGATGGACACTTAGGTTGTTTCCAGGATCTGGCGATTACAAATTTTGCTGCTATAACCATGGGTGCACATATATCACTGTGGTATGATATTTTCAGTTCTTCCAGAAATAAGCCTAGAAGTGGAATAGCTGGAACAAATGGGACTTCCAATCCCAGCTTTTTGAGAAATCTCCAGACTGACCTCCACAATGGCTGCACCAGTCTACACTCCCACCAACAGTGCAAGAGAGTTCGTTTTTCCCCACAACCTTTCCAGCATTTGTTGTTGGTGATTTTCTTGATCCTGGCCATTCTTTCAGGAGTGAGATGACATCTCAGTGTGGTTTTAATTTGCATTTCTCTAATGACTAATGATGAGGAACATTTTTCATGTATTTGTTTGCCGTTTGTATTTCTTCATCTGAGAAGTGTGTATTCATCTCAGATGCCCATTTTTGGGTTGGATCTTTAAATTTTGGGGTCAGATTTTAAAAAATTCTTTATATGTTTTAGACAGAAGTCCTTTGCCTGAGGAACAGTTCACTAAGACTTATTCCCAGTTTGTGAGTTTTCTTTTCACTATGCTGGAGATTTCTTTTGACATGCAGAAACTTTTTATTTTTTTAAATTTTATTTAAAAGGAAAAATAAAAAGCAAAGCAAAACAAAACAAAACAGTTTAAGGGTACAAGTAATACAGAACTACAAAAAAACAAAACAGTAAGAAATCACCAGTTAATAGATTACACATTGTCATCTTAGAAATAGTTTCTCAAGTCACAGGATCAAAGTATACAAAGTGGACATTCAAACAGTGAGACTGCAAACAGTTGTGTTCAATGATCCAACAAAAACTCAGTAATATGGTCATCTATCCTAACACACCCAAACACACTTGCAGTTGTATCCTTTAGAGCACTTTTTTTTCCTTTTTTAAAACAAAATTCACACATTTTGGGTTTTATTACTCCTATAGTTCTTATTACTTTTTTTTGGAAGAGAATAAAACCAAATATGACAAAACAAAGCTGTCAGTCAAAGCCAAGGATAGACATAGCACATAATGTAAAAACAGAGTACAAGGTTATCAACAATGGTTATCATGCCTCTTGCTTCCTTTAAAAGAGTTGCCTATATCATTAGGTATAATAAACTTGAACAAAACAGTTCGGAACAAGACCAATAAAATCTAAACATTGTTAACATTACAGGACTTCAAAAGAAGATAATAGTCAAACCAGAGTGGGCATCATAGTGAATCTTATTGCCTTCAAAGTAGTTGCCTATACCCTCAAACTTGATACTATCAAACAGAAAGGAACAGTCTAATCAGTCAAAACAAGATAGGAGGAGTAATACAGGACTTCAAATCAAGTTAATGGGAAATCGAAAAGGTTACTATAATATATCCTGCTAATTTTTTGGTTTTTCCCCTTAAATAAAAAATAATAAAAAAATTTTAAATAAATAATTTTCTTTAATGAATAAGGGGGAGATTGAGATAAAAGAGGACATAACAACATAACAATACAGGTCAAAGCATGACAATTTCAGCAACCTAGTGCTTCACCACCAAATAACCCGACTTAATAGTAGTTACCATAGTGTCTTTTTCCTTGAAATATTTGAATGTAACTTCGTATACTATAGCATCAAACATATCAAGACAGTGTGAAACCATTCAAGTGGATGAAAGTATTACAAGGTATTTAGGACCAGCTAACAGAAAATGAATAATGGTTTCTATATTATCTTTTGCCTATAAAAATTTTTGTTTATACTATCACACATAATAAACTCCAGTAAGATACAACATGACAAAACCAATGGAGACAGAAGAGCAATTGTTTGGTGGGGCTTCAAAACAAGATGATATTAAGTCAGCACTAGCTATTATGATGTCTTGTTTTCTTCAAAATAGCTCTTCATTTTATCACAGGCAATAATATCAAGCAGCCCAGAATTAAGCCATTCCAACTAATGAGTGAAAACTTTATAAGGCTTCAAGGCCACATAATGGGGAATCATGATTACCACATACTTTTATATATTTGAATCATTTCTTACACTAGGGAAACTATTCAGTATTCACATATGTGAGTTGGATTTATTTCACTTATGAGTATGGTCTAAGCTGCGCCCATTTATTTATAAATATCTCAATGTGATCCTTCTTTATAGCTGAGTAGTACTCCATTGAATAAAAATACCACAGCTTTTTTATCCATTCCTCAGTTGATGGACACTTGGGTTGTTTGCAATATCTGGCGATTTCAAATTATGCTGCTATAAACATAAGTGTGCATATATCACTGTGGTATTATGCTTTCAGTTCTTCTGGGAATAATGCCTAGAAGTGGAATAGCTGGAATAAATGGGACTTCCAATCCCAGCTTTTTGAGAAATTTCCAGACTGACCTCCACAAGGATTGCACCAGTCTACACTCCCACCAGTAGTGCAGGAGAGTTCCTTTTTCAGCCTCTCCAGCATTTGTTGTTTTTGGTTTTCTTGATCTTGGCCATTCTTTCAGAAGTGAGATGGAATCTCAGTGTGTTTTAATTTGCATTTCTCTAACGACTAATGATAATGAACATTTTTTCATGTATTTATTTGCCATTTGTATATCTTCATCTGAGAAGTGTGTATTCATCTCAGATGCCCATTTTTGGATTGGATCTTTGCATTTTGGGGGTCTTTTTAAAAATTCTTTACATGTTTTAGACACAAGTCCCTTGTCTGAGGGGGAGCTCACTAAGATCTTTTCCCAGTTTGTGGGTTTTCTTTTCACTATGCTGGAGATGTTTTTTTGACATTCAGAAACTTTTCAATAAAAGGTGGCCCCAGTTATTGATTTGGGAAGTATTTCCCGTGCGATTTGAGTCCTGTTCATGATTTCTCTACCTACCCCTATGTCTTCAAGGTTTCTACCCAATTTGTCTTCCAATAGATTTAGTGTTTCTGTTTTAGTATTCAGATCTTTGATCCATTTAGATTTTAATTTAGTACATGGTGATAGGCATGGGTCTAGTTTTAGTTTTCCGCAAATGGAGAGCCAGTTTTTCCAACACCATTTATTAAAGAGACTGTCATTCTTCCAGTGAACCTGCTTGGCTCCTTTTTCAAAGATAAAGTGGTTGAATCTATTCCATTGATCTTTGGCTCTGTTTTGATTCCAGCACCATGTTGATTTTACTACGGTTGCTTTGTAGTAAAACTTCAAGTCAGAGATTGTGATGCTTCCTGCCTTGCCTTTGTTGCTTAGAACTGTCTTTGCTATTCTAGGTCTCTTCTCACTCCAGATGAATTTTAGGAGTGATTTATCTAGATCTATGAGATATGTTGATGGTATTTTTATTGGGATTGCATTGAATCTGTATAAGAGTTTTGGGAGAATGGCCATTTTCACAATGTTTATTTTTCCTATCCAGGAGCAAGGGATATCTTTCCATTTTCTGAGATCATCTTTTTTCAGTGTATTATAATTTTCCCTGTATAGGTCTTTCACTTCTTTCGTGAGAGTAATTCCTAAATATTTCATTTTTTTGTTGCTAGTGTGAAGAGTGTGGCTTCTATTATTTCTCTCTCTATGATTTTGTATAGGAATGCTATTGATTTGTCAGTATTGATTTTGTATCCAGCTACATTACTGAATTTATTTATTATATCTAAGAGTCTTTCAATGGAGTTTAGGGGTTCTTCTATGTAGAGTATCATGTCATCTGCAAACAATGATAATTTAACTTCTTCTTTTCCTATCTTTAGCACTTTTATTTCTCTCTCTTTTCTAATCGCTCTGGCTAGTATTTCCAGTACTGTATTAAATAGGAGTTTGTGATAAACAACATCCTTGTCTTGTGCCTGATTTTAAAAGTAAAGGCCTTCAGTTTTTGGCCATTTAGTATGATACTGGCTGTTGGTTTGTCATAGATGGCTTTTATTATATTGAGGTAGAGACCATCTATTCCAATTTTCTGTAAAGTTCTTATCATGAATGAATGTTGGACATTATTGAAAGCTTTTTCTGCATCTATAGAAATGATCATGTGATTCTTACTTTTGGCTTTATTGATATGGTGGATTACATTTATTGATTTATGTATGTTGAACCATCCCTGCATGCCTGGGATGGATCCCACTTGGTCATGGTGTATGATCTTCTTGATGATTTGCTGCATCCTATTTGCCAATATTTTATTGAGGATTTTTGCACCTGTGTTCATTAGGGAGATTAGTCTATAGTTCTCTTTTTTAGTTGGGTCTTTCTCAGATTTTGGTACTAGAGTAATATTTGCTTTCAGGAATGATTTAGGAAGGATTACTTCCCTTTCAATTTCATTGAATAGTTTGAGGAGTGTCGGCATTGTGTCTTCTTTGTATTTCTTGTAGAATTCTGTAGTGAATCCGTCTGGGCCTGGGCTGTTCTTTGTTGGTAAGGACTTAATTACATTTTCAATTTCATTAATAGAAATTGGGTCATTAAGCAGTTTTATATCCTCTTGATCTAGCTTTAGTACTTTATATGTTTCTAGAATCTGTCTATTTCCTCTGTGTTATCAAACCTTTGAGAGTAGAGGTTTTCAAAATAGGTGTTGATGATGTTCTGTATTTCTATAGAGTCTGTAGTGATTTCACCTTTTTCATTTCTTATTGCATGAATTTGAGCTTTTTCTTCCCTTTTTAAAATAAGGTTGGCTAAGGGCCTACCAATTTTATTTATTCTTTCAAAGAGCCAGCTCTTTGATTCGTGGATTCGTTGAATTGTTTTCTTAGTCTGTACTGTGTTGATTTCTGCTCTGATTTTTATAATTTCCTCTATTCTTTTGGCTTTGGGCTTGACTTGCTCTTCTTTTTCTAGTTGTTTGAGATGTAGCATCAGGTTATTTATTTGTATTAATTCTGTTTTCCTGATGTGGGAACTCATTGCAATAAATTTTCCTCTGAGGACGGCTTTCGTTGCATCTCACAGATTCTGTTAAGTTGTGTCTATATTTTCATTTGCTTGTAGGTATTGTTTAACTTCTTCTTTAATTTCCCCTGTGATGCACTGATTACTCAGGAGTGTGTTATTTAGTTTCCATGTGTTTGTGGGATTTTTGCTGTATCTTTTATCATTAATTTCTAATTTCATGGCACTATGATCTGATAACATGCAAGGGATAATTTCAACTCTTTTGTATTTATTTAAACATGTTTTGTAAGCTAATATATGGTCTATTTTAGAGAATGACTCATGTACTGCTGAGAAGAATGTGTATTCTGCTTTTGTTCAATGGAACATTCTGTATATGTCTATTTAGTCTATTTTTCCACAGATGTGATTCAGTTCTGTTATTTGATTGCTGATTTTCTGTTTGGTTGATCTGTCCTTTGGTGTCAATGGTATTTTAAGGTCTCCTGTTATAATTGTGTTACTGCTAATTTGGTTTTTCCTTTCTGTTAATACTTGTTTTATATAACTGGGTGCTCTGGAATTTGGTGCATATATATTTAAGATTGTTATTTCTTCCTCTTGAAGTTTTCCCCTAACTAGTATATAATGATCTTCTTTATCTCTTCTGATCATTATCGGTTTGAAGTTGATATTGTCTGCAAACAGAATAGCTACCACCACTTTTTTGGGGAGTTCCTGTTGCATGAAATATTGTTTTACATCCTTTGACTTTCAGACTGTGAGTATCCTTTTTGGGTTATATGGGTTTCTTGTAGACAACATATGGTTGGATGTTGTTTCTTGATCCATTCTGCCAGTCTGTTTCTTTTAATTGGTGCATTCAGACCATTTACATTAATGGTTACAACTATTATATGTTGGTTTATTATTGACATGTTATCTTGCTGCTGTTGCATCTTTATCTTTCCTTTTGTTTAATTGTCTGTTTTGCTTAGCGGTTTTTTTTTTCCTAAGTGTATCTAAACTGTCTTTCAGTCTTTTTTGCAGGGTTGTCTTGGTTATCATGAAGTTCTTCAGCTGTTCTTTGTCATGGAAGTATCTTATTTCTCCATCCATTTTGAAGGACAGTTTTCAGGGTACATCATTCTAGGTTGGAAGTCATTTGCCTTTAAGATCTGAAATACTCACTCCATGCTCTTCTTGACTTTATTGCTCGTGCTGAGAATTCTGCTGTGATTCTGACAAGTTTTTCTTTATTGGTGATCTTTTTTCTCTGACAGGTTTTAATATTCTATTCTTATATTGGATTTCTGGGATGGTGATTATTATATGTGTGGATGTAGTTTTATTTTGGTTATGGATATTTGGAGTTCCATATCTTTCACTGATCCTGATGTCAGTTTCCACTCTCATTTTGGGAAATTTTCAGCTATTACTTCTATAAATATCCTCTTGATATCCTTTATGTTGTCCCCATCTTTTTCAGTTATCCCTATCAATCTTATGTTGTTTTTCTTTGCATCATCTTGTAGCTGTTGGATTGTTATTTCCTGATTCCTTGTTATTTTTAAAAGATGTTTTCTTTCCTGTTCACTAGCTGCAATCTTGTTTTTGAGGTCTGAAATTCTATCTTCACTTTCATTGAGGCAGTGTTTACAACTTTCAATGGAATTTTTGATTTCCTGTAAATCTCTTTGCATCTGCTTTATGTATTCTGTTTGTTTCTTATATTGTTCACCGAGGGATTCTACTTTTTTGTTTAGTTTCTCCAGTTTTTTAACTGTGTCTTCTTTAGATATGTTCAGCATCTCTTTCACTTCTTTTATCATTTCTTCTTTTACCTGGGAGATTATTTCTAGTTTGAATTCCTTTATAGTTTCCCAGAGTTGCTTCTTTATTTTAGTTGCTTTAATGTCCAATATTTCAGGTGTATGGCGTATATTTTCTTCTATGTACATAGCTACCTAAGGTTTCTTGGGTTGTGCTAGAGGTTTGAGATTGTAAGTTGGTCTTTTGTTTTGTCATTTTCCTATATTTCTGTGTTTTGAGTGTTATTCCAAGGCTTCCCCAGGGCCTATTGGAAATCCTCTTCTATGCCCTCAGCTCCTGGGACTCTGGCCGCCCAGTTCCCCAGATTGAGAGAGGGTCATTGGGGGTGGGGCAGGCTGGCTCAAGACCCACTGAGCTGGTCCAGTGCAACAGGAATCTGTGAAGTTCCCTGTCTGGGGCTTAGTGAGGATCTCAAACTAGCTGGGCTTGGGGATGGTGTGGGGACACTCACCCCAGGCTATCCAGCCTCTGGAACCGATGGCACTGGTAGGCCCAGAACTCCAGATCCTGCCAAGCCTGACAGGGAGCTGCAAGACCTGTGCAGGCCGATTCAAGACTCACCAGGCTGGTCCAGTGCAACAGGAATCTGTGAAGTTCCCATGTAGATCTATTTTGATTATAGCTGGTTGGTGTTCTGTATGTCTCATATATCTGAACATCATTTCCTTTTCCTATGCTTGGGAAGTTTTCTATAATTGTTTCTGTAAATAGCCTTCATATTTCATTTGTGCTTAGCCCTGCTTTTCACTCACATTTTTTATTAAGTTATAGATCCCCTTGTCATCTTCTAGCCTTTATATTGTTACTTCCTGGTCCTTGTTATTTTTAGAAGATCTTTCTTTTCATAACTGCAAGTTGCAAACCTTTCTTCAATGTTTGATAGTCTATCTTCAGTTTCTTTCAAGCAGTTTTGCCAGCTTTCATAGGAGTTTTTAATTTCCTGGTAATCTCTTTGAGTCTGTTTAATGTATTCTAAATTTTGTTTTTATATTCTTCATTGAAAGTTTCCTTCTTTTTTCTGTGCTTCTCTATTCTTTCATCTGTGTCTTCTTGATATCTTCCTTTACTTCTATTAGTATTTCTGTTTTAGGTTCTTTTATAGTTTTACGAAGTTATTTCTTTATGTCAGATGCTGTTGCTTCAGAAACTGCAGGTGTGGGATTCTTGATCTCTTGTGTGTTTACCTCTCCTGGGCCAGTACTGCTTGGGTTGGAGACTGGAGACTGCCTTTTGTTTCTTCCTCTTGTCATGTTCCTGGGTCCAGACAAGTGGGTAGTAGGGTCCCCAATGCTTCCCATATTTGTTATAATTACTCTGAAACATTCTGGCTAGGGATGCCTGCTTTCCCCAGTCTCCTGGTGACTACTGGAGTATAAGCAGGAGTGGGCCAGGTTGGTCCCTCCCCTCTGAGCTGGATAACCACTGGAAGCCTTCACCACATTAGTGTGTGCTGTGCAGTTGGGGTTAGTTAGGGATAGATTTAGGGAAACCTTGGCTTTGGTTATTGGATCATGCACAGGGGTGGAACTCAGTCCAAGTAATTTCACCAATCTGTTCTGTGCTAAGAGTGGCTGAATCAAGCCAGTTGCAGTTCTGGTTCTGGGCTTATCCTGCCTGAATCCAAAATGGCACCCAGCCAATCACCCACTCCTGAGGGAGGACTGAATCCCCCCACACACACTGCCTGCCGGTGCAGTTCTCTGGCCTGCTGCTCCCCTCTGCCACTGTGTCTTCCTGCCAAGGCCTTTGGGCTTGCCAACCCCCAGCTTCACTGTGAATGCACATCTCTAGTTTCCAGTGGTGCTTCTCACACAGTGGGACTGGCTCCAGTGAAAGCAGGCTGACTACCACCTTCTGTTTAAGTTTTTCTTTGAAATTTTCTCTATAGGCTTCGATTCTCACTTTAATTTTTTTCTGAGTCTAAGGGAATCATTTTTTTGCTTCTGGTCTTTCAGCATCTGGGATGTTTCTCTCAGATAAGCTTTTTATTCTGCTGCTTACTGTTTTGCCATCTCACATTTTAAAAAGCAAAGTTCTAATTTTAATGAGACCTAGTTTGTCACTTCTTTTAACACACAGGTTGTGTGTTTAGTGTCGCATCAAAAAGGTCACTGCCATTGTCAATACCAAGCTGCAAATCCACCTAGATTTTCTCCTATATCATCTTCTAGAAGTTTTATGTGTTAATTCTGTTACCCATTTTGAGATAGATTTTGTGAAAGCTGAAAGGTCAGTGTTTGAATTCATACTTTTGCCTATACATGTCCAATTGTACCAGCACCATTTGTTAAAAAACCTACCATTTCACTATTGTATTGAATTTGTTCCTTCATCAAAGATGAGTCAGTTGTATTTTTTGCCCCTATTTTGATGCTTTTTACTCTACTCCATTGTTGTTTGTCTATTCTTTCACCAATAACACACTGGATGTTTTAGATTACTATGAGTTTATAGTAAAGTCTCATGTTAGTGTTCTCAGTCTTCTAACATGTTTTGTTGTTACTATGTTGGTGCTTAGACACTTGATTTATATGCATTTTAGCTTCTTGGGTTCTTAGTTTCATTCTCTTTGACTTAGACTTTATTCAAGCCATGATTTTATAAGGAAAATCATTCTCCTATTTACCCCATTCATTGTGTCTTTCAACTTGAAAGAGACATTGACACCAATATCCCCTTTTCCAGTAACAGTAGCCTTCCCTCCCTGCTGGTGCTGATGTGCATCAGTTCATCTTCTACTTTAGAGTAAATTGAACCTACTATACTTTTTCCTTTCTCTAGTGAACAAAGTCAGGTCCCTGCACTCAAGGGGAATGGCAGCCAGTGAACAAATAAGTGACACTATAATCTGGTAGAAGTAAGAATTAAGGAGCAGGATCACTAGCAAGTGCTGTGCAATGGGCAAAGAGCAATCAGGGAAAGTGCTCACAGGTTAACCTTTGAAAGGAACCTTGACTGGCCATGTGTGAACCTAGGTGAGTGCTCTGGTCAGGTGGAGCAGTGCATATCACAGGTCAGGAGTGGTCTCACTGGATGTGTGGTGGTATGCAAGGAGCACTGTGTGGTCACAACAGAGAAAGCAACCAGGGAGCCAGGACATACAGGACCTTGTCTTCAACCTGAATACTTGGAGGGTTTTTGGCAGAGTTTTTTGGTTTGTTTTTAAATTATTGTTTTGTTTTATTTTATTTTGATGCTGGAGAGTGGACATGAGGCCTTTGAATTGAAATGTACCTGAAGCTATTTTTAAAACATTTTTCAATACAAGGCTCTTTCCAAGTCACTAAATTCCCCAGGCTGGGTTCAAATTTGCGGTCTTTCTGCCTCAGCTTTCCAGAGTGCTGGGATTATAGGTGTATACCGTGCTACCTAGCAAGACTCAAGTTTCATTTTGAGTGATAGAGAAAAGGCTTTGCAGGACTGCAGTAGATGAGTGATGTGTTATAACCTATAGTTTAAAATGTTATTATAGATGTCACTTACATAATAGACTATAACGAGATAAAGGAGAGAGTAGAGGTATGCACAAGAGGTTATTTTAAGAATTCAGGTGAGAGATGGTGTGTTTTTATTAAGTTTTATGAGCAGAGCTAATGGATCTGTGAATCGATTAGAAAGTAGATGGAGGGAAGCCCATAGGAAGGTCCTGGCTTAGCTGCTGGGAGGCTGGAGGCCTCCTGCAGAGGGAACAGGTCAGAGGGACATTGATTGGCCTTACCAAGAAGTCTGCTTTAAGCTGTGTTAGACCAAAAAATATTCCATGTACTCAGGGTGATGTGAAGTAGGCAATCTAGAGTTCATGGCTGCAGAAGACTGGAAACATGGGTTGTGATCAGCATAATATATACTTGTTGGGTACAGCCCTGAACAGGTCATAGGTGAAGAAAAGAAATGACTTGTAGACTGAACCCTGAAGAATCTGGAGCTATGAGTGGAATCCATCAGCAGGAACCAGAATGTAGAAGCTAAGAAGACATCATGCCAGTATCAAATGCAGAAAGTACTTCAAGATTTCAGAAAGCCTCAGCCTGGCTCTCTGCCAGGCAGAGCAAGATGGGCCCAGAACTGACAATGAACTTGGCAATGGGAGATCCCTGTTGACCTTGACAGAGCTCTTTAATTGGGTGGAGTGGCAATGCTAGTGAACTTTGTCTCTTTATCAGTCAATCCCTTTAGCTACGCTGACTCTTAACTCCAGCACTATGCAGAATGGAGGACATCTTTAGTAACCATTCGTCTTAGGGATGGAAGTCTGTACTGACTGGTAAATATTAGTTGAAGTGTCATTTTCTTTGGTGAATTAGGACAAATGGGACAGGGAGATTATCCAGGCCTGAAAAAGAGTTCATGCCAAGATGATACTATAATACATATAATCCCAGAGAGCAAAGGAATTCAAGACTTGCATGCAGGTCAGCTCAATCCCTTATAGGGCCATGAGGTCATGTTGGAGCCTGTGACTTCTTCTGAAATCACCCTTTATCATCTCCCTCTTTCTTTTCTCCTCCCTTCTCCTTTCTCTCCTTCCCTTCCCCCTTCCCTGTGACACTCTGGTTCTGAGCCCAGAAGCAGATATTGAAGGTTCTCCTTCCAGGTCAAGATCTTGGTGGCATGGTAAGCCCAAGAGTAATGTACTAAGAACACAGAACTTTCCTGTGGTTGAGACCTATGCTCAGTGCAGTGGGCTGGTAGAACTTACTGCTCCTGAGCTTCCAGTTAGGACACTAGATTTTATTTGAAGATGTCTGGAAGGTTACTGCTTCCACCAGGAGACAAGATAAGTGTGTTTTGAATCCATGTCTTGAAGCTGGTGCTTTTGTTTAAAACTTTAGAGCAACATATTGGCTTTACAGGCTGCTTTTCTCTCAGACATGCCTGAGGAGTTTGCTATGAGGATGGGGAAGGAATGGAAATGTGCCACACGGTAGATGTTGCAATCATCACAAATATTGAGCTTTGCAAGTATGGGGGAGCCAGATCCTCCCCCAATAATCTAATAAAATTTAAATTAAAATGGAAGATTTAAAATGCTTGTTAATGAACCTCTTCCTTCCTTTTATGGCCTTCTCTCGCCCTTTAAGCTTCTATTTCTCCTCTCTATAATCTAAACAATACATATATTCACAATCACAATTCCTCCTACCTGCAACTCAACCCTGCCGCCTCCAGAAAGAGGAACCTCATACCCACATATACCACCATCCTAGGACTGTGGACACTTTGAATGCCCCAAATACTTGAGATACTTGTTGGCTTATCTCCACTTTGTGTCTAACCAAACTTAAAACAGGGAAAAACTCAACTCAGATGGACTTTTCCTAGACAAGTGTCGGAGTGAACACTTCTGTAATTGGGCACTCATCCCTGGAGTGCGAGGAAATCTTGCCTGACATGTGGTTTCTTTCTATTTCTGCTCCTTCTCCTGAGTGCTGTTGAGCATCTAACTAGAAAAAATTGTGAGTTTAATTAGGAAAGTGGATGCTTTTCTCCCAGATTTTGCCACTTTCTTCCCATTAAAGACAAGTGTGAAGCCACAGAAGAATCTTACTGGCAGTTAGAAAATCTCTCTGGAGAGTCACAGAATTCACTAAGAATTATACTTCCTTCCTGTGATGATGAAAGTTCTGGTATAATGGCATCAGAAATTAGTGTGTCAGAGCCTCACACTTTCAGAGCAGTTTCTCTTCCTGACCCAAGAATTACACAGTGTGACACTGACATATTCACAAACAGCCTCTCTCCTCTCTCTCACCTCATTCATAAATACAACTAGATTATCAGCTTAATTAACAGTCAAATTTTCAATAGTACAGTGACTATGAGTAGACTGTATTCATTCAAAATAATATAACTCTTCTACAATTGTGATTATAAAGTCACACGATCACTTTAAAAGGCAGAAAGGAACTTAGAAAACCATTAAAATCATATTTAGTATTACCCCCCAGGGTTATACTTTACACTCGCTCCAACAATATAACAGTCCATACACAATCACTTGCAATTTCGGCTTGAACAGCAGGGATGACTTTGCATTTAGTCAGGACAGAGGTATAACGATGATGAGCACAGAGCTGAGTGGTCGTCTCCCATGGGTGCTCATAAATCAACTTTTTGTTGAGGAAGGTATGTGCTATGCTATGCATCAGTGTAGCAAATTTGTTGGGCAATTTCTAGGCCAAAATGTTTTCAAAGCATTTTTCCTGTGGCTTTACCTCAGGTTGCTTTGGTGCTGATCTATACTACTGCAGACTGAACTGCCATGGAGTATGCAGCAAACCATTAGAAACTGTAAGCTTCTTTTCAAGTAAAATGTCTGTGAGTTGATGCCATTGCGCAAATTTAGTGGTTTTTCTTTTAAGAGGTAAGTGACTGAATAAGAAGAAAGTCACAGGGCGAGAGTTGGATAACTCACTTTTCTGGGTGATGATTCACATGAGAAGCATTCTATGTGATTTCTATGCACTCCTGTACTTATTATTTAACTTCTACTACAAAGGAAAGATGACAATACCCCACCTTCACCTAGTTGCTTATCTCTCAATTATTTTATTTATGCATACATTCAGCAATATTTTCAGCATTTTAAACTCCAGAGATACAAAGATGAAAGAAAGCATCTGGGCAGTAGCCTGAAAGCCATTGCTGATAGAATTCAGGCTTTACTCTTCATACTAGAAGACACTACAGTTGCATTTCATGTCTTGTTAAAAAGAATGGCAATTATACTTAATACTATTTGGCTCTCCTACCTGTAAAATTGTTTTGTTATGGATTATTTTAGTGACTATTATTAATTAATGAGCGTAGCATTTTTAAATACTGTTACTTAGGGAATTAATCTTATCTTGTTTCTTTAAGATAAGAAAAATGTTTTATTCTTTTTCTTTTACTCATGGTTGTACGCTTTGTGTTGTCAAGTACAAGGCCTTATTCATTAAAAGGAATTTTTCAATCATTGTGTATAACTTTTGTTGAAGGACTAGGGTATTTAATTCCTCAGACTTGCTTTTTCTAGGATAGGGCAAGAATATTTTAGTAAACACTAATTTAACCTCTAGAGTAGTTGCCAACCTGGTTGCTATTATAACATGCAAAAATCTGACATTAGTGACTTAGTTTAGAAGAGGAAAATTTTATTAATAAATATCAAATGTCTATTCAATAATCAAGATTTTATGGCTTATAGGAGATCTGTTCAGAGTTGTTTGAGGCTTCCAATTTCAGGAATAGAAATGTTCCTCCATCTCTATTTTTTCTGATTAAAAATAATTAAGTGGGGCTGGGGATTTAGCTCAGCGGCATAAGAGCCTGCCTTACAAGCAGGCAGTCGTGAGTTCGATCCCCGGTACCGATAAAAAGGAAAAAGACCAAAAAAAAATTAATTGCCCCATAGAGCATCCCTAAAATTCAGAAACAAAAAGTAAAGTGCTAGATGATTAGAATGACTGTACTCATTGATGTAAAAGAGTCTATTTGTTATCTCTATTTTATAAGAACCTCCTCCCTAGTTTTTCCATAGACAATCATGTGGAAAATGAATCATGTAAAAGAAAAATGCCTTTATATTCCTTTCATTTAAATTTAAATTATTTTGAGCTGATTCAACTTACTGTTTCCTTTATCATCAGATGAGTTAGTCATGTTTTGGAAAATGGCATCTCCATGCACAGACATGGACTCAAAATTTCATAACTACTCTTTTAACCCAAGGGTTGGTGGATTTAAGGGTACCGCCTTCTTTTGCTGAATTTTGAATCTTGGTTCTTGAATGGATGATAATCTAATCCTCCTTCTTTGGATTTATCTTAACAGAAAAACGTCTTTGAGATACTGGGAGGTAAACAGCAATATTTGCTTTCAGTCTTCCCCCTAGAGGAACGCTCCCTGGTACTGAAAGTCCCATCTCAACTTCACCTTCTCCTTCTTGTCTTGTCTCATGCACTTCAACTAACTCAAGTTTAGTTAGGTAAATCAAATTGTGTCTGTGACTTGTAATTACATACCACTAGTCACCTTTACTTGTATTCATCTCAATTATAAACATATCCTACCCAAATCCTGCCACAGATGGATTCCTGAGTTCCACCTATGTTTTCTCAATACCACTGCCTGCCCTAACATACATAATTTTCCCGACTGTCTGAATAGTTAATATGATTTGTGTGAAAAGAGGAAAATATAAACAAAATGATTGGAGGCACTTGATCTTCATTAGAAGGTTGCTGTTAGAATGGTAATGTTCCAGTGCACACTTAAGTAAGTGCTTGACTTTGCTTGCTACTATTTACATTTAACTTCCATTAAATATACAACAAAATAGACTCAATATGATTTTTCTACTATTCTGGCTTCCATAGACAAGGTTTAAAATTTGACATCTCAATGTCTTCCTTCGGTAGATAGGGCTGAAATAGAAAAGAGAAAGAAAGATTTAATTATCAACTAGGAAGACAAATAGGAAGTTAACATGGAGACTGAGAAGACGCATGGAGGTAAGTGGCTGATGAGTGGACAAGAGAGTTAATTCATTAATTTCTCTAAGCATTGAGGCAGAGCCCTACAAATACAATGGATTAAAGACTTTCTCACATCCACCAACTCTTCTGACTTATCTGTTCATTCTCCATCGTCACATCCTGGTTAGACTTGGCATTCACACTAACTCACACTTAAACTTCACAAGTCAGTTAACCAAATTTTTTCTTTCTTTTATCTAAAATGAAAGAATTGAGTTGTGAAGACTCTGTCATTGTGCCTATATTACAAATAATGTTTGCAGAGCTCTTCAGCAGTCCAGTAGACCAGTAATAATGGACAACTCTCCCTCTGCAAAGCTAGAGCATCAAGCACAAGATTTCACTAAGCCAACAACATTGCTGTGGGCTAACTCCCTCCTTTTTTTACATCTGATTTGTATCCTTCTGGAAGAAATGTCTTCTGTGATCTGTGTCTACCACCACTTTAAAGACCTTATTTAAAAGAAAATCATCAGTCTACTAAAAATCTTCAACTTTAATGAGTAAGTCTCCTTTTGACTGTACACAATTCTATTTCTTAATCTTATTCATTCTGTAGAAATGACACAAACGATTAAGAATAGTCCATGTTACATGCTGGACATGGGGTATGGGAATCCTAAAAATCTGATCCTAAACTTTAAAGATGGTACTCTAAATAGAACTTGTAAAACATGTATTCAAAAATTGCTAGTAAAATTATGCTGTGGTAACAGTTTGGATAGGACTTAGTCATAGCCCCTGGGAGTCGGGCAACTTCTAAGTACGTGAAGGTGCCCTTCTCTATTGCTCTGTAACTCAGTGAAGTTTCAGGAATGGCACCCACTCAGTGAACACATGCTAACTCAGTGAAATATTTGAAATCTAAAAGATACTAGTTAACCAGCAATTGCTTATTTGAAAACCATGTAATTTTGGGGGAGCACGTAGGTCACAAACTACTGAATTAGGAAGACAAAGAAAAGATGTACCAACACCAAAGTGTACACTGACCTGGGCTTTCCCTGGGTAGGATACTTTGAGTCATGTTTCAGGTATCAGCAGCATTTTTAAAATTATATACACAATTCACCTACAAGAATTGAATTCAGATTGTTTAGCTTTAAAATTTTTTTATTACTACATGTGTTTATAGAACAAAATGATTACCTTTTATGTGGGGAGCTAATACGTAGACTCAGTGGATCTTAATTCTTTATTTTTTCAGTCTCTACTCCTTCCAACTCTTGATCCCCTTCTCATTTGCAAAATCTCTATCGTCATCATTTTCCCTTCAATTCTGTTTTTTTCTTCATCTTTGCATTCCTTCCCTCCCCGTTCTCTATCTCTTGTTCCCTCATTCATTTGGAAAAGATCTCCTCACTTGTTATTTATTAATTTTCTATCAACCTATCTACCTATCAGTCTATCAATCTATCTACCTATCATTTATCTCTCTGAGTTTCTCATATAAGAAAAACCATGCAATATTTAAACTTGTGTGTCTGACTTATTTCATGCAATATTATAGTCTCAGCTTGCTTCCATTTATTTATGAATGCCTCGGGTTTATCTTTCTATGTAGCAGCGTACTACTCTATGGTATATTAATAACACATTTTCTTTATCTATTTATCCATTGGTGTGATATGGACTGTTTTTCAAGATTTGGCTACTGTAAATTGTGTTACCATAAACATGGCTATGCAGGCATCATTGTAATATGATGACTTTAGCTCTTTCACCATAGTACACAGAAGCTGAGTTGAAAGGAATTTCTACATTGAGTGTTTTGAAGAATCTTCACATTGATTTTTTGTTTCCATTCAGACCAACAATGTATAAGTTCCTTTTTCGCAGCATTCTCAACAGTCTTTGTTATTATTTGATTTTTTGTTGGTAGGCATTCTTTCTGAAGTAAGATTTTATTTCAGTGTCATTTTATTTTGCATTTCCCTAATTGTCAGTGATGCTCAACATTTTTTCATGAATTTATTGATCATTTGTCCTTCTGAGAAATTTCTATTCATTGTAATTGCCCATGTTTTGTTTGGATGTTCTATTTTTTGGGGGAGGAGGGTCTACATTTCTGAGATCCTTATATATTCTAGATGCTAGCCCTCTGTCTAAGGAATAACTGTCCAATTTCTTCCCATTCATTAGATTTTCTCTTTACTTTGTTGGTTGCTGTGCAGAAGTACCTGATTTGATACGATCCTGTTTTCATTTTCTTGTATTATTTCCTATGCCCTTGAGTTTCTGTCCAGACAGTCCTTGCCTATAAATATGTCTTCAACAACTTTTCCTATTTTATCTTCCAGTATATTAAGTGTTTCTGTTTTAATGTTTAGATTTTTGATCCATTTTTATTTTAGTACGCGGTGAGATCTGTGGCTCTAGACTCAATCTTCTGCATCTGGATGCCCAATTTTCCCAGCTCTATTTATTAAAGAAACTATCTTTCCTCTAGTGTATTTTTGGTTCCTCTGTCAAAGATCAAATAGCTGAATGTGCGTGCATTTGTTTTTACTTCATCTATTCTGTTTCACTGAGCCACAGTCTTGTCTTTTTGTGCCAATACCACGTTGTTTTAATCACAGTAACTTTGTACTGTAACTTCAAATGTGGGATTATGATGCCTCCAGCTTTGTTTTTATCACCTAAGATTACTTTTGCTCTTCTGGATCTCTTTTGGTTTCATATGAATTTTAGAATTGGTTTCTCTAAGTTTGTGAGAAATGCGGTTGCTTTTTTGATTGGGATTGTGCTAAATTTACATGTCAAATTTGAAAGTGTGGTAGATTAACTAATTATCATCACCTGAGATTTTGCCAACAGCATAAAAGGAAAAGTAGGGCGATGGGAATGGTGTGCTGTTGATTCTTCAGGAGAAGCTTGTTGTGCTGGTTTTCCTGAGAAGAGCTGTGGATTGCAAGGATGAAACAGAGGAGGATGCAGCTATTGAGAATGAATAGGATAATTTTTAAAATGACCTAAGGCCTTTCACCACAAGGGAAGAGTATATCTGAAGTGCTGGAGATCCCTTGAGACATTTCTTCGTGTTGCCACGCCCTTGTTGCTAAAAGTTAATGGAAGCAAGGATTGTGATAGCTCTCTTCACATGATTTTAATGCTTATCAAGTTGATTGATGGATTGTGGTAGATTAACTAATGTGTCTCCCACATTCTTCTGCATTTAACTCTTTTGGTGAATATTATAAAATAACCCTATACATTTTATATCTTGTATTAAATATTTTCCCTTGTAAACCCCGACTACAACAGGAAGTGCAATCACTTTGATTATATTGGTTCTTTTGGAGCTCACCAGTTTCTTAGTTAAATCTATCCAAGTTTCATAATTGTATTCAGCACAAGGGAATGTGTGGAAAGTACTAATTTGTCTTCCTCACTTAGAAAGGAACGGGGAATATCTTTCCATTTTCTGATGTCCTCCTCGATATCCTTTTTCAGTGGTATAACTTTCATTGTTGAGGTCTTTCATCTTGGTTAGGTTAATTCCTAAGTATTTAGATTTTCTTGATGTTATTATGAATGGAATTGTTTCCCTAATTTCTTTCTTGGTGAGTTTTTTATTAGAGTGTAGGAATGCTATTGACTTTTGTGTTTATTTTGTATCATGCTACATTGTTGAATTTTGTTAATTCTAGGAGTCTTTTGGTGGAATTATTTGGGTCTTGTAAGCAGAAAATCATGATATCTGCACAAACTGATCTTTTCCTTTTATTTCGTTTTCCTGCCTGATCGCTGTAGTTAATATCTGGCAGACTATGTTGAACACCAGTGGTGATAGTGGACATCCTTGTTTTTGAATTTAGATTTTCGAAGTCTGCTCCCATGTTGTGCACCAATGAAGTCATGATATATCTGCCAGAGCTGATCTGTAGTACCACCCAGTGCATTGCTGCCCACTGAGAGATGGAGGACTTAATGCTTTTCTAGTCCAGCACATTGATTCGGGAACTGCTGATGATGTGGTCAGCAGAGGCAATATGTGATCAAAATATAACATGAGTGTTTAAAATCTTAAAAATATATTCCAGTAAAGAACACATTGCTATTCGTCCTTTAAACACACTCACCCATCATTCTTCCCACTTTCTGAAGCAGTTCTGAAAGGGCTAATCCCTGCTTTTAGTTTCAATACTGTGGCTACCTCAGTGTATTAAATTTATCAAATCCAAAACATTTATTTTTCATGGTCTTTCTAATTCTGGGGAAGATTCAGAAGTCCCACAATGGCATATCTGGTGAATAAGGCAGATGAGGACACACCACAATATTTTATCTGGCAGAGATTTCTGTAAACTGTTGATCAATAAGGGATGATAAAAAATTATAGTGATTGTTTAATTTTTTTAAAAATTATTACAATGAAAGATATTGCGATTAATCTCTCCCCAAAGCTACTCAAAATACCCTTCTCACTTTGAACACATTTCTCTCATCATTTTGGGGATTATGTTTTTTACTATGATAATTTTTTAGAGAAAAGATTAAAAATAAATTTAAAAAGATTAGACATTCACCATAGTTCTTCATCCACCAGTGTATGATGGGCTGCGTCGCAGAGTTCTAAGTTCCACCACAAGTGTCAGGGGAGGACAGAATAATTGAGTCAGATGTTCATCTCGGAAGGTCACATGAGAAACCCCAAAGTTACAGTGATCTCTGACTCTAGATGCAGAGCGTGTTCACATCTGAACTGCTGCTGGGCTCAAGCTGTTTTTTAGGCAGCTGGTAATACATGTAATCAGATTTTCCATGCCCCAGCCCTGCCTGGGACTCCCTGATGAGGTTACAAAGTGATTTCCAGTTAGGCTGGCCAGATACATTTCTGTAAATTTAAGTAAGGTAGGATGTCTATGGTGATGCCTGGAGGCAGCCTTAAATGAGCAACAGGATTTCTATGAAGCAATAAATCAAATTCGTGAGGAGGATGACAGTAAGATCCCAGAGGACAATTAACTTGTCAGTGATTCACATGACTTAGTCCTTTTACTGAGCTATATGCTAACTTTGCAATTCAATTTGGAATTATCAAGAAACTTTTGATTTAAGGAACTCAAGGTGAGCATTTTTTAATGAGTCTTTAGGTTACATTTAGTTTAGGCAGTAAGTCAATTATCTCCCTTTTGCTATTCTCAGGTATTGGGCATTTCTCTGGACCTCATTCCAGTGTTCTTCTAAAGCAAATTTCAAGTGCCCCATGATTGCCCTGGTCTTCCCTTGGCAATATCTGTGGTATCTCAGTTTTGATGTGAGTTGACTTTTTTTTCCAAGGGACTTGAGCTTTTTGTGGCTTTAGAATGCTAAGCAATTTTGGATTGTATCCTGCATATTGCTACCTATGTCTGTGGCCAAACCAGAGGATGAAAGAAAGAGAAATTCACTCAGTCTTGGGCTCACCATTCCATGAAATGAAGGGGAAAGCATCGTCCTCAGAGTTGACACCACAGGTTGTCCTTACACTGTAGCTTCACTGCTATCACCATTACTAGGAGACTGTGATCAGGAGGAAAGGGAAGAAGGATGTGGCATCCACTATCTCCCCTACACTAGGACTCTCCTTTCTCCATGCATATCCAAGAGCAGAGGACTGCTGGCCTCTCTCTGGCAAGTGATGCTGACCTCCAAGGTTCAGACCGTGAACATTAAAATATGGGAGATAGCGAGAGAGGGGTCTGTTCAGAGGACCCTTAAATTCTCTTTCTCTAATCCAGCTGGAACCACACAACTTTTGGAGCTCACCAATTTCTTAGTTAAATCTATCCACATTTCATAATTGTATTCAGCACAAGGGAATGTGTGGAAAGTACTAATTTGTCTTCCTCACTTAGAAAGGAAAACTTAGATGTTTATAATCAGTGTCCTTCTTGTTACTGTGTTTTGTCATCTTTGTCAACTTCACCTTTGTATTGCTCTCTGCCACACTAAAATGACTTGCAGATAGTTCTCCTTATTTATATACATTCTTTTTTTATTTCATTAGTAAATGTTAATAAAGGGCATCACAAGCATAAGTGATACCTCAAACAAAAAAACATAGAAAAAGAATGTACTTGTCAGATGCTTTATGGCTAGACACAAAATCCAATAGCTACAATTTAAAGGAAGATAAGATTGATTTCATTCACATTTTAAGGGAACATGATAAACTGGGTCCAAAGCAGAGACAATATGGCAGAAGTGTATGGGGCACTGAAGTTGCTTGGTTCATGGTGACTGGGAAGCAGAGCAGGGCAAGAATGCAATGAGGAAGGGAGGAGAGAGTACTCGAAATCACACCTCTATTACCCTGAGTTGGTGGCTCCCTAGCCAATCAAGTTGACAAAATCAAGGCTAATGTTCATTCCTGGAGCACCAAGTTGCCCAGATGGCTTAATTTTAATGCTGGCTTTAGTTAAGTGGTAAATAAAAGCTGTAAAATGGATTTCATCCTGACACCAAAAAAATAGAAGTGCCACAGCAGTCTTTGGTGAGAGGATGTGGTGGCCAATTGATAGAGTGAATAAAAGAGAGCCTTCTGCAGGGCACATCAAGGTGTTCCTCTGAGTTAGGAAAGCTAAAATGAGATGGTAGGAGGCAGTATGTGGAGATGACACTGCAGAAGAGATTGTACAAACAGGATTTAGTGATACATTAAATAGCAAATGGGAGTGATTTTAAATTCGAAAATAATCTTTAAAGTGATCATCCTGGAAATGAAAATAGAGAAATTAGATACAAGGCTGAGTAATAAGACAAATTAGTATGTATTAAACTTAGACGTTTGAGATATTAGTGGGATTTTCAGAAAGGGATGCAGAATAGAGGGTTGGAAAGAGAAATCAGAGTTTGAGGAACAAGAAAGATTTGGGAGAATCATGACAGAGTGATGGGATCAAAGCTATATTAATAGATGAAATTCACAAAAAATGAGAAGCTCAAATATGAAGGGCCAAGACAGGACTCTAGGAAAGCATTCAGTTTTTGAAGACGGGATGAAGACATGAGGGAGAGTCATATGAGGTAACTAGGTGATGCCAGTCTCATAGAAACAAAATGGAGAGGTTCTGAGAAGCAACAAAATACTGAAAAGAATCTGTTCTCTGAGTTACTAGTTAGGTAGATGGCAACAGCCTTCTGAAGGCCAGCTTTGTGGACAGGAGCCAACTGGCGACAGACAGTGAGGATACTAAGGCATGACCACAGTGGAGCTCATGCCTGGAGCAGAGAGGCAGTGCAGTACAACAGAGACCCTGAAACTCTGAAAGTGAAAGGGGTGGATCATGGAGAGCCATTAACATGAGAGGAACGAGAGCAGAGGGCTGAGCTACCGTGAGGGGAGGCATAGAAGATAAAAAAAGCTCTCCACACTCACCATGCTCTTTCTACTGGGCCTTTGTTTATACTTTGTTCTCTCCATGGAACAGACCCTTCTAGTGTCAGTTATCATCATTCTGTACCACAAAGTACCTGAGGTAGTCAATGTAGAACAAAGGATTTTGTCTCATCTTGTTGAGGTTCTGGTCATGATTGGTGAGTCCTGGTGCTTTGAGGCCTCTGTTAATGCAACACTTCATGACAAAATATATGGTGTGGCAAAGCCATTCACCTCATGGTCAGGAACAAAAGAGAGGAAAAAAATGGGACCCCCATAATCCTCTTGGAGAGTGTGACCCCAGTGATCTAAAGACCTTTCACTAGGTCTTACCTTCTAAGAGGTTCCGATACTTCCTAAAAGCAACACTTCGAGATCAAATTTTTACACCTTGAACTTTGGAAGACATCCCATACCCAACCCCTATATGTCATTTAATGCAGAGTTGTTCTCTCTGCCTCCAGAAAGTTGTCACTGGACAACTTCTGCCCTCTAAAGCCGTTGGCTGCTCCTCCCACAGTGACCTGTGATGGGACATTCACCTCTCTGTCCAAGATTGCAGATAGTCGCCTGTGTCCCTTGATATCTCACTTGCCTATGGGCTCCCTGTGAACAGAAAGTGTATCTTACTTAGTTATATGAAGTAAGATTTAAAAATTACAGTGAAGGTTTAAAATTTATTACAGTAAAATACATTGTCCTCAATCACCCTCAGACTACTCCCCCTCATATCAAACACCCTCATCCCATCATTTTTGTCACTTTCTGAAAGTCTTTTTTTGTGAGTTCCCTTGTTATGCTGTGCTGGCTGCCCTGATGTCCTGAATCAATTCATAACATTTAGCTTTCATTTTGACTTCGGGGAAGGTTCACAAGTCATGCACTCCCATACCTGGTGAATAAGGTCTGTGTCAGATCCAGTGCCAGATCTGGTGAATAAAATGGATGAAAGCACATCATGATGTTTTCATTTGACAGAAATTCCCATACACATTCAATCAATCCAAGACACTGAGACAGCCATGAAAAGCCTCAGGAAAGGAGACTTCCCGAATTGCTTCAGAAAGTGGCAAGATTGGTGGGACAAATGTATTTGAAGCAAGAGCAGAATATTTTGAGGAAAATTAGTGGCAATGTGTCTTTTACTGTAACTTTTTTATAATTTTTAATGTAAACATTTACTATATTTCTGAATCACACCTTGTGTGTCACCATCATTTAAAACATCATGTGCAGTAGCTGGATTCAAGAGTAGATGGGTGTGTGACTATGGAGAAGCAGGTCGGATGGTTTTAGGACATCAAGAATGTACCCAGAGCCAAGTGTGGTGCTGCGCATCTATTATCACACAACTTCAAAGGGCGAAGCAGGAGGATCACCACAAATTGGAGGCCAGTCTGGGCTACATATGACTACTTGTCTCAAAAACCAAAACAAGGGCAGGGGATTTTGCTCAGTGGTATAAGTACCTGCCTGGAGAATATGACATCCACATCGTGAGTTCAATCCCCAGTACTTAAAAAAAAAAATAACAAAGAAAATGGGCTCAGATATCAGCACCAGGGCTGATACTATTCCAAGTACCTATAACATCTTCCAGGTGTGTGTACTTGGAGCATTCACATGAAGGTCAGACACATTTTTAGAAAATCTAGTCTTCAACTCAGAATGTTTCAAGGTGTATCTATAGGTAAAGGACATAACATTGAAATCCATGAAGATTCCCCCTCACGAGATCAAAAAGTAGCGCTTGGCCTAAGAAAGAGGGCCCTGGGCTTCCCTTGCAGATGTGTGGAAGGATGGCGGTTCACCAGAAGAATCAAAATTGAAAACAGTGGGACAGGTACAGTGAGGGAGAGAAGTCAGCAGAGAAGGTAGGATCAGATCAGTGTGGGGGAAGTGACCTCTGTAAATGTGTCTCCTTCCTCAGACCAGGAGAGCATAAGATAGCACAAACTTTCATGGGGTGGATCAACTAAGGCTAGGCAGCTGTGAACTGGGGTAATAGATGTTCCTTCCTAGCGAATGAGACAAGCAAGGAGCAAGGGGCGTGAGGGGCTTCTGTTGCATGTGTGAGAGTGTCAGAGACAACTTGGAGAAGAGGAAGGAGCCATGCTGTGAAAGGTGAGGGTGAACTCAGGTCTGCCAGGGCCTGGAATGCTGTCAGCGTGTCTAATATCAAGAAGCTGTGCAATAAATTCCAGGATATATAAACAAACAAACAAAAACTCAATCTGCTTTGTAGCCACTATTCCAAATAGTTAAATAATATTTTTAAAGCCAATAAAATCATGACTCTTTTACATGGCATGGAAATACAGTTTTAGTAAAAGAGATTAGATTATGTAGAATATCACTGCTTTGAATTACAAATAAAGCCACACAATACAGCTTGATTCAAAGCAGATCCAGTAAGATATTGCTGTAAGGATATGACATTTGGGTATGGGGAAATCCCCTTTGCCTTTAAATAGTGACTTTTGGTTATGCATACATTCATAATATACTACAGAATTCTTTTTATTATTACAAGCTGGACAGAGACTCCTTTCTTTTTTGAAGGGGGAAGGCCTCTTGCATAATCATCTGGAAAAGACAGTGACGAAAAGTCACTCAAGAAGTCCTTCAGGGACTTTTGTTATATAGGCAAAAAGAGAACTTGCATCTCAATCTCACATACCCACACTGGTCACTCCTAATAGATTAAAAGCTTAATTGTAGAAGGTAAGATTTTAAAATGTTTTAAATATAAGAAAATATCTTTATGATTCTGGTGAGTCGGGCATCTTAAACAAGGCCTAAAATCATTGCCTGTGGGAGAAATTATTTAAACTTGACTTTATTACAATTAACAAGGCTTCACCAAAACTGCCCTTAAGAAGGTGGAGGTGCAGGATGTTTTGGGAATGGATATTGAGAATCCCTGCAGTGAGTCCCCAATTTCCTATCAGGTACTGTAGTGCACAGTGCAAAGGAAGATCAAGAGACAAATAGCAGTGCAGCAGGAATCTGGGATGGCTGGTTGTTTTGGAGAACAAAGAGCCATGAGGCAGCCAGAACCTTGGTATTTATTGATCACATTTATGTCGAAGAAAATGGATCACTCAGAGGATAGCAGTGATCTTATGCTGAGAAGGATCTTATATTGATGCGGATCACTTTGGATGACTCAGAGGGTGGTGATTTTGAGCTAATGAGGATCTTATGTTGATGAGGACAGTGGGGAGAGATGGAAGGTTAATAAGAAGTTTGTCCTTTCTCCCAAGTGAAAGCTATATCATCATCATCATCATCATCATCATCATCATCATCATTATTACTTCTTGGTTCTCAGGCAACCAGTTCGTCATCAGCTGATGTAATCTTACCCTGGAATGTTGCAGCATCACGGGGAGACTGATGAGGCCTCAACTGTGACTGGAAGCACTCAGTATTATGATTCTGCATTCAATAGCCAGCTCACATGGCAAGTTACTAGGCCTCAGAGAAGCCCTAATCACAATTTAATTATGAAGTGATTTTTTCCTCTAAAATTATACAAAATGGCCTTCTATATAGTAGGACACTGGCCACGCTGATGGCCAGTAAAGAATCCATACCCAGAATACAAGAGGGACTCACACAGTCTAGTTCCAAAAATGACAAGTCCAATCAGGAAAACTGCTTAAGTTACACACCAGATTTTGACAGAGGAAGAAAGCCAAATGGCCAGTAAAATACAGAATGATGCTAATCCTTTGGCATGTTCATTAGGGAAACTCTCACACACCTGTGCCCTAGGACATATGTTCAGGGATGTGACAGTCCAGACATCCATGAGCAACAGAGTGAATGAATCAAGTCTGTAGTTACTCAAAAACGAAAAGCCTACAGACTAAGGCAGAGAGGAATCGAGACAAAATGCTAAGTGAACAAGACAAATAGCAAAAGATTTCTTATACATTTTAAAATTTAAAACCCAGACCCAGCAAAGCTTAACAATGTATCAGTCAGAGGACAGATAGATGTGGGATAAAGCTATTTTCATTTTATTTTATCATGACATTTGCATGGTAAACAATGTATACATTCCCAGTGGGAGGTTGGTACATGTGTACAACACACCTTCATTCTTTTTTTCATTTCCTTCACTTTTCTCTCTGTCGTTCTCCACCAATCCCTTGTTCACTTTCTTTTCTTTTTCTTGTTTTACTGTGTTCAAGTACATATTTACCTTCCTTGAGCAGAGCTGGGTACCTGCACATAACACATCCAAATTCCTTCTTTTATCTTTTATCCACTCTTCCTCCTCCCTCGCTGCATCTCTTTATACCCTTCCTTGCTGGGAATGATTTATCTCCCTACTTCCTATTATCAATCTTTTATTTTGCTCTTTATTTTTATTTTGGATTTCTTCTGTAAGAGAGACAATACGATATTAGATAAATGCAAGTTAAAACAACACTGAGATTCTGTCTTACCCAGAAAGAATGGCTATTGCCTTATTTTTCTCATTGCTGAGACAAAATACCTAATACCCAAGGTAAAAGTAGGAAAGGTTTATTTAGCTCATAGTTTCATAGAAATGAGCAAAAGTGGCCAATGATTGTATCAAAATCTAAACCTGTGGAATTTGGGGGGCACTACTGTAATTCACAAGAAGAAAAGGGAAGCAGAAAGCCTGCTCAACTGTTCTTATATTTTTGAGCTTGTTATACTACAGGAAACTTTAATTATGTGCTAGACACATGCATAATTAATAAGAAAAAGAAAAAAGAAAATTGATTTATGGTGTCAATAAGGCTGTATCTAAACCCAGGCTTATTTTAACTAATGTGAATGTCATTGCTAAAAATCTTTAAGAAACAGTTATTTTTTTCTCACTAAGTGAGATATTTGAAAATAGTTAGTAGAGAGGAAGTTTCATACTCCTGGCCATTTTCTCCCAGTTCTTGAAAGGACCAAACCTAATAAAGTTACTTGGAGACTGGGCAATGTAGAAGCTAATTAAATTTCTTTTTGAGGTGAAATCAACAATCCCTTTTTAGAAATAATATAGTCAATTACATCTATCTATATCTAACTATCTGATGAATGGTTATTTCACAAATATTTTAAGCTTAAATATTGATTTGTAATCCTAGCTACAAATTGGATATTAATTAATTTGTATTTTTCTAACCATAAGGTTTACAAGGATACTTGGGCAAGTGGCCTTAAGAGCTAATCCAAATTAGTTTAAATAAAATGGCTTGTTTTCAACGAGTTTTACTCTTTCTGTGTGTGTGTGTGTGTGTGTGTGTGTGTGTGTATGTGTGTGTATGCGTGTGTGTTGCACACACACACAAGTAAGCAATGTTTAGGGCATCTTTTTCTAATATTTTCAAAATACATTTATATTTTCCCATTAGAAAAATGTAAAAAGCAAGTGTGTTGTTTTTTTCCTAGCAGATCAGGCTGCATGCCCCGCAGTGTGAGAGGCACAATGACCAAGTGGAGGGCGGGAGGGAGGTGAAGGAAGCCAGGCAGGTCTGTTTCCAACTGATGACCTTTAGGAAGTTCACCAACTGTGAATATTCTTCCTGTTGCCAAAATAAGGGATGATTTCAAAGTCAGGGTGTAAATGAGTTGCTAAGGAAGTGTTATGAGATGCGTTGTGCAGCCAAAGTGGTTGCTATGGCCATTCTACACGTTAGAAAAACGTCAATTATTCTTAAGAGCTTGGAAACTCTACCTGGCATCTCTGCTGCACCGTGGAGGATGTGACATCAGCGTTCTTGTTGTAGCAACACCCTAACCTTAGAAATGTTTTTGAATAGTTTGGCTTTGTTTAATCCACTGACTATACTATTGATAATATTACCAGGATAAACTAGTGGAAAAAGAGTTTCCACACGGTCAGCAGGAAATACATTTCCAGCTGACCGTGACCAAATGGAATGTTTCCAGAAGTCACCGATGACAGACATGAGCTCTCATGTCTGTCTATCCAATAGCTGTCTCATCTGTTTCCTAAATGATGCTATTGAACGATGTCACATGTAGCTATGAGCCTCTGTAAATGGCTCCATCTAGATGTTACATTATTTCCCTCATTTACTTATTGTCACATTAGCATTCTTTTTTTTTTTTACCCTTACCAGTGATTAAAAACTCTAAACTCTCTCTTTTCTTTTGATAGCTTTTTTTTTCTTGGTACCAGGAATCAAACTCAGGACTTTGTGCTTTTAAGGAAGGCTCTTGTGCCACTGAGCTGTACCTCTGGCCCCAGGATATTGTTCTTTATTTTCCCCTCTTAGCTTCTTAATAGATTAACTACCTGAAAATTTTGAGACTACCTAGGCAAGCCATTATTTTATCACTAGTGAATCCATTTAGTGCTAAGTTTTGAGTCTGACTCTAACAGTTTTTTCAGTTTTTATGCTTTGTTCTTCCCTGGTTAAAGTAACTGAGCCTGAAGGCCTACACTTTTCAGAAATTTGATTTGTAGAAAGAAAAAATAAATACTTGTAAATTAGAAATACCTTCTACTTTCTAGTTTATATTTTCTTTTAAGAATAGAAAACAGTGAGAAAAAGAAGAAAAAGAAGCAGCTGTCACCACCACCATAGCGTACAAATGGTGATCACAGAGATGAGAGCAACATTTCAAGTACAGCTCCCCTGGCGGCATGAGGTGTGGCTGCTGGACACCACTGCAGATGTGGGAACATCTAAGGTCCACATATATTTTCCAAATATTTAATAAACAAAAGAAACTACAACTGTCAAGAAAAAGAAATGGTTATTTCTTCTGTTAAAGATGGAGGAGAGCAGATAGGCATGTGCAATTTTCAAAATAAATTTTCCGCATTGGTGCCACCTGCATAGAAATAAGTAAAAGTGCATTCATTAGAACGTGGATTTATTAGAACCTGAATTTAAGTGAAAGTGTGGGGGAATGCCTGCTTTCATGGATAGTTTTGCAACCTGTTTTAAAGAGTGATTTGGTGTACAGACTAGGCAAAAATGAGTTTGTTGAGATAACTTTTCCAGCTATCATATGTTCTACAAAAATCACAGTGTTGTCATTTTTGTAGTGTGTCCTATGTCTCTGCATTTTTCAGTGCTAAGAAAGTCAAGTCTCTTGCCCTTGCACATGTGATAAAAAGGTTTTTTCTAAAGTTC
The DNA here is from genome assembly GCF_034190915.1 of Cavia porcellus. NCBI lineage: Eukaryota > Metazoa > Chordata > Mammalia > Rodentia > Caviidae > Cavia > Cavia porcellus. The sequence goes on from NW_026947505.1 coordinate 37,244,272, forward strand.
TCTGGTAAAGAGGTTATTCACTCTTTCAAAAATCCATGTTCCCCCACTCCCAAAGTCAACAAGCATAATCATTGGGTCATAGTGTTAGAAAAAGGCCCTAACGATCAGATGATTCTATATTTTAGTGATGAAGAATTGCTCCAGGAAGAAGACCCTGTACTTGCCAATGACTTTTGGAAAGAGTGGGAGGTCAGAGGCCTGTGTGCTGCACCTTAGGGATGGAGGGCTTTGGAGGCGCACTGAGGCTGAATGGGGCTTGGACAGAGGAATTAAAGTATTGGGGCTTCCCTTTCTTCTTTCACAACTACACCATCTAAGAGAGATCTATGTAAACATTGAGGAAATATAAAGATGGGCATTTAACCCAACTGCTGGAATTCATAACTGACATTAAAAACACTCTGCTGTATTCTTCATCTTCATCAGTGGGCCTAAAAGCACTTTGACTGTTTAAACAAGTTATTATCAGGGGTAAGCATTATTTTGAATAGCTAAGGTAGTTCATTAAAGAAGTGTGGCTGCTGAGCTAGAAGATACAAGTTGGTGTCCATGCCAAGCTTCTGATGAGGCAGGTGCATGACAGAATACTCACAAGTGACCTGCTGGCTACACTCACCTGACTGGCACCTGGCACCTTCTGGTCCTGTCACCTGCTTCTTCACTAATGCTCAGGTGACGTGTGGCCAAAGTACACCTTTGCAGTTTCCTTTATTTTGTTTGTCTTTGTATTTTTGACCGGCGATTTGACAGAAGTGAGACAAATATTTTAAAATTGAAATTCTGACCATTTTTCAGATTTTCTTTTTTTTTACAATCATGTTGAACAAAAGCTATAAGGAACTGCATTCAGTTTTCTGCTTACTAGAGGGGTCTCTCCCTGGATTCAGAATCAGTAGTGGGACAAGACCTCTGGGCTGTTCTGAAAACCCAGCTCATGGAAGAACTGGTCCTGCCCCAGGGCTCATCCAGGCAGGGCAGCTCTGGCATCATCAGGAGGTCAGGTGTACCCTAGAGCAAGCCCGTCCACCTGGGGACTCAGGCCAAGCAAGGTCAGGTGACGTTCGTGGCCCTATTACTCTAGAATCCCAAAGAGGCCTATCTAGACTATCTTGGTTTAAAACAATTTTGTTAGTGCATGCTGGGGGTACATAGTGTTTACATTTCTTGCATGGAGTTGATAGATGGACATAACACATTTTTAATTTCTTTGTATCCTTTCCTTCCTCTCTTCCCTCCTTCTTCCACTGCTTGATCAGATTTCCATTTGGGAAAGATCTATCATCCTGTTTCCTATTATCTATATTTTATTTTGCTCTTTATTTGTGTTTTGAGGTCTTCATAAAGAGATATCAAATTTAAGATTTTGTGTCTGATGTGTTTCATTTAATATTATGGTCTCAGTGTGTATTAATCTTCCTACAAATGACTCAAGTTTATCTTTCTGTATTGCAGAGTAGTGCTCTGTTTTGTTTATATAATACATTATCCATTCATTTGTTGATGGACAAATAGGCCTGCCACCAAGAATTAGCTAATATGAACTGTACTGCTATAAACACAGGTATGCATATATCACTGTAATATGACTTCTCTAACTCTTTCAGGAAGATACTTAGCGAGGAATAGCTGAGTCAAATGGAATTTCCAGTTTCAGTTTTTTGGAATCTCTGTATTGATTTCCATAGAGATTGTATTAGTTTACATTCCTAATAGTGTAAAAGGGTTCCTATCCTTGAGGACTCCTCAGCATTTGTTATTAATTGATTTCTTGATAATGGCCATTCTTTCTGGGTAAGATGAAATGTCAGTGTTGTTTTGATTAGCAATTTTTCTAATGGACCGCGATGGTGAGCATTTCTTCATATGTTTACCGGTCATTTATACTTTTGTGAAGTGTCTATTCATGCCACTTGCTCATGTTTTGATTACTTTATTTTGGAGGGTCACTTTTTTTTTCTAAGTTTTTTTAGTTCTTAATACAGAAAAGAAAAAAAGAAAAGAAAGAAAAAAAGAAGGAAAGAAGAAAGAGAGAGAGACCGAGAGAGAGAGTGAAAGAGAGAGACAGAGACAGGGAGAAAACAGGCCTGCACTCAACAAGGAGTCCTGGTTCCTGATGGGTTCTGCTCCTATGAGACTCTGCCAGCTCAGTGTGGCGCCTGCCTAACATGGTGCTGAGCCTGAAAACATCAGCGTATCTCTCCTACACTAACTCAAAGTTATAAATCCAGTCACAGTGGCAATGAACATCATTTAGGAGCAGGATCCTGGGGCAAGGCCACACGGAGGGGTCACAAGATTGGCAGTTCCTTTAGCATCCTTGCTCCCAAGGCAGGGAGAAGGGAGTCTTATAAGTGAGCTTGCCAGCCTTTGCACATTTCCAGAAGAGCAGCCCAGGCCTAGGATAACAGGGTACCTGGGTCCTTTGTTTCCAGGGCAGACTCTCCAAGGTCCTCTGAGTGCTTTTGGGATTTACACAGCTTCTGGCACTAGAAAAGTCACTATTACTGCCTCTGTGAAGGAGCATGTGTGTAGAGCTCTCCAGGAAGAATGCTGCAAACAGCTGAGTGCAGGCAGTAGATACGGAGTACGGGGCTCAGCAGGAGAGTCATGGTTTCTATTTAGCTTCATTCTGTGTTTCTTTTTCTTAAATAAACATGCTGTTTTCCAGTTCCTGAGTCTCAGAGCAGTAAGTGACAATACCTTGCAGTTGATTATGAGGCCTTTTCTTCTCAGTCAGAAGGCCTCAGGCAGCCTTTTGTCCTTGGGAGCAGAAGCAAACACACCAAATCTCTGAGTTTGTGCATTGAGGTTTTCTTTCTTTTGTTTTCCCTTGGCAATACTTTGACTATGGTATTTGTATTCTGTCCTTACTTCAGAAACAGAGAGGGGAACTGTTAGGATTTTAGGTGCAGTTGAGAGACACAGAGATAAAAGAAATCCTCTATTGCCAGCACAGGAGGGCTGCTGGAGATTGTGAGGACCCTCAAAGAAGACAAAGCCAGAGAGCTGCTTTCATGGGATTGGGATAGGGATGGAGACTATGTGAGTGGACAGGTCATCATTTTGGGAGAGGACTGCAGGACATTTTAGCATAAGGGGTGGAGACTGCCTGAGTGGATGGTGTCAAGAGGGTGATTCGAGGACCTTTGTTGCATTTGCGAAAGGGTGACAGAACATTTATTGTTTTGGGACCAGGAGACAAGCAGAGGAATTAGTGTAGGAGAAATATGCTGATGTTTTCAGGCTCAGCATCATGTTGGGCAGGCGCCACACTGAGCTGACAGAGTCTCATAGGAGCAGAACCCATCAGAAACCAGGACTCCGCTTTGAGCAGAGAAGCTGTTTTCTTAGATAATAATGTGTCTGTTAATATTTTCTTTTCAATGATACTTCAATGATACAAGAAACAAATCAATGATACTTTCAATGATACTTCAATGATACAAGAAACAAATCAAAACAGATAATATTTTAAAGGTGATTCATACATACATGCATATATATATATATACATATATATATATACGTATATATATATATATGTATATATATATATATATATACGCACATATATATATATAATATTGTATAAATTTCCCGTACTTGTATTGCGCATAGAATTTCACAATGTATGCCATATAAGTGGCAAATTGATTCCTAAAGCAGCACATGAGGCCCCTCCCTCCTCCATCCGTGTTATAAAATGCTTGGCAAAATTCCTTTAGATGCTAGACTCTGCACCTTTGTTCACAGGTAGATTTGTTAATGTCTCACAGTTCTGTGTATGTCATTTCCATGATTATACGCTTTCTAGGATTTCCACAGGGTTTAAAAGAAACTATTAGCAATTAAACTTTTATTTAATGGTAGAATATAGGAAACACTCAGCCAGTAGGTCACATGCATTATTTTCCTTAGCAGAAAGAGAGAGAATGATTCTAGTAATATGCATCATTATTTAAATTAACACAAATTACCCCAGAACTTAAAGCTGGGGTAATTTTTCACTTATAGCTCCATTTTTCTCAATTAGGTTATAATTTCTACAAACTGTCCTATGGACTCTTGTGGTTTCTTGAAAGATGACAGCTACCACATGACTCAGTATGATTATAAAGTTATGTTGTCCAATACAGAAGTCACCAGCTATGTGCACTTAACTTTAACTCACCTGAAGCTCAATGATAGGCAAAATATAGTTCTTCTGCCATACTAGTCACATTTCAGGTTCACAGTGATCATGTGTGGCTAGTGACCACCATGTGGGACAATGTGGTGACAGAGCAGACCTTCACAAGGCTCTGTTGGACTGTTTTGGGTTACAAAGGATAAATTCCTGTAGAAAGAAGAAACTTGTTTCTGTAGAAAAGGAGAAACTTTAGAGGAGCTTGTAAAGTGTAATGAAGATGCAGTTTCTTGTGTGATCTTTATGGAACAGAACACAATAATTTTATATTAGTATCAGATTTTTAAAGTAGGCATATTTTTCACCATTTCCACCTCAAAGTGTAATATTAACTAACTCTGTGGATCTTATCGTTCAAGCCCATTTTGTTTGGCTTTCTTTTGGACAAAGGGAGGAAAGTTTGCAGCTAACAAAGATAATATTGTCATGGTGTTTGCTGAAATGAGACTGCAGCTTTTGGCTCAGCCTCAGAGCTGGCTTTGTGCAGTTGGAGTAACAAGTTCGTTATGTTCAGGAAAAACAAACTGAAGAAACCAATCTTGATTTCTTGTCTTTCATTCCTTCTACTCGTTGAATTTCTAACCCTAGATTCTGATCATCTTTTAAATATGAAATACATCAAGCTGAAAAAGTGCTTGGAAATATCACAGGATAGGAATCTTCATATAGGGTTCAAATAATATTAATAAAATTGGATAATTGTGTTTTCTTATAAATATGAAAACTTTCAGAATGAAATGAAGGAAATTTAATTACTGCCTTTTTCTCTTTAGAGAAATGTATCTGAATACAACAAAGACATAAATGTAAAAGCTAAAACAATAAGATTCTTGGAGGAAAACCCATATATGGATCTTTAAAATGTTGAAGTAGGCAGTGAGTTCATATATACACATTTAAAAACAAGCAATAGGAGAAAAGCAATAGGAGAAAAGATAGAACAATTGTTCTCTACCAAAACTTAAAATGTTTGTGCTAAAGAAAGAAAGAAAAAAGAACAGAACAGAAAAGAAAAGAAAAAAGAAAAAAGATAATCTATGGGAAGGGGAAAAAGCAGTAGTAACTTGGTTCACAGATGCTTCTGTTTGCAAACAATTCAGTTCTGAAACAAAAGTATTCAAGAAATTTTTGCTTCTATTCACAAACTCTACATCAAGAGAGAAGCACAGCTATGGCCATCTTCCTAACAAAAACACAATTGCAGCCATCTCTTCCAAAATTATAAAGCAAATTATGTTTGTGAACTAAGGTGCCACTTGCAAATCATATAGTATACCTGGAAATACTATACCTGGAAATAGGCTAGTGTGGAATACATAAAGAACTCTTGTAAATCAATCATGAAAAGACAAATAAACCCTATTTTAAAATGGGAAAAGTTTTAGCCTTTTCTCTAAAGAACATAATATGATAAAAAAATGGAAAAACTCAAATTCATCAGTATTTAGTGAAATTCAAATCAAAACCAAAATCTTGTAATCCACAAATGAGCCCCCAAACTCGAGTTCAAAAATGAGACAAAAACATATTTTAAAAAAGCAGTGCTAATTTATTTTATCCTGGGCCCAGCGACACAGTGCAGTTGGAATTTGCATAAGCTGTGTGTCACTCCTCCATACTTGCAGCCTTTATGTACATATCACAGTTTACAGAATAAGGGGTTATGGGCGTGGATCAGGAAATCTGCTAATGAGGAAGACCTTTGTTTTGCCTAGCAGAACAGAGAAGTCTAGCAGTAATTAACAATCCTTTGTCAGCTTATTCTAGCACCACATCTGTTATTTGTAGAGGGCAACAATGGTTAATATATCAATTAGGCTAGGTTCCCGGGGATTCGCAATTCTTTACAGAGGAGAACATTGATTAACATATCAATTAGGTCATCCAGAAGGGGAAAAAACACATACAGAACAGTACAGCCACTTTACAGGTATTTTGGTATAATACAAATATGACAAAGCTCTTTTTGCCAGTGTACAGCAACAATAAGATACCTCTTACTAAATAAATTAGCTAAATAGCTAAAATAGTACAATGATAATAAAAAAATAAAATAAGTGATGGCAAATGAGTGGAGATATTACAGCCTTGTACGTTGGTGATAAAAGTACAAAATTGTTCTCTTTGAACAACTTGGCAGCTCTCAGAAAGCTAAGTACAGTAATAGCTTATGACCCAAGGATTCCACCACAGTATGTACACAGGAAATCAAAACTGTATATTCACAGAGACATTTGTATTTGAATGTTTCTAGAAACATTATGAATAACAGCCAAAAAGTTGAAGCAACACAAAATGTCCACCAAGTAATGAATAAACAAAATATACAATAGCCATAAAATGAAGTACTATTTCACCAAAGGAAAACATGCCTGCCAAAATATGGATAACCCTTAAAAATGTTATGTTTAATGAAAAAAGGAACATGCAGAAGTCCATATATTATTCTATTTCTTTGAATTGTCCAGAACAAAGAAATCAGTAGAGGCAAAAAATAGATTAGTCGGTTCCAGGGCTTGGGGACAGGATATTAGAATGGATTCTCAGCGGTAGGAAGTCTCCTTGGGAACATTATGAAAATGCTCTAGAATTTGGTAATGAGGATAAGGTGTTGCACATTTCCTGAAAATCACTGAATGGTACATAATCAAAGGATGCATTTTATGGTCTGTGTACTGTTTCAGTAAAATAATTTTAACATATATATTTATATATGGATATAATTCTTTTTTAAAAAAAGATACAGAATTTCAAAACAAAATAATAGGAAATTAACACTAGTTACTACATAGCATATTGTTATCTTCAAAGTAGTTGTTCATATTACATGATTGAGGCATGACAACAATGATCAAGCAATCAATGGAAATAAAGACAGTTCTTTTTGATGAACTAACTGAGATTAGTGGTATAGTTATCTATCTTGTATACATACAAATATACATATTTATGTATACATATAATCTTTTTCCTTCTTTCTTTTCTCCTTTTCTCATTCAAGTTGTTCTTTCACTTTTTATTTTATTTTATTCTAAAGATGATAAAATAAATAAAACCAATCAAAACATACCATTGTAAGATATATAGGACTTTAAAACATTATGACATCAATGATAGTTACCATCATGCCTAATGATGTCTTCAAAATAGCTGCAGATAACTATGAGCAAAGTAAAAATCAAATAGAACAAAATAGAATAAAAATAATAGAAACAAAACAATGAATGCAATAAAAGATTTCAAAACAAGCCAATAATAAATTCAATATTGCTACCATAATATATATTGCTGTCTTTGAAATTACTGCTCCTGTCATCAGATTTAACATAATCAAACAAAACAAAAGAGAATAAAACACAACCCAACAAAACAACAGAAATAATATAGACCTTCAAAACAAGACCATAGAGAATCAACAATGGCTATGACTCTCAGAAGATCTCCCTTATTGGATGCCACATTGCATACCGCTATCCTCTGAACCTATGATCAGACCACCGGCCCTAGATCTGCAAAGTTAGTGATCCAACAAAGCACCACAGGCATCGAATCACATTTCACCCCAATAGCTCTCATCACAGCCTGTGTTTCTCTGGATAAGATGGTTGCTTATGTGGGGGTAGAAGTGTGATTTTTACACCTTGTTTGCCAGTCCATGTACTGGATGGGGCCAGGATCTCTCTGTTCCCAGTCTGGTGGGGGCCTGCATATGATGCTGGTTCCCAAATTGGGCTTGCTTGCTGGTGTGGCCTTGTTCTCTCTCCCCTCAGTCTGCAAATGGCACTGACTCATGGGGAGAGGCTTGGCTCTGGCTCAGGTTGTTCTTTCACTTTGAGCACTTTGTTTTCCTTTTACTTTCACAATACCTATTGTATATTTTGGATTTTATTTACTCTTTAAATTTGTTTCTTTATACACTAAGGAGACAACACAATATTTATATATGATAGTCTGATATATTTCATTTATAAGTACAGTCTCAAGTTGCATCCATTTACCTATAAAAACTCCGTTTATCCTTTTTTATAGCTGAGTAATACTCTATTGTATAAAAATACCACATCTTTTTATTTATTCCATGGCTGATGGGCATTTGGGCTGTTTCCAAGATTTAGCTATTCCACAGTGTGCTTTTATAAAAATGGATGCACATATAACACTGTGGTATGTTTACAACTCTTTTGGGAAAATTTCCAGAAGGGGAACAGCTGGATGGAATAGAACTTCCAATCCTAGTTTTTAGAAGAATCTCCACACTGATTTCCACAGTGGTTGTACCAGGCTACATTCCCACCAATAGTAGAGAAGAGTTTCTTTTTCCACACATCCACCAACATTTTTATAGGTTGATTTCTTGATAGCAACCATTCTTTCTGGAGTGAGATGAAATCTCAGTATTGTTTTAATTTGCATTTCTCAATGACCAGTGATCTTGAACATTTCTTCATGTATTTATTTGCCATTTGCATTTCTTCATTTAAGAAGTATGTGTTCATCTCAGATTTCCACTTTTGGATTGGGTCTTTGAATTTGAGGGGCCTGATGTTTTTCATTTCTTTCTATGTTCTATATATAAGTCTTTACTCTGAGAGACAGTGGGATAAAATTATTTCCCAATCTGTGAATTTTCTTTTCAATCTGTTTCTGATTTGTTCTTATGTGCAAAAACTTTTTAATAAGATGAAATCCTAGGTGTTGATTCTTTGAAGTGCTTCCATGTGATTTGCATTTTGTTCACAAATTCTTTGCCTACTTTCAAGATTTCTACCTACCTTGTCTTTAAGTAGACTCAGTGTTTCTGTTTTAATATTTAGATCTTTGATCCATTTTGATTTTAGTTTAGTGCATGGTGATAGAATTGGGTTAATCTTCAGCATGTAGAAAGTCAATTTTTCCAACACCATTGTATTAAAGAGGCTTTCTTCCAGTGAACATGTTTGGCTCCTTTGTCAATAATAAGGTGACTGAGCATCTTTGCAGTTGTGTCTGTATCTTCTAATATATTCTGGTGATCCTCAGGTCAAAATAAAAAATTTTGCCACTACCATACTGATTTTGCTACAGTAGTTTTAGAGTATAATTTCAAGTCAGGGATTGTGGTACCTCCTGCCTGGCCTTGTTGCTCAGATTTGCTTTGGTTATTCTAGGTCTTGTCTGTTTCCAAATGAATTCTTGGTTTCTTGGTTTCTTTAGATCTTTAAGGTATGCTAATGGTATTTTGACCAGGATGGCATTAAATCTGTATAACAATTTTTTGGAGAACAGACATTTTCACAATGTTGGTCCTTCCTATCCAGAAAAAGAGACATCTTTCCATTTTCTGATATTGTCCTCAATCTCCTTTTCCAGAGCACTACAGTTTTCAATATATAGATCTTTTATATCCTTTGTTAGATTGATTCCTAAGTATTTCATTTTTTGGATGCTACTGTGAAAGGCATTATTTCCATAATTTCTCTGTCAGTGAGTATGTTCTTTGTGTACAAGAATGCTATTGATTTTTGAGTATTGACTTTATATCCAGCTACATTGCTGAATTTGCTTATTAACTCTAGAAGTCTTATGGTGGAGATTTTGGGATCTTCTCTGTAGAGTATTATTTGAAAATAATGATAAATTAACTTTTTCCTTTCTTATCCTTATGCTTTTTATTTTTCTCTCTTGTCTAATTGCCCTGGCTAACATTTTCAGAACTGTATTGAATAGGAGTGATGATAGTGGCCATCCATATCTTGTTCCTGATTTCAAAGTGAGAGTCTTCAGTTTTTGTCCATTTAGGATGATGATGGCTGTTGGTTTATCATAGATGGCTTTTACCAGATTTAGTTAGATATTTTCTATTCCGGTTTTCTGTAGGGTTTCATCATAAATGAGTGTTGAATTTTATCAAAAGCTTTTTTGCACCTATTGAAATGATCATGTGATTTTTGTCTTTGTCTTTGTTGAAGTGGTGTATTACACTTATTGATTTGCATATTTTGAACCATCCCTGAATTCCTAGGGTGAATTCCACTTGGTCATGATATGTAATCTTTTTGATAATTTGCTGCATTCTGTTTGCTAGCATTTTACTGAGAATTTTGGCATCAGTGTTCATTAGGTAGATTTGCAGTAGTCCTTTTTGGTTGGGTCTTTCTCTGGTTTTGGTATCAGAGTAATACTTGCCTCTAGGAATGAGTTAGGGAGAATTGTTTCCCTTTCAATTATATTAAAAGGTTTGAGACATATTGGTGTTAAATTTTCTCTAAATTTCTTGTGAATCCATCAGGAGCTGGGCTTTTCTTTGTTGGGAAGTTTCCAGTTACATTATCAATTTCAGTGACCGATATTGGGATGTTCAAAATTTTTGTATCACCTTGATTCAGCTTTGGCAATTCATATTCTAGCAACCCGTCCATTTCTTCTGTATTTTCCATCCTAGGCAGGTAAAAATATTTGAAGCAAGTATTGATGATCTTATGAATTTCCACAGGATCTGTAATGATTTCACTCTTTTCATTTCTTATTGCATGAATTTAAGATTTTTCTTTCCTTTTTGATAAGGTTGGCTAGGAGTTTATTAATTTTGTCTTTTCAAGTAACTAACTCTTTGATTCATTAATGCTTTGTATTGTTTACTTAGTCTCAATTGAGTTAATGTATTCCCTGACCTTTATAATTTTCTCCCTTCTATGAGCTTTGGTGTTGACTTGTTCTGCTTTTTCTAGAAACTTGAGGTGCATTAGGTTGTTCATTTGTGCTCATTTTGTTTTTCTGATGTGGGAATTCATTGCTATATATTTCCCTCTTAGGACTGCTTTCATTACATTCCACTTAGTTGTAGTGTGTATGTTGTATCTGCATTTTCACTGAATTGCAGATATTGTTTAATTTTTTATTTAATTTAATCTGTAACCAATTGGTGTTATTTAATTGTTTTTGCAGGTTTTGCGGTTTCTTTCACCATTAATTTCCAGTTTCAGTCCAGTATGGTCAAATAACATGGATGGGATAATTTCAATCCCTTTGCATTCACTTAAGCATGTTCTATGGGCTAATATATCGTATATTTTAGAGAATGTTCCATGTGCAATTGAGAAGAATGTGTATTCTGATGTTGTTTAGAACACTCTGTAATGAGTTCATTTGTTCATTTGTTTAAGAAGTTCATTTGTTCACAGGCTTGATTCACTTCTGTTATTTCCTTGCTGACTTTTTGTCTATTTGAACTATCTCTTTGCAACAATGGGATATTAAAGTCTCCTGTGTTATTGTATATTTGATTTTTCATGTCTATTAGGGTTTGTCTTATATATTTGGGGACTTCAGTATTTCATGCATATGTATTTATGATTGTTATCTCTTTCTCTTAAATTTTTCCCCTAACAAGTATGCAGTGACCTTCCTTTATCTGTTTTGATCACTTTTGGTTTGAAGTGCACAATATCTGCAAATGTAATAGCTACCCCGCTTTTTTCTTAGTTCCTATTATGTATAATGTTATTTTCCATCCTTTGACTTTCAGTCTGTGAGTGTCTTTTTGAGTTAGATGTGTTTCTTGTATAAGACATATTATTGGATCTTGTTTCTTGATCCATTCTTCCCTTCTATTTCTTTTAATAGGTGAATTGAGGCCATTTACATTGATGGATATAACTGATATGTGCTGGCTTGGCTTTGTCATGTTATGTTCTTGCTGTTGGGTTTCTGCTTTTTCCCCTTGTTTAACTGCTTGATCTGCTTGGTGGTTTCTTTCTGTTGGTGTTCTGGAAATTGTGGTCATTTTTATCTCGGTCTAGAATATCTTTCAGTGCTCTTTCTGGGTTGCTTTTGTGGACATAAATTTCTATAGTTGTTCTTTGTCATGAAAGTATCTTATGTCTCCATTGATTTTAAAAGACAGTTTTTCAAGGTACACCAATCTGGATTGAAAATTGGTTTTATTCTGGGCTTGAAATACTTCACTCCAAACTTGTCTTGACTTGAGAGTTTGTGTTGAGAAGTTGGCTGTGGATATAATGGACTTCTCTGGATTGGTGATCTGTTTCTTTTCTCCAGCAACTTTTAGTATTCTGCTTTTATGCTGAATTTCTGGTATCTTGATTATTATATGTCCAGGTGTAGATCTTTTGGGGTATGGCTGTTTGGAGCTCCATGCCTCACTTACCGGTATTTCAGATTCTTTTCCTATGCTTGGAAAATTTTCTGCTATTGCTTCTGCAAATAGTTTTTTATGTCATTTGGGTTCACTCCTGCATTTTTATTGACACTTATCAGTTTTATATTGTTATTCTTTGCATTGTCTTGGAGCTGTTGAATTGTTATTTCATGGTCTCATTTTTAAGAGTTCTTTCCTTTTGTGATTGTCAGATGTGATCCTGTTTTAAAGTTCTGAAAATCTATCTTCAGTTTTGTTCACGTGATCTTGCCAATTTTCTTTCTTTCTTTCTTTCTTTTTTTTTTTTTTGTACCAGGGATAGAACTCATCACCTCATGCTTACCAGGCTAATGCTTATGCTGCTGAGCTAAATCCCCAGTGTTCTTGCCAATTTTCAATAGAATTTTAATTTCCTGTATATCTCTTTGAATTTGTTTGATGCATTCATTTTTTGTTATATTGTTCATTCAAGGTTTTCATCATTTTAAAAATCTATTTATTCTCCAGCTGTGCTGAATAACTCCATTAAGTTTGTCATTTCTTTTTCTTTTCACCTGAGAGATTACTTCTGATCTGATTTCCTCTATAACCTTATGGATTTGTTTCTTTACTTCACTTGCTATCTTTTCAGAAATTTCAGCTGTGTGACTTCCAATGTCCTGTATTTTAATGTCTCCTGTACTCATTCTATATGGACTACTGGTTGGAGATTACATTTTACTTTTTCATTTTGTCATTTTCACCTCTTGGTTAATATTTTGGTCTTTTCAATCTCAATAGTCTCACTGTCAGGTCATATGTCTCTTAGGGTCCTACTGTATGGCTGACATTCACTCAGTTGCTTGATCCTACAGCATAAGGGAGAGCCCAGTCACCTGAATTCTTCCTGTGGCCAGATGGAGAGTCTTGTATTTTTCCTAGATTGACTAGTGAAGGAGAATTAGAAGTATTGATGTGAACCAACCCTTAGCTCATTTTGTTACTGTGGCCTCAAATGGGTTCAAGCCACCAGCAGATCCACCTGTCAAAACTGTGTGCCATAGTCAGGACACTATTGTGTCACTTGGGGTCTCACTGTTCCAGCTGGGCTCCTCTGGTATGGGAGGAGTCCTCACCAGCACTCTCGCCAGCCCACCTGGATTTCATGTATGGAAGAAGGGCTCATTCATGCTCTCCTTGGCCTCCCAAAGTTCCTCTGGGTAGAGGGAGGATTCACCAAGGCCCCTTGTGACCCACTGAGGTCCTTTGCTGGGTGAAGGGAACTCACCACATTCTTGCTAGCTTGCCAAGTTCCTTTGAGTGGGAGGAGGGGCCACCAAAGTTTCTACCAGCCAATCGAAGTACTGAAAATGGTAGAAGGGGTCACTGACACTGCTGTTGGCTGCTGAGGTTATCTGGGTGTGGGGCAGGGGTGGCCAAGGTCTTGTCAGCTGGACATCCAAGTAAGGCTGAGGGGCGACTGAGGCTTCCCTTGGCTGCTGAGGTTGTCCTGGTGAAGGGGAAGGGCACTGGATATAATCTTAGATTTTCTTTTTAGTCACTTAATGTAGCAATAAGTAGGTTTGCTAGTGATATTTAACTCAATTTTTTAAAAAGTTTGAGGCAAAAAAGAGACTGGTAAGAATTCATGTCAGAGTGAAATAAAAGCATAATCTTAGGTAGAAGCTTCATTAGGTAGCTTCTTAGGTAGAAGCATAAAAATCTCTTCACTTTAGCTAAGGACGTAAGTTGGAAGTGGAACATGTTATTTGTGAGCTAGAAAATTTGATTATAAAACAGTGGTAGATTTGAAAGACTTAAGTAGTTAGCTTCTTTTAGTCAAAATTGCGTGTTATATAATCTTTCAATGGTTAAAGAAATAAAAAAAAAAAAACTATGAAGTACATAGGATGTTCAAATGTCCCTAAAGTTTTTAGATAAATGGAATGGTGCTGAGTGCATTGACAGACTATTAAACACATTATTTCAATTTATTAGTCACTAGCTCTGCATTTGTGCTTAAATAACTCCCAAGTGCCTTCTCCTTTCAGGAAAGGAAAATGGAGTCAGCACAGTGCTGGGTGTCTGCTAACTCCATCTCTTGACTGTACACAATTCCAGTCTCAGACACATGGCCAGAGGAGTGTTTTCCATAAAAGGCAGGCTCGATGGCACACATCTGTAATCACACTGAAGCATGTACATAAGCCCAACCTAAACAACTTAGTGAGAATCTATCTCAAATGGAAAGACTGCTGGTGTAGTTCAGTGTAAAGGCCCTAGTACAAAACAAAACAAACAAAACAAAATGCTAATGGTCACTAAAACACAAAAGAATTTGACTAGTTTGCAAAGCCTAGCAACTGCAGGTAGAATAGTCTTTAAGGTACAAAAACCTTCAGATGATCTGACATGATATACTTTTAATAGGGAGCTTTTCCAAGCAGTATAAACTTTGGTTTATGTCTCAAATTAATGGTGATAGATAAGGTAAATCAAACATCAAGATATAATTTTTCCTGAAGTCTTATAAGCAATGCTTAGAGATGTGAGATAATCACATAACAGGATGAAATTTTTGAGTCAAGCCATGCCTACTCTTTGAAGCTCCAAATCTTAGTTGTGGGAGAGTAGGGTGAAAGCATCTCTTACATGGAGTGTGAAAAACTTGCTAGAAACACACACTGTTTTCATAGCTCTGATTGCACAAACTGTCGGCCACTCTCCTCCACCATTTTCTCACAGAGTCTCTTGCTGCTTTTCACAAGTGCTGTTTTGCGAGTGGAGCTAAGGGAACGAACAGGAAAAATGAGAACTTAGGGCAAGGAACAGAAGTTAAGGACTGAGAAGGAATTTGGTGTTGGACTTTGACTTTTATGTTTGACTCACTCTATCCCTAAAATTATTTTCTCAGTATTTTACAGGAAATGTTTTAGGAAATGCACTAGATTTTTTTAAAAACTGGAAATAGAAACTTTTCAATCAATTTCCCCACTGTTTATACCATTTGCTATGTAATATGGCAAAGACTGTATCTAAACTTTGTAGATTTTCTCAAAAGGTATAATAATCATTGTATTGGCCTACTATGTTTGCTTTTTTCTTTACAGATTTTTAACATTAAAATATGCTAAGCCAGTGGAATGTTTTAAATTGGTTTTTAATAGCACTTTTCACTTCTTGAGTACATAGGAGAAAAGTGCTAAAGTTATTCTTATTTTTTGGACGGTAGATTAAAAGTTCACAAAGATAACTTATTCACTTTGGGACAACAGCTGGAGGCACAGCATGGAATACCTTCTAGGTATGCTGGGAGAGCTCAAATTCCCCTCCGTCTGCTACGGAACTCTTGTCACCACCACTGGACCTTGACATTCTCCCTGTTTTTTCCTTTTGCTTATATCCTGAGTCCCATTTTTTTATGTAAAGGCAGCACATTATAGCAGTTAAACAAAGGATCCATTTCACCACTAATACCTGTTATGGTTTGTGTGTAGATTCCTCTCCCCTCAAAAAAAGCCTCATGCAGTCATAGAGTTTTTTCAGAGATGAATGAATCTAGAGTATGTGATGCTAGGATTAAATTACTAAATCAACCCATGATTGGTTTGCCACCATCCTAGCCCCAGTGGTCTGGATAAGATAAAGTGGGCAGAAAGATGCTGTTACATTCTCTTGGTTATTGTCTTCTGCTGCCATGAACTGTTGCCCCATTGCCATGTGCCATTCTGCCTTGGAACCAGCCCATTGTGAACTAAAACCTCTACAAACAGTAAACTAGATGAGCCTTTCTTCTTTTAACTTTGGGTGTCAGGATATTTTTTCTCAGCAATCAGAAAAGTAATGAAAACAGAACTGGTACCAAGTGGAATCATTGCTGTGAATATGCCTAATCATACAGATCAGAAGCCTTTGAGAATGGCTTGGGAAGAGTTTGGAAGGGTTTGGAGATGTTGACTGAAAAAGTACAGCTTGAATGGCTTAGGCTGTATTGTATGGGAGATTCTGGTCAGAGCTCAGGAGACCAGGAGGCTGATAGAAATCTGCTATAAATATCAGGCTTGGGAAGTTCCTGCTGGGAAGAAAGACCCTTTTGGCTGCTGAACTCCAGATGATGTATATTACGGCTTGGCAAAATCTAGGGTGTATGATGCTTGGATTAAGTGTGTACAATTACAAAATCAGTCCACTGATTGGTTTGGCACCTTCCTAATCCCAGCAGTCTGGATAAGATAGAAGGAACAGAAAGACGCTGTTAAACTCTCTTATTGCTTTTGCTATCTTCCATTGCCATGAACTGTTGTTCCTCTGTTATATGTCACCCTGTCTTGAAGCTAGTTGATTATGGACTAAACATCTACAAACTGTAAGTTAAATAAACTTTTCTGCCTTTAACTTTGGTTGCCAGATATTTTTTATCAGCAACAAAAAAGTAACTAAAACACTAGTTAAGGAATCTTAGACCTCAGTTTCCTCATGTGAAAAATATGGAATGATAAAACAGGAGGATGGTAAGTTCTGCCTTACTGTTGTTGTCAAGATGAGATGCATTACCATGAATGCAATGCTTAGAAGTCTCCTGGAACACAGCAAGCAATCACTAAGTGGTAGCCTGTACTCTATACCAAAACCTTGCAATGCCTGCAGCTCACACAGGGCTGCTGATCAAGTTCCATAATGCACAGGAGGGGATAGGTATGTGCTGGACCAAGCTTGGAATATGTTTTCTGTCTCTCAATCAATAAGGTGGAAGCTTTCCAACTGCTCTTCTAATTATCACCATACACATCAGTGAGTTACAAGATTTTGGTTTAAGACTTTATGTTAGTCTGTGACCAGTTTGCAGCATAAAAGCAATCTCCTTTTTCCTTATTCCAGAACTTTAGGAAATTGTCTTGCTGTTGAGCTGAAACTTTTTTCCTCTCCTTCCTTACTTCAATTACTCGTGTGTGTTTGTGTGTGTGTGTGTGTGTGTGTGTGTGTGTGTGTGTGTGTGTGTGTATAGTTTATTGGTGGAGGATTTAAGCAGGAAGAACAGGCACCTGCTTTCTGGTTTGGAGCTTGTTGAGTGCCAACTCGGTGGTCTGCTGAAAGCCAGATCTATGCTGCAGAGAAAAACAGTGCCAAGCTCCAGAGAATGATCATTTGTTAGTGTGAAAGTTTTCAGCAGTTTGAAGTAACATAAGAAAAAAATAAATCAGTTACATTTTTTGGAGTAATATTTATTTGAGTCACAGTCATTATGTACTTGTGCTATAATAGTGCTATAATACTAACAAAATGTAAAATGTGTTTGTAAAATATGATTCCAAAATAGAATCACAAAATTAGTCATTGGTCACTTTGTGTATTCCTGTTTTCGAAAGGTGATATTTCTTTAACTGTTGTCTTCATTGTAGCACTTTTGATAAATATTCATTTCAAAAAATATTTGTAATTTGTAGTATTTTTACCAAAACACTGAGGGTTTTATGTTTTACTAGTTTAACTGTAGTTATGAAAACTCAGCATGCTTTCGAGTCTTCTCCTCCTCCTTCTCCTCTTCCTCCATCTTCTTCTTCTTTTTTCTGCATTAGGGATCAAACCCAGGGCCTGTGCACTGAACTACATCCCTGACGGTTTTTAAATTTTCAGATAGGATCTCATTAAGTTGTCAGATTCGCTAAGTCAGCACTTGAACTTATGATCCTTTTGCCTCAACCTCCCAGAGAGTTGGAATTATAGTGGTAAATCACTGTTTTAATCTATTTTAACTATTTGTGACATAATACTCATATTAATAATTTAAAGTTAAAGGAAAAACAAAAGGATGCAGCACAGTGTGAAGGCCTTGCCTTTACTTCTCAGTACTCCCCCAAAAGGACAAAAGGAAGACTGAGAAGGAGGAGAGAAAGGAGAAAGGGAGAAAGAAAAAGGCAAAGAAGGGAGAAAGAGAGGAAGAAAGGGAGAGAGAAAGTAGGCTGTAACAGCAAAGTGAAAAGAAATGAAAGTCTGTCCGTGCAGAAATGTGATGGTCACAGAATCGGGTATGGTGATGCATGCCTGTAATCCCAGTGCTTGGGAGCTAAGACAGAAGGTTCACCATGAATTCCAGGCCAGCCTGGGCTACAAGGAGAGTTCAAGACCAGCCTGCAGTACATAGTGAGACACTGTTTCAAAACAAAACAAAATAAACAAAACAGAAAAGAAATGTGGTGGGCATAGCTGAGTCCCATGCTAACCAGATGAAAGGGATTTGCAGTGATGGGACTCATACTTTCTTGCTTAGCAAGAAAGAGGAACCACTGCCTGCTTCCCAGCATCCATATGGTCCCCAAGGTCCACAAGACATATTTTGGATAAGAATTTGTATAGTGTTT
The DNA here is from genome assembly GCF_034190915.1 of Cavia porcellus. Lineage (NCBI taxonomy): Eukaryota > Metazoa > Chordata > Mammalia > Rodentia > Caviidae > Cavia > Cavia porcellus. Next base: position 37,262,933 of record NW_026947505.1, read on the forward strand.
TAATTTTGAATCAAGAGTAGCAAATTTAATGTCACGCCACGTTAGCTTCTTGCTAGCTTCTTCACTTAGTCATCTTTACAGCTTGCATTTGGCTCTCTGGGAGCAGAAGGAGCAAAGCTTAGACGTCAGCTGAAGCTGCTGCAGATCCCAAACCCACAACTGAATCCTGCCCCTGCCACTTACTAGCCGAGCAGAGAGGGGAACCCTGAACAAATTATGCACTTTCTATTGGTTTGTTCATTTTAAAATGAAAATAATGATGCCTAGATTGAATGGTGAAATGAGATGATGGCCCTGAAAGACCTGAGAGGGACCCCAGTCTTCCTTCTATGAAGCAGGAGCTCTACATGTGATTCTCATTTCATTTTATTATGTCTGTTGTGGTTTGGGGGTATTTTTTCAGTACTGGGACTTGAACCCAGGTCCTTTTGGCTGAGCTACACCCCCAGTCCTTTTTCATTCTTTATTTTGAAACAAGGTCTTGCTAAGTTTCTGAGAAACCAAGACTTGGCTAGAATCTGTCATCCTCCTGCCTCAGTATTCCAGAGTGCTGGAATCATAGGTGTGTGTCACCATACGCAGATGACATGTAATACTTTTAAGTGCATCTAGCAAGTTATTTCGCATATATAAGTCACTCATTCAGAAATTATTTATGGAAAATCTGTTGTTTGGTATAACAAAGAAAACCTATGGAAGAAAATCAGAAAACCTAGACTAAGCCACTAACCAGAAACATGAACTAAGAAACTATGAGTTTCCCAGATGTCCATTTCTCATGTTTGAAGGGTAAGAATTGAACCATGAGGGAAATAATAATTGTTAGTGGAAGTAAGGGAGGGAACAGGAAGAGAAAAAGGGTTTCATGGTAGAGGAGGAGGAAGGAAACCGATGAAAAGATCAAACAAAATTTTATGCTAACCACTGAGTCAGAAAAGATAAAAATCACTTGTTTTAATCTAAAATATGACCTAGGGTTATAAAACTAAGTCTGTACGAAATTGTGCATTTTCAAGAGAAATTTTACAATTTAGGATAAAGGGAAGGAAAATTACTACTCACTTTTTTACATAGAGCATCTATGGAGAGCAAAAACCAAAATCAATATTCTGAAAATCCAGTATGGTCTCCAAAACCAGAACAGGTGATATCCATGTTTGGCCACGCTCACCATGTGGGGCAAAGGGTCCTCACACTAGCAGCTAAGTAGTCGAGAAAGGCTGAAGACATAGGGATGCTCACAAAATGTCAATTACAACAGTAGTCATGGTCAGTATAGGTTGTTATTCATATCATTAATTAGCCTCAGTCCTTTGACTGAGATACACAAAACCTATTACTCAACTGTTAAATAAATGTACAAAAAATGTAGAATATATCCTGCATTCTAATTTTCCCTTTGTAATGTATTAAAGCCTCTTCAAATCAAGTTAAATTTAAAAAGTTATGTGACTTGAAACTCAACAATAAATAAAAAGAAGAAAATTGGCTAGTGAATAGCCAGGAAACAGAATCTTTACACTAAGTAGCAGGTCTAGCTCAGAAATCAGAAGTGGAGGGTGCTGATAAACACTGGAGAAAATGTGCGGTAATTTTGCAGGGTTAGTCTGTTGTTGGCATCTGTTGAGCATCTCATCCTGTGTTTGGGAAAATTAGCTTAGAAGTAAGTTTTCAGTAATTCCCACTGCATAGAGATTCCTTGGTGGCTGCTGGGAAAGGCTAAGGAACAGGCATCTGTGGTTGGCCAGCTTCAGATTGCTCAGCTCCAGGCAATGAGACAGTGTGGGAAGCCACAGCTTCTCTAATCAGGGTGCAAATCTTTGCAGTGGAACCCCTTGGCCTCCAGTTATATGTGCTAAAAGGATATGGTAGAGTAAATCCAGAACTGTCTCTGTTCTTTTACAAAAAGAAAAATTGTTTTTTTCTGGAAAAGGTTCTTGGCATTACATTCACACATTTTATTCTAGAACCATACTTGACTTTATGCAAAAAACTATAAAACTAACACAGCATCAGTTCAGTACATGTAACTGACTACCATGCAAAATTTTACACTGAGAGAAGAACATATACATATGTATACATATTCATATCACTTCTTAGGTGACTCTTAGCATCCACTTTAATGAAAAGTAAAAATCAGCATGATTTAATGAAATAGAAAACTTGAAAGGAAATCATGCAGTCCCACATGTGCTTCAGGAAACCTGTGGGGCTGAGCCCATCAACTTGTTTAAAGAGTCTGCTTGCCACTTTCAGTGAGGAGATTGAGTTAGCTTGTCTTCAGGAAAAGTCCTTCAGACAGTTATTTTATGATTTATTGTGGAAATGAAATCTTATTAGCTGGAAGTCACTGGAAACCTAGAAACAAGATGGTTCCTTTTGGCACCTGTTATGGTTTGTGTTTAAGTAGCCCCGCAAGCCTCATGCAGTCATGGGAGCAGCTGAATCTAGCATTTGTCATTGGTTTGTTGTCCAGCACTAATATTGGTGGTGTGAGTGCTGCACTCATCCAGGGGTGGGGAACCAGCATACAATATAAGGACGGGAAGGAGGTCTCCTCCCCTTTTTGCTCTTTTTGCTTTTGCTGCTGTGTCCAACATGAATGGCTGCCCCCTAAGACATGCTACCCTACCTTGGAGCCAGTTGAATAAGGACTTGAAACCTCCAAAAATTGTAGGCTAACTAAACTATTCCTTCCCTAATTTTGGGTGTCAGACATTTTATCTCAGCAATGAGAGAAAAGTAATCAAGACAGCATATTAGCCTTTAACATTTTTCTCTTTCCACCGAAAGATGAGGTGGATGCTGGACCCAGATCTTTGTAGAAAGAGACAAACCAAGAACTCCTACAGAGCAGCCCCTTCTCTTTCAAACCAGAGCCACCATAGCCAGATCGGGATTGATAAGTTGGCCTCCAGAAACTTGGACAGGTCCAGTTCCATCTGATGACTGGCTCAGACTTAGCCAAGGGACAGCAGATGTTCCTACACCCCTGGGCCACCTTCATATTGCTTAACTAAGCTCACCTCTGTTGTTGTGGAACTCAGAAAACATATTATTAAAGACATCCCTCAAAACTACACAAAGCACTTCTTTCTGTGTACAGCTTTCCTTTCAAAATGCAGTTGTTTGGTTTGTCCCAAAAAAAGTGTTTCTTGCTTGCCTGAACAGAATCTGGCATAGCCTGAGTTCTGACTACCTACGGCTTGCCTGCAGGGGGATGTCTACCTTTCCTCACTCTTATAATTGAACCAATACTGCTAGCTTCTTTTTGTAAGTAAACACATATTTGCTCAAAATTTTACAACATGGTGATGAGAATATTCATACTTTCAAACTCAAAAAGTAACATGTACTTTATAAACAATTGAAATGGAGTCTTGGGACACATCAGATTTTTAAGTAGTGATGGAAATGGAGGAAACTTTTACTTTTTCTTAAACATTTGAGTATTTTTAAATTGAAAGATATAGAGGCCAGGCATGTTGATGCACTCCTATAATGTTAGCACTCAAGAGGCTGAGGCAGAAGTATCATGTGTTTGAGGACAGCCTAGGCTAGATAGTGAGTTCAAAGGCCCCCTAAAATATATAGAAAGACCCTGCCTCAAAAAGCCAAAAAGAAAGAAAGAAAGAAAGAAAGAGAGAAAGAAAGAAAGAAAGAAAGAAAGAAAGAAAGAAAGAAAGAAAGAAAGAAAAAATAATACAAGTTAGGAAAACACAAACCCTAATGTTAAGATTTTAAATTCAAACAAAATATCTTTTAATATCTTTGAATTCTAGATAATTCAACCTTAGTCATGATCTTCAACTTTCTGTTAGGAGTAAGAGTTTTGCTAAGGATTGTGTCAGCATCCAAGAAGAGATTCCCTTGGGGAACTCCATTTCCTGCCATTTTTTATAGGTTTACTTCTGGAGACTCTAGAATAAGTTTTAAATTATGTTAGGATTTATGAAAAGAAAGGAAAAGTAGAAATCAAACTGAATGTATAATGTTTTAAAAAAAATCCACATCGTAAAGTCTTCAATTCTCAATTTTGTTGTCATTCTAATAAAAGCATGGATTTTTTTAAATAGGCAAGTTGGTCCTTCAGTCTACATGACTGAAAAAATTAAAAATTAATCCAGCCAAGATTAAAACATGCTATAAAACTTCTGTAATTAAAGAATAACTCTGAAGGTATAAGACAGGCATACAAATCAGTGCAACAGAGCAGACCCAGAAACAGACCCCAACACACAGAAAGGTAATGTATTTAGAATGGACAAGGCAGTAAGGGGTCCTGGAAAACACTGATGTACCTAGGAAAATGGTCAAAATACTTCCTGCTGTATCTATAAATAAATTCCAAATGAGGAAAGGATTTAAGTGAAAAAATTTAAAAAGAAGCCATAAAAATACTAGCAAAACATGAGATTCCTCTGATAAATTCAGCATAGAAATGGCATTTTAGTATTTTTCAAAGCCAAGAGCCACAAAGGTAAATTGAAACATCAACCTAAAACCTAAAAATCACAAACAATTAAAAGCCAAAGGGCAAAATGAAGGGATGGTTGCACTTATGCCACAGTCCCCACAAAGTAATAAGAAAAAGCATTGACAGTAAAAAATTGGATCATCATCCTAATGGAAGAAGGAGGTAACAAAGGTTATGTACATTAATTGCACAGAAAAGTAAATAGTAGTGATATCTTAATGCCTGAAAGAGGCTCATTTTCTCTCACTGGGATGCCATTCTTCACATAAGATTGAGAAAACTAAATACTGCATAGTTCAGCCTCTGGGATATGAGAAAACAGGCGTATTCCTATACTGCTGATGGCGGGGGCAGTTTGACAATACCTATCTCGAAACAAAGTATCTACAGTTTTTAATATCACTGAAAAATGTATAGCTTTTACTCTCTGTAAATAAGCTTATGTCACAGTCCTGTGTGCTGTGCACCAACAAAGAGAGGCAACTTGGAACTCATTCAGTGACATCTGCTGTTTCCAACCCTTTGCTGTTGCTGCAGTGTAAGAAGAATGGTCTATAGAGACTTGAAACTCTCAAAGATACACTATTAAGAGAAATATAAGACGTACAATGGCATTACAATGGAGAGTATATATTCATATGTGTTTATTCATTTGTAAACACTTGAAACTAACATCAACAGTTAGCTATTTTTGGAGTGGGAATAGCAATGGTGAGTGGGAAATATAGGCAGGAGTGTTTGTATGTAACATTTCTATAACTTTAAAAAATTAATAATGAATATAGAACTATCTCAAAAGCTAACCATTTTTTAAAATAAAAATTCAACAGAAGAAAAAGAAATCTGAATACCTAACTATTTCCCAAAAGGGTTTTCCTATTCTTTTAAGTGAAATAAATCAGAGACACAAGTTTGAGTATCAAAATTTCTTATATAAGAAAATTCAACATATAAATAATTTTTAAAACAAAATAAAAGATACAGTGGCACTTCAGCTCATGAACTTGATTCTTTTTGTTTGTTTGTTTTGGTAATGCGAATTGAACTCAGGACCTTGTGGTTGGCGGACAGGCACTGTGCTATTGAGCTGTATTCCCGACCCATGAACTTGATTCTTTCCATAATTCTGCTCACAAACAGAGTTAGACATGAACAGAATCAAATTTAGTAGTTAGGGTAGTGTAGACCTTATGAGGAAATTGGATTTTTTTCTAATTCAGTTTGGTTTGCAACCAAAATAGAGGGAAGAATTGAGTTCATAAACTGAGGTGCACTGTAGACAACAGGGAGGTCAATCCTTTGCAAATGGAAAGGGGATCTAGAGATAGAGGAAAAGGGAAGAAGAGAGAGAATCAAAAGAATTAAGTTATGTTTAGTACACGTACCTACTCCCTAAGATAGAAATGTTATATACAGCAAACATGTACTAATAAAAAATAAACTTAAAAATGAAATTTGTGTTTCCCCAGAGCCTAATTTATCAGCTGTTCCTTGAGTCACCTGGGCTTCCTTCAGTGTGGGATTTCTTGAGCACTCTAAGCATGTTCAAGTGTCTGGGAAGGGCTCGCTTATCCATGCTAGGAGCTAACCCAGTGGGCAGTCAGCCTGCGTCATGCACATCAGTAACAGAAAACTGCTGACACATCTCAGTATGCTTGTCCTGCGCTTTCTTATGACTGTGGGATGAGCTGTCCTGTCATAAGCTGTGCGCATGCTGAGCTGACCACTGGATTCTCTATTGTGATACTTCATGGTGAACAAAGCCATACAGCAGCCATCCATTTTTCTGCCTATTTTCCAATGAGCGAGCCTCCCTTTCCTCTCTTCTCTCCTCCCTTTCTTTCTCCCTCCTCTCCTGTCCTCCCTTTTTGTCTGTTCCCTCAAGCTATCTTTCCCTTGAAAGCCATCCAATACTGGAAACCCTGTCATTCCTGTTCTAAATCACTGTTTACCAGCCATTTTCCAAATTGCTAGGTAAAGAACGGCTTCAAAGCCTATTTGATAAGGAGGATGAGACACCCTGTGTTTTGTGCAGTGTTTAAGGATAGGAGTGTTTCTAATAGTTACATTTGTGAGTGAGGCAGGATGGTATGGATAAAGAGATGCTTGTTCTGCACGGCTCCACTGTGGGATCATTTCAAGGACCTGATTTCCCCGGGGCAACTGTTTATGTTACAAATCATCTAAGTAAGTCTAATTAGACACTTCCAAGTTGATAACTTGTAATTATCATTTTACAATATGGTGGGAGTCAGAGACCCTATTAGCATGAAATAATAATTGCCACCAGGCGATTTCCTTAGAAGTACTGCTTTTGCTGGGAATCCAGGTCACTGTCAGCAAAGCATAAATTCAAGACTTGAATCCGCCTTCCAATCACAGGTCTTGTGGGAAGCTGCTACTTGCCATTTCCACTTTTTCTTCTGTGAAAGGGGACCCAAGTACAATAAATGAGAAGTTTAATGGAAAAAAATATATTTAGCTTATAGTTATCCACACCTATCAAAGTGTTCAATATGAAAATGTAAACCTGTTTTTCCCTAAAATTACTTATAAATCAATATTCTTCTAAAAACCTTATGATGAAATACTATAATAATAGTATGAATTCTTAATAGTATAATGTTTATTAGTAGTTCTAGGTCTTTATTTGTTCATGCCAGGAAGTGATTTGTAGTAATTTGATTTCTGGAAAGATATTTTGAATACATGTTTCAAAAACACAGGAGCACAGTCACCTATAAACCTTTACTGTATACTAGGTTCCAAGATAAAATGTGAGCAAACTCTAGTTACTGCAAGAGGCTGGAATCCTGTAAAAAGAAAGACAAGTTAATAAATACTCAAAGAGTAATTTTTACCTATTGGTTGAAAAAATAAAACTTGCTGCAGGTGACTGTAAGCACACAAGGTAACCATATACCAAGTGGTTTTTCATTGCTGTTTCTTCTAAAAGCAGGGTCTCAATTATCACATAAATCAAATGCCCTGTGAACACTTGGGAGTTTTCACAGTATTTCCTGGCAGAGATGGAATGAAGGTATTGCATGTGAAATAATTGACAAAGGGATTGCCAGTTCTAGCTGCATGTCATACTAATTTGACATGCATGACTTTATTAACTTTTTAGTTTCTCAAGTAAGAATTGTTTTATTAAAGGTTGAAGAACACTACAAACAATGATTTTTTAAAAACATTTCTTGCTTTCATGCAGTCTTTGTCCTTTGTGATATCACAGGAAACCATCAAAGTGCTTAGCAGATCATAAGTTTCCCACATTACATCAATAGCTTCTCTCCATTGGAAGCTCTCATATATTTCAGTGAGATCTCAAGGCAGGGAAGTCTTTCCACATTTCTGACATCATACAGCTTCCAGGTGAGTCCTTGCAAGATGCATATAAACTGATTCTGTTCATGATTTATGTTCTTTACACTTACTTTACATTATTCTTTACACTGTGCATTCTTTCAGGTCTGAAGTAACCAGGACAAATGAACACTAAGTGTGGCTTACACTGATATGATTTCATGCCACTGTGTATTTGAATGTAACACTAAGGCAAGTGGGTTTCCTAAAGCAGCTTCCTCACTCCTTACATCTGCAGGGCTTTTCTCCAGTGCTTTCACATGTTCAGGAAGATGAGAAGGAGTGTTGAAGGCTACCCCACAACCCTTGTGTTTCTAGGGTTTCTCTGTACTGTGAGCTTCTATTTTATATGCTTATTTAGGTGTGAATAAACAGTAATGGCTTTGCCACATTATTTACATGCACAGGGTTTCTCCACAGTGTGAGTTCACAGGTGAATGTAAAGGAAGGAAGAAAATGTAAATGCTTCCCCACACATGTTACACTCCACGGGCTTCTCTCCAGTATGAATTCTTAAACATGTGATAAGGTTTGAGGAGGAAGCAAAGGCTTTCCCACATTGGTCCCATCCGTACAGTCTCTCCTCCATGTGACTTCTTATCTGCTCCAAGAGGCCTGAGGATGTGGTAAAGGCTTCCCAGCATTTCTTATAGTCATAAGGCTCCTCAGTGTGAGTGCACATGTGCTTAGTGAGGCTTGAGCTCACAGTGAAGGCTTTTCACTCCTTGTGTTTACGGGGTTTCTCGCCTGTGTGGATTCTTATGTGTTTCTTGAGTGTGAGGAAACAGTGAACAATTTCCCACATTCTTTACATATGTAGAGTTTCTCACCAGTATGAGTTCCTATGTGACCGTGAATGTAGGAGGAACAGGCGAATGCTTTCCTACATACACTACATTCAAAGAGGTTCTGTCCAGTGTGTCTTTGTAGGTGTTTGATGGGGTTTGTGTGCTCAGAGAAGGCTCTGCCACATTGCTTCCACTTATAGGGTTTCTCTCCAGTGTGAGTTCTCGCATGTCTAATAAGGGATGGGGAAGAAGCAAAAGCTTCTCTCAATGGTCACATTCAAAATGTTTCTCTGCTATGTTACTTTTCTTGTGTTTAATACGGCAAAAGGAGGAATAGAAAGCATTCCCACACTCCTTACATTCATAAGGCTTTTGTCCAGTGTGAACTGCTAAATGTATACTAAGGCCAGAGCACCCTGGGAACGCTTTGCCACAGTCCTTACATTTGCAGGGCTCAGTCCAGTGTGAAGTCGAAAGTGATCATTAAGGTCTGAGGAATTTCTAAAGCATTTTCCACAAACCTTACATTCAAAAGGCTTCTCTTCAGTGTGACTTTTTAAGTACTGGGTTAGTGGAGAACACCTGGAAAAGGATTTCCCGCCCTCCTTACACTGATGAGGTTTCTCCCCTGTAGGGGTTCACACAGGAACAGCAAGATTGGCACAATATTTAAAACTTCCTCCACATTCCTCATAGGGTTTTCTTTCCCCAGTGCGTGCTTGAACATGCGTACCACAGCTCATGGAGAAATTAAAAGCTTCATTATACTGTGTTTGTCTTCACTCTGAGTTCTCCCATGCGCCTGAGCTGTGGCTGACTGACAAAGGCTTGCCCAATGTCACTGCATTCGAGAGATTCTGGTTGTGTACACAGGGTCTGGTGAGCCACATTGTGAGTCAGACTGACGACTTTTCCACACTAACTGAATAGAGGAAGTTGGTCTGTAGAATACGCTTCTTGTGCAAAGCAGGAAAGTCTTTCCTATACTGACCACAATCCTTCCACTTCGTGTCTTCACCTATATCAGAAGGCAGTTGTGTTCTTTGAAGATTTCTCCACATGGCTGAAGGCCATGGAACTTCTCTATGCATCAGTTGTATCTCATTTGATGTTTTTAACCAAAAAAACATCTTGCTTGCTGAAATGCTATCCCTTTGGTATTAAGCTACAGAGCCCGTTCTTTCTCCATTGTCTTTAACTCTTCTTCTACCTCTAAACAAGAGATCAGGCAGGGTTTGATGAACTGACAACCTTATAATTTTGCAGACAATTGTCATGCTTTCTGCATTTGTTCATCATGAAAGCAGATTGGGCCACTGGAAAATAAACCTGTGGTCTTTGAGAGAGGTAAACACCAGAAGGATGCTTTCTGCTGGCCATGTGTGATGATACAGCTGCTGAGACACCCCAAGGGTCTAAAAAGTGTGAAATATGTTTCTCAGGAAATGGAGGCGCTCTGAGGCTGACTGGCTGCTGGCCTCCCCAGAGCCACGAGGAGCACAGTGACCACTGAGGAGGAAGAAATTTGAAAACCAGCCGACTACTAATTTAAAATGACATAAATGATTACAGAAGAATTATTGTGTATCTTTTCTTAGCTCTACCTAGTTGTCACTAGGCTGATTCTGATATGGAGGAAAAATCCTTACTATTTCTAAGTGTGTCAGCAGTGTAGGCTCTCATTCTTTACTTCTGTGGATCGAGTGAAATTCTATCACTTAAAGGAAGTCATTCAAAATTTTAATAAAGCAATAGTAAATTATCAAAAGTCATTTAGTTAAACGTTTAAGCAAGTTTAGCATGTGTGGTGAGGAAAAACATCTAAGTGCTAACAGTAAAATTAGATCCTTTTTATTTCATTAAAGCTTGAGAGTTAACATTTTTATTTAAAATAAAGTCTAAATTCTACATTTAACTTTGGGGAAAAAAGAGAAGTCTTGTCACCTTAGCTTTCTATAATGTGTTTGTTTTGTTTGTTTGCTTATCGTGCCAGGAATCAGATTCCAGATCTTGCATTTGCCAGGCAGGCATTGATGCTGCTGAGCTATATCCCTGGGCCTGTAATGTGATATAAAATTTCTCCCTTAGAATTTTGTGGAGATACTACGTTTGTGTCTGATCCTTGCAATACGTTGATGAACACAACTTGAAGAGACCAGACATCACTGGCCCACTCATTTGCCTTTGGCCATGTTATCCTATCCACCTATCTGCTAATTCCCTACTGATGGCTGTTGGGGCTCATTATTCAATGACTAGATTCAGTTTAAGTGCCAGGGACTTTCTAGTTAAGTTTAAATTACTAGGCTGTTCATGCAGTGAAAGTTCACATATCACTCCAAACTGTTGGTAATGAATTTAATGCTATTAAAATTTCTTTAGATGCTAATCAAGGTCTTTCTTCTTAGTAAAGTATAAATTTCATGATACACTTTACATTTATACATAAATACATACATATATTTTCTCATTTGTTTGTATATTTTAAAATAAATGGACATTATATGTCTAACAGGATGAAAGTTTGGTAATGACTTTTCCCATAAAAGGAAAGGAGATCATCAAAGAATTCTCTCCCATTCCTGCAGTCCATGGCTTCCTTGTCAGCTGCTGCAAGACAGCTTTCCTGGAACTTTATTGACAGAAGGATGCTAACCCATAGATATCCATAGGCTGCTGCCTTGTATTCAGGGGACTTCCCAGTTCTAAACCCAAAGAAGACCGTGTGAGAAGCTGAAGTTCTCCTGCATGGTCAATTTGATAATTAAGATTCTTTTGGTTCGAAAATAAGAATCATTTATATTACTTAGTAATTACTATGCACGAATCACCCCAATCATCCACTTTCTTCTTAGGGCCTGTGAAGGGGTCTCCACAGCCTGGCCACCCAGGCTCTGGCCCTGCATCCTGACCTCCTTGAAAGGCTGGGCGCTGGTGGACAGTTCCTAATGGGGGCCACTTCAAACTCAGCCTAGAAATGGAGGTCACGGTCCTTCATGATCTGATCTTGCTGCTGAGTCCCCAGTTTTGCAGATCTTGTCCCTACAGGAGAAGGACATCACACGGGTGACTGTGATACATGGCAGCCTAGATCTGATAGGCACAAAACAAAGTAGGTGTGCCTGGAGCCAGGGAAAGAGATGTGGGACAAGTGCACCCAGGCTTGTGGGTGAGATCAGTGGTACTTGGGGTGGCTTTTGGCCACATACGTATGAAGATAATGCCTTATCCGTGGTGTTGTACGTCGTTCTTCCCCTGCAGTAACTGCTGCCCTGACCTCCACTCAACCCTGACACACTCTTGGAGACTGTTAAGTTTACTGCTGTGGCAGCTATCAGGGCAGCTCCTGCCTCTGCTCACTGCAACCAGGGATAGTGATGCATCAGTGCAGCAGGGCTGCAAAAGTCCTTCCACTGGCTGTTGGGTGAATCCAACATGCAGAACTCTGAGGTCCCACATCCCTTACACTGCCTCACATGTGGTTACACCTGAGATCCACTGTGTGAAAATTTGAGTCTCAGAAGTGAGGCAAAAGATTAGCTTTGCTTGCAATCTTAGCACTTCAGAGACTGAGGCAGGAAAATTTCTAATTCAAGGCTAACCTGGATTATACACTCTGGGGGGAAAAAAGATTGCATCTGAAATGAAACCCATAGAAGTAAAGAGACAAAGATACTGTCTAATACAAAGGGAAATTCTCCAGACAGGTCAGCAGCGAAAGCAAAATGTGCATGCCTTGAGTGTGCAGGTCATTTTGTGCCTATGTGTTTATACCCACAGGCGTGGAAGCTCTTAGGACTCCACTGCCATCATCCATCCTCTGTGTCAGGAAGGAGTCTCTCCATTTCAAGGCTTAGAGTGGGTCTGGACTTTGGAATCACACAGTGGAGGTGGCAGCCATGCTGTACCGACCCTGTCCACAGCCACAGGGATATTCATGTGGGTACCTTCGCAGACCATTCCCGGGAACTCAAGCCTGATCTCTGCCTCCCTCAGCTAACACTTTTCAAGACGTTCATGCAAATTCTTCAGAACTAGCAACTTCCGTACTTTCAACTTGTTAACACGGCTTTGTTTAGATCACCTTTGGGTTTTCACCTTCCTAATTACCTGAGGTCCATGCATGGGTCCCTAGAGAGCTGTGCCTTTCATCCCGTGCTTCCTTCATCTCCAGCTTGTTGCACTCCCATAGAGCAAGAGCTTTCTCACCTCCCCTCTTCCTCCTCTGACCTGTCTCTCCACTGTCTTCCACACCTCCAACTGCACACTCCCTGTGTGCCAGAGCACCAGATGCCCCCTGTACAAATCTCACCTGGAAACACATTCATTTCCACAGGTCTGGGGGGACCAGGACCAGTCAAATCAATAGCTTCACACCAGAAACTCTTAACCTGAATAAAACTCATCATAGTCATTGTCTGTACCTTTGTCACATAGGATATATAAGAAAAAAATTATCCCATGTAACTTTAGGAACCCAGTGGCTAGCAAGTGCTAAGGAAAGAATAATATAGGATTTGAGTTAGGAGCATGGAACATTTAAGAATCAGTAGGTGATATTTCTCTCGGTCTATTTAGTAGCAGAAATTATGTAATGGTTAACTTCATTTGTGTCAAATGGATTTGTTTAAGAAACAACAGGCGGTTACTAAAGAACACTTCTGGATATGTCTGGGTGGGCCATGCAGGCGTGGCCTTGGGTACTAGGTCTGGTCCCCAGCTCCTTCTCCCTGGTTCCTCTCCCAACATCAGGCACTGAGCACTTTTGCCCTGTCTCATCCTTCTGCTGGGAGGTTTCTGCTTTGGAACCTATGGCCTGAACTGCGCCTTGAACTATATTAAGCCTATCCTACTTTACATTATTTGTATTGGGTGTTGCAGCCCATCAATGGAAAACTGACCAAACCAAATGTTAAATTAAAAAGCAGGATTCAGAAAAGGAAATGTTTTTCGTGCACCAATAAGAATTTCTTTTTCTCTTTGTTTATTAGTATGTCTTTAGTACTTAATAATTATATTCATCTTAGGGAATTGGTACATATATATCACTCTTTTTAAAAGATGTTTATTTAAAATTTTTTACTGGTACATTTTTGCAGTAAATAGTGTTTGTATTCATCTTAGGCAGTAGATTCAAGTATTTAATATATCTTGATTCATTTTTTTTACTCCCTTTCTCCCTCCTTTCCTCCTTCCATCTCTAGATCTTCTTCTTCCATTTTCATTTCTTTAGTTCATGTCTGACACACGTGCACACAACATATCCTAATTCTTTTCGTGTCTCCTTCCCCATCCAACCCCCTGCCAACACCCTCCACCTCTTGGTCCCCATCCAGTTTACAAAAGATGTATTTCCTATTTCCTCACTTTTGTTCTTTACTTATACTTTAGATTTCTCATCTGAGAGAAATCATATAGTATTTAAGCTTTGTATCTGATTTATTTCACTTAACATTATGTTTTCAAGATGTAACCATTTTCCTACAAATTATTAGTCCTTCCTTTTAGCCAAGTAAAATTCCATCATGTATAGATAGCAAATTTTCTTCATCCTTTTATCTGCTGAAAGACACATAGTCTGCTTCCAAGATTTAGCTGTCATGAGCTGTTCTGCTATAAATATTGATAAGCATTTATTACTATAATATAATGCCTTTAACCATTTCAGGAAAATGCCTAGTAGGAGAATAAATGGGTTGAATTAATTTTAATTTTAGTGTTTTGAGGTCTTTCCATACTAATTTCCACAGTGCCAGCTTACATTCCTACCAGCAATACAGAAGGGATCCTTTTCCCCACAGCCTCATGAGCATGTGTTATTATTTGATTTCTTGATGATTGTCATTCTTCTGGAGTATGATGGAATTGTAGTGTTGTTTTACAATGCATCTCTCTAATGACCATGGAGGTTGAACACTTTTTCATGTATTTATTGGCCATTTGTATGCCTTGAGGGTGAAGTGTCTATTCATCTCAATTGCCCAGTTTTGATTGGGGTGGTTTAATTTTTTTTGTTCCTTATATATTCTAGATATTAGTCTTTTATCTAAGAAATACACCAATAAAATTTAAGGAAATTGTAACTGAAAGTGATCACAATTAATTCATGAGTATATCAATAAGAGATGCATAGAAGCAGCATCCAACAGAAATGTATTTGAGCTCTGACTAATATTTTAGACTCTCTAGTTACCAATTTATTGGTTAGGAACATGGGACATGTTCTTATTACAATTTATTGTTTCTTATTACATCACTGAAGAACTACTGTCCCATCGATGGTGACAATAATGATGGTGTCAAACAAGATGATGATGATGTTGGCAATGGGGTGACAGAGTGATGGCTGTGGCTATGATATTATGATGGTGGAAATGATGCTGGCAATGGTTGTGATGATAGTGGTGATGGTAGTGGTGATGGTGCTATCAGAGTGATGACACTGGGGACACTGACAAAAAAGATGATGGTTCTGATAATGGTCATCATGATGGTGACAACAAAGATGAGGATGACAGCTGTGTTTATCGAACACTTGTTATATGCCAAAATCTACTTTCATGTGTGGTAACTAACATACATTAACTGCATACATCACATAGCAATTTAACAACATTGGCACTGGTATTATCCTCTTTTTACATATGGGAAAGTGAGTCAGAGAGGGGCTAGGTAACTTGTCCAGGTCAAATGGTTGCAATGGCATAGGCTGGAAGTTCTACCCTGGGTCTGTGGGTTGAGCCTATTCTCTGGCCTTTCCAGAGGATCCCTAGGATTGTACAATTCTGTGCTCTGGTCAGGCACCACTTTCCTAGTTGGACACATAGCATGTCATTTGTCCCCAGGATTTCTGGACCTGTGTGTGCTCTGTGCCTTTCTCTGTATCTGATGTTCTGTGAGGATTGCTGCTTCCCTTCCCAGACATTGGTCTCTCATCTTGGCCTTTGTGGGTCTTTGATGTCTATGACACCAGAACTAGTTTGCTTCTACACTTTACATATTTCATTATTTTTGACACAGATGAGAAATGAATATTTCTGTCATATTCTTAAGACTGAAATAATAGTGGTATTAGAAGAACTGGGAACCTTAAAGTAGATTTACAGAAAAATATTAAAAAGGAGCTAATGCAAATGCAAGGACAATGTTTTGTGGTTTTATGTTATGTTACCAGAAACCACATCTCAGAATCAAAATATAGGCCAAAGATCATGGTGCACACTTGAATCCTTGTTGCTTGGGAGACCAAGGCAGGAGGACTGCAAGTTTGGAGATCAGCTGAGGTAATTTGGCCAAACCCTGTCTCAAGATGTTGAGTACGACAATGAAGAGGGCTTTGCTGGGTTGCTGAAATGCCAACCATCCTGATCCTCCCCTGGACAGTCTAAATTGTGCAGAGACACAGTCTGTGCTTCTCTGCCTATTGTCAGTGTTGAGCCACATGCCCTCTGCTTTCACTGGGATGAGAGATCAGAGGGAGAAAGGAGTCAGACTGCACTGCCATTGTCAAACTTTCAACCCAGCCTCTCTTCTCTGTGCCTATTGCAGAACTCAGCTTGGCCATATTGGGACTCAGCCTGCAGCCAAATCCTTCCTGATGGATAGGGAGCTGCTGTTCCGGGCTCAGAATATCCTCTGGGCTTATATCCACCAATGGTCTCATTTGCTTTCTGTCCAGGAATCTGCCAAACTTTCTCATAGGCTGATGGCCCCTTTCATGATTGCCTAAACTCAGACATTTGTCCTTCCACTAACTAGCAATGGGATCTTATCTCAGTCTCCTCATCTAAGAAATGATGGATAACAGTACTCACTTCTCAGCACTGTGCTGAGTGAGTGAGCCAATGTAAACAAGGCATTGTGAGCACTTTGGACGCCTGCTGCCCTGCGTCTGCAAGTATAAGTGATCAGGGCAAAAGTGAGTAGAGACAAATACATATGCTGACCCTGCCATCTTCAAGTTGGAAGCCCATGTTTCCTTTATCATTGAAAGTGATGTTTATTTTAAGATATTCACCATTAATTGGCTGCAGGAAGTGCAGTGAGTTTGAAACACAATGAGTGCCAAACAGGTTTGGCTAAAAAGGGTAGGGAGTCATAAAACAAGGCATACAAACAAGTTCTAGGTTGACACTGAGTACCAACCAAATGACAACTACCAAAATGAAACTCGATGAGTTTCAAAACAGTTGGGTGCCAACTGTGATGGCACACTTTTATAATCCCAGGTTTCTGAGGGACTGGGGAGGATTGAAAGTTCAAAGAAGATTAAACATTCAAGCTCTATCTGGGCTATTTGACAACTCTGTGTGACACTGTCTCAAAATTAAATCAAATAAAGGGGGGATGTAGTTCAGGATGAAGACCCTGAGCTCCATTTCCAAGACTAAATACAGAAAAAGTCTCCATTTTTAAAACTTAATTAAATAAATTTTAAAAATTAATAACTATTTTAAAGCAAAGAATACAAAGGAAATACACAAATGACTTTCAAGATTGTAGTTTTATAGTACCCTTTTCTTTAAAATTGTATGAATCTACCAAGTTTTATATAATTAATGTATCAGACAGAATACAAAATGTGTAACAAGGTCAAAAAGATTTTTACATTTCATATTCATTTTAAAACTACACATTCTTTAAAGAAACACATTTAAAAGTAAAAGTATGCAAGCAAACATTGTGTGTCCCAGAATCATGGGATTTTTAAAGATTTCATCATGTTACTCAGATGTCAAAATTTATGTTTTTCTAAACTATATATAATACATTTTCTAAATTATATATTATATATCTAAACTATATATAATACAAATTCTTATATATTATATATTTTAGAAAATATATATAGTTGAGAAAATTATACATATTTTGAAAATATATATTCATACTACATTTATATTTATTTTTTTAAAAATACATGTATTTTTAAAAAAACACATATTCTATATTTCTTCTAAAATATATATTCTATAAAAGCTGTCTAATAAAATAATATATATTCTCATTTTGAAACATAACAATCAAATGTAGTATGTCTTGCCACGCTCCTGAGTTTTCTTGTATCAGCTAGAAATAAAACAGGAGAGGTAGGTGCGTCCGTGGTTAGTCTGGCACCTCCTTTGACCCCATCAGACTGACTACCCTGAGGATCCCCTCTGCCCCCACGCCAGCCTGCATTGCTGAGGACAGAAATAAGCAGGTCTCCAGAGACTGCTGTCTACTTCTGTAGCTCTGGTATCTTGGGTCAGACACGTACTCACGGCCGAGTGATTACCGTGCTTACTGAAGGAAGCACTGTTTTTGTTTCTTTTGGAAATTGTTCTTTACAGCAGAGGCTACTCCCAGTCTTACCTGGTTGAATAAGAGCTGATATAAAAGTGTAAATTGTGAGCTGAAGACTGAAGACTGTTCATCTCATTCAAAGCTGTCTTCCCAGAATTCTGTGTAGTACCTGGCACAAAAACAAACTCGGACAGAATCTTCAATAAATAAATAAAGAAGTCTAAATTCTGTCCCCAGCTTGACCCACACACATAGTACTGTCTTTGTTTCTGTTATGTTACTCAGAACTCCCTGGTCTTTATTAATATTCTTTCTTTCATTTGGTTAGAAAGTCCCCACGATGGAGCTGTATTTGTGTCCTCAGCTTCTCCCTTGCCCGGGTTCATGTTTGTTTATTAACATTTCAGATTTCTGGGCTCTGTTCAGACTGTCAGCACTGTTGGAGAAGGACGCAACAAAACACACACACACACACACACACACACACACACACACACACACACACATGCGTATATGTCAGCATCATAAATACATTCTAATTATAATGAACTTTTATGCAACTCTCATGTAGTTTAAGATATAACAAAGTATTGATACTGTGCAAATTATAAATACTTCTGAAATCTTTCTCAATCCTCTGGCCTTCATTCTGTGTCCAAAAGTTGGTGTTTATCTTTCTCTCACATGACCTTATAGTTTTCCAACCTATGAACATTTATCTAAGCAACAGGTGGTAATGTTTTGGGAACCTGAAACTATAGATAAGAGGTATTATATTTATTATTCTGTAACTTGTTTTTTCATATGTTGGTATACAGTGCTCATCTGTTTACTTTCCCATGTGGCTCAAAGTTATTTATACATTTTTCTTCCCAAGAACATTTTTATCTTTACCCATCTAGTTCAGGGTAAAAGCATCATTTCATTTTTGTTTCTACCAACTAATAATTTTGAGGTAGTTCTTTTTCCAATTTAATTATATGTTTGAAAGTTATTTTTTCAGTTTTATTAACGTATCACTGACAAATTAAATTTTTATCTATTGAAGGAATATCGCATGTTGTTTTGTTATATGAATACAACATGAAATGATTACCAAACTAATTAGCATGACTATCTCCTCACAGCGTTCCCTTTGTGTGCATGTACTGAAAGCGTTTAAAATCTATCTACTCCCTCAATGAATTTCATAGGTACAAGACCAATAGTAGTCTATTAACAAAAGTCACAGTACTGTACATAGGTCTCCAGAAATCATCTTGCAGGACTAAAAGCATGCATCCTTTTAGCAACATCTCCACTCCCCCCATGCCCCTGGTCCCTGACAATCGCCGCTCAATCCTCTGTTTCTGTGAATTTGACCTTTTCATGTTCTCACATATGAGAGGGAATATGTGATGTTTGTCTTCCTGTGCTTGCTTTAGGTCACTTAATCCAATGCCCTCCAAGTTCAAGCATATTGTTGCAAATCAAATGCTAATTTTAAAATTGGGTTGTTTTCTTATTAGTGAGCTTCTTGTGTTCCATAAATACTCTGGATATTACTCTCTTGTCAGATGTATGGCTTGCAGTTATTTTCCCCCATTTCACAGGTTGTTTCCTTTTCTGTAAAAACTCTTCTTAGTTTCTTGTGATTCCATTCGTCGATTTTTGTTTTTACTGCCTGTTAATTTGAGGTCATATGTAAAAAGCCACTCCATAGACCAATTACAGTAAGTTCTATCCCTGTGTTTTCCTCTAATAGTTTATATGATTTTAGGTCTTTTGATTCAGTTTTTAATTCATTTGAGTTGATTTTTTGTGTATGGTGTGTGATAAGGCTCCAATTTTATTCTTCTGCTTGTGAATATCTAATCTTTCCTGAACCACTTATGGAAAAGATTGATATATCCTGTTGTGTATTTCCATTGTGATTTTATTTCTAGATTTTATATTTCCTTCAATTGCTTTTTATGTTTGCTTTTATACTTAGCATACTTGTTTGATTACCATATTTTCTTAGAGTATTTTTGAAATCAAGTAGTACGATGCCTCTAGCTTTCATTCTTCACACAAAACTATGTTGTCTGTTATAGGCTATATTGTCTGTTGTGTATATTGTCTATTATTTATATCATTTCATGTCAGTTTTATGAATTTTTCCTATTTCTGTGGAAAATTTTGATTTTTATGGGGATTCCACCAACTCTGTAGATTATAGGAGCTATGGATAGTTTAACAATTTTACTTTTTCCAAAAAATGAAAATAGAAGATCTTTTATTTATGTTTCCTCTTCAATTTCTTTAATCAATCTTCTATAATTTTCACTGTATCAGTCTGTCATCTCCTTAGTTTAATTTATTCCCAAGTATTTTTTAATGCTATTGCAAATGAAATTGTTCCTCTTAATTGTTCTTTTGAATAGTTAGCTATTAGTGAATAGAAATGCAATTGGCTTTTTAGGTTGACTTTGAATTCTGCAACTTTTTTGCTAAACTTTTAGTTTTAATAATCCTTTTTAGTATTGTTAGAGTTTTTGGTAAGTAAGCTTATGTCATGTGTAAATGGAGTTAATTTTTTTAATAAGGATGTCTTTCATTCTTTTTTGTGTGTTCTGAATAAGATTTCCAGTATTCTATAAAATAGAAGTGGCAAGATTGACCATCCTTATCTTGCTCCTGCTGTTAGAGGAAAGTCTTTTTGCTTTACACAATTGAGAATGTATGTTCTGGGTTTGTCATTTATTATTTTACTAGTTCTGGGTTTGTCATTTATTATTTTTATTGTGTTGACATAAGTTTCTTCTATATTTAGTTTTCTGAGAGTTTTTATTATAAAGGATGTTAAATTTTCTCAAATTCTTTTTTAGATCTATTACATTAAGATGATTGTATAGTTTTCATCATCATTTATTCTGTTAATGTAATATATCATTCTTATAAATTTGTGTACATCACAATACCCCTATATTCCTGAAATAAATCTCATTTGATTATGTTAGATAATTTTTTAATGTGCTATTAAAATCTAGGTTTTTATTCATTCTGGATTTTTTCTTTTTTTCCTTTGATTTTTTGTTTGTTTGATTTGTATCTATGTCCTTCAAGAACATTGGCCTGAACTTTTATGGTAGTGTTCTTTGTGTGATTTTGATTTCAGACTAAAAGTGGCCTCTCAGAGCAAGTTTGGAAGTTTTCCCTGCTCTTGGATTTTTGGGAAAAGTTTGAGAAAAATTTTCATGAATTGTTCTTTAAATGTCTGGTAGAATTCACAAATGAAACCATAAAGTGTTGGACTTTTCTTTGTTGGGATGTTCTTGATTATTAACTAAATATCTTTACCCATTGATCTCTTCTGATTTATAGTACTTCTTTATGACTCAGCCTTGATAAATTGTATATTCTCAGAAATTATCTATTTCTTGTAGATTATGAAACTTGCTGTCTTATAATTGCTTATAATTTCTCAAGATCCTTTGTTTCTGTGGTCTCATAATGTCTTCGCTTTCACTTAAAATTTTGAGTCTTTTCTCTTTTTCTCTTACTTTTGCTTCATTTTTGCCTTTTGTTCTCTTAAGCACACAATTAGTTTCACTAGTTCTGTTTCTCTTGTTTTTCTGTTGTTATTTTTTGGTCTTTTTCCCCCCACTTTTATTGTTTTCTTCCTACTGCTAAAATGGGCTTGATTTGTTTTTCCTCTGGTTCCTTGAGGTGTAAAGTTTAGTTGTTTATTGGATGTCTTCCTACATTGTTAATTTAAACTTTTTTTCAGGATAGACTTCCCTCTTAGAACTATTTTGCTGCATCTCGTAAGTCTCAGTATATTCTATTTCTGTTTTCATTTGTCTCAAGATATTTTTAAAATTTCCCCTTTGATTTCTTTTTTGACTCACTGGTCAAAAGACCTGCAGTGCAGGGCCTGGGAGGGCTTACTGAATGCCTTCCGGTGTTGGCATACAGGGGGACCTCGGGGCTTGCCATTCTCCCTCCCCCAAATCGTCTGTCTCTTCCTCCCCGTCTCCCTCTCTCACTCTTTTCTTTCTTTTTCTATCCTACACTGATCACAGCTAGGGATAAGGACTGCACAGAAAGCATGAGACTGTCCTTAGTACTCTTTTAGTTGCATCCTTTCTTATTTTTATGTGCTTTCCAGGCACTCTTACCTCTCACCTGAATTAGAAAGATATTTTGTGTGAGGATGCTTAGTGAAATCGATGTTTCTCTGAGAAGTGCTGGGACTCCCTTTTGTAATTTTGCTGATGTCAGGCCCTGCTAGTCCCTTCAAATTTGCTTCTGTGTGGTCTCCACTTCGCACTGACTTAGTTTGCAGGTCACTGAAGAATATGCTGCAGCTATGATCTAGGAGCTGGAAACTCTCTGAGCCAGTGTTTTCTTGTAATAAATTTATTTATTTTCTTGTAATAAACAGATGTCCTTTTTGTGCCATACCTCTTCACACATATTTCTTGTAAATAAATTTATTACAAGGATAATAGATTGAGTAAAACATTTTTGTAGTTATTTTTCCCTAGAAATGTATAAATATTATTCAAATATTTTCTGATCTATGAAGTCTCATTAATCCCAAATGTTGCTCTTCCATATGTTCAACTATCTTCTCTGGTTACTTTAAAATTTTCCCTTTATATTTGCTATTGACTAATTTCACTAACAAAGAATCTATGATGGCTAATTTTATGTGTTATCTTGATTAGGTCATAGGCTACTCAGATATTTGGTCAAATATTATTTTAAGTGTTTCTGGTGATATGTTGGGTGTTTTGGTATCATATTAACATTTGAATTAGAAAGTGCATGCTGCAAGCTGTCCTTCATAGTTTGGAAAATATCATTCAATTGCCTGAACAGAGCCAAAGAGAAAAAGTCTTTCTGCCTGAGGCCCCTGAGCTGAGCTGTCAGCTTCTGGCTTTACAGCAGCTTCCAGCTTTCAGACTTCAGCTAGGACATGGTTTCTACAGATGCTGGACTTCCATCCTTTATTTCAATCTTTTTGCATGCCCACCCCTACCTATCTATCCAGCCGTCCATCCATCTATTGATCAATTGATCTATCTTCTATCTAGTTCTTTTCTTACTAGTCTGTTTCTCTGGAAAGCCCTGACTGACCCAGAATTTAACCTTGGATATTTTCCCTGCCTAGAATTTTCATGTTTCACCAAGCTGGGGATTTTTATGCTTCAACAATTGAAAATTTCCCATCATTGTCTCTTTAAAAATATGCTCTCTGCTATTCCTTTGTTTTCTCCTTCTGATGTTCTAATTAAGAATACTCTAGATGTCCTGTGTGGCCATATCCCTTCACTTTTCTTTCATATTTTGTAGCTCTTTATCATACAGCTGTTTCTGGGAAATTTTCAGTTGTACTTTCCAGTGTACTAATTCTTTCTCATAATTTCTCGCAGTATGATGTGTTTTAAATTTTTTCAGTAATTTTATTTTTATAAACTACTTTTGTTTCTTTCAAAACAGCATTTTCTTCATAATGTTTTGTTCTTTATGACTGTTAATGCTTTGGTCTAAGAACTTTGAGTATAGGTAGTTTCTTACTTTCGCTTCTGAAGTTTGGGAGATGCACAAACTCTCTCAAGCATATGCCCCCATCCTGCCCATCATTACTTCCTCTGACTTTGCTTCTTGGTGGGCATGAGTGTAGGATAAGTGGTGGTCATGTCTCTCCAGAAGAACTTGCTTCTGCTCCTAGAAGGTAACCCAGGGGTCCCATGTCCCTCAAACTCCTCCTAGGCCTTTTTGTTTTGAAACATTCGGGCCTCACACCAAGCAGAAACAGTTATGCTTATATACCAAATCCATGTGAGGTGCAGGTATCATGTCTTTATTTCCCATGGCCTTTCTTTCCAGCAAGAGAACAGGAAGGGGGGTGCTTCTTTGCAGACCCTCTCCTCTATTAGTGGGTCCTGCTCGTTTCCTTTCCCTGTAGGGATACAGCCCTCCCACAGGCCTGGATCTACACAGTCAGCTCAGCCCTGTGCCCTCCTCTTGCACAGACTCAAACTTTCCTGCTACGTCCACAAGCAGGAATGAAGACTTGTCTGGGTACACGGATGGTGCACTTGTGATCCTGTACAGAACTTCACTACAGATGCTGCAATGCACACAATCGTCTTCTGCTTCTTCCTTGGCCAAACTTGCCTGGGCCATAACTTTTTGACTATAGAGCTTTCCTGGCTTCAGGAAAGCTTGGTGAAGGAAGAAGAGCTTGTGGGATACAGTAAGTAATGAGAAAGTGGCATTATATCTTTTGAGACAGGAGAACAGTTTAATTTTCTCCTGTCAAACAACTGGGTGTTTTAATAATCCCAGCCTTTTAAAGTCTCAGACTTTTAAGTCTCCTTAAATCTTTGACATGATTTCTCTTTGTAATTCCACCCACTCTGAATGAGAATAATAACAGACTAATGCCTTATTCTTCTGCTGTGCTTTTTATTCAGAGAACTCTAAGCACTTTATAGACGTTGCCATTTATCCTCACAACACCTTTCGGCACTGCAGTAGTGAGTTAGTAAAAGTCTGCTTTGTTGAAGGTGGAGACTAGGCAGTCCAGCAGCAATGACCCTGAGATTAGTCAGATGCTGCTGCTGCTGACGACCAGCCACACATGCAGCTGGAAAGCTGGGAAGGATCTTACCCTTCTTTCCAAGCTCAAATAAGCTGTTTCCAGTCTAAAATTTTGTATAAGGGAGGTAAATTTCAATTCCAGAAATGTGCCAGCAAAGAGACTTAATATGTTAAATTCTTTCATGATCATGTTCCGCATCACAGGCCCCAGCACAGCTTGGCTAATGATGCTCTTCAAGGTGAGGGCAGCACTCACCAGGACATTCATAGCAGAATGTCCCAGAAGTTAATGTGGCCCCTGTGCTGACCATGATTGGGTGCGTAAGGCTATGCCTTTTCAGGAACAATGCAGGCTTCCTTGGCAATTAGCAACTTTGGGATTTGGAGTCAGGGGCAGTCAGTCATTCAGCTAGGCACTGGCATGCCAGAGAACTGTCGCCGGGTATCAGGGCCTAAAAGTCAGACTGACTTAGGCTCAAATTCTGAAAAAGGGCCTTATAGGAGAAGGAGGGCCCTTACTCAAAAAGGGTCAGTGGCATACAGTGACTAACAGCCAGGTGGCATCAGTCAGGACAATGCTAGGAAAGACTTGAGGGAGAGCTGGATTAGAAACTAGAGACAAAGCTGGAGGCTGCAGAACTGCTGATGCTTTGTGTATAAGGGTGGAGGGAGTAGATCTGAGGCTGGGACACCAAGGGTATAACACTGCCTGGTGTCTCCAGCTTTATCCAGTTTACTACTTCTGGAAATCTACATGGTTAAAAGGGTACAACTTCAGTGACTGGCTTGACTCGAGGCATCACTATCATCAATGCTGAACTGGCCCCACTCAGAATCACCTAGGGAGACATCACGCACTGGGCTTCACAGGAAGGCTTCCAAGACTGGCTTGTGTCTGTCCCATTCTGGGATCACTTAGGAGAGTCAGCAAAGTGTATGGAAGACTGCCAGGTTATCACTTTTGAGTGATGTTCGTTTAAACATGCTGCATATAGAGCCTGAAATAGTAAAGGGGTAGATGCAAGTGTGAAGATGCTGAGCCAAGGTCCAGCCATGGTGACAGAAAACAGTGCCACTTATTCTGTTCAAAACGCAAGGGTTCCTTGGTGTACTTTGTATAGGGTGGTGCACCATCCATGCTATAGCAGTATGCAATATAGTAGTGATTTTTTCTAATAGAAAAACACTGAATTTCCAGGCCAGCAGCAAATATAGGAAAATTAGTGTTGTGAGTTTCACATCCAGAGATCATGACCACATGAGAACATCCTCAATGGCCATTTCCTCAAAAATACCGAGGTCTCTTTATATGGTTACTTTTTACCTTGATTCTTGACACCAGGTGAAAGCATAACATAAAATGTTTCTCATTCTTCTGATTTTGCAGATCTAACTTAATACAGAGATAGTAAGTAATTTCTAGATGCTCAGCAAGGAATCTTCCTAATGCCTAATGCTATCATTCAGTAGCACCAGTACATGTGCTTATGGGTGCAAATAAAGGTATCAAGATCAGAAGGCCCAGCTCCTGGCCTAGGGCCACACAGCTAAAATAGAGGGAGGAGCAGGGCACCAGCCTGGAGGTTGCTGACCAGAGGTGGAGTGCAGAACTGCTTTGCCATTCCTTCTTGGTCACTGAAGCCTGGCTGCAGTTTCAAGTGTGACCTCGAAGACAAGTTTGATCCCAAATGGCAATTGCTACTAATTTGCTGTTGGTGTTAAAAATTGCACAAGTTTTCTTTCCGTACACTCTCTGTCCCGGTGGTAGCATGTCCATTTCTTTGTCCTTTAGTAATAGTTATAGCACCAACAAGTGGGTCTGCACGCTTGCTTTGACTTCTTCCAACTGGAAGACAAAGTCCTGCCCGAGGCCATGTCAATGGGTGGTTCAGCCTGAACCCTCTTCCCTGGCAGGCAGAGTATGCACAGACCCCCTCCTCTGTCTGCTCAATCTTTTACTCTTCCAAGAGGCTGCCCTGATGCTTCCTGGGACTCTGCTTCCTGTGGCAGAGTCCTGTGGCAATTACCAGCACACAATGTGCCGAACAGCTGTCTCCCACCATCTATACCGCTGCGTCGCATGCTGAGCCCAGGGAGCACACAGACTCCATGGAATATGGCTTCCTCTGGGGCATGCGAGCTACAGCCAGCTCTGGGATGTGGGAAGGTTCTGCGGTCTGGCTTGTTGCACAGGCTCTGGCATCGCTTTCAGCTGCAGGTGTGTTGGTGCTTGTGTATGCGAGCTGCAGCTCAGACTTCACAGAAAGTACTCCAAGGTTAGAGGATGCAGCTTCTTTGATGTGGGGAACTGAGACTGAGGAACAACTTCAAAGAAAATATAACTTGTGAGTTCAACCATAGAGAATAGATTGACCTCTCCATAGACATAACAGGTGTGCAGCTGAAATACTGTGAAGGAATTGTTGTCACTTGGTTCCACATATGCCTGGCTTCAGTCTCCTCCAAGCGGTTTCTTATACGTGGTCTTGAGCTGCTGGTGTTTTGGTGTCTGTTTTCTCACCTGTTAATTGGAGTGAATTTTTTGTCATCTTTTCAATGTCATACAAGTGACATTATTTCATGCTTTTATTTCCATTCAAAGAACAGTTTGGCTGCATAGATCATTCTTCCATTGGTACCAACAGAAATGATCCCATGTCTGGTAAATTGCGTCTGATCTTGTCAGGAAAAACCTGAGTGCTTTTCTTTTGTTTTTAGTAATCTACGACTGCTGGTTGTTTGGTAACAAATAAACCCAACAAATTTCAATATTTGTTCTATATCGGGTCCTGACTAGATCCCCGATCTTCCAAACGATTGTATGGAAGAGGTTAAATAAAAAGAGACAAACTGTATGAATTTTAGGGCTCCAGGAAGGTCAAAACCCTTTAGTTGAGCTCTCAGCAAAGCACTCTCTGGAGTAGCCCACTTTTATTAGGACTAAGATAAAAGATGGAGAAACTGAGGAAACACAGGAAATGAGCAGGACCTCGGGGGTCACTTCAAAGACTTCCCCAAGTAGTAGGTTAAGCCGATTTAGGAGAACCATCTCATCTCCAAGATAACATTTATGGCAGGATTGAGACTGCAGGAGGGAGATGCCTGCAGCTGCAATCTGTTTACTTAATTAGTGTTGAAGCCAGCGTCTTCAGCTGTGGCCATGTCTTGCCCTTTGAGGTATCTCTGGCCTCACAGGCCAGTGCAGGCCTCAGCCAGGATCAGTGATTCATAGAGGTTCACTTACCATGAATCAGCTCCCATCGCCAGGCAAGGGGCTGAGGCCTAGGACAGACTCACAGATAAACATAGAAAGCCAATTAGTAAAATTTAAGTTCTGCTCAGAGCTGCTGGGTAGTGGTCCCCAACAGTTCTATTTTCCAAAAATTGTTTAAAATATTCACTTGCAATTACTATTGTAGTCCATACTGAACATATGGCTTTAAAATACCAAAGTCACAGTTTTTGAGTGCTACTAACCCAAAGATCTACCAGCACTGACCAGGGGCGTCCAGGCCATTGGCTGAATTTTGAGTTGCTGCCTCCTAGTGGTAGCAGAGAGTAGTGCTTATTTATTAGTACATATTATTACGGTATGTTTCCCAACACTATCCTTTATAAAACACATGTCAGCTCTCTATTTCTAAAAATTTTATTTCAAATTAATTTTTCCAGAGTGTTTCATACAGTTTTTTGTTTCTTTATAAATATGTGAGGAAAATTAAGTGAGAAAAAAATCTCTGCTATAATTTTGGGACTTCTCACCTGAACAATGTGATACTCAGTTCCACTAAAATTACATTTCATTGAAAAGATTTAAATGGATTGATTTTGCCTGTGCCAAGTAGTTCTCTCACTTTTTATTAACTGTGTGTGGCTCTTACACAGTATAACTTAGTCATAAAATGGAGTCTCAGACCAGGTTGTACCCTGCAGACTGTCCCATTTGACTCAGAAAGTCATCCCTGAATCTGAGACACCGCTATCCTGCACCTGACTTCACCTGCGGTTTGGTTGCTTTCAAATGCTGTTATTGCAACATCTTCCTTTTACCATCCCTACGCTGCTGCTGACTCTGTGGGAGCCACTCTGATTTTACCACCTAAAGGGTCAGTTTTGGCATAGTAATGATTTGCAATTCAGAGTTCCATAGAGATTCTTTCTCTTCAAACCATATTATTACTCATAATATGCGTTATTTTCTTTCTGATGCATTCCAAGCAAAGATGCAGGAAGCTGAGCTTTGCATTGAGCCAGCACTTGTCCTGTGGGTGCCCGGCCAGAGTTGGGGGTAGCACATCAGGGATCTCCAGAGCAACACTGCAT
Organism: Cavia porcellus; assembly: GCF_034190915.1. NCBI lineage: Eukaryota > Metazoa > Chordata > Mammalia > Rodentia > Caviidae > Cavia > Cavia porcellus. The sequence goes on from NW_026947505.1 coordinate 37,291,754, forward strand.
GCAGACAGGGCCTGCATTCTTCTTAGTTCAATCAGAAGCTGCATGGGAGTACACACATAGGGTATGTGCTGTCATGCGGGTACAAAAAAACACACAGTCCACCTGCTCTGCCAGGGATACTGATGCTGTGCTAGAGGCACTTCTAGGAGCAGGGCATCACAGAACATAGAGCAGATGGAGCAAGCCTGTTGACCATCCTCATGACACTACGGCTTCATCACAACACTGTGAATGTGTTGGGGTGAGCAGATATTCTTTAGATTGTAGGATTACTTTTTTCCTAGTTTCCTACTAAGGACCAAGACCACCCAATTGGCTTGCTGAGAAAAAAATTTAAACCTCTTTCTCTTTTTTCCTCTCCACGTCATCTCACTTTTGCAAATGTACAAAGAAGCTTTGAGTTCTGTTCTTTTACCAGACTAAGATGAAAAGCAGCTGGACAAATGAAAAGAGTTCACTGTTCTTTGGAAACATGGATTCTTCATGTTCTGTTTCATTAAAGAAACAAACAGACACAGATTTTTCCTTGCAATGAATCAAACGATTGGACAAGAAGACACATGATTTATTCATTTTTTAAATAATTTCTGCTTCCCTGGCCATCTTCCTGCAGTCTGGACACCTCGAATCCCTGGATGGATCATGGTGGCGTCAGCCGTAGGGAAACACTGGGAGAGTGCCACTCTCTGAGGCCTCTCCCAGGCTCTGGGTCATTCGGGGTCAGCTTTCCCCAGGCCTGCCTTCCTTCCCGGTCTGGAACACTTTTCAGAAAAAGGTGGGAGAGGTGCAGATACCTCACCTTGTCTTTTTGTAAACCCCTGAGGCCCTTTTGCCTTCAGCAAGGACTTCACACCACACACAGGGCTGGTGTAATTGGTCTGACAAGCTCTGGACACTGATGGGAGCTCCTGAGTAAGAATCATGAATCACTCCAAAGCTGGCTTGATGACACACACCTGCAGTTTCAGCACTCAGAGGCTAAGGCAGGAACGCTGACTTGGAAACTTAACAAAATCCTGTCTCAGAAAAAAACAAAGAATGGTGGATGGGAGAAAGAGAGACAGACAGACAGACAGACAGACAGAGACACAGAGAGACAGAGAGAGGGAAACAGAGACAGAGACAGAGAAAAAAGAAAACAAACAAACAAAAATAGACCAGGAATATAGCTCACTGCAAAGGCCCTGGATTCTGTCTCTAGTACTGCAAAAGAAACAACAACCATACCGTTGTTCCAGTCTTACACATGGCTGTGAGGAGGAAACTGAAAAATCTCAAGACGTCCAAGTCTCCTGCATGGATGCAGCCCTGAGATCAGTGTCCCTGTCTGAAACCCACTCATTACAGTCTGTGGTGGCATTTTGCATGTGGACATCACAGCTGAGCAGATGTAGCTCCAGGAATGGAGCAAACAGCAGATTCTACCCAGAGAAGTGAGGCCGGAGGAGGGCAGACGTGTGTCCCATACTCTTTTCCTTCCTGGACTTATGGAGGAGTCCCTCCATGACATCCTCTTATGACCAGACATGGTGCCCGTCTGTTTTTTAGTTGCTTTCTGTTTTGTCTGGAGCACATGTGGGCTTCTCCATAATCTTGTTTGATCTCAAGTACGTTGGAGAACCCCTCTCAAGCGGAAATCAGTTTGTTTCCCTTTGGCAGCCAGCTGTTCCTGTAAAATAGTGGATTTTGTGTCCAAATCAGCACAGGGCGCCACCCAGGATGTATGCAGAGGGAGCTGTCAGTCAGGGAAGTTGGTTCTCAGTGCTGCGTGGAATCTAAACACAAGTAGCCTTCCTGTCCTTTCAGAGGAGCCACCAGCAGAGATGACAAGCTCAAACCATTCTGCTGAGTTACTTACACATCAGTGAAGACCAGAGAGGCCCTCACTGCCACAATTCTCTTCTGTCCTTTCACAAAACCCATGAAGGCTCCTCCTCTTCAGCCCCAAGGAGGCATCAGCTTCTCTGCCAGTATGAAAAGGCCCACACTGCCTCTATGAGCAGCCAATGGTCTCCCAACTCACACATATCTATCTGTTTGACAAATTTTGGTTATTTTGAAAGAAGTGGAGTTTTTACTATGTTGACTTAGAGCCAAAAATGTAGTTCAAATTAAGTCACTGGGTGTAAAACACATGTTCTTTGAAATAAATTTTATTAGGGCCAGGGATTTAGTTCAGCAGCATGAGTGCCCATCTGGCAAGTGTGAGTTCATGAGTTTGATACCTGGTACCAAAAAAAAAAAAAAAGAGAGAGAGAAAGAAAGAGGTGTATAAAAACAGTAGTCCTCTATGTTGTTATATTCCAAAATGTGAAATATAATGCTAAGTCTAATGCAGCATGCATAGTTTAAGTAAAACCTGCACATTTTATGAATATATACCTATTTATACCAGACTTCATTTTATCTGGTATTGTTTGATCATAAGTGTGGGTTAAATTAATCTCCTAAAATGTGTGTCATGGTTATAAGCAACAGGAGTAGCATTAGGACAAAGAGATCATCTTCTCGTTTCCACAAGAAGTAGTGACCACAGGGAAGGAAATTAGCCCATCTGCTTTATGTCATGCTGGACATGCTTTGGAAATAGTTTTCTGTAAAATTTATCTAATATGAAGAAGAGATTGACCAGGTAGAATTTTCCAACAAAATTACATAAATAGTTATATAGTACTTGAAAAATTGGGAGAAAACACATCTTTGATTAAATACACAAGTTTGTGATTAAGTGCTGCCTTGAGAAATGTCCTTGGAATCTTCAAGTTTAGAAAATAGTACAATGCCATGAAATGTATAATTTCAGCACCAGTGATTTATAGCTAGGTGTGGCAAGACTGATATAAGCAGTTCTCTTTGGAGATTTTTAGCCGCTTTTGCTATTTTACTAGAATCTTGGTTTCTCTTAAGTTTCATATCCATATCTGTCTTATTAGAGCACATTTGCTTTATATAAAGCCACTGAAAACATTCCAGTCAATGAATTAATTAAGAAAAGAAAAGCAAACATCTGGGAAATGGGTAGTGTTTGCACTGGTGATGCACCCACATGCTGCAAGTGAACACCTGCTGACTGCCTAGACAAGATCTTTCTTGTATGTGAGCAAATGTCATGGTGATAGAAATGAATATCCTTCTTGTTTAGTTTGCTTTTCTGATAGAAGAGCTGTTTCCCAGGAAGAGCATCTAGATTCCTTTGCTTTTTTACTCCTGTGGGCCCTGATATAATCTCCTTACTATGACCCTGCCTATAAGTAGCACTTAACAAAATCACAGGAAATATGGCAGTCTCCCTTGAACAAGGAAAGAAGCCAGTCCACCATCTTTCTTAAGATGTGTTCCTGGGTCCTTCCTCAGACCCCAAAATGGCATTTTCCTTGAAGCAAAGAAGCCATACGGTGTTCTCCAGGGAAGAAGTAATGACTTAAGTAGGAGTTGAAATAATTCTTTATCGAATACCCAGATCAAATGGTTTTTGACACATACTTTCACAGCTCAAGGCTCAAATCATAAATTCCTCACACCAGGGATTGATCTGCTAACATCCAGGAAGTTCCACCATTTTGCTCCCCCTTCTACCCACAAAGGACTGGTTTTCACTCCAACATGGCAACACTACATTTTTGAAGAGGTCCATTTGAGTTAGTAAATCTTCCTTTGGCTTCAATCTCTCTCCGTTTAACTCTTTAATACTCTCCATTCCACAAAAAACCTTACAAGTTACTGTTTCGTAAGATGTTCTTAATTTCTAGACTATTTGCAGATAACTGTGCACAGTCTCCTGGGATTTCTCTTTGCCGTGTTGACCACCCTTATTTAAATTTAACTCCAAGTCTATGAATGCTGTGACTTTGCCTTTTAGGAGTTGGGACTGGGAGTAGTACTGCATAAGTGGCTTGGATGGAGGAAGGCGGGGTGGGACCTTCCTCACATTTCCTTGGACTGTGCTTATGCATGCTAAAATCGCATTAGCACTTCCTGCCTCTGAGCAATCACATCACATCACATCACTAGCTCACACTGAACTCCGAACATGTAAAATGCCTACCCGTACCTTCTTCCTCACACATAGGTGTTTATCTAGGTCAGTGAAAGCTTCTCTTATGCAGAGATGTTTCTTAGAACATTAGGTTGACTGGCATTAATTTTAGCCTTCATATATTATTATAGGTGTTCGTGTTCAACCACAAGTTGCAAAATACCCACAGGATATCATTTTTTTTGACATAAGATTTGAACTTCGGAGAATTTCTTATGTATCTCTCGCAGTCTTTTTCTTTCTCATCTCCCTCTTCTCCTTTCTTTCTCTTTGGTTCACACTGTTGTAATATTCAGTGCTCGTGTATCAGAACCAGACTGCCATGTGGTCTCTGTGTGCACTTTGGCCTTGGGATGCTTTTGTGTCAAAATGGAGATTTTTGTTAACTAGCACACTGAAACTTCCCTTCTCTTCCTTCCCGTCTCTTCTTTCCCTTCCTTCCCCTTTTCTTCTTTTCCTTCTTTCTCTTCTCCTTTCTTATTTTTCCATTCCTCTCTCCTACTTTTTCTCTCCTTCTCTCTCTCTCTCTCTGTCTGTTCTGTGTCTCTCTCTTTCTCTTTCTGTATCTCTCTGTCTCTCTGTCTCTGTCTCTTCCCACCCCTGTCTGTCCCTCATGTGTGGCCCTAGGTATTGAACCCAGGACCTTCACACTGAGCAACTTCTCACCCTTTTTAAAAATTTTTTATCTTGAAATAGTGTCTCACTGACTTGCCCAGGCAGGACTTAACTTTACAATCCTCCTGCCTCAACCTCCCGTACTGACAATGGAACATTTCTAAACTAGCCCTGACCCCCAATAATACAGCATGCCACTTCAAAAAAAAAGTAGAGGTAAGTCCAAAAATCACACAAGATAAGATAAATCCATTAAAAATACTTCAATGCTTAGAACAAAATATAGAAACATTTTTCCTCTCTCACACTTATTCCTCTGTGTGTAACCAGAAAACACCCATCTCCAAGCCTCTTCTTCTGCTGTTATATTTTTTTCTAGGTCATATATTGTATCACTACTTCTTGATGACTTCTTTGTTTTTAGATAATTTCTATTGAATTTCTCTTGCATGCCCTCACTATGTATCCCCACCTTGCACACCCCCACAGATACAAGGTTGTAAGGTTACAATTATTGGTTGAGGTAACAGTATTTGATTATTTGGTTCACATAAATATATCTTATGCCCCAGCAAAATAGGGTATTTGGCTTCCATTTTTTCTCTTCTTCTGTGTTCATGTGTGTCACTGTTTTAGCTATTTCTGATTACTTTATCACACGCTTCCACAGTTCTGTCTCAGAGTTCACAATACAGTTTCCAATCACAGTCCAAACACATCCTGAAGCACTATCTCAGCTCAGTGCTTTTCACCTTGGAATGTCTCTTGCACCTTCAACTCTTTAGTGTGTATGAGCCTTTCCTCCCCAGCTGGAGACCTGTAGACCCAGGACTCCCATTGTTCTCATCCTAAAAAGTCCTTCCTGCTCCTGACATTCAAACTTTCCTTCTTGATCAACTCCTTGATGCTAGCAGACACATTATAGTAGCTTCCCAACAAAGAGTGCCTGCGAGGTCACTCTTTGAGACTGTAATTCTTTCTGAAAACTCCTTCCCCTGTGATATTTTCAACATGTGGAAGGTGGCGGTGGAAAATCACTCCTCATCTGAAAGCTTAGTCTTTGCTCCATTCTCTAGCGTCTGACAGTGCTTTGGGGAAAGAGAGAACTATTGCTGTCCCTCTGCCTTCTCCTCTGGGAGCTTTTAGGCTCTTTCTGGTTCACTGCCCATACTAAATTTTGTGACAGTATGCTTTGGAGTCAGTGTGCTACCTCACTGCCTTGAGCATGTATTAGGCTAGTCACATTCTTTAGTTCTGAGTTATTCTCCTGTATAACTTCTTTGATAATTTCTTCCCCTCCATTGCTTTCTTTCTTATGCTGAGTTATTTCTCACATTGTCTTATCTGTTCTTTGTTTTTGTACTTTGGTTCTATTTTCTAGAGGGTTTTCAATTTTATTATGCAAACCTTATTAATTTTGAAGTTTTCCAGTGTTCTGTTTTTAATTTCGAAAATTTATTTATTGTTCTTCATTTGTTCCTTTTATAGCATACTTTTCAAATGGAACTTCAGTGCTTTTTCTTATTGCTCTGACAATATTATAGTTGTAAGAACTTTTTCCATTCCTCTAGCATCTCCTTCCAAATTCCTTTTCTCTGTGCATTATTTCAGCTTCAGCCTCTGAGTTGAAAGTGCTTCTCATTTATGCTATTATTCTTTACTGTCCTTCTTCATTTAAAAGTGAAGCATCATAGTATAGAATAAAAGCCTATTAAGATGAGAGCATGCTAGACATTCTTGGCTGCTGAGCTTGCTGTGGTGGGGCTGTCTGGAGAGAATATTGCCATCTCAATTTCCATAACTGTCTGTCTTTCCTGATTCCAGGTCAGCTTCTCCAGAAGCTTCTTGCCTGGGAAGGTTAGGGTGGGAGTCTGTTCACAGATGCAGGAAAGCAGGAGAGATTGGTACAATGAGTGTCGGAAAGACTGACAGTCACTCCTGTTCTGTGTAAAGCCCCACGTCTACCCTCTATAGAGCATGTCTGGGACCAGAGTCTTTATGGCTTAATTTTTCCAATGTATAAACCCCTTGTTTATTCTGGGAATGGAAGACAGGATTCCTGAACCAAATTTAATTTCTATTTTTATAACAATCCATTTCTTTTAAGGATTTTCTTTCAGACCTTGCTTAATATACAAATTTAATAAAATTGGATCAATATTGAGAAGATTATCATCATTCCCCTATACAGGGATGACATACAAAAACATGAAGTATTCTACTTTAAAAAACTACTCAGGTAGACCAAAGATCTAAAAAGAAGAACTAAAACTACAAAAATTTTAGAAGAAACTATAGGAGAAAATCTTTATGATCTTGAATTTGGCAAGGATTTCTTGAATAAGATGTAAAAAGTCTAGGAAACCAAAGAAAAAAATGATAAAGTAGATTTAATCAAAGGTAAATGTACCAAAGAACACATGCACAGATTTAAAAAAAATACTCCATATAATGAGAGAGAATATTTGCAAATCACATATCTGATAAGAGATTGCTTTCCAAACTCTGTAAAGAATCCCTACAACTCTTCCACAGAAAACAAAAATTAAAAAATTAAAAACAAATGATTAAAAATTGGAAAAGGACTTGGAAAAAGCATTTTACCAAAGATTTCTAAATGGAAATGCATAAAAATATTCCACATCACACATAATTGAAGAAGTGAAAGCCAAAACCACATGAAGTCACCATTCCACCCATTAGGATGGTTGTTATCAAAAGCAACAAAGCAACAAACAAAAGCTAAGAAATATTGATTAGGAAGTGGAAAACTTAGAACCTCAGTGCACTACTGATGGGAATGGGAAATGGTACAGCCACTGTAGAAAATAGGATGGCACTTGTCAAACAATTAAACATACAATTACCATGTGATCCAGCAATTCCCCTTCCAGACACATACCCACAAGAAATAAAGGCAGGCACTTAGAAAGACATTTGATCTTCATGCAGCAGGATCATTTACAACAACCAAAAAGCAGAAGAAATTCAAGCATCCATCAATGCATGAACAGATAAACAAATTGCCTTCTATATGTACAATATAATACTATTCTTTCTTTAAGAGGAAGGAAATTCTAACAATGCTACAATAAGGATGAATCCTGAGAACTATATTATGTGAATAATACAACCACAAAAAAATACCTTGTATGATTTGACTTATATGAAGTAACCAGAATATTTACATCAGAAGCAGCAGAAGGTAAAGCAGGGCTTTCAGGAGCAGAGAGGAAAGAGGGATGAGGAATCCATGTGTAAGGTGGACAGAGTTTCAGTTCTACAAAATGAAAGCATAGATGGTGACTATAACTGAACAAAGTGATAGCTCGTAACAAATGCCATAAAACCAAACACTTTAAAAGGGTTTAAATAGCAGATTTTATGTCATTCATATTTTACCATGATTTCTTAAATTAATATTTTAAAAACTCAAGATTAGTAACTAAACCGATTTTGTTTGCAGATACGGCATTTCACCTCGATGTACTGATCCATCTTGAGTATCTGCTCTCCCTATCTTTCTCCCTCAGAGTTCTCTACCTCCTCCCATCTCCTTGTCCTAAGTACAGAGGAAAAGAATAGCCTTCTACATGGCCCTGGAAGCAAACACCCTTAATCCTTCACTGAAGGATTAATCCTTCATCTGTTCTACTGAAACTGTTCCCAAAGGCCACCAATGAGCCAGTCTTAAGATCCAGCATCTTTTGTCTCAGACCACTAGAAACCTGCTCAGACCAATGGGTCCTGCAGCATTTTCTATCCTTTCTTGGTTACTTTTCTCTTATTGCTAAGACAAAATATTTAACACCCAAAATTAAGAAAGGAAAAGTTTATTTAGTCTATAGTTTGGGGAAGTTTCAGTCCATAATCAATTGGCTGAAGGCAGGGTGGCATGGTACTAGGGCAACACTTCAAGGCAGCATCCAGAGCAAAAGGGGAAGAGCAAGCCTCTTTTCCTCCCGTATATTGTACACACCCTCATCCTACCCCTCCCAGGGCCAGGGTAGCACTCACAAAATCTCTGTGCCCTTCTCTTGCACAGGATGAGAATATTTACAAAGTAAGGATCCTGGCTCTCTGCTGAGACTCTTAGTGTTAAACTTCTAAACTTCTCAAGTTGACACAATGTATCAGTCATAGCACATCCTTTCCTACATCATACCACAGTGATATATGTACACCCATGTTTATAGCAACACAATTTGTAATAGCCAGATCTTGGAAACAACCTAAGTGTCCATCAACTGATTAAAAAGCTGTGGTATTTTTATACAGCTGTATACTCAGCTATACAGAATGATCACATTGATACATTTATAAATAAATGGAGGCAACTTGAGACCATAATCATAAGCGAAATAAATCAAACTCACATGTATAAATATCATATAGTCTCCCTAGTGTAAGAAATGGTAAAAGTACATAAGAGTTTATAGTAATGATGATTCCCCATTACATTGCTCTGAAGCCTTATAATGTCTGCATTCATTAGTTGGAATGATTTTATCTTAGTTTGTTTAATTTTATTGTCTGTGATAGTATAAACAGCTATTTTAAAGAAAACAAGACATTAGAATAGCCAGTGCTGATTTAGTATCATCTTATTCTGATGTCCTACTATGCTTTTGTTTTTCTGTTTCCTTTGGTTCTATCCTGTTACATCTTATTGGATATTATTATGTGTGATAGTACAAACAAATTTTCTATGGAAAATGAGATAATACAGTAGCCATTGTTTGTTCTCTGCTGTTTGGTTCTGAAAGCTCTGTAATGCTTTCATTCTCTTGAATGGCTTTATACTGTTTTGTTATGTTTGATACTATAGTATATGAAGCTATGCTCAACTATTTCAAAGAAAGAGACATTATGGTAGTTACTGTTAATTATGGGTTGTCTTGTAGTAAAATACTGTGTTACTTGCATTGTTCTGATCTTATCTGCTTTGTTATGTCCTCTTTTGTCTTAATCTCTTTAAAATAGAAAAATTTAAAAAAAACAATTAAAAACTCAAAAAAACACACCCCACATCCTTTCCTTATGACCCTCATTCTCTCTGATTTGCCCTTCAGTGTACATGAGCATGGGTGGAGACAAAAGATGATAAAAAAACAACTGTATTGTAAGTTTCACAAATCAAATCAATTGTATCAATAAGAAATGTGTGAATTTTTTAGTTTTGAAGCTTATAACCCAGGGATTATTGTCAAAGAATCAGAATGGACATTCACTCTTTCAAATGATTTGGAAGACTGTGGGCTGAACTAGATTGGGTTTCTGTGGTCTGCCTGGGGTACAGGTTGAAGCCTGGACACCCAAGCATCCTCTGTTCTGTGTGAAGGAGCCCAGTTCAAGGTTTCAGCACCGTGGAGGTCTTTCTACAGAATACTCAGTCTTCCCTGGTGCTCCATGTTTATCCTGAGTGTGTGATACTGACAGCCATAGCCCAAGGAGGCTTCCTGAGGCAAACAAGACTGTGATTCACAATTACCTTGAACTCCCAATCATGGTGTAGAGACGAAAGGGAGAGCTGGGGCGAGAAACCAGAGCAGAAACTTATGTGATGCCTCTGGGAGGAGATTCTGCTGGGATTGTTAGGGCCAAACCCATACTTGATCACAGTATATGGTCATAGAAGAGTGCGTGAGCACCTGCTTTCTGCTGGGCTTTACATTCTGCCTTCCTTTCTGGTCCTTAGTTCCCTGACCTGTCACACTGAAAGAGGCTAAACATGTGCATGAGTGTATATGTTTGTGTGTGTGTGTACAAGTGTACATGTGCAGTGTGTGCTATATATGTGTGTATACATATGTGTGCCCATTCATCACCACTCCCTGCTCCTCTTCTTCATTACCTTGGAATTTGTCACTTCTTCACCAGTTTTCCTCCCTTTGGAGGAGTCTGGTCTTTTCTCTGATCCCAATACCAGCATTTCTGGAATCTGTTCTCTGGTCATTTTGGGGAAAAGTACCTAAAATCAACATTGGCCCAAAGTTAGGTGTTACTCATTTGATGGCCACACAGCTTCTGCTAGGGGGTTTCTGAGTGACAGGGAGTGAGTTACAGGCAATGTTGGAGTTTGGCCTGCCTCCTACAAAGCACCCAGTGTTGAGCCGTACAATTGACCAACCTTCATCCTTCATTTATTCCTCTCCATTATCTACATGGCTGGATTCTGGTCGCTACTTATCCTCTCATTATAAACAGAAAGTTTGATGTTGATCTTTTAAATTGAAGTATAACAGGACTGGTCTGAAACTTGAAAGGATTGTGAAGATCAGATTCACAGGGTTGGAGGCTTTGCAGTTGGGAATGGCAGACATATGCCACTCCTTCCCCTCTCACCAAGGATGGATATGACTAATCCATGCTGCCCCATTCTGCAGATTGAGGTCTCACAAAACAGAAAATATTAATTGTGTATTTGTTGCTTGATTTTAAATTTAAGGCCTGCAAAGGGCCGTGCCCTGTGCTACTCAGGAGATGTTGGGACCAGATCAGTGTGTCAGGTATCCCACTCAGCCTGTGTTTCATGCTGTGTTTCATTTCTCTACAACCCTAGGTACTGGGCATCTGCTCCATAATGTGTCACAGTCAGCATATATCCCAGTGCACTATTAGGTGTAGTGGATGGGCACTTATACCTCAGTAGAACAGTCTTCAAATACATTGTGATATCAAGGGATACCTTTCAATCTATACCATAACATTACATATCAAAACCTTTCCTCAGGTGAATAGTATTCAATACTTTCCATACTTGGGACTTAAAAGTTGTTCATAATCAGTTGCTATTTGACTTTTCACTTCACATTTTTACATCAGCTCTGTCTTGTTACATACAAAATACAATAATGAGGGTACAGAGACACACAAACAATTAACAGTCACAGTCTCAGCAAAGTAGAAGTCCTCACCTATCTCCCAGGGAAAGGACTGGGCTCACCACTTAAAAAGCATTGATATTTGAGGTATATCCTCCAGTGAACTCCATCTCTAAGTCTCTTCATTCTGTCCCTCACATCAGCACACAGGGCTGGTGCCTCTGACCTCATGCATTGAAGTAACCCTTCAAAGCAAGCAGACTTCCACAACAAGCCCATGACCTCTCTATCCACTGTCTGCATTAGACACAGGGTCACATGTGAGGTATACAATTTTCATGTTCCGGATACTAAACATTTTTGCAGTGTATCATGGGTGAGGGTATATCTAGTAATTGTCCTCTCAGAATGTGACTAAAATGAACTGACATTCCTGTATTCTGTTGTTTCACAGAAAGTTGCTGGGGAAATAAACAACAATAACAACAACAACAACAACAAAACCCACTAGTCACCACCCTGTTACAAAGATGCTTTTGAAGTGATTGTAGGCTGCAGGAAGCTGACACATGCTATTGGGCTGTCTTCAGAGGTTTACACCTGAGCTGAACCCAATGTTACAGGATCAACAGACTCTCTGAGCCTGCCTGTGCATCTTCACACACCTCTCCTTGTGTCACCAACCAGCTTACCAAGTTGCATCCCATTCTGACTGTCTGGGTCCCTCTGGCGGCTCTAAAGGGCACAGGCTGAAAGGAAATCCCCTAAGGAATCCCCTGAAGGAATGTGGAATCTGTTCCCAACTTGTAGTCAGTTGGAGTGCGCCTTAAGGCTGATGTTTTAGGTGGAGTATGTTTCTAGTCTCTCCAGCTCCGAAGCTGTCATTGAAGCTGCATGTGTTGAGGGGTGGGTGTTCCTCACATCTGTGTTATTTTGTGTTATAGCAGTTAGTGTGGTGCCAAGGGGCCCCAAATGGAGCGAAGTGGGAATTTTGGTCACACCACCCACGCCTCTGTGGATGGTCTCTCCAGACTGGGCATTTCCAGGGAGAGCCCCTTTATAATTTCATGCTGCAATTTGGTAACGACCACTGTTAACACTGTCTTTGCTGTTCTTTCCAGCCAGCTGCCTCCCGTTCACCCTCAAAGGTGGGAGCAAAGGACCGGCTTTGCTGGCACTGCGGAGCAGGGCAGACACCCGGGAGCAAATGAGCAATGACCCTGCAGAAGGCACTCTGGGTTCCTGCAATGCAACAGGTACTATGGAATCTAGGATGACAACTGCACTCTGGGACTTTACCTACCTTTCCTTGCATGCTCTGTGACAAAGTAGCTGAAAGAATTGCCCGCCATTGGGAGGGACTTAGTAATTGTCTCTGTTAAAATTGGGCTCAAAGAAGTGGCTTTATGAGAGTTTTCTGGAGCATTTTGTGTGGTTTCTTTCCTTTTTCAATTTCTGAAGTGAGAACAGTCACCTTCTGGGTAAATACAACTGTCAAATTAGTAATTTTATATGACAATGAATAACATCCTCACTCACTAGCAAGCAAGGGCATTTTCAGTGTGAAAATAACTTGCATTATTTTCACTCAACCGTTTTTCCTGCTAAATTAAGTATCTAGCTAAGACTTCCTGATTTTGCTGCAAGTGTCCATGATGTGGGATTATTAAAACCTGGCAAGTCAAGTTCCTAAATACAAAACTGGGTTTTTTGTTTCTAAAATAGAGAAAATGATGATCCTCTTCAAAAGTAATCTATGCATAAGAGCTGAAATGGTCAAAATACAGCAGAAGCAGAGGAGAGAAAAGGAGGTCACAGGTGTGGGAGGCTCACACATCTTCCTCGTAGGCCACAGGTTTAGATCAGGTGTTTGGAAAACATACAAATTCCAAGCAAAAGAGTGATGGGAGATGACATTTTGAAAGATCGTTCCAATGTCATAAAATGGGAGGCAAGAGGGCAAGACTGAGCAGAGGTGAGATGAAGGACGAAGATGGTAGTTCTAAAAAGCAAACCTGCCTTAGGATAGGGTGCAGTGTCAGCACCGCGAATGTGGTGGGAGACACAGGGAGGACAGAGCGCTGCTGGTGTGTTCTGGTATAGTTTGTGGTTCAGCCCTGGGTCCAGCTGTTGCAAGGAGGCTAGAGACGGGAAGATGCAGGTTTGGGAGTCGGTGGCCTGGACACTCTGCTCTGGTCACAGAAGATGAGGGACCCCTCAGGTATCCATGAAAAGTATGTGGAGTCCATAGCTAAAGACCCAAATGTGTGGCTCTAAGAAGATCCAAAGCATAGAACTCATGTGCTGACTGTGTTTTCCCAGAGAGAGCCAGTTAGTGAGCAGTTGAGAAGTAAGTGCTGGGTCCCAGCAGAACTCTGGGACTGAGGACTAGAGATGCCACCAGACGACTGGGAGGGAGGAAGTAGGCTGGTGTGGAAGCCCAAAAGAGGAAGTGTTTCAAGGAGAACATGAGCAATTGTGACATGTGCTATTAGGAACTTACGATAGGAAATGGTGATGCAGAGACCTGGGTGACCTAAACCAGTGTCTTCAGTGCAGGAGCAAGAGATGGAAGAGGAGACAGCGAGTACAGTTAATTCTCCCAGCAAGTTTTGTTTTACAGTAGAATAGAGTGGGATGATAGCAGCCAGCAGAAAAGCTGAAAAATGGGAGGGTTTGCTTGTTTATTTGTGACAGGGTCTTCCTATGTAGTCAAAGCTGCTCTTGAGTTTATGATCCTCCTGTTGGATGTTGCATTTTGTTTGCTGCTTTTTGGTTTTTTGTTTTATTAGTACTCAGGATTGAACTAAGGGCCTTTTCACTAAGCTATGTCTTCAACTCTCATTGGAAATAGGTTCTTCCTAAGTTGCCCAGGCTGGGCAGAAACTTGTGATCCTGTTGCCTCAAGATCCCTGAGTCCTGAGATTATAGGTCTGCCTAGGAAAACACCAGATTGCACTGGGTCCTACCACCAGCACCTGGGAATGGTCTAAATGATATAGAGAGACTTGCTTTTATGTATAGAAAGATCAAGAGCAAGTCTAGAACCTTTGTTTTCAACTTTGATCACGAGTAAAAGTTGCTCATCCTGGATCCAAAACCCCATAGTGGGGGAAAAAAAGCACAAAAACAGGAAGCTACAAACACACACAATCAGGCACACAGTCATGCAAACACATCAGCTTCAATCCCAGTGCAAAGACCAATAAAAATGCCCTGCTGTGGCTGGGTTGTCACTTGTCATATGTAGCAATTGTAACTCAAGTTTAAAGTAATTAAAAGTCACTGAAATTAAAAATGTTGCTTATGGGCCGGGGGTTTAGCTCAGCTGCTTAAGTTCCTGTTTGGTAAGCGCAAGGTTGTGAGTTCAATCCCTGGTACTAAAAAAAAAAAACAAAACAATAAATGCTGTTTATCTGTCACATGGTCCCACTTCAGGTGCTCCTCAAGTTACTTTCACCCTCAAAAGGAGATTCTAGCAGCTAGGGGTAAGATAGGCCCAGTGCAAAGGAAGTTTTGGGACCCCTGGAGAAGATAACACTCAGTCCTGACTCAGTGGGGAATTTAAGCGGAATTCAGTGAAGTGACAAGACCATGAATTTGAAGAATTAGGAAACACCATAACCAGATGGCATTCTTGAGGACCTCAAAGGTGACCTCTATCCACATGGAGGACTCCAAACAGAATCAGAGAAGAAATTGAAAACAGTAAAAATGTGCTAAATCTATCCTAGATATTAAATTCAATATTTTCTTTGTGATTCAATTCCTTGCAACTCTGAACACAATTCCTTTGGAACTGAGACACATTTGTAAATCACAGAATTGGGCCCAATCCTCTCTCACTGGCATCCTGGAACAGAGGACAGAGCTCTGTTAGTGCCAGGAGGCAGTCCCTTGAAGGCCTGTCTCTGGGGTGACCCCTACCCCCATGTGAACACCAAGCAGAGACCTAGAGTCCCATCACTCCCAGGCCCACCAAGGTTCTGGAGGAGGAAAGCTGCAAGTGGCCCCATTTCCAGTAGGACAGGGCAGCACTAGGGCAGCGCTGGAGGGAAGGAGGGGAAGCTGCAGCAGCCCACAACAACCTGAACCAAAGCAATTTGTCTATTTGGGGGGGGGGGGAATATTTCCTGTAATTAAACAACTGGCTTAAAATTAAACTCCTAGGACACAACATCCTAAGTTAATATCTCTAGCCTATTGGGTTTCCAGGTTAGCATTTGTCAAGGGTATAAGTTAATTCTAATCACGTATTATTTCTTCCGTAGTAAAAGACAATGCCTTGTTTAACACTTTAAAAATCATTCTTTGAGGGGCTGGGGATTTAGCTCAGCAGCATAAGCGCCTGCCTTGCAAGCAGGCAGTCGTGAGTTCGATCCCTGGTACTGATAAAAAGGAAAAAGACAAAAAAAAAAAAAATCGTTCTTTATCACTCATAAACTCTTTGGAAAATCTGCTTTTCCTTGAGAGAAAACTTATAATTCTGTTATTCATAAATCTTTTTTTTGTCCCCTAAAGTCTGGATGGTAATTTTGAAATGTTGGTATCCAAAGAAACTTTTCACCAAATAATGAAAATTAATTATTCTTCAAGGTTTTCCTTCTTGTTCTGACTACCTGGGAAATTTCTAGCAAAATTAGTCTTTAAAGTTTTAATGGGGAGACTGTATTAACATTGTGGCCAAGGAATGTCAAGATTAAGAAATAGGATCTATGACTCAGATTCAACTCCTTTCCTTAGCTTTTTATAAGATCAGAAACTGGACTTTGTCAGTTAATTACATTATTTACATTTACTGTCTTTTTACATATTCTTCAGAACATTAATTTATGATTTTGTAATGACAATAATCCCTTTCTATCAACCAGGGTGTTCCTGTCCATGACCCACAGAAACCTCCCTCCTGCTACTGAAATATCTAGGAAACCAAAGAGTAATCAGAAGTTTGCTTAGACAAAGAGGAAAAAATATATCTTGGAGGATATTTCATCTGCACCACTCTACTATCATTGAAATGTTCTTGGTGTCTAGTTGAAAAACCGTTCTAGTAACTTGCTCCATCTCCCAGGCTGTCCCGCCCGCACCCCTCCCCCACAGCGGACCCAAGGGGAACTGACATTAGCATTTCAGAAGCTAGTCTGGTCTCCTCTAGCCACCACTGTCCCTATTCCTGGGAAATGTGGCTGCCTCCATAGCACAAACACTTTCTTCCCTCCACCTTCTGTGGGAGCCTGTCACATTTCCTTCTGAGTGACTAACAATATGACTACTGTTGATCGGAATTTACATAAGCCTACTTTTACCTCTGTCTTTTCTGTGTTTTGACTGTAAGCAATCTCAGTTCTTTTTGGAGGAAGAGGGGAATTTATATTCTAATGCAAATAAGTAAAATTCCAATGATTGCTTTATTTATTTTCTTCACAATAGCCAGGGTAATTGTAATGTTTTAAAAGTTATGACTTTTAAGAAATAGGTCCCATATTTTGCCTTTTATTAAAATAATCTATCAACCAAATTATAATAGCCATCTTTTCCCTTATCTTTTTAATTAGTGTATGTTGGCTAATACAGATCAATGGTTTCATTTTGTTAGATTCTTGTGCACACATAACACATTTTGATAATTTTCTCTTCCCATAACCATCTTATATATAAAAAGAATTATACCCAGTAAACTAGGTATGAGTAATTTTCCAGTGAAAGTTCTACTTATTGTGTGGTATATTTCACATATCACAATTCTGTTACAATAGATTGCTTGGCCAATCCTTGGAATTTGCCTTACGACTCCCATAAACGTGTTGAAGAGCACTCTGAATTTTATGCCAAGTTAGATGCTACGGGAAACACAATGAAGGAAAAAAAAAAATGTCCCTAGTTTAAATGGTTTGGTCATAGAAAGGGCTATGTGTAGGAGTGGGATCTACGTAGTTAACAGGTTGCTTCACACTTGGAAATTCCCAGCTCTTAGCAATAAGTATTCAGGCCAGTTGTTCACAGGTGAGAAGATTTCTGTCTCTTCTAATCTCATCTGTTTCAGAACAGAGAAACGTGGATCCAAACTGTGGCAAACAATTTGACTAAGCTTTGCCTGATCAATCCCCCATCCCTCATCCAGTCACCCGATGTCTTCCGATGCCAGCACCACAAGTGCTGGGTGATGGCAGGAAGCACCTATTGTGGAACAAGTTAGTGCTTTGGATTGTCGCATATGAGGAGAGTTGATCTCCCTCAAAGAGGCAGTGGCCTCCAAAAAGTCACAACAATTATGGATGGGTAATAGGCGCAGAAGATTGGCCAGGAAAATGAGGGAAAACGTCAATGGACACCTAGGGCATCTGGCTGGCCGTGGGCTTTATTCACTGGCATAGAGTTATTTTTTTTAAAGTATGCTCTTTTTTCCTCTGTGACCCAAAAGCATAAAATTAACAAGTATATAACAAGAAGAATGTTTTTATCTGTTTGATTTTATTTTTCTTACTCCTCTCTTATAGCTCCACAGACATTTCCTGTGCATAAGACCTAATCAACAGGATTTTTTTGTTCTTGTTGAAATCTCACTAATTTTTATTTTCCTCTTCATAGTCAATAAGCATTACTCTCAGTATGTCTGCAAGTGTGATGATAGGAATTAGTGTGCCTCAGAGGGGTTCAGGTGTTGACAAGTAGGATAGCATATGTGGATTTTGGGGTGAACTGTTCTTGAAAGAGATACTATTCAGAAAAACTACATCACTGCTCCTCATGCAATATACTCTGCCTTGATGGAGTGGGCGAGGGTGTCCTGGCTGATTCAGCCTTGGCACGGGTATCGCCTGTGTGCTTCCCGAGTCTCTCTCCCAACCACCCTGCCACTCTCTCTTTGAAGGAGCACAGTTGGGTCCTTCCAAAGCTGTTCCACTGTGAGTCTGTTCATCTGGCTGTAGAGACTGCGAGGACTGCAGCCAACACCACCCACAGTTTGTTCTGGACTCAAGCCAGTGGACATGAGCCAGTTCTTGGTGCACACAGACTCTCTCTGTCACAGTGTGATGTGCTGTTGAATGTGACGCTGCAGCTGGGTTTACTCCTCCTCAGTGAGCGTGTGAATGTGTTTGGGTGAGTACACAGCCTCCCTGGAACATGTGGAGAAAAGAATGCTAAATGCTGTGTTATCTATGACTTGAGGACTCCTGAAACTCTTATATCCATTCGTTTTGCTGATCTGATTTTGTGACCTGAAAAGTCACACCCTTGCTGTGATGGCATCAGGCCCTAACATTCCCCTTTAGAGAATCTCAAGGAATTCAAAAGCAAGAAGCATTCCCTTCCCAACACGTATGCCAGCTAGGAGATTCAGTAAGAAAGAAGTACAGCTAGAGTGACAGCCAAAGGCAGAGACGGAAACAGGGAGACAGGAGTTCCCAGAAAGTTCTGGCTATTCAAGGAATTATCAAAATACGCGATGGGTGTTTAAATTTAAAAATTTATTCAAGTAAAAGAAACACTGCAATTAATCCCTCTCAAAACACTTCCCCTTGCTTTGCACACATTATCTCATCAGCCTTGCCACTTTCCAAAGCAGTTCTGGAAGTCTTCTTTCCTATGTTTACAAGACATGATAAAAAATGAAGTGAATGCAGCTGCCTGGGAAAGACAGGCCAGATACAAACATTACCATGTGTCCATATCCCCCTATTCACTAGATCTGGCACCTTGTGACCTCTGGTTCTTCCCCCAAAGTCAAAACGATCATGAAGCATGAATGTCTTCAGTCAGTACAAAACATTGAGCCAGCCATGACAGACAACTTGCAGAACTGCTTCAGAGAGTGGCAAGAATGATGGATAAGTGAATTCAAAGTGAGTGGGTATTTTGAAAGGAATCTCTGGCAGTGTGTCTTTTAATGAAATAAATGTTTTTAACTTATTCACCATGTATCTTAATTACACCTTCGTTGCTTTGGGCCCATGGCCAATGTTTATAAAGCCAACCATTGTGACATATCTTTGGAGTAAGTTAGCAAATTAAACAGTTCCTGAGCACTGGAATATATAATTTTTTCTTATCTGTATTCTTAAATGCAAGCAGCAGATCCCTCTCCGTGCTCTTCTCATTTTATGTTTGAGATGACTTTTGAACTCATTTTTAAAGCTTTGAGCCAATCTGCCACCTCCACAGTGGGTGGAGGAGAAGTGACTTATAAGCAGGATGAGTGACAAGGACCGCCCATTGTCTTATCTGTGTTACTCAAAGAACCCTCAAACACTTCCAAAACCTGGTGAGATGACATGCATGCTTTTGTCCCATCACCTACACTAAAGGGACAGGTGGGGGCTAAAGCCACAATTGTATCACCTCTGCATCCCATCTATAGACTTGAAATCAATCTGCTTCAGACAGGGTGGCCACTCCAGACTCCATCCTAGATGAAAGTCAAGGTGACCACGCAGCTTGAGTTCTGCTTTTAGACTGAGATGCTGTCATTTCATTTAAATGAAAATAATTGCATGCAGGGTTGCAAATGAACCCAAGGTTCTACCCTGGGAGCTCCAAAGTGAGCTGTTCTCAGAGTAAGTGAAATCTCTATGCTTCACCTCTAAGAGATGCTAAATGGTTTTCACAAAAATGGAATTTAAAATTCCACAGGCCTACAAGGGCAGTGGAAGCTCAACACTTTCAAGTCACCGAAGCTCATGGGCATTGGCTCAATACTGACCTTCCTTCAGCCAGGCTGGCCCTATGAATCCTATGCCTTGTGCGAAGAACATCAGGGCCTTATATGGTTTGATTCCCTGGAGGAAAAGACAAGAGAGACCACCATTGCAGCAGGAGGAGCCTGGGAGCCTGGATACTCTTACTGTGTGCCTGTGGATCATAACCTTGCTGGCTCTTCTGGCTTCTTTGAGCCCTGCACTGCTTCAGTTTAGCAGTGGTCAATGTCCTCCTTTCTCGCTGCAAATTAGTTGATCTTAACAGTTCAGTCCTCACTGCTTAGACAGATTTCCCCAGTGCTAAAGTCCCTCTCTTTCATGGGGCTAGTGTGTACTTGTGCTGGCTGGAAAAGCAGTATTCACACTGCAGCTTCTGGCTGAGAGAATGTAGCTGGCTACAGAGGCAGATTAGAATCAAGCCCTCAGGGTGCAGGCGAGGGCAGAGATAAGCTCTGCAGCAAGGAGCCCATTGACATCAGCAAACAGGGAACAAGATCTGAGTTCACTGAATTAGAAATAGTCCTTGTCAGAAAGATACACAAAAAGGGGCTGAGGATCTTTAAAAAATAATGCTTCAAAATGTGCCTATTCTCTGCCCTTTGTGGTTATCCTCTGCAGTTTATTGCACCTGGAGTTTAGCCATCTTGAGGTAAATCCTCTGCTGTCTCAAGGGAGGCTCTGCCAAGAGTCACCAGGCCTAATGAAGTTCATATTTTCAGGGTGTCAGTATCACTTTTTGGGAAAATCTAAGTATAAGTAAATTCAAATATAGCTGAACACCCTGAGTACCTTCCTGGCCTCCTGCAGTGCAGGCTTATAGACTGTTTTATGGGTCCCACTCACCATCTTCCTTACGTCCCATAAAGTCTCCTTTCCCCAAGGAATTCCTTGCACCTTTGCCTCACCAGCTGGCATTCTTCAGCATTGATTTCAAGTTTACGGACTCTGCCCTGACTTGCTTATGCTCCAAACACACATACACATGCACACATACACAGCCATGAACGTGTATAGCAGACTATCCCCAACTTTGTAACACCAAAGTACCTTATTCTTACATTTCTCCCTGTGTGAAAAAGTATGTTGCCCTCTGTTACCAGATCATGGCTTTTCTAGTGGCAGAGCCTCTCATTTGCTTCTATATGGCCAGAAGCTAGAGTCAGGTCATGTTAGAAATTTAACGTAATAGTTGTTATCAAATCAAAGAAAATGGCCTAGCCCAAGCATGTGCTACCAGCTCCTTTCCCTTACATAATGTTTACTAGGTTTCCATGTTGCAACATACACAAAAGTTTCTTTTTATGGTCAATTGATCTTCCATTATATGAATACTCAGTATTTTTTCTCTCCATTCATCTAATGATAGTTGTTTGGGTTATTTCTGTCTTTTGATTAGTATGACAAATACTGTTATAAAATTTATGTACCCTTTTTTCCTCTGATTTGTCTCTACTGTTTCTCTATTTTATGCTTTTGTTCATTTCTGCTTGAATCTATAATCTTCTTTTCTGCTAGCTTTTAGTTTAGTTTGCTCGTCTTTTTTAAATTGTCTTAAGTTGAAAAGTTAAATAATTGAATTCAGATTGCTTTTTTTAATTAATGCAAACGTTTACAGGTATAAGTTTCCATAAGCAGTGCTTTAACTGTGCCCCATAAATGTTAGTATGTTGTGTCTTTCACTTATTTTGGAGTCTTTTAAATTTCTCTTGATTGCTGACTCATAAATTGTTCAAATATGTTGCTTAATTTCCACGTAGTCGTAGGCTTTCCATATTTTTCCATTATTGAATCCTGATTCATTTTTATCTTTTAAAATTTGTTGGACATTATTTTAAGATATGGTCTGCCTGGAGAATGTTTCACATGCTCTTGAGAAATATATAGTATTAGTAGGTGAGGTACTCCAAAAATGTCTGTTAGGACTAGTTGATTCTAGTTTTCTAGTTAGTATTCTGCTTTGTTTTCTATTCAGTATCAAAATTGGGATAGAGAAGTATCAAGATATTATTGAGTTGCTCATTTTCTTTTGAGATTTTGTTTCTTGTGTTTGGTGATCTGTGTTAGCACATAAATCTTTGTATTTCTTTTATCTTCTTCCTGGACTGATACTTTAATCATTGTAAAATGTTTTTCTTTATTCTTTTATTAAACTTGTTTTTATTTTAATGTAATAAAAGTATGTATTAAATATAAATATAAGCCTCTTACATAAAAAACAAAATTCATAAGAAAGCAATAAGTAAATAACAATACTTAATATGCTGTGTATCTTGACCTTATCAGAATGGCAAAAATATTACTCAGAGTAAATTGCAAATAATGAAAGAAATTTTGTCTTACAAAAAAAAAACAAAAAGACAAGATTTCTTTTCAGAGAATAAATGAAACTAGTGGTATAAATGAAAAAACAGCATTTATCTTAAAATATGTTTGAAACAATAGATAATTTGGGAATTATTTGAAATTCTCCCCACTTCCTATGTATATACTGTTTTACTCTTTATTTATGTATACATTTTGAGTTTCTCATGTAAAAAAATGTGGTATTTAAGCTTCTACATCTGACTTATTTTACTTAACTTTATGTTCTCAAGTTATATCCATTTGCCTACAAATGCCTCAAGTCCATCTTTATGACAGAGTAGTACATCATTGTTATGGTTTGTGTCTACATGTCCCTTCAAGCCTTATGTGGTCAGGGGTTTTTTCAGAGATTTAGGTTTTTTTAGAATCTAGAATTATGTGATTGATTCATAGTGCAGTGTTGAGATTACGAGTGCTGAGATTAAAGGTAGGTGATTTCGGGATCTGTACACTGACTGGATTGGCACCACCCTAATCCTGGTAGACTGAATACAGTGTAAGGGACAGAAAGTAGCTTATCTCACTTTCCTTTATCTTGCTCTCTTTTGTTGCTTTTGCTGTCTTCTACCACCATGAACTGTTCCCCCTCTGCCACGTGCCTTGGAGCCAGTTGATTATGGACTGAAACCTCTGCAAACTGTGAGCCAAATAAATCTTTCCTCCCTTAATTTGCAGTTGTTGGATATTTTGTCTCAACAATGAAAGAATAGTAGCTAAGACAACCATTGTGTATAAATACCATATATTCTTCCATCCAGCTATCAATGGACATATATACTGTTTCAAGATCAAGCTATTATAAATTGTCCAGCTATGGATGTGGATATGCATACCTTTTTATAATACAGTGATCTTAACTCTTTTGGGAAAATACCTAGAAGGGAGATAGCTGGACCAAATGGTATTTCTATTTCTAGCTTTCTAAGGAATACCCATACTGATTTCTATAGTGGTTGTACTAGTTTACATACCCACCTACAATGTAGAAATGTCCTTTTAACTCCCACATCCTCACTAGCATTTGCTATTATTTGATTTACTGAGGGTGGTTATTCTTCCTGCAGTAAGATAGTGTTTCAGTGTAGTTTTTATTTGCATTTTGCTAATGACAAGCGATATTCAACATTTTTTCATGTGTTTATTAGCCCATTGTACTTCTTCTGAGAAGTTTGTATTCATTTTAGTTCCCCATTATTGACTAGGTCTTTTATTTTGAGGGTTTTAATTTTTGGGATTCTTTATATACTCTAAACATTAATTCTTTGTATGAGGAATAGCTCACAATTTTTTTACCATTCTTTAGGTTGTCTCTTCATTCTGTTGGTGGTTTCTTTTGCTTTGAAGGGATTTGTGATTTAGTTCCATTAATTCTTAATATTATTTCTTGTGCTATTAGATTCCTGTTTAGAAATTCCCTGTTTATACATGTCTTCAAGAGTTTTACCTATTTTATCTTCCAGCAGATTGTTGCTTTTTAATATTTAGAACTTTGATCCATTTTGATTTTAGTTTTGTACATAGTGAGATATGTGGATCTAGACTCAATCTTCTGCATGTGGATGTCCAATTTTCCCAGTTATGTTTATTTTAGAAGGTTATCCTTCCTACAGTATATGACTTTTGCCCATTTGTCAAAGATCAAACAGCTGCATATATCCTTGGTTTTTTTTTTTTTTTTGCTTCCTCTATTCTATTCTATTGATCCATATGCCTATTTGTGTGCCAGTACCATGCTATTTTAATCATGTACCTTTATAGTAGAACTTCAAATTTGGGGTTGTCTTACCTCCTGCTTCTTTTTGTCACCCAGAATTGCTTTACCTATTCTGGATCTCTTTTTGTTCTGTATAAATTTTAGAATTATTTCCTCTAGATCTGTGAGAAACACTGTTTGTGTTTTGACTGGGATTGGGTAAAATATTAGTTTTGGCAGAATAGTCATTTTTTTCTTATTTTTTTAACTTAAAGATAGTAAAATACAACAAAACAATACAGAACAAAGACAATGCAGTGATACTGGTACAGAACTTGAGAGCAGGACATCGGGATAACAGTAATAGGTACCATAGTATGTCTTCTTATCTTCACAATAGTTGTTCATCCAATCGAGTATAGCAAAATCAAACCAAGGACAGAACACTATAAAACCAATCACAACAGAATATTGAATAGAGAAAAAGCAATTAATCAAAACAAAGCAAAACAGTGAAAACAATATTGGCCTTCAAAGACAAGATAGAGGGAAATTCCCCCATATTTGCTGTATGGTATACTGTCATCCTCCAAGAGATGCTCCAACCTCTGGTCCCAGGTCAGTGTAATCAACCCAACAATACAACCATTTAGTTGCTTTAAGTACCTTAGTTGCTATCAACTCTGGATGACCTCGAAATCATTCAGTTGCTAATGGAGGGTTGGACATGGGACCTTTGTTCTCTGCCCCCATGCCAGTAGCCTCATGGGAGACACTGACTTACTCTCTCCCTGGCACACCTGTGGCTCATGTCACTTATCAGGAAGGCTAATTCATTGCTTTCTTGGTCGGTCCCCCAGGTTCCAGCATGGCTGACTCTTAGGAGATGCTGACTTGTTCTCTCCCTGGTGCACCCATGGCTCACTGGCTAATATAGCCATTTTGGCTTTACTGTTTTTGCCTATTCAGGAACAGGGAATATCATTTCATTTTCTGATGTCCTCCTGGATTTCCTTTAGAGGAGTGACATAATTTTCATTGAGGAGTCTTTTACTTCCTTGGTTAAGTTAATTCCAAAGTATTTAATTTTTCTTGATGCTATTATGAATAGTACTGGTTTCCTAATGTCTCTCAGTGGATTTGTTATTAGTACATAGGAACACTGGTGATTTTTGTATACTGCTGCATTGCAGAATTTGTTTATTAATTCAAAAAATTAATGATTTTGATGGAATTTTGAGTCTTGAAAGTAGGGGTCATGTCATCTTCAAATAATGAAACTTTGTCCTTACCTATGCATATTTCTTTTATTTCTTTCTCCTGTCCAGTTACTGTGGCTAATGTTTGGAAGATTATGTTGAATGTGAGTGGTGATAGTGGGGATCCTTGTCTTGTTCTTCATTTTAGAAGGAAAACTTTTAGTTTTTCATCATTTAAGATGATGCTGACATGGTTTGGTCATCAATGACTCTTGTCATATTGAGATAAGTTTCTTCTGTATCTATTTTCTTCATGGCTCTTAATATGAATGGTTGTTGGATTTTTTCAAAGAATTTTTCTGTGTCTACTGGAATGATTTTTGTCCTTTTTTCTGTTTATGCAATTAATTATATTTATGGATTTCATATGTTGAACTATCCTGGTATCCTTCTTAGAGAAGACTTCTTAGTCAGATATGATTTTTTTTTTGATGACGTGCTGCATTCTTTTGCTAGTATCTTATCAAGGATTTTTGCCTCTATAAGCATTATAGAGATTGGCTTGTAATTCTTTTTGGTTGAATCCTTGTCTGGTTTTGAGTTCAGAGTAATGCCAACTCCCATGAATGATTTTGGGAGTACTTCAAATCTCTCAATTTCATTAACAAGTGAGGAGTATCAGTGTTAGACCTTCACTAAAATTCTTGTAGAACTTCACAGTAAATCCATCAGATCCTGAGCTTTTCTTAGTAGATTTTTCTTGCTTAAAATTCATTTTTAGTTATTGAATTATTCAAGATTTTTAAGTCTTTTTAGTTCTAATTTGATGATTCATATGTACCTAGGAATTTTATGTCTTTTAAATTATTAAATTTTTTGAATATATGTTTGTAGGTAGTTGCTAACAATTTTCTTGATTTTGGCAGTGTCTGTTGTAATTTCACATTTTTTATTTCTCATTGCATTTCTTTCTTTCTTTCTTTCTTCCTTTCTTTCTTTCTCTCTTCCTTTATTTCTGTAAGACTGCCTAATGGTTTGTCTATTTTGCTAAGCCTTTCAAAAAACTAGCTCTACAATTCACTGAATCTTTTTATTTTTCATAGTCTTCATTTCATTGATCTCTGCTCTGACTTTATAATTTCCTTCAGTGTAGAAGCTCTTGTTTTTCTTGGATATTGAGATATATTATTAGGTTGTTTACTGGGGCTCATGCTGTTTTTCTGATATGAAAATTCATTGCTATAAACTTACCTCAGAGGATTGCATTAACTGTGTCTCATAAGTTCCGATATATTGTACTGGCATTATCATTTAATTTTAGGAACTGTGCTTTTTCTTCCTTAATTCTGTCAGTGACTCATTGATTACTCAACAGTATGTTGTTTAATTTCCATACACTTGCATAGTCTCTATGGTTTCTTGTGATATTGATTTCTATTTCAGGGCACTACAGTCTGATAATGTGCACTGCAAAATTTTTATTGTTTTGCATTTAATTAAGCATACTTTATTGGCTAATATATGATCTATTTTGGAGAAAGTACCATGTGCTGCCAAAAAGAATATATATTTTGTTGTCATAAGTCAGAGTGTTCTATTGATATCTAGTAAGTCCATTTCAAAGGTTTGGTTCAAAGGTTTGGTTTAACTCAATTATTTCTTTGTTAATTGTTTTTGTTCAGTTTTGCCTACTTGGGATGGTAGGTAATGATATTTCCCCACTGTACTTGTATTGCTATATATCTGATATGCTGTGTCCACTAATGTTTGTTTTGTGAATCTGAGTGCACCATGGTTTGGTGCACATATGTTTATAATCATTATCTCTTCCTTTTGAAAAGTTGCATTAACCAGGGCCAGAGATTTAGCTCAGCGGTACTGGTACCTGTTTGGCAAGTGCAAGGTCCTGATTTTGATCTCCAGAATTGAAAAATTTTTAAATGTTGCATTAACCAATATGTAATATCCTTCTATGTCTTTTTTGATCAGCTTTGGTTTAATGTCCACATTGCCTGAGAACAGGAAAACTACTGTTTGTTTTCCAGTTTCCAATGCATTTGCATATTTTTCATATTGTTTTCCATCCTTTGATTTTTAATTTGCAATTTTCTTTTTGTGATAGATAAGTTTCTTGTGTACAGCACACCATTGCATTTTTTCTTGATTCATTATGCTAATTCCTCCCTTTTGATTGGCAAATACGGTCC
Source organism: Cavia porcellus (assembly GCF_034190915.1). NCBI lineage: Eukaryota > Metazoa > Chordata > Mammalia > Rodentia > Caviidae > Cavia > Cavia porcellus. The sequence continues at coordinate 37,319,388 of NW_026947505.1, forward strand.
ATTCACATTGCTAGTTATAATTGACAGGTATTGATTATTCCTAGTAAAATTTTTGGTATTGTCCTCTATTTTGTCTGTTTCAATTTACTCAGCTTTCTTATGATATTTACATATCTATTTTTTCATTTCTTAACTTTAAATATATTGGTATCATTATGTCTAAATGTGTAATCTGCATGTACATATAGTTGAATCGTATTTATTATCCAGTGTCCACTGTGACTGGACTGGATTAATCCATTCACAGTTGTTATTTATGTCTGAATATTCCTCCAAAGCCTCATTCAGTCATAGGGAGTGGATTTTCAGAAGTAGCTAAATCTAGAATTTGTTCATTTATTGAACCAATGTATTTATGGTGATAAATAGCACCATATTTATAAAGATGAGCAGGAATGTTCAGTGAGTAATATGAACAGGACTGTGCTATTTTCTTTTCCTTGTAGTTGCACTTCTTTTTATAATTGTAGAAAAATATTGTCATAGTTACTTTTCTCATTGCTGAGACAAAATACCCAACACTCAAAGTTAAAAAAGGAAAAATTTATTTTGGCTCACAGTTTATAGAAGTTTCAGTCCATAATTGGCTGGCTGCAAGACAGGGTGGCATGGCAGAGGTGCTTCACAGAGAAGGCAGGAGACAGTAGCAAGCAAGCAAGAACAACAGTAAGCAATAAATAACAAGTAGCAAGCATCTGCAACAGCAGCCCTCTTTATGTCTCTTTTATTTTATCCAGGCTACCTTTGGGAAGGTAGTCCTTGCATCTTTATCCTAGCATCACACTGTGAATCAATCCTAGCATCATATCCTTAATCCCAGGATCACATACCCTAGATTTAGTCATCTTGGAAAAGTCCCACCTTTGAGAACATGAGGCATTGGGAGCACATTTAGATATAAACCGTAACAAATATACATAACACAAACCTACAGCTTTTAATTATTTGTAAGTATTAGTTATGTCACATTGCTCTTTTTTTTTTTTTGTCTTTTTGAGACAGGGTCTCTCTATGCAGTTCAGGCTGGCCTTGAGCTCACTTTGTAGCCCAGGCTGGTCTCAAACTCCCAACAATCCTCCTGCCTCACCTTGCAAGTGCTGGAATTACAGGCATGACCCACCATGCCCAACCCAATGTTCTTTTTTTTATAGTGCTTTATAATCATCACTACCATCCATCTTCAGAACATTTTCCTCTTCTCAAACTGAAACTCCATTGCCATTAAATATTCCTTATGATTCCCTCCAACCAGCCCTAGAAAACACTATGCTGCTTTTCATCTCTAAGAATTTTCCCAGTATAGGAAATTCAGATAAGTGAAGTAATATAATATTTGTCTATATGGGCCTGGCTTATTTCACTTAGTTTATAGGCTTCAAGATTCATACGTATTTGTAGTATATGTTGGCTTGGGTAGCCTTGAATTATAGTATGAAGTAATTTGCCACTAAAGACTTCCTTATGGGTAGGGTATGGCAGTGTGCACCTATAATCTCAACACTCTGGCAGGCTGAGACAGGAAGATTACAAATTTGTACTCAGCCTGGGTAACCCAGTAATTTAGAGAAATCATGTCTCCAAATAAAAGATACAAAAGGAATGGCGACACACTTCTGTGTGAAAGTCCTGGTTTCAATTCCCAGTACCAGAAAAAAACTTACAAAATGGATCAAGTAGCATCAAATGATCTCAGTTTTTGTCTTGAAAAGTCCTTGCATACTCTTTAGTTTTCCATTATAGATATGTGGAAAATAAAATTGCTTGTCAGCAGGGTCTTCTCACTTAGTGCTTTGAGCATATTGTTCCACTACTTGTTAGCTATTATCATTCCTGGCAAGGACTTATCCATTAACTTATTGGAGGGCTCTATTTTGTGTTTCATCGTTTTTATCCTGCTGCATTTAAGACATTTTTCTTTGTATGTGTCTTTAGCATCTTTACTGTTATGTGTAGTTCTGGAGATTTTATCTTATTTGGAGTTCATTAAGTTTCATAGTTATTATTTTTCAATATATGTGGGAGTTATCAGTCATTATTTATTTTAATAATTTTTTCCTCCTTTTTCTTCCTCCTTCTGGTGCTTTTCTTATGTGTTTTCTGATGTGCCTAATGGTGCTCCATTTTCCTCTGAAGCTCTGCTCATTTTTATTTGTTCTGTTTTTCTTTTGTGTTATCTTACACAGTCTCTTTCAGTCAGACTGTCCATTCTCCTGTCAGCTCACATCTGATGTCCAGTCCCTTTACTGAGATTTTTACTTCATTTATTGTATTTTTTCCTTCATGATTTCATCTTGGCTCTTCTTCATTGATTTTTTTTTTTTGAGTTGATAGTCTCTACTCAATGTGATATTGCCATTAGAATTCCCTTTACCCCTTTAGTCATGGGTTTTATGAATGCATTTGTAATGACTATTTTGAACTTTCATCCATCAAATCTGATTTTGATAAAACTCACAGGCAGTCTAAAATGTTTTTTGTCCCCTATCTTCCATAGGTATGGGTCACATTTTCCTGTTTCTTTGCATGTTTCACTTATTTTTGTTTGGAAACTGTGTATTTCTGCTAAGTAACAACTCTGAGTACTGATTAGACCTTTCTTCAGGATTTGTGTTACTGCTATCTACATGTGCATCTACTTTGCTTCTGAATGTATTATTTTAGTGACACCTCTCCTCTCCAGAATACACAGAAGATATGCCTCTGATGTCGTACCTCAGGGAGGGCTAGCTTGAGAAATGCCAGTTACCCTCAATGCTAGTAGAGCTAGTACACCATCTGTCTTCTCAACTGGATAGATCTTTTAGACCCCATTAATTGACATGTTTGCTGACTATTAGACTATTTTCAATAGTCCCTTGGAGTATAAATTCCTTCACAAACTAATCAAGTCAAAGTTTGGTTTCTTTAAAGAAATAGTTTCTGAGGTAAGTGTTTGATGTTTGTTCTGTCCTCAAGAGGGCTCCTGATGGTTGTTTCCTGCAACCAGGAGCCCAATGGGCTCCTGAGGTTCTTGGGGTTAAGGACTGTAAGAAGAGAAGAAAAATAAAGAAAAGACAAAGTTGGGGTCAGGTGGAGTCCTTATCTTCCTGATGGAAGGAAAGGTACTGCTTAACCATGGTAACACATTTATTTATACCCTCCAAAGAAGAATGTTAATTTTAACCCCACTGCCTAGCAACTTGTTTGCCTGGCAGGCCTGGGCCCCTAGTCTTCCTTTGGTGCTGGAGCAACTTGTTTACATAGCTCGTTTTGGTCTGTTTTTTTCTGGGTGGCCTTGCTTTAGCACCACACATGTGATCAATCTCGTGCTTCAATGGCTCACTACAGCTTTCTTCTCTGGTTTCACCTATAAGCCACTCAGTAACATCTTGATATCTTCTTTTTGGAACCATACATCTCTGTTTTTCTCCATAACTTTCACTGTTCCTAAAGAGCTCTCCTGCTTATGTTTCTTCAGACTCTGTTGCACATGAAATCAATTTCTCTGGGAAGAAAGAAGAGCTATCTGCTTCACAGCATACCTCCTCATTCTTCTAAATTTCAGGGCTGGACTAGGGAAAATGAGAAGTTTCTTTCTGAGTGATATCCCTGCTCTGAGAACTGAGTCCTTGTTAGGGCTGAGACAACAGCTTGGCGTATCTTTTGCTTGCCTCTCTTGATAAGGAACCCTAACTTCACGGCTTGGAAGGGCAAATATAACCCTTGTATTATCAGTACGCAAGGTACAAGGTAACGCCTCCATTCCATGCACTGGGCAGAAGGCGAACTCATGTTTGACCACCATAGTCACCATGTAGCTACCATGTGACTGTGGTAGCTGGGAATTGAGAAACACTGAAGCTCTTCTCATCCAGGAAAGAAGGCCCCCTCCCTGAAACTTTTCTCTGAGGATCAGACCCCTCCTCCCCTGGCTGGGGGTAGTATCCATGTTCTTGGCTACAGGCATTTGGGCTGGAGTCTTCTGCTCCTCCATGAAGTGAAAGGAAGAGCAAGAAGGAGTTCTCATACCGCAGAGGTTTGCCACTCTTACCAACTGTTGAGAGATTTTCTTGAATAGATGTTTCTTTATAGACTGTTTGTTCCAGGACCATTTCCAGTGAATTTAAGCAGGTTTTTAAAATACTTTCACCAGTTGCATCAGGGAGCTAGTCCAAGGAGATTTGTACATGCTACCATTCTAGAAGTCAGCATCTGAGTGACTCATTGAATATTATGCATACTGTTTGTCTTAGGGGAAAGTCTTATTTATATCTCGGTGTAGAAAAATTGCTCACTTCAGGGGAAAATGTATGGCAGAAATGCGACTGTAAAATAAATGTAGTTTTCTATTGACTTCATGTTCCAATAAGAGATTTATTCCTAGGGGGCAAATCCTATAATCAACTGGACGGAAGGCCATAGCAACTCCAAGGACAGCAGCCAGTTTGTCAGTGCTTTGCCCCTAGGGAGTTAAAGCTCTCTGAACAGTATTTTTGTTTCATTTTGAAGGTTGATTTTGTTCTAATTTTGCATCTTAACTTTGCCTTCAACATTCCTCTCATTTATCCTCTGTCCCAGATAGTTTAAAAATGAACTAATTAAAGCTCTACTGAGTGAATGATGCATAGATACCTACAGTTGGATAAGAATTTACGAGTCACAGAGCAGGATCCCTGTTGTTGGTCTTAGGAGGAAGGAAGTCCTCTCTTGCAGCTACTGCAGTTAATGTGGCTCATAACAGCCTAAAAACTGTTTGATTACAAGGTTAACAGTATGTTGAGTAAAGTGGATCCTTATGGTCATCTAGCAAGAAGAGGGCATCTCTTGCCCTTAACTTCACCGGCATGCCCACCTGTGGCTTGGAGATCACTTTGGAGATTAGAGGGGAAGGGCAGTTCATTCTGAATTGCAGCATTACAGGACTCAGTGTTACTGCTTGCATCTCAGAGGTACACGATACTGTGGCAAAGGGCTTCTGTATCTTTTTACTAGCTGTCCTAACTTCTCTTTATCTACTGCAGTATATCAGTATAGATATACTCCCTCATAATGCTTTGCATGGTGCATAATAGCCTGAAATTGTTTAATTACAAGCATGAGTGTATGTTAAACAAAATAAAAGGAGTCTGCTTTCTTTGATTTCATGAGTTGCCTTTATGTTTAGTTAACTTATAATGAGATACACCTGTGCAACACCAGGTCACAGGATAAGACTGAACTATGTTATGTGATATATCTGTTAACAGTTTTACATACAAGCAATTGTGTGATTTTTATACAGTGTTTCAACTAGTATTTATTAAAAATAAAGTATTTTCTTGAAATTAAATATGCCTCTTAGAGAACTAAAATAAGCTGATTTCCTATAATTATGCACCAAGTAGGGAAAAAAAGTTCTAAAATGGTTGTAAACAATTATAGCAACTTTTGGGCATTCCCTGAAATCTGGAAGTGGCTTCACAAGGGCCTCATGAATACAATGGTACCCTGCTATGAAACTCAATTGGTTCCAAGTTCTCAAACTTCTCCAAGTTCTCAAACTTTTACAAAATGATGGAAAGCCAAATAAATAGTTCTGAGGCCCAAAAGTTACATTTCTAAGTTCATTTTTTCAGGATGTTAACAAATTTCACAATAATTTCTTTAATTCTATTTTGCTTCTTACCGTTTTTCTCTTAGCTTTACTTCTGGTGTTACTAACTTTCTTTGGAGCGATGGTTATTATATTTTACACAAATAAAGTACCAAAAAAAAGCACAGTGCTGAATATTTTAGCACACTAACACAGTACTATATGTTTTCTGGGCAAGAGCTGCACCTAGACTGAAAAGCCTCACCTGGATCTGCAGTGAAAGGCCTGACTCACTCACTCTTACAGTTTTTCAAATTGGGTTTTCAGTTTGACTGAACCCTGAGTAGATTTTATTTAAACTTTGCATATTTTCACTTTGAGTAATGGAAAGTTTGGCTTTGGAGCCCTTCAACAGCCAAGGTATCACTATATATTATGAACTTCTTGCCTAAGGGTGATTGCTCCCCAAAAAATTACCCACAAATGAATGTGACTTGTGCCAAGATGTGGGAAACGCAGTGATATCCTTTTAGATGGTGACCATTGTTCAAATAAATCAGGCCCTTTAAACTTTAAACTTATATACTCTTAAGCTCTATTTATAAATTTTGAAATCACAGTGCAAAGAGAACCATGAGGGTGATGTGAACTATTACACTTGCCTCCTATTCATAGTCTAAAAAATTGTAATTTGCAGTGTTTCCTGTAGCTAATAATTTAACATCATATCCCATGAGCCAATGTAAATGATTATCTGAATTAAACATTATCAAATATCCAGATTAAAACCCAAGTCACTAAGTCCAGTAAGTTAATATATCACTGATTCATAAATATCACTGATTCACAGAGCCAGCATATTCGTATGTCACTGATTTTAATTTAACAAATTACAGAATCTGTGGGTTTTAAATAAAAATGTGATAACTGGCATATATTTTAGACTGGTGATTGTTATATAGATGTATTCTCTCTCTCTCTCTCTCTCTCTCTCTCTCTCTCTCACATACACACACACACACACACACACACACACACACACACACTAAAAAGATAAAAGAAGGACACTTTCCTTCAAAGTATAAAAATATCAGGGCCAGGGGTTTAGCTCAGTGGCACAAGCCACTGCCTGGCAAGCACATGTTCATGAGTTCGATCCCCAGTATCCTCCCTTCCCCCCCAAAGCCACAAGCATGTCTCTGAACCATAGCCACTGTAGGTTGGTTGGAGCCTGGAAATGAGATGAGGCATTCCACTTCTCTTGGTCCACCAGTAAGTGTGTTCCCTATGTATAACAGATTTTATTCTATCAGGAAAGGGGGCATTTGTACCTACCAATCCTCTCCTACACACAAAGCCTTCTGTGAAAAGTCTGCAGGGTTTGTTTGTACACAGGGCACGTTGCTGCCAAGAGAGTGCTTAGGGAGTGAGGCTTGGAGCACATACACTCACTGCTGTTGATGACTTTGCCCCCACAGGGTTTAATCACAGGCAGGCAAAGCTAAGCCAGCAGAAGAAAGAGAGGGACCTGCTACCTGTGGCTGGAACACAACCTGTGCCACCCTAGACAGTGACCTGAAATTGGGCTTGTGTTATAAAGACCGAGTTATCTTTACACTAGGGCAAGCAACCCTGTCCTCCAGGGATAGGACAGAGGTAGGACTGGCTTTATTTCTTCTGCCACGGAGTGCAAGCTGAGCCCTTTGCTCTCTGTGGACTGGCTGATCTGAATGGGAGGAGAATTTAGCAGGCACTATCCCAGCAGCAGCCTCCCCACAGGTCTCCAGGGCAAGAATTGATTATTGACTTTTCTGCAGGAAGACAGATCTGACAGATGTGGGGCTGAAGGAATATCTTCCCATCTCCACTCCCTCCCCGCCTTGTTGTCACATTGATTGTTTCCAGATCTATGCCACTAAAAATGTACTTCTTAAATCAAATCTTGCAACTAAAAGTTACTGAGTAAAAAGGAATTTATTCAAGAGGTGATTCATCTTAAGGGTATCAAGGGATACATAAGCTATGCACATCAATTCACTCAGTATGCATTCAAAAAGTGCAAGGAGCATAATCAAAAGTCATTAATTTCGTAAGTACTTACTGAGTGTGTGTTTTAAAAGTGTTGTGATAAAACTGATAAAAAATGACCTACATACTTCTGGCCATTTTGGTTTCTGAGCCAGTGGGAGGTCACTGGTCCAGCCAGGGCCAGGCACTGAGCGCTGAACTGGGAAGGAGGGTTGTGCTAGGGAGCCCTTTGGGGATAGCTGATGTCAGGGTGGTAGCCCAGAAAAGGCCCCTAGGGAGAGTTCTAAGCGAGGCTGGGTATGTAAGTATTATGCAAAGAAACTGTTCAAATTGTGTGTGTGTGTGTGTGTGTGTGCATGCACATGCGTGCTAGAACTTAGAGAAGCAGAGAGAGTGGAAGAGAGGCTTGTTGTCAGGAATTGACTCTTAACTATGGAGGCTAAGAAGGGTCAAGAGAGCTGGAGACCCATGACAAATGATGAGAGTTCTAGTGCACATGAGAAGATGTAAAAAGCTGGAGTCTTGGGCTGTTCCTAGCACCTCCCAGACATATCTTGAGTTCAGTTTGATCACAGATCTAGGCACCCTATGGTCCAGTAGAGTTGGCCTATGAAATTAATCATCATGCCAATAAGATACGGAACAGAAGAATGGAAGGACTTGGAAAAGGGCTTGCACAGATGCCTGGAAGCAAGATGGAGCAGCACACGTCGTAGGGCACTGAGCAGTTCTTGATATCCCATAGTCTATGGGTGCGCGAGGAGAGGCTGGAAAGCCTCAAAAATATTTTGTGACACACATGTCCTGGTGTGGCCCTGTCATAAGAGCAAAGGGGACTGTGAAAAGTTTTCAGCAAGGGGATAATGAGATCAGAGATGACATTTCCAGAGCTCACTCTGCTATGGAAGGAAAAGAATGCTTGGAGAGCCAGGGAAGGTAGAAGGGCCGGAATCCAGGCAGGTGAGAGTGCCGGCAATCTGAAAACATCTGATGTAGGGATCCGTGGGAAAGTGTTCCAGAACTGTCACCAAGTGGCCCAAAGCTGGAGGTGATCATCCTCTATTGTGCCAAAACTACTCAGCACAGGAGCCAATAAGATGATTGACAAGCTTTCTGGAAAACTAGTGATCCCTGCAAGTGATCTACTGGGACTTGCATTGAAAATACTCAACAATGACTTGAAGCAGGAGGCAGAATATGGGGGAAGAAGAATGAGCCGTGGCACAAGGCTATGCTGCATTCACGTCCTGGCTCTATTAATTGTGCTGTGTGAGCACAGGAAAAAGTGGAACCTCACAGAAATAAGGCATCAATATTCTTTAGCCAACACCTTACCAAATAAACCCTACAGTACATCAAACACACTTGGCAAAAGAAGGAAAAAGTAGGCAAGCTTCCTGACTCGGGGAAGAGAGAGATTACTGCCTTATAAATGCCCAAAGAACTGTCAGTGTGGAGATTCCTCAAAAACTAAAGGTAGAAATTCTATTCAACTCGGCTATTTTCCTTCAAGGTATCTTTCTGAAAGAGTTAAAGACATCATATTATAGTACTACATGCATACATACCTACATTTATAGAAACATGACTCAGAATAGTTAAATCATGGAAGAGGCCTACATACCCATGACAGATGAATGGATAAAGAAATCATGGTATTTATACACAATAGACTACCACTCTACCATAAAGAAGAATAAGCTTGGGTCATTTATAAGAAAATGGATGCACTTTGAGACCATAATGTTAAGTGAAATACATCACACAAAATCTTAACTCTCATATCTCTTTATGAAAACCCCAAAACATAACGAACTTTTGTTCGTTTGTATCTTTTATTTTAAAAGATAGATAATAGGAAACATGAAGACAGAGTTTTACAAAGGAAACTGAGAGATGGAATGGGGGTAAAAGGAGAAGAAGATGGAAGAGAATTAAGACCTATCACATACCAGCTCCTCAGAAGTGATGTAATCATTATATACTACAAATAATACTAATAAAAATAAATATTGGATATAAAAGAATTGTTTCCCAGAGTCAGTAAACCCTAAAACTGCATAGCATATGAGCTCTGTAAATGTAGCTCCCTTCCACACACATACACGATTGCACATCTGTGGTACCTGTGATCCGTGGCAAAACACAGTCTGAAGATATGAGATGGAAAATTCCAGAAATGATGCATACATTTTAAGAATCAACCATTCTGAGTTGTGGGATGCAGTCTCATGACGTCTGGCTCCATCCAGCCTGCCAAAGACATGATTATCCCTTTGTCTACCATATTCAGGCAGTAGGAGCTACCCTTGCATTAGTTACTTGGTGATCATATCAATTAACAGATTAACCATCAGGGTACTACAATGCTTGTCTTCAAGTGACTTCCTTTTAGTTAACAATGTCTCCAAAGTACAAGCATAGTGATAATTGCCACCCAAATATGCCAAAGAAACAATTTAGTGCTTTCTTTAAGTGAAAATATGACAGTTCTTGATTTAAACAAACAAAAATAAAGAATATGCAAAGGTTGCTAAGTTGTACAATAAAAATGAAGCTCTTACTGTGCCTGATTTATAAATTAAATGTTATCATAAATGTATGTATAGGAAAAGACACAGTAGTTATAGATGTTAGCCCTGATCATGGTCTTCGGCATCACTGGCATGCATCCTCACAGCTAATGGAGCACTCTGGCTAGTCACCATGCACTGAGCACATACCATAGCTAGATACCTCAAGATATGATCTTGTTGAACCCTTGAATCAATAGTGGAGGTTAGGATTGTTGTATCTGCTTTAAATGAAGCTAAGACAAACTATCTCAAAGTTTATGTGACTTGACCAAAGTGACGCAGCTAATAAGAAGCAAAGCTTTTGTTCCAGCCAGACAGACGCTTTTGATTGTCTTCCTTTATTCTTTGTAAATTCTCTACATGTCCTGGGAAAACCTTGCCTTGTTTTCATTTTTGTTTCTGTTTGTCATCTAACACATTACTTACATTTTTAAAAAAAAGTTTAAAATTCCTATGATTTCAAATGAAAACAATGTAAAAAGGCATACTTTGAGAATTCTCACTCCTACCCTTACCACTTCATGACAGTGCCATCTGTTCACACAGAGACAGAGACAGATCCTCATTTATTGATTAGATAGCTTTCCAGAGTTTCTTTTTATGATACACACAAATGTGATTATATATTATTTTCTCTTTGTTTACACAAAAGGTAGCATTATATACTCCCTGTTCTTTATCTTGCCTTCCTCATTGCACAATGTGTCCTAGAGATCTTTTTAGACCAGCACCCAGCTTAGTGTCTGTTCTGTTCCCTTATCCCGCTACCCAATGGTTATTAACTAGAGTTCAGTACCTTAGATCAATTGCATGTGGTGCCCTCACTGGGCCTGTGAGAGATGCTCTTAGCTACCCTTCCTGATTTCACTGAGTCTGGAGAAATCCTTGTGTTGCTAGCTACAAAATCTGAATCTTTAACGGTTATACCATTGAACCATTTGTTGTCCAGTCCTAGTCCATAATTGGGGGTTGATGTGGGCTTTCCAATTGTAAATCCACTGAAATTATGCTTGCTAATGTCTCAGTTTGAAGTTTTTTCCCCTGACCTCTTTTCAAAAGCATGTGAAATAATTCTCTTTCAGTTTACAAAAGTGCGTCACCATAGGAGGAGGAGATGGAAATTAGATACAACTTCATAAAGTCTTCCTTTTCTAGGAGAAAAGTGTGTGTTTCTGTGTGACCCCTGTGGAATACTGTGCTTCCAGTTTCCAAGGGATAAAACAGTATAAAGTCTCTGCATTTGTGGCAGCCAAATGCTGACCTGAAACATAAGCTGTGGAATCCAACAGTAAGCCAGGTTGGTAACTTATTCTAGGTATCCATGAACAAATTCCTGATCTCTGGTGCTTTGGTTTTCTGGTCCCCACTTCTTGAGACCATCTGCTTCATCAATGAGTGAATGCCTGGGGAGCACTTAAAATAATGTCTGGCAGAGTAAGTACCATGTGGTGTTTGTTTAAGAAACATCAAGCCCTCCAAGACACTTTCCCTGTGCACCTAAATCTGTGCCTCTAGAGTATGCAACCAGCAAAATAGTTCCATAGGTTCTTGGCATGTAAAATGTATAAAAATGGCTTAGGAAAGACAAAGCTTGTACAAATGTTGGTTAGCTTTCATATTTTATATTTACAGAAAAAAATCTTTTTTTTAGTTGATCTTCTGATAACACCATCCAAGTACTGATCATCGATATTGAGAATTACTTCTTGCTAGTAAAATCTGGGGTTGTCAAGTTGGTTAGACAATAAAGTTTACCCAAAGGTGAGGTAATAATTCAGGGCCCACATCTCAGATTTTGAAGTTCTGATTCTTTGCAGAGTAGAATACAGTGTAGTGACACCTGACTTCTATTTTGGAGAACTATCTGAGATCTCTCAGTTTGGTAAGTTTGAGATCATAGTTAAGAAATCGTTCTAAGTGATATGGATATGGAACTTCCTCACAAATATCACGCCTTCTGTGTGTGGGCACAGCCTCTTCTGTAATGATAGATGCCTGGAAGAGGAAGATGGCTCCTTCACACCACAGTGTAGGTGAGGATGTGGGTGGACTCGCAGGTGAATAGACCTGCAGGCAAGGGAGATGGGAAGCAGTTGAACTCTCATTTTAAATCAGAGTTGAAAATGTTTTTCCCTAACTCTGCTACAGAACAATCTGTGTACAGCAAGTTTTTAAAATCTGAAAGAACAATTGTCTTAGCAAGTGTAATTCATTTCACTCTCACTATATCAAACTAGTTTGCATTTTCCAGAATACTCCTGCAGCATAGATAATGGTATTTAATGAGGTAGGTGGGGTTGCAGCCACACTCAGGGAGACCCAATCCATAATGCACTGTGAGGTCCCACTGTAAATGCTCATTTCCACGCACTAGCAGCAATGGGCTAATGATGCATGTACTCGTGTTTGTATTAGTGCTCTCATCCACATGGCTGATGTTTGCTGTGCTCTCTAAGCATTTTATAAATAAACATGAACGAAAAATGTTGGAAACACAATCAATACAAATATAGTTCATGATTTCATGGTAAGTGCATGAGCTGTTGCAGTGGCTCATGTCCACGCAAAGCCTCGTGCAGTCACAGGTGAGGGTTTTTGAAAGTGGCTGGATCTAGCGTGTGTGATGCTGGGATCAGGATGCAGTGCTGGGATTAAGGGTGTCAATGCTACCTGCCCTTAGAGTGGGTAACCTGGATAGGAGAGAAGTGACAGAAAGAGATTTGTCACTTGTCACTTGTGGCTTGCTTGTTTGCCTTGCTTCCTCTCCCCTGAACAGTTTGGTTTCTTCAATCTGATGGCCATCTGTCATGCCACCCTGCCTTGCAGCCAGCCAATCATAAACGTCTACAAACTGTGATCTAAATAAACCTTTCTTTCTTTGCTCTGGGTGTTGAATATTTTTTCCTAGCAGTGGGAAAACTAATAAATACAGATGCTATGAACTTTTGCTTTTACAAGTTTTGTTCAGCCCTCCTTATGGTAAGTTTTAAATATTACCTCTACAAAGATTCAGTATTCATTCTATTTTTAAGTATGAAACTAGACTGTGGAAGTACAATCACAGCCACTCCCAAGGAGTAGGAATTTCAGGATACCCATTTATCTTTTTTTCCGGTTTTGGCAACATAAAAACTTGCCCATACACATTTCCCCTATGATTTGCCATCAAATCACCAGAGTCAAAATTAATGCCTAGCCCTGGCCTTGAACTTTGAACTTCTAAGACTGAGTTGAATAGACCTTTTTTCCTTTACAATTTGCTGCCTCAGGTTTTTTGTTGTAGTAATACCAAGCTGACTGATACGAGTAGAAAAAAATAGTGCAGTTTTGTTAGAAATGCTGGTTGGAAACATGCACAATGTATTTTCCCCAACGAAAAGGCAGTAATTCTCAACTCCCAGCCATTGCTGAAGAGAAAGTTGACTCTCCTTATTTAATTTTCAATCATAGTTAGAAGTGTGTCCTATTTCCTCTTGGATAGCTCTGAAATTGTAACTTGAAACCTGACCTTAGAAGAAAGCTGATCGCCAAAGCCAAGCACAGTACATTCCCATGAAGAGCCTGTAGTTCAGACTTACCAGCAAACATGGGCATCTCTCTGATTGCTGTGTAGTGCTGATGAGATAGTTCTCCTTGGGCGAATTTTCCAAATTCTTTTTTTTTTTTGGTCTTTTTCATTTTTATCAGTACCAGGGATCGAACTCACAACTGCCTGCTTGCAAGGCAGGCACTTATGCCGCTGAGCTAAACCCCCAGCCCCAGAATTTTCCAAATTCTAATTTAACAGGTAATGGCCAACAAGTTGTTCTGATCTTTAAACAGAAGCATAATTGTTTGCTATACTTTTATATCTGTGCTGATGATTTCAGATAGCCTATAATTAAATTTTTGGTGAAGGAGAGACTTGAAAGGTATTTAGAAATTACAAGGTCCAACATAATGCAGGTTACACAGGAATACTTCTTAGCCTATTTCCTATACTTGTGAGTATCTTTAATAAAAAAAGATAACTCAAAAATTGCAGCTGTGTACATGAAGCTAACAATTAACTTCAAGGAAGTTAACATCTGACTTTACTGATTTGACTGACTACAGTGCTCTTCTAAATATAATACTGATACCATTATAGACTTTGAAAGGAATTTAAAGTTAACAGTGTGTAGAATTTTCAGTGTGACAATAAAGTCAAATAAGTTTTGTTAAAAATCAAACTTTATACACTCGTTATAGTTAGTTAATCTTTAAATATGGCTTTTGGGTAAAATAACTCTAATAAACAAACTCTTGTTCCTGAAAGTTCTCTTAACACCACTAGAAGGCAAGTATAAGGAGCATGGCATAAATGCTAGCAAAGAGCCTGGGGACACTACCTGGTGATGCAGGAATAATGGATAATATTGCCAACACATCCCACAATTCAAATCAGCAACAGCCATAATGAATATAGCTGGCCAAAGAACAAAGGCACCACTCGACAGTGGCTTCAGTATCAAAATGATGGTGTGATTTTGGGAAGGTCATTGACTTATCTGCTTGTTCTCTGAACAAATATTTATCGACTTCTAGGTGAGTGCATGGTGAGAGCTACCAGTTGGTGCATAAAAGCTGTTGATTGTGTTTTCCCACAGCAAGGCGAAGAGGGAGCTCTGTGGGACCTCTTTTACTAGGGCACTAATCTCCTTCATGAGGGCTCCATCTTCATGATACAGTCACTTTTCAAAAGTCTTATCTCCTAGCACCCTCATATTTATGGTTATATTTTAGCATATGAATCTGAGGAGAACCCAACATTCAGTGTATAGGGATAGGTAAATTTGACTTTGTAGACTGGTAGAAAATCAGCAAATCAAAGTCAGGTGAAGAGTAACCTAGAGGGATTTCATTATAATTTCATGAAACATATATTCTGTAATCTCATCTATTGTTTTAGGAGGCATCATAGTCTTTGGATAACACATAATTTTGAGAAAAATAAACTCATTACCATGGCACAAGCAGGCATATTACCATTCAGTGGGAGTAGGATCTCAGTGAGCTTTTCTAAGTGTCTCACTGTCCTAGCAGCTCACTCACACAAAGGACAACCAGCAGTGGCAGTTCTTGGTGAGATTAACCCTCCTGGTTTCTAGGAAACATATTTGTACTTTGGTAAATCACATGTACTGCAAACACATACTAATAAAATTTTTAAAAGTTAAAAAAAGCCCAACTCATTCAATGCACCATCCTTGAGAATCTGCAGCCTGGAGCTCTTTCTGGCTGAACTGCCAGGGTATTCAGAACACTCACTTGTAGGTGTGAGTTATCACCTGTCTACAGTTTGCTTTTCTTAGAAGACGAGGAATGTAAGTATATATATATATATATTCCTTTACGTTCTTAAAGAAGTCATGGTCGTATGCTGTACCAGGGTTACTTGGAAGTTGTGAACAAAGCAAGTTCTTCGCCTGACTCAGGGAGGAATGTTTTTATGAAATTTTCCAGATGATGCTGAACCTTTGTTTGAAAAGAAAACACACACGGAGACACACATGGAAACACAAAACGTATTTTTCCAAGACAATTGTTGAAATTGATATTGAAGCGAAGAAAATTTTCTTTTAAAATTGTCTTTTTAAAAATAACCACATAGAACTATGCATTAGGAAACTGGCTTTTTTATTCTTTTTTTTTCTTCATAGAGCTAATGCTTAGCATCTGGAAAACTTATTTAATTATATAGATTCCAGTCATATCTATCACACAGGCATGTTGATAGGATAAAACAGCATGCCCACAATCCTCTAAATATAGGCATTCTGATCATAAAAGTAGATCTAAAAGTGAATTTTTAATGTGCTGATGTGGAAAGTCCCCTATGAATTTTATCTAGGAGATTTTCACATGCAATTTAGAAAGTAATATGAGAATATTCAAAATTATAGACTCCATAGAAATGTCAAGATATTAGCACAGAGAAACATTTCCTCTAAGTCTATTACCCTAAAATATTCAGGATAAGATAGGTAGTTTTATGCAGACCACAATGAATTTTGGAAAGTATTTGTGTGTGTGTGTGTGTGTGTGTGTGTGTGTGTGTGTGTGTGTGGTGTGTGTGTGAGTGAATGTGCGTGCATGTGTGCGTGTGCTAAGAAGCAGAAATTACCCAAGTTCCCTTTATCTTTACCTAAAAATTGTCTACAGATTCTGACTCATTTAAATTCAATTTATGTAAACAAAGACTGTATTATTTTTTCTTACTGTACTTGAGAGATCCCTATCTCCAGAGGAAAAAAACCCTTCAAACTGAGGCTGGAAGTTTGCTCTGCAAAAGTGAAGAGTGTCATTTACTCCCCTGGTTTTAAGAGAAGTTTCCTACAGCTGAGTTCTGATCCTTTCTGCTCTTAGTAGAAACTCATTTACATTTAGAACCTTCAAAATATCACATTTAGCCCTAAGTATCTCTTTGATATATTATTTCCAAAACTTTGAAAGAAATTTCATGTTGAGGTTTTTCCATCATTTGAGTAAGATATTACATTCCTTCAGAGAAAAGAAATCAAAGACCAAGATCCATGAGGTTTTATTTTTTCATCTCAGTCCCACTGATGTGCCTAAAAGTACTCAATGGGATCCATAATGGTATCTAGTAGTATTCAAGAACTTCTATCATGATACCCAACAGTTCCCAGCAGTACCTACCATGGTACCCAAAAGTCCTCAACAGCACGCATCCTGGCACTCGTAATCATTACATTATTAACAACACCTATATGATGCCCACAGTCCTCAACAACCTGCACCATGGTACTTAATGTCCTCAACAGCACCTATCATGGTACTCAACAGTCTTCAACAGTGCTCTCAACATAGGACCAAATAGTCCTCAATGGTTCCCAAGCAACAGTTCTGTGGTAACCACAGGATGGATGCTTTTCTAAAAGGACAGGCTCTTTTCTCAGCAGAAGTTAACTGAACTCATGAAATCTGTTGTCCTATATCCTGAAAGGAAAGAGGGAACATAGCTAAATATAAGGCTGAATTTATGTATAGCTTCACTGCTTAGGGCAAATCACTGGGCTATTAGCTACTTTGTAGAATCAACTTAAATCACGTATCTTTTTCCAAACTGTGAACTTGAATAGCCTTTAACCTGAAAGAGACCATTAAGTGTTTCTCCCTGTTCCTGCCTTCTGCCAGCTTAGTGAACCCAGCCTTGCTTCATCTCCAGCTGGTCAGGTGAGGAGGAAGACGCACTCCACAGTTCCTCAGGGCAGAAAAGCAAGAGGTGGATTAGAACCCACATTTCCCTTTTGAATCTGCTTCCTTCCCTATACTTGGAAGGAAAGTTGGGAGAAGAATCTTCCCTTATCTTCACCTAAATTTGTCTGTAGATTATTACTCAATTTCAAGGTCACTTTATGTATCAACTTGAGCCCCCCTCCCCCACCATCTCATATCTGAGGCTCAAGCAGATTTTAAAAGAAGGATCAAGGCATCCGGTTTTAACTCAAAATTTATCTGCCTAAATTAGTTCTTAGAGCTCAATTATCTCACCTTTCCTTTATTACTTCTACTGAAGTCCAGATGAGACCTGTGTATCCTACTCATAAGGCTGATCTGAACATAAACTGAGTTAATGTGACGACCACTTTTACTGACCCTCAGATAACCACTTAAACTGACCATGTGCTGCACACTGAAAACATTTAACGTGCAAGCGACAGTTTGACAACGTCTTTGGGAAGAATCAGAACCTCCCCACTGATCACAGCAATGGGATCATTTTTCCTAGACAACCTCCCATCTTCTTCTACCTAAAATGGCATTCAACAGAAAAGAATCTGTAAAAGTCTGGGTGTTTCAAATCAGTTTCTAGAAGAAAACAGAACAGAGAGAGATCCTTGCTGGATGACAGTTGATTTGGTGCCTGTTGCTAGGATAGAATTTCTGCCATGTGTAAGGAAGAATGTGCATGCTAATTTATCATTCAGAAGGACTTTTTTTTTTTTCTTTTTTGGAAAGAGCTAATACACAAAACTTGTTAGTACAAGGGAGAGGGAGGGAGGGCGAACCTGAATGTGGGTGAAGGAGGGCTGTGTTCCAGAGACTCTGTGAGGGAGCTGGGGATGAATTACTGCTGCCAGTCACAGAGCCTGGGACCAGGCCAGCATAGCAAATGTGACAGAGAGAAAACTGTTTCACAGGCAACAAGGGCAGTAGGGAAGGTAACTTTATTTTGAAATAGAAATGAGAAGGGTCTGAGATTTTCTATTTCTAGTTTAAAAATTTAAAAGAAACTCTAAAGATTCTACATTCTGAGATGATAAAAAGGTAACATTTTGTTTTAGGAATATACAAGGAAAAAATATGTGTGCAAAGGTAGTGGGTTAATGATCACAAAAAAGGAATCCTAGGGAAATATTCTTAGGGTTTTTCTGAGAAACAGAACCAGTAGGAAGATGCTCACAGGCGCATGTGCGTGTGCATACACGCACACACACACACACACATACACACATGAATGTTTATGTACACATATTTATAAAGACATCTATGTGCACACACATGTACACACAGATATACTCAAAAATATAAATGTATACAAACATGCACAAATTCTTAGGAATCCTACAACTTGTCTATCATGG
Source organism: Cavia porcellus (assembly GCF_034190915.1). Classification (NCBI taxonomy): domain Eukaryota; kingdom Metazoa; phylum Chordata; class Mammalia; order Rodentia; family Caviidae; genus Cavia; species Cavia porcellus. The sequence continues at coordinate 37,338,173 of NW_026947505.1, forward strand.
GTAAATGCTGCGAGCAGGGCTGGCTGTGTAGGACAGGGAAGAACTGATGTTGCATCTCTAGTTGGAAGGATTCTAGAAGGACGATACTCTCTTCCGGGGGGACCTCAGTTTTCACCGTTAAGATTTTCAGTTGATTTGGAGATCCACTCACCTTATGGAGGATCATCTATGTTAATCAAATCCCATAAATCTAAATGTTTATCTCATCTGCAAAGTATCTTCATGGCAACATCTGCACTGGTATTTGAACAAATAAATGGGCACCATAGTCCAGCCAAGTGGACCATCACAAGGAAAAAAATGGGTCATTCAAATAAGACTTTGTGCTTTTCTTTGAAAGGTATCAGAAAAGTCTTATTTATTTGGAATAAATGAGAGCTTGTCTTACCTAAGAAGACAGTCCAGAAGGTTCCTGACTCCTCATCCCAACGCTATAAAGGTCTTTAACTCTCCTCATTCACAAATGTCCAGGTGCAATCTGGTATGTGGGGTGGGAAGCAATGATGTACACAACCATTGTGTCAACCATGCAGCACTGTGTCCTTCTATCACAGTTCAGGGCAAAAACACACAGGACACATGAATGATCAGACCATGCAAGCCCAGAGTATTTCTCCATTTCATAGAGTGAAAGCTATATTCTAGAGCTATAATACATTTCATTTCCTCTTGTCTGTTTCAGGCAGTTGGACCTAAATATTTGTCCTGAGACCCTTTCCATTGGCCATCTCTTCTACTTGGGCCTCTGCTTCAAGCCTGTGCTCACCCATCATCATGTTCCACCACATCATACTCTATGACATGTTACCATTTACTTCATCATTGTACTTCCTTCATTTTATTGTATATTCTGAAATAGAAAATTGAGCAGGGATTCTGCCTATTGGTTCACTTATGTGCCCTAAGTATCTAGATCAATATCTAATGCAACAGAAATCCAATGAATAGTTCCTAAAAAGATTAGTTCATTATTTTCTGGAATAGGTAAGTGTTGGCAGTCAGCTGCCCCTCACTCCTCCAGTAATACTCCTGACTTTTCCTCATCACCTGAAGGAGATGACTCAGAAAGAGCAGGAAATTGTTTTCCATTCACAAATTCCCTCTGAAGGCTTCATATTCAAGTACTCTGAGAGCATTTGCACATCCTATTTAAACAGACCTTATTTTAACTACAGAAAACATACATCTGAAAATTTGAATTTAATATTTTAAAGATATTTTTCTCTTCAGTGCCTAGAGTATACTTAGAGAATAATATACTTCATTCTTGTCCAATAAAGATGGGCTCTTAATTTATTGGCCCATGCATGTATATAAACTATTACTGCCTTACCAGCCCATAGTCCAATTATATTTCTATTTCTCAAGGATGTAATGTGAAGTCTTATAGTTTGGTCTTTTGGCTCAACACATGTATTCCAAAACAAAACAAAAGAATAAAACTGATACATAAATATCAGGCTTAACATATTATTTGCTTTTCTACGAAAAGCACAGGCATAGATAAACCAACGACACAGGAGTACCAAATGATTCTGACAACTTCACCTTACTCCTCATCACTGAGAGACCTATTCTGAAAACTCAAGCTTGACATCACTGACCCCTTATCCCCAAATTCTAGATCCTAAGTGAACAAGGAAAAGGATCGGGATCTAGGACAAGAATACCTTTGAAAATAAGTGGGAGAGGAGATAAAATAATTGTAAGCTTTCCAAGCTTTAGCATTGGGAATGAAGATCACCTACAGAGAAGGAAGGTCCCTGACTGGAACCCAGTGTTGGAAGGCAGTGTTCTGCTACTCCAAGATGACTGCTAATGCACACTTTCTGCTTCTGTCAGGAAAAATAGTCAAATCCCAGTGTTTGAAGCCACCAGTACTCCTATCCTGAGTGATGAGCTCAGGATCATTAGCCCATATGGGTTCTAAGGAATAGCCAGGCAAGCCACAGCTCATTCTCCAAAATCACACCCAGTATGAGTTACTTCATATCACAGTGCTCAGAAACAGTAGGTCACAGTCATTAGGTACTCGCTGGGCGCCAGTCACAGGCTTTCCATGTATCTCACGGCTTCTACTTTATCCCCATTGACCATCCTGAAAAACTCAGAATGAGGGAAGCTAGGAGGGGTGGATCTAGAGTTCAAAACCAGTTCTGCTCTGTGGCTTCTTTACTGCTTCTTTACTTCTTCTTTTGTTTTGTTTTCTTCTCTTTTCTTTTTCTCTTCTTTCCATCCTGTCCCTCTTCTTTCTCCTTTTCATCTTTGTCATCCTTCTCCTCCTTTATTCATCCTCCCTCCCCTTTTTCTTGGTAATATTTCCATCTACTAAGGATTTGCTACATGCTGGGAGCATTCTAAGTACTTTATACACATGATCTTATACAACTCTAAAAATAACAGGAAGAGGTGAATATTTTCCTTGCTTTCATTCTAAAGATAGGTGATGACACTCAGAACAGTTCTGTTCAGGACACACAAGAGGTAAGAGCAAGATGAATCTAAAAATATACCTTGACAGTATAATTGTCCTACATGTTTTATATGTTCTTTGGCCTAGTAATCTGGTTTTCAGTCTGTATATATGATGATTAACTTTATGAAATCTTATAAATAAATGAATCATGCTGGTAAAATGGATCAGATGGGAAAAAGAGAATTGAAGTGTGGTACGTACATATACCAATTCACTACAATGAATGCAATTGTTATGTACTGCAAACATGTACTAACAAAAATCAAAAACAAAACAAACAAACCAACAGATATAAATATCTGCAGATGATTAAAAAAAATCTGAAGCTGGGTGATTTATTTCCAGAACAGACCTCTCTCTGCTTCTGTGTAGGTCAACCAGTTCAGCCTCTTCTTCCCCTACCCAACAGTTAGAAAGTCTTATTAGATATATGGGCACTGGGAACACTGGTTTTCTAAAATGTAAAATCAGCGCTTTTACAGGTGCCAGTCTTTAATATAATCTAAAAATAAAACATGCCCTGAAGTATTCTTACCTACTTGAAAATTAAGAAATATATTTCGATAGCCTATGGATCAGAGAATATGGGTTAGTTAGAAAAAACTGAAAATTAAAACCACCTAGAAACATACAAACTGAGCAATACTTTATACCAATAGAATCTCTATTAAGTCCAACTCAGGAAAAAGTCGAAGAAGAAAGATTAACACAATGAAGTTGAATCCATATCATAAAAACTAGAAAAAAATGAAAATGTGGTCATAAAAGAGTTGAAAACATAACATACAAAGTAAGAGATAGGGAAAAGAAAGCCATAAACTAATTAATTGAAACCAGAAGTGGCTGGAGACACCTGAGTTGTGGGGACAGAGAAGATTTGGGGGTTCCTGCTAAACTACCTGACTCACCCACTGTCCCCTAGAAACTTGATTTTAACCCTTGCCCCGCCAAACCTACGGAAAGCTACAATTGTGTAGTAAATGAATTCCTGCTGTGACATGGAAGAAAATGAAAAAGTAGATCATGGCCATGTTTTTCTTATTTTGAGATAGTTATGCATCAAAGTGGGATGATCAAGTCTGGAAGAAACTATTATACATCGAGTGCTGTTTAAATATATCACAGGTGTTTAGACTCGGGATTTGTGCAATATTTTTCCCCAATGGTGCCTTTCTTTTTCATTTTCTTCAATTGATGAAAAGTTCAAGTTTTCCTACATCCTGTTTCCTATGTTTTTCAGGATTTTGATGCTTGGTAATTACTTTCTGGGTCAGCTCTGGGACTTAATTGTTTAGTTTTACCTTTGGTAAGCAAGGAAGTGAGCATGCCGGTACTTTAATTAATCTATTATTATGGGGAAAGAGGAGTGCTCTTTTAACATGTAGCTAGGACTAGCAACTCCAGTCAGCCACAGTGAATTGCTGAAATTATTTTGAATGACTTTGAGTAAGTTAAAAGAGATCCCTTTATATTAGTGGTGATGACCATATGACACCCATGTTGTTTGTCTTTCTTTTAAAACAAAAGATGTTAATATATGAGTTTGTTTTTTTCTAAACTAAAAGCCAAGTATTCAGTTTTAATTGTAGCACTGGCACTTTGTGATAAATAAGTGGCTTTCGAATTGGCATTTGGGCACTCATCACAAAGAGAGTCACCATCACTGCTTATACCATTACCAATAAAACGCACAGAAATAATGAAAACTTTCATATAATTAGTGAGATTTTAATAAACATTGTGGAAATATTTTTAGAAATAGAATCAACTTATAGATGCAAAAAGCAATCTTCAGTATCAATGGAACATTTATAGTGAGTCACAAATTTCTCTTCCTTGTATTGATCTCTCTTCTGAAAGAGATCTCTCTTATTTATATTGGATTTGTTTAAATCAGATTTCCACAATACTGGACTTCAACTATATTTTATGGTTAGTAAAGAAATAAAGCGTGAATGAACACAGATGGGATAGATTTTCATAAAATAAGCTATTTGTCTGTAATTTACTTTTATATGGGAGGAAAATTTCAATTAAGATGCTTCTAAAGTAAATACAGAGAGATCTGGAAATACTGAAACTCCACAACCTGGCTTAGAGAACAAAGTAAAAAACATAGATGTAAAAAGGACACTGAAAACTCTAATCTGTCCCATATACATGCTTTTTTTAATCAATTTTATAATCCATTTATGCGAAACCTACAAAATGGACCTAAATCCCATCTGTTAAGCTACCTAGCTATGCAGGATATATGAGAGCAAATTAATTGAGTCTTTTGAATTTAGTCCTAATGGAGACTTCATAGATTGATACACAAAATAGCTAACATAACACTGGCTGAATGAGCAGTTTAACTTCCTTTTCTGGTTTGACAGCTCAGAAAACACCATGTATATAGGAATGACAGTCATGTCTGGGTACTGAATGAGAATGCGCCCTAGCTGGTCATGCTTTGGGGTCCTTACTGTGTTTCTAAAAACCAAAATTACTAAGTTCACTGGTCTCAGGATAAGAGGCCTGGGAAGTTTAATGAAAACTATTTTAAAAATAAAGGCTTCCCTCTATCTGATCTATGGATGGTATTTACAGAAAAATAGACACTAGGCATTCATAGCAACAATCATTTGCTCTTGAGTCTTCAAAAATAGTGAAGTGCTAGAAGAATTTTTAATGTTTTTCCACGAATGATAAATGTTTGAGGGTATATATGTGCTGAACCCTAATAGAAATATTACACAATATATTCATATTTTGAAGCATCCTATGATACTCAATAAATATCTACAATTTTTCTGTTTTTATGAATGAGTTAAAATGATTTTTTTTTTTGACAGCGTCTTGCGATGTAGTTCAGGTGGGCCTTCAGCTGATTTTGTAGCCCAAGCTGGTCTCAAACTTGGCAATGATCTTACTGCCTTGACTCCCAAATTCTGGAATTACAGGCATGTGCCACCATGCTCAGCAAAATAAATTTTTTAAAAGGTTTTTAAAAATATTTTTATAACAGAAGATAAACATGGCTTCCCAAGATCCAGATTAAATTTGTTTTAATACAGTTACTGCCACTCTCATCCTTACTGAAAATGTGTATTACCATTGGCAGTTTGGGGTATTCTAAGACCCCAGAAGTCTTAGGCTTTCTTTAACACATCCAACCTGACAAGCTTTCCAGCAAACAGTGTCATTACTTCTAGGTAACTCCAGAGACTAAAAAAGCACATTAGAGGTAATAAATATTTAAATAAGTGCAACTATAGCATGACATCAATCATATGAGATAGATAAAAACCACAGCTATTTTTAACTTGGTTTTAATTTTCCTATTCAATATTTTAAATCAATTAGGAAAATCATTCAGAAGGCACAAGGTAACATTGTCTAGACCTTTATACTCTGATTGCTTAACTATGTCAAGTGAGTTGAATCTGAGTTAATGATGTTCCCTTATATTTCCCAGTGGCCCTGTGCTAAGGCTTTTACATTATGGATGGCAAGGCGGTTGCAGCTAAAGGGTAACTATGGCATGATAGTCCTGAAGCCACATTTTGTTTCCTGTATTTTACTGAACTGCTGTGCTTGTTTGTTTTTTGGTGACTTTATTAAAAACATAGTACGGTTAGGCCAGACTGTGCAATGTCCTAAGTCAAGATGTTTGTTGTGGAACCAGAGACTCACTGCTTGGTATTTTGGGAAGAAGAGGAGGCTTAGTCTACCCAGAATATGCAAATAATTTGCTCATCTGGAGCTTTCTCTCTGAGACTCCCTTGAGACCACCTTAGCCATCGGATGTGAGACAATTACTTCTTTCTGCTCCCTACTGGTTGGCTGCCTTGAGCAAAGGCCTCTGAGATGTTTCCTGCTACTCTGCTCCTTTACATACTTGGTCTTGGGCCAGGTGGATCCTTTTAAAATGAACAATATGGCATGGAAGCAAAACCAAATAACACATAGCCTTGGTGCTCTCTTCTATGGTGATAGACTTGCTAAAGTGATGTCGATCAACAGATGTCAGAACATCCTGGATATCTTTCAATGAGCAGAAGGTAAAAGTGAGCCATTCTAGATATTTCCAGATAGTAAAACACATTTGACTCTCTAGTATATTCTTATGAGTAGAAATTGTATTAAATAAATTTTTTGTGTTACCAGTAGCAGCGATGGCCAGTTATCTGTGGAAAGTAAGAGTTCTTACTTGGGATTGTTTTAACAGGTAGGCATAAAACAGGATAATGGGTCAGGAGCCTACGATGCTGAAGTGGAGATTTCTGGGAATTTGTAATGACAATCTATCAGAATTAGAAAGCTGGAAGGAGAAGGAGAAAGGTAAATTTCCAGGCATCTCATCAGTCATAATGATAGAACTGAATATGGAAGAGTCAGAAAGGAGCAGGTAGGGGGCTGGAGATTTAGCTCAGCGGCATAAGCACCTGCCTTGCAAGCAGGTGGTCGTGAGTTCAATCCCAGGTACTGGTAAAAAGAAAAAAGAAAAAAAAAAAAAAAAAAAAAAGAAAGGAGCAGATAGGTATCTGAACATGGGAGCTGACCTTGGTTCCCATGCTGTTCCCTTTGGCTGTACTCTGTTGGAAGCAATCAAATCCTTGTCACTTTCCTGCTGAGACGTGTCCTCCACTGTTGGTAGGACAGGGCTGCATAGCCTACTCTGCAGGAGGGAGAAGGAAGTCCCTGGTGCTGACCTTGCCTTCTGTGGTGACTGTTGATGGCAGGAGAGCAGAATAGGAACACACAGTCACTGACTCCCAAATTCAGAATCAAAGAAGACCAGAGCATTATAAATGATGAGTTCCCTGGTCACAAATACCCATTCCTTCAATTACTAATGTGGTAGATTTCTTTGATTCTCCATTAAGTCAGAACAAATGTTGTAAAACAATACTGTATTTTTTGGTTTCTATATTATTTTCCCCCATGAGTCCATTTCACAAAAGATAATATACAAAGTTCTTTTACACCTCACAACAGTCTGCTTTTGCAGATGCCAGTGGATGATCTGTGTGCTGATATGACCTTCAATTGTGTAAAATCGAAATCTCTGAAGACATGACCTGGACACTAGTCTACTATGATGTGCATCCGTGCTTTCAGCTCACTCTCTTCTCTTTTGGCACTTTAATAAAAGAAGCACAGACACAAAAAGCCAATGCTTTTTCCTCTTGAAAACATGTCATCTATGTAAGTCAGTGCCGGACATCAGAACCAGCCACCTATGTGAATGAGTCCTGCCCTTCTCATTCTGGCCCAGATGGAAACAAAACTTGGATAGCCCACTTGGATAGTCCCAGGCTATTGCCTTGCTTTTCTTTTTTGAGACAAACAGAAAAGAATCAATGCTTTGCGTCAAGCCAACCATTTTGATCCTTATTTTGGAGATAAAACTCAAAAAATCCAATAATATTTCTTTTGCTTTTAGTTTCTTCCCTTACATACTTTGTATCAGTCCAGGTATGCTAGAGAAACAGATAAACACAAGATATACACATGTACAAGGAATTACAAGATAGGCTTATAATGGTCAGCCACAGAGTCAGGAGAGGAAGTGTGTAGAGGGTGTCTGCACACTGGAGACTGAAGGGTCCAGGCCAAGGTCTGGAGCTCACTGCAGTGTTCCATGCAAGTCTGTATCAGGAGGTTGATGGACCTGTAATGGCTGAAGAATTTACACCAGAAGGTTGAAGAGTCTATGCCAGAAGAATGAAAGTCTATGCTGAAAGTCAAAGAATCCCAGGCAGAAGCCAAAAGAGTCCATACCAGAAGCCAGGAGCTGATGTCCAATCAAAGGTGAACACTGGAGCTCCTTTGGAGAACCAGTGTCCACTAGTCCCTCAAATGTCCGTCTGATCATTGCCCTTTCCCCATTGTACAGTCACTTGGGCAAAAGGCCTCAGGTCCCCTTGGAGAAGGATGGAGGAAAGATTGATTCTTTAAATTTTTGGTGCATCATGATCCTTCTCCGAGGGGACCTGGCCTTCTCTTCATTCAAATTCAAAAATCCAACACTGTTTTTTTTTTTTTTTTTCTTGTAGTTGCTTCCACTTACATATACATCAAGGCCCATTGTAGAAATTTGGCTATAAAATTTAAAAAGTTGGCAAGAAAATTATTTCCAAGCAGTAGACAAACACCTGCTTATTTCAAATAGCATTAATAATACTCCATTTAAATATCATGTATTAACTTGCAGATATTACAGTGTCAGAACAGGTAGAGAGACACAGGGGAGATTTGGGTACTCTTGCTGCACTGTCTGCTCAGAAGGTATTCACAGGGTTCAGGATGAACATTTTTAGTGACTTGGGCCCTTAAAATATATCACACAGCCAATCCTTCTTATCCTATTGCCCTTTCAAGATTATTTCCTACATAGATGCTTAAATAATAGTATAGTTCTCTGAAGGAAGTAGTTTCTTTCTTCTGAGATTATTATTACTACTATTTTATGAGATATAATTCCTTCATACTGCCTTTTGAATCTTGAAATACAATTTCAAATGAAATTTATACATCTTACTTATAAACATTTGGTGATTAAATAATTAACAGAACCATGATGACACTCTAATTTGTATCTGGTTTTGATAATTGAAATTTTCAGTATTTTATAAATGCCAGTGAGTTACTAAAGTGATCTGGCAGTTTTTAATGGTGAATCTTTTGCATTTAGTTTTGTGTTGTAATCCAGCAGCATTATATAGTAGCATCAATGCTCAACAGAGTTACCATTAGAATTTAGTACTGATGACTATATAAGCTCAGTGGTACCTACTAACACTAGTATTCTTAGGACTAGATACAGCCATTATACAGAGATTATTAAGAGGGAATTAAGTGTTTTGCTTTTAACTAATGAAAATTTCTATTTGGATAGAATTTTAATCAAGAGGCATATATGACCCCTTTCTCAAGATGGAATGGACACTTGAAATTTATTAGAAATACTCAGATTTTAGCCATTTGCATGGAATAATATTCTAATTGAAACATAGACATTATTTTGATGTTGATTTACAAAAGCATAATATAACATACTAATTATTAATTATTTTATGATATAAAGTGTGACAGACATCTATGTTGTAGTTACTTCATTTAAATTTAAAAAGAAACAATTAAAATTAAAGATCTAGGAATATGAGTAGTAGGTGCTGCAGTTATCTTTATTGTCTTTGGTCTGTTTTCAAGGGTGTCTCATTGAATGTATTATCTTTAACAATATTTTTCTTATAAGGATTACAATCAATCACCTTTTCTTTAGCTTTGATTATGATGATACTGTAAAGCCCACCCTTCCCTTTACTCCAGATTTGTTAACACCAACAGTAATAGAAATTTGTCACTAGTTGGCATGCAGGTGATAGGTAGGACAATAATTGAGTGTCTTTTGCATGCTGACCTTTATTAAATATTTAACAATGGTAAGACTTGGACGTCAAGATGTTTGAGATAGAACTGTCAATGCAAATCACATGTTTGTTAACTTTTTAAAGAAGGAATTCATTGCAACATGCTAATCTGAGCAGACAAAATTACATAAATTCCAGGAGGCTTAGATAAGAAACCAATGATAGATTGGGGATAGGGGACATTAAAGGAGGCTTCCTGGTGAGACAAATCTAGAACTAGCAGTGAAGGATTTCATGGGCTTGGAGGTCATGAATAACTGCCTACCTGGTAGCTAAACTCCATGTTAGCATACCGAATGGTGAAGAAATTATCCTGTTAGAATGCAGTTTGTGCACGTAGCACCTGTATGATATACATGTTGGCAGTTTACTAGGAATTAAGTTGAGAAGTCTGACTTAGAAACAATAGCTACTTGCTTATGAGATGCTTTGGTATATATTTTAAATGTTACAAAAATTAAACTTAAAAAGAATTTATCTTTCAGTAGACCTTATCTGTTTAAGTAGATCAGTTTAACATATAACTAATCTTTGTTTTTCCATATTAATAAAGGTTATTAGCATTTTAAAAGAGAAGGCGGATTTCTTAAGAAATTGTGATCTGAAATTTAGAGTTTTAAATACAATATTGAAATTGCAAAGTAACATCATTTAAGAAACAGACTTCATATGTTTGCCAAAAAGTTCATGAAATATTAACTGTATTAGCTATGAATATAACTCTTCGGTTAGGGGAAAGGCTATGTGGTTAAATTCTCATAAAGAAATACTACAATGTTTTGAGGAAAATATCTTTTAAAAATTTATTAGACTCTACCTTTGACCCATGTTCTTAAGGGTATACAATCCAAATGAGGCAATAAGCAGGCAGGTATTATTTCCAGGAAAAATAAAATTTTAGTCATAAAATACTAAAATTTTAGGCATAAAATAAAGAAATCATTATTTAAAAACAATATATGTGAAGACTGGGAAGCTTCAGCATACTCACGGTTACACAGGTCCACTCAGGTAAGGCTCCACTATCTGTATGAAACTTTCTTGATCATTTTTTTTTCTTTTTGGTAAAAGTTGTAAACAAATGTCTTGTGCTCTTTTAAAATGTTGAGATATGAATAAGGTCCTCATAATTTTGACATCTCTGTGGGCATTAATATTCTTTAAGTTTTTATTCCCTGTTGTTAAAGCTAGCATTTCCTCATGTTGGAATAAGGGAAAATCTTCACTTTACTGAAAATACTGCAACCAAGCAGATTTCTCAGATATTTACTCCAATAACCACAGTTTTGCTACCTGATGACACTTAACAATATTGTCAACTTTATGTACTGTTCTTTTAATTATGGGGTAGTGTATTTGTTCATAAAGATTTGACATAATTAATATTTAGCAACAGATTTTTCTGATGCATCCCTAGAGGAATTCAAAGATATGGAAAAGAATTAGAAAGAAACACATTCTACAGGTGTGGGACCGCCTGAGTACAGTGAGTGACAAATCTGTGTTTTTAATTGAAATCTTCAACTAAACAATAGTTCTGGAAGAATGGCAAAGTGCCTGCGCGCCTGTAAGATTTATGTGAACAAATGTGGACACCAGTATTCAGTTAGGAAAACAACTATCCAAATTTAATTGCTAATCGGTCAACGACTCCTCAAATGGTTCTTTTCCGTTATCTTGCTTTGTCATTTTTCATTTCTCCAGGAAATGTGTGTCCTCCAACAAGCAATCAGAGAAAAGGATGACAAACCGAACATTTTGGGAAAGGGTTGGTGAGAGTTTGCATCCTGATTTAACCAAGATTCCCAGAACAAATACTTGATGGTTTCCGGTCTTCCCCTGTACCTGAAAAGTGGCTCAACATTCAAGTTAAGTGCAAATTTTCCTATAGCTGAAAAATCAGTGTACTGATTCCAAAAAATGCAGATAAACCTTAACGGCAAAGAGAACCTTAATGAGCATAAATGAATAAACACTCGAAGGGAAACTCATCTCTCCCAAATGTGTGAAAGCCCTGTTCTGACAGAGGAGTCAGTCCTTGCCCAGCAAACCTTGCTTTTAGAGAACTAACAAGTGAAGCGCTGGGGGACTGCAGAAGCTGCTTGCAAGAGGCTGTGACCAGAGAGAGACCAGCGGGGCGGCATTGCTCCTGTGTGGTTTTTCCTTTGCGGGGCTAGGGAATGCACACGTATTGGCTCCACCACCCACCGCCCCGCTTCTAAGGTAACAACCTCTGGAATAATTTTCTTGTTCTGCAAATTCAGAGATTCCGACCTAAGTGAAGGTCCCGACTAGCGCCTGTTAAATACAATACCCAGTCTCCCCAAGAATCACTGAGGACTTTTGGAGGTAGAAGAGAGACACCAGCTCTCTGGGAGTCCTGGAGTCCCATCTGCTCTTTTTGGTGCAAATGGAAATCCTCCGTGTTTCATTCTCCGGGAAAAGGGGTTTGGTGGGGATCTGGAAAAGCACTAACCATGGAAAAACCCGGACTACTCTTCAAAATAAAAATATGTGAAACGGAATTGAGGAGGGGGAAAATGTGGAGATCAAGAGGGCCCGAGACACTCTCCTAGAGCCCTGGCCGGTGAGACTTACACAAGTGGTCACAAACTTGTTCAGCACAGCGGTTGCACCGCTGGACGCCGCGCGCTCAGATGACCGCACTACCCTCCGCGAAAATCGGGCTGTGGCTCGCCTGTTGCCTTTCAAAGAAGGTGACTTAGTCCAAGGAGTCTGAAGGGTCCCACAGCGGAGCAATAGGGTGACTGCCCCCAGCTGGGAGTCTTCAAGCACAGGATCGCTGCTGCGCGCGCCTTCGCTCCTCGGCCACCGCGCATCTGCGCTCCTGCTCCTCAACTTTTCCAAACTTCTGCGGCTTCTTGTTCTGAGCGCCTATTGGACAGCACAGTTCCCTTCAAAAGCAACTGTCTGCGCTCCTGTCTAAGAGAGAAGACCAAGCGGGGTCTCAGGAAGCCTCAAGTGAGGGGGTTCCTATAGCATTTTAGGGTGACTATCTCATATTTTCTTGTATCTGAGCCATAGTTCGCTCTTTGCACTCTGTCCCCATTGAAACAAACTGGACGTGTGTACATGAAGTTTGCCTTAACGTGACTATTGGAAAGAAAGTCCTGGGGATGCATAGTCTTTCAAATCTTAGGTTTACTAGAAACTCTGTGCTTGATTTAAACTCCTACCAAATGTGCGAGTTTAAGCTCTCCTCTTGGGAGCTCTGACTTTTGAGAACTGCTTGGTTGGGCTGCTGGCTCGCCAGTGCAAGGATTCCCTGGCAAAGACGATCAACAAACAGGCCAACGTGGCTAGCCCAACAGCACATAGGTGGAGGAGCTGCAGGGCTGCGGGTTTAGAATACAGAACACTAGACCCCTATGTGACACGCAGACACTCAGCAGCACCCCAGCCAGCTTGCGGGGACGGGATGGATTCACATATGAGCAGACCGCTGCCAGGTGTGGGGCCCCCGAGCGGTGGGGCCGAGACCCCACCACTCGCCGCGAGGGTGCGGGCGGCTGCGTGGGGAGCGCCGGCTCCGCCAGTGGGCGTCTTCTGCCGCCGCCGCCTCCTCTACCGGCAGTGGCACTGCGGCGCTTTTCTCCGCTGCTCCGGAGCAGCCGCCTAGGCTCGGGCGCCGGAGCCGCACACACCACGCCACGCCTGCAGGCAGGCTCCGCAGCCCCTTGCCCGGCCAGGGAGGACGCAGATCGCGCGCTCCAGCTGGTAGCCAGGCGCCGGTGCCGGGTCTCGCCCTGAAGCCTGTGTCGTCCTGCACTTAGAGCGGAGCGCGATGTGAAGGCTGGGCCGGGAGGGCCGGAGCAGAGCGGAGAGCAGGAGCGGACTAGCGCCCGGGGCCGCGCGGCCGGCGAGGGCAGGTCCTGTGGGGGCGGGGCCCGCCCAGTCCTTCCCGCTGGCGGCCTGCCCCGGGGGCAGCCGGAGAAGAGGGCCATGGCCAGTCCCGCGGAGCCTCGCGCTCCCCGCCCCCGAGCCCCGCGGCCAGCTGCTGGGGGCGCGCTGGGGTTTGGCCCGGGACTGCTCTGCCGGGAACCCGGGAGCGGCGCGGCCAGCGGGGCAAGCGCGGAGAGCCCGGGCCTGACCCCCGAGCGGCCTGGCAGCTGCCGGAACCAGCACGCCGCGCCCTCGCGCCCGCCCCCCGCCCCGGCAGGCCGCGCCGGCCCCGCGGGGGGCCTGGGCGCCCTCCCCGCGCTCGGCCCCGGCGGCTGGGTGTCGGCCCGCGTTCCCCGCGCGCTCGCCTTCTCCTCCCCTTTCCCCCCCTCCTCCCCATCTTCCTTTTACTTCTGGCCGCCGCCCCCTCGGCCCCCTCCCCCCTTTCTCTACTCCGCGCCAGCCTTCCACCTCCCCGCGCGTCTCCCAGGAAGGGAGGGCACAGCGGCGGCTCGAGGAGGAGGCGGCGGCGATGCTGGCGGCGGCGGCGGAGGAGGACAAGCGGCAGCTTCCTTAAGCGTCCCCCCCGGCAGCAGTCCCCGCGGCGGCGGCGGGAGGCGGCGGCTCTTCCTCTCGCTCGCGCTCCAGGGCTTGCTTCTCCCCGCGCGCGCCGGGACCCGGCCGCCGCCGCCGCCCCGGCTCCCCCTCTGCCCAGCCGCGCGCAGCGCGGGCTCTTCTGGCTTTCCGAACGCCGGCGGGGACTGCCCTGGCCCCGGCCCCGCGGGCGGCGGCCGAACTCCGCGGCGGCCCCGAGGCGCCTGCTGCGCCCTCGCCGCTGCCTCGCCGCTGCTTCTCGGCTCCGACATGGAAGATGGATCTTCTAATAGTACCAGCTGCTTCCGAAGGCTGATCGAGTGTTTCCTGAGCCCTAGTAAGTGGCCTGGCCCCGCGCTGCCGCGCGTGTGGGGGGCAGCCCGGGATCTGGGATCACCGGGAGGGAAGGGACCCACAGAGGTGGGCGGCGGTCACAGCGTGTGGGTCAGGGGCGGTCAGCGCCCGGCCAGCTTCCCTGGAAGGGCAGGAAGCTGGTGGCACCTCGGTGGCGCGGGAGCGTCGGTTAGCGCAGGAACGCCGTGCTTTCCCAGGTTCTGCGCGCGCGGAGGAAGGGTGATTGGGGCGGTGGGCGCAGGGCGTGTAAACCGGACCTTCTGTTGGTCTTGACCCCTTTGGCCGTTCCTGACCACAAGGGTCAGGCACGTATTTATACTTGCAACTTTGTCACCACTTATGACAGACGCATGATTCTCCCCAGCCTTTGACCACTTGGCTGGAGTAAACGTTTCCTTCCATGGTTACCCTAAGGCTGGGGCGAGGTTAGGCCGACCCCAGACCAGGCGCTTCCAAATGTGGAGGCAGATTTGTCGGCGCCCCTTCCTCGCAGTGACCGGGTTGTAGAGCTTGGAGTCGCGGGGTGGAAATGTATGCACTACGGCGGAGAGGACGTGCCCCCGCCCAGCGTCCACCTAATGCAGACCCTGGGGATTAGCATGTTCTGGTCGGCGAAGAAAGAGGCAGGACAATGGAGTGTTGGCGTGGAAAAATAAGACGCGGCAGGTTCCGACTCGCCGGAGGACCTTTGCCACCCTGCCTCGCCGCCGGTTGGCGCCGGGTTGAAAGCGCCCGGGTGAGGGGAGGCAGAAGGCGTGCCAAGGGAAGGGGGATCAGAGCCTGATCCAGCAGAAAGTGAGGAAGAGCTTCGCTAGAACGAGGAGGTAAGAGGGAGATGCAGTGGAAAGAGGCGCCGGATGCACAGAGGAGGGAGTCGCCGCTGCTGTGGATGGCGGGCAAGGGGAGAGAGCAGAGCGCGGGAGGACCGGGGCGGCAGGGGGCGAGAGGCGGGGCCCGGTGGATCGCGTCACGGTCAGGGAGGCTGCGCCTGTGGGGCACCGGACTGCTCGGGCGTCAGCTCTGGCCGGCACGCCTGCCGGTGGCCCTGAGCGCAGCTTCCGCGCCGCCGTCCACCGCGTGCGCACCCAACCCTTTGTTTGCTGCTCGCTCGGGAACCGCGTTTCCAGAGCGCTTTTCTCCCATCGAAATCTCCTTTACGTTGCTGTTTAGGCTTTCCTCTTCCATCTGCATTTCTCTCTTGGCCCTGGCTGATGTGCTGCTCCTGTACACAAGAGGTCAGGCCCTGCCTTGAGGCCAGAGGTCTTGTGGCTGCTTCCAGTGCCCACTGTGTCCGTTCACCTTTGGGGTGAAGCCTTGGGGTATGCATGTGTGTTCCTACCGAAGCTCTTGTTCTTTTACAATCTCACTTCCCAGGCAAGGGCCATGGTGGCCAAGTGACCCAGTATCCTCTTTTACACCCCTGGTGTGGGTTCCAGCTGCCTGTGGATCTTTGCTTGGTACCTGCCCTTTGACTTGATTGGCCATTAGGGCATGTATCCTTGTGTTGCAGCTGAACTCTTGGCCCTCTGGCTGTTACCGAGTACTTTTTCACCCTGTTGTGGGTATCTCTGGAATTCATGGCCCATGGATAGTGCATTGAAAAGTCAAATGGATCTGGTGGCAGTGGGGTTGAGCTGTGGCCTTGATTACTGCCATTAGATGTGGCCAGCAGAGACCCTGTTTACTGAATCATAAGGACCCGAACTAGAGCCCTACCTAAGGTTTAGACAAGCACTGGAGTTGCTTGGGGTACTCTTCCTAAGTCCCTTCTTCACAAAATAAGTGTCTCCTGTCTTTCTTGGCAACTCACAATGCAGGCCTGGGGTGGGGTGGGGTGGAGGATGGTGATAAGAGCTGTTCCTGGAGTGAGGCACTTCTGGGGGGGAGAAGGTGATGGCTTAAAGGTGCAGGAGTACAAGCACTTTGAAAGAACATATCCTAGATAGAGGAGACAGCTTCTGTATGCTGTTCTAACTGCTGCCTGCCTGTTCAGGTGGGGCTGGCATTGTGATGGATGTTGTAGACAGAAAGGAGTAGCTCAGGAGAGATGCCACGCATTAGCTGGCTTTCCCTTCTGGAAGACAGGGCACCTGGAGAAGCAGGTCTTTGAAGGGATTCACTTCGAACAGTTTCACTTGGGAGAAGCTGAAGGTTCAGGAAGTCAGACCATCTGTGGCAAAAGTTCCCCCAACTCCTGACTCCGAGAACGTCCTGGGGTTTGGATAGGAGCCAAAGACTCCAGAAGCTTCATTTGGGACTCTACTAAGATAGTAAGTACTAAGGTACTTTTAAAAAAAAATTTTATTTAAAAGAGAAAAGAAAAAACAACAAAACGGAACAGTGTAAGGGTACAAGCAATACAGAACTACAAAACAAAAACAAAAACAAAATCAAAACAGTAAGAAATCGCCAGTTAACAGATCACACACTGTGATCCCAGAGACAGTGGTCCAAGTCACAGGATCAAAGCACACAAAGTGGACATTCAAACAGTGTGACCGCAAACAGTTGTGTTCAATGATCCAATCAAAAACATTAACATAGTCATCTATTTAACACACCTAAACATACTTGCAGTTGTATCCTTTAGAGCACTCCCCCCCCTCTCTTTATTACAACAAAATTTACACATTTTGGGTTTTATTACTCCCATAGTTCTTATTACTTTTTTTTTTTGGAAGAGAATACAATCAAACATGACAAAACAAAGCTGTCAGTCAAAACCAAGGGTAGACATAGCACATGATGTAAAAACAGTACAAGGTTATCAACAATGGTTACCATAATGCCTCTTGCTTCCTTGAGAAGAGTTGTCTATCTCATTAGGTATTATAAAGTTGAACAAACAGTAGAGAACAAGACCAATAAAACCTAAACATTGTAAACATTACAGGACTAAAAAAAAGGATAATAGTCAAACCAGAATGGGCATCATAGTGAATCTTATTGCCTTCAAAGTAGTTGCCTGTATCCTCAAACTTGATACTATCATACAGAACAGAACAGAGTCTAATCAGTCAAAACAAGATAGTGGGAGTATTACAGGACTTCAAATCACGTTAATAGGAAATCAAAAAAGTTAATATATCCTGCTAATTTTTTTTAATTTTTTCCCCTTAGTACTAAGGTACTTTTAAACATAATCTACCCCTAGAGCCTCCTCACTCAAGGATGGAAAGAGATTGATCTACAGAGAATACTGTTCTCTGCTCTGACCTCTGGATCCACTTTGGAATCTTTCTGTGTGTTGATACATACAAAGCCACCTCCATCTCAGTTGCTACAGTACCTGAAGTTTTACTGACTTTTTGATATTTTGTTTTATTAAAAAACAACCTTTTTGAAAACTAGATTCTATAAGAAAATAAAACTTTCCATATGGGTACAAGATGTGTCTAAGTATTGATGTGTATTCTATCTTTTTCTTTTAGTTGGGTTTCTTTGTCTGACAAGTCATCACATAAAGGGTGCCATGTCCAATTTTAGTTTGTACAAATGCCTATTATATTTTTTGTTATCAAAACCGAAATCATATGTTGAAGGCCCAGTACTCTAGTTCCATGCCTATTTATTTTAACTTTGCATTTTGGTTCACACTGGTCCACTGTCACTCAGTCATGTATTAAACACTTATCAAAAGTCACTGTCATGTGCCAAGCCCTGTTCTAGCCAGGTTCCAGAGTCTCAAGCCAAATAGGAGAACCTATGCTGAGTTTGCCAACTGGTAGCAGAGAAGGAACTGCTCTAATGTGGGTATAGTGTTAATGCCCAGTGTCACAAGTTGTCAGTGTTCGCAGTGCCTGACGTACTCATGCTGTCCTTGTCAGGCAATTCTTGACTTCATTTCCTCCTGTCTGCTGACCTCTGGACTCTATTGGGCACCCAGCTTCACACTTCTTTCGTAGGAGTGTTGCTGATCAAAATAGGAGAGATCTATTGACCCAGAACACCCCAGTGAATCCACTTTGCAGAATGAGGTGTGTGTCTAATGCAGAGCCAAGAAACTGTATTGCCCTAGGCCAGTACGGATTGCACTTAGCTTTGTGGAACAGATAATGCAGGCTGTCTGTGCTAGGTAGTCCAGTTTACTCCATTGTGACCTGCCTGGAGGGATGCAGCCAGGAGGAGTGGGTGACGCGCACCTGTGGAAAAGACTTGGAAGGGTGAGTTCAGAAAACAATCCTAAAGAGGGTTAGAAGCTACAGGTTCTCCCGTATCTCTCTTTGGACTGTTTATGTTTTACCAGTAAACTGCACTGACACACAAACCTCTAGGAAAAAGAAAATAAGTTGGTCAAGGAAGATACACACAGTAAGGGAAATAAAACAGGAAAGACTTAAAAGTGTGGAGTACAGATGCCTTCAGAACATAATTTGTTGTGTATTTCTCAAATATTCCAGACAGAAAGTGCATGTTTGCAGGCATCATGGGTTTTAAATATTTCACACCCATCACCAGCGGCTGAGTCCATTTCTTGAGATGTGAGAACGTTGTGGCCAACACTGATAAAGGCTAAGATAAATATTACCCCTCTTCAGAGCAAATCTGTTTAACACTTAGAAACTACACTAGATCACATTTCCTGTATTTTTATGGGTTTCATGAAGCAGAGGACACGGAGGTGAACAAGACCCCACCCCAGTACCAGAACTAGATCTGGGTTGGTGGACTGCTAGCTGGAAGTTGGTAGGTAAGGGCCCACAGTGTAAAGTGTTTGTGGGAGATGGTAACTTTCCCCAGTGGATCTAACTTGTAGGCATGGATGACCTAACAGAGGCCCAACAAAGCAAGACTGTGAATTCCTGCCAGGCTGGGTGTGGGCAGTGTCATCAGCTATCCCTCGGGGGCTGAGCTGTCTTTGACTGATTAATCAGTCCAAAGGAAAGAATTATTTAAACTGGGGTGGATTATTTAGATTATTAATATGCAATTTTGTGAAATTCCACTTTTATTCTGAAAAAAAACCCTGTAGTTATAGTTCGTAGGAGTTTAAATGAAAAGCAGTAGAATCATTAAAAGATTGAGTCTTCTGCTGTCTCCGCCTGATAATGGCCTTAAGTAATTTTTGCATTAACCCCTTTCCTGTTCTTCCGGGGAAGCAGTGCATTGTCGTGGATAGTTTGTCATGGAGGCAGATATTCTGTTTCCTATAAAGCAGGCTAAACATGGTGTGGTGAATTTTTCATTAGTTAATGCATTGTGGATTCTTGGTTGTTTGAAAAACAACTCGTGCAGTCTGAGGGGAGAAGAAAATAATTTTCATGTAAAAAGAATTTTTCCCTTAAAAGGAAAACTTAGTTGTAGTTCAAAGCATTTTAATTTCCTTTTAAAATGTAAATGAAGCTCTTGCAGTTGATCTTTTCTCCAAGTCTGTCTAAAGGAGAGCTCTCAGCAACAGAAGAGCACGGAGATCTTGCAGAGAACAGCAGGTGCCTGGCATTCCTCTTTACCTGGCCTGTTCATTTACTGGCCTATCAGTTTATTTCTCATCTTCTTTCTGTAGAAGACAAAGCAGTGAAAGTCCAAGACATAAGCTGTTTTGATCGTATCCCTGAGACTATAACAGTGCCTGACATATGTGTAGAAGGCACTTACATATTTGTGCTGGAAAGTTAAAGATGAAAAGTGTCTCTAACAAACTGAAGTGTGGTGCCTGTCTTCAGGTCGCCTAGAAAATTCTGAGCATATGTGGAAAGCTTGTTCTATGTGTCAGGGGCCCAGGAGACAAAGCCAGTTCTCCCAAGAGGCACACAGCTTCAGGAGACAGACAGGGGTTTACTCGTGCTCACCAACAGAGAGCTGTTGAGGTGGCTCGGGAGGCAGTGAGGACAGACAGCCTGTGTGTAGCAGCTTCAGCAGGGAGGATGGCCAGAGCTGGAGGCTGGAGAGGGGAGGGTCGTCTGGATACCCGGAGAAAACCTTGCAGGCCTAGTAAAGCTGCTTCAGGGGCTAAAGTTTGGAGTGTGGCATGAGACCCAGTTAAAGAGGGTTGGTGGTTAGATGGGAGAGGATTCATTGGGCTTAGCTAAGGACGCTTTACAAAAAATAGTCCTCTGAGGACTATGCAGAGAAGGCAGGAAGGCCACCTTCCTAGTACAGTTGGGATTTTGTGTGGCTGATTTCTAGCAAAGTCATCAACAAAAGCCCAGCTCAGACATGGACCATACACTTGATAAGTCAGGGAGAAGTTGGAAGCAATAGGGGCTGATGATAGTAACATGACTGTGTGATTGACTATACAAAATGGGTGATGCTGAACTCTTTAGTCTCTGTGTTGGAACATTGGACATTTGTGGTTGGAGGTGGGGTGGGATTTGTTCCATGCCCAGAGGACAAAGTATTAGAACTGAGCACCTAGTGTGTGTTCTTCACTGTCTGAGGTGGGGGGAAGGGTCTCAGCTTGTGTGGTACAATAAAGCAAACAAGCCAAAAAATAAAAATCAAAAGAACAGGGCAGTGAATGAAAACTGGGAGCTGGCTCAGTTTGGTCTGTGAAGATGTCTATGAACAGGAACAGTTAAACCGGGGTCTGAGTGGCACGCAACAGCCAGTGTGCAGAGACCAGGGAGGAGCATGGTTCAGTCAGTGGTTACCCTGGGTTGGAGAAACAGAATGAAGGCCTTGTTGCTGGAGCACAGAGCCAAGCAGAACGCTGGCCTGTCATGGAGCCGCAGCAGCAGATGGACCAGAGCAGGGCTGTGGAAATCAGAGGGAAAACTGTATTTTACTCCACATATGAGAAGCAGCTCTTGGAAGGGTGAGACTGTGTGTGCTATATTATTCTCCAAAATTCATCCTGCCCTAGAAATCAGGGGTTCTGTGGAGCCCACTAGGAGATGCAGGTGACTCAGATCGGGATGATAAGGATAGCACTGAGATGTGGTGCGGGCACGGGAGGTGTTCAGAAGCAGCAGGTGGACCGCACATGTGGAACAAAGGGGTGGAGGCCTTGGTGTATATGCCTGAGTGTTTGCAGGAAAGACTGCTACCTTGGTGGAGTTGTTTGCAGGGTGGGAGGCCTACTAGAGGAAAGCATAGGCGTCACTAGGATCAGACACTGGGGCTGGCAGTGAAAAGTCTGGGTTGCCTGCCTGCTGCACAGTGCTGGTACGTTAAGAAGTCAGTTGAACACATAAAATCTAGAAATCAGAGGACCGAGCTGACTGGAGAATAAAGACTGTACTATGCGTCTAAAGTCATAGGATCGGATACTCACAGGGAGGCTACATAAATGGTTCAAGTGAACTTTGAACATCCTGATCAACACACAGGTGGAGCTGGTAGTTGAACAATACCTACCTGCAATGTAAGTGCTCCGCTAAAGCTTGAGGAATGAAAAGACAGCCTTGCAGAATGCTGTAGTGTGAATGGGATTACAAATAGAGATTTGTGACTCTTTAGCACCAAGATAATAGCTGAAGCTACAGCGGAGAATGGAAATTGGAAATGAACAGTAGAAGTGAGAAGAAAGCGAAAACAGACATAATAGAGGAAGGAAGCAGAACTGTGGGATGCCCTGAACTGGAGCTGTCTAAGCAAGAGGAGGTGACATGGAACAGAATTTGCCATGGATCTCAAAGGAAGAACCTCAAGAGGGCAGGGGCCAGATGTCCCAGAGATCAAGTAAGTTTTAGCAGCCGGTATATTGTTAGGCGCATGGTCCAGAGATTCAGTGGCAGCTATGCAGGTGGAAGGGGAGCCAGGGGAGTAATGGTAGGTGAACCTATCCTGGGTGGTAACATGGGAGAGAACGTCATAGCCGCTGGTGGATAATGCGTTTCTTCCCCATGGAGGCCAGGCTTGAGAATGATTATTTCCTAAGAACAAGAGTTGGAAGGAATGAATGGCCAGGGTTCAAGAAATGTGTAGTAGGATGATGGTGTGGTGGGGGGGCTTTTTGCAGAAAGTGGCTGGGAGGCAAGAGCCTGGTGGATCCAGGACAGATGACCTTCCTTATGGAGGCCATCTGCATTTTTTATTGAGGGGGAGCAGTAGGTGCCAGGAGCACAATTTGGGTAGATAATGTGATGATCAAGTGTTAACTGAATATTTCTTGTGGACTATTATTTACTACCTCAGCCATGGCGATAAATATGTCAGGACACACTTGTTTCCTTACTTTCAGAGTGGCCATCGGATGTGTCCAGACAAGACATAAGGCAATGAAGACATTTTAATGAGTAACTGTTGGAAGAGGGGCTTCAAGGGGGACAGAGCGTGCATTAGTGGTGTTCCATAACCCAGCTGCTGTTGAGCTCCTTTGCATGTTACTGTGGAGCTTGTGTGTTAGCTTTCTGCCCCTAACTCTCTCCGTGTGTCATACTGAGTGTAATTGGTGAGCGTCTGTCCTGGGTCACTCTGTCTCCTCCAATGGGACCCTTCTTCTGGTCAGCTGCCCATTCTAGATTCCTGCCCAGGATTTGTGATTTTCTTTTCATCTGCACTTCATATGACCTGGTGCTTGAGATTGTTCGCTTTTGTGTTCACGTTGCAGAGGCCAACATGTTCCTTGTGGGGCATGTTTCATTCATTTTCTTCAGCTCACTGCCCAGATATTGCCAAGCATCTGATGTCTAATGAGTGAAATAAGTAAGTGAAGATGTTTGAGTGGGAGAGGATGAGCAAAATGGTCTTTAGAAATCTTAACTTTCCTAAAAGGAAAAAGGTAATGAAATAAAGTGGTTGTAGAATTTTTCTGGTATAATTTGAAGCTTAACTTGATTCATCATTTTTCTTCCATGTAATCCGAATATACTCTTTGGCACCTGTGCCCAGGCTTCTGCATCATGGTGCACATAATAATTAACACATTGTGAGATCAATGGGAGCTGCAGGCCAGGTCCAGGGAAAGGAGAGATGTCTGGTAGACATTTGTAAAACCTCAGCTTTCTTTTCTTTCTCAGAAAAGAAAGGAAAGAAAGAGGAGAAAGCTTTCTGAGGCTGTGATAGAAAGCTTTAAATTTTGACAAAAATATTTTCTGCATAGCTAAGTATTGCATATAAAGTGCTAAAACAATGTCGCATGTTTGGATATGATGAATTATTTATAAAAATACAAGTGTACTTGGACTTTTAAAAATTGGCAAGTACTGTGTAAGGAACAACTTTGCACAATGAACAGTCTCTTTTTATGAAAAAGTAAAAGAGAGAAGAAAAGGTAATTTGCAGGCCAGGAGGGTGGAGGGCGGCGATGTAAAATCCAAGGGGGCTATTGTGTATAATATATTCTATGGGATTTTGCAGCATGGTTTCAGCAACTTCTAAAATAAAGTCTAAAAGTACTTCTAAAAGGACTGGACCACTGTTTCCCTTGGGTTTGGTAATCATGTGTGTTTTCAGTTGCACTTAGTTGTCTGCAAACAACCCCCTGCTTTTGTGCTTCTGTCTCCTGCGGTGTTCTAAGAATCAGCAGCACCAAAATGTTAGAAGTGCTTGAAGTTGGGTACTAGAGATGACATTTGGGACTTCAATAACAGAATAGAGCTAACCTCACTACATGAATAGTCCCTAGAAATATTTCTCAAAAACATCCTCCTAATAGTTAAGAATAGGTTATGAATAGACAGCTCATGGAAAAGAGAAGTAAGTAGGTCTTTAAGAAAACGAAAAGATGATCTGTTTTATTCTTAGTAAGTACGATTTAAAATGACACTGGATACCATTTGACTTCTCAGTTTTGCATTAATTAATAAGCTTTATATCACAATTACCAATTTTAGAGGAAGCAGGTACTCTCCGCATTCCTGGTGAGAGTATCAGTTGATACAAGTCTTTGAAGGAGACAATTTGGCAGTATTGATTAATATTAAAAATCCATGTGTCCATTAAACCAGTAATTCTACCCTGGGAATTTATTGTCCAATTATAATCACATAAGGGAAAAATGACTTAACAAGAAATCGTGTATAGTGTGGTATTTTTTGAAACAGAACATTGGAAACCATATAAAGGTCTGTCAGTGGGGCTTGGTTAAATCACACAGGAGTAAAAAAATGAAGGCATTAAAAAGTCCTTGATAGTGAAAGAAGCAGGGAGTAAAACTTGTGTAAACACTTGCACTCACACGTGTATGTATTTGCAAACACATTTCCTGTTAGAAAGGACCATACAAATACTTCCTTGTGTCTGTTTGTAATTGTTCAAAGAAAGTGAGAAGCACAAGAAGATATGACTGACATCGGGCAGTGTGAGGAGTCTAAAAGAGGAGCAGGAGAAAAACTTGGAGGTTTTTTTCCAAGTATACTAATTTTTTTGTCTTTTTCCTTTTTACCGGTACCGGGGATCGAACTCACGACTGCCTGCTTCCAAGGCAGGCGCTTATGCTGCTGAGCTAAACCTCCAGTCCCACCAAGTATACTATTTTATGCTTTTTTATTTTTAAACAATATGAGTTACTGCCTTTTCAGAAACTAAATTTAAAAATAAGTGAAAATTTGTTGGACTACCATTTAATTAGCTGTGAGTTGTCTATTTTGTTGTTGATATAATCTTCTTGTTATATTTTTTATTGTCTTCTTACTGAGACCCTCATTTCATTTGTCAGCTCCAAAAGTTTGTTCAGTTGGTTTTGTGCCTTCCTCTAGCTTCCCACTTATGTCTTCTACACAAGATCCCCAAATGTCAAGCCATGAATATTAAAATTATCACATGCATCAATACCCCTCGCATTCTTTTACCAAACTTCTTTCCTACATTATGCACAGATTTGGAAATGGAAAAAAATCTCTTTATTTTAATGTAATTTCTGACTCTAGTAGAGTCAATTCTTCATATCTAAGATATGAATTATTGTTTAAACTGTTGGAGAGCTGCCTAGCCATCTTCATCTGGTAGAAATCACTACATTTTGGCAGGAAACCGAATGTCTTCATTGTGAGGATGTGAGCTTTACATTCTAGTACTTCTCAAGTGAGTGAAAGTACAGCCTTGGGCTGTATTGCCTCTTAAATACACTAAATGTGTGTCCTGTTTATTTTAAATAATCCCAGTGTGTCAGTGGCTTGATTACTGATTTAGGGCAGGGACAGTGAGGACTTACACACTCACTGGCCCTTTGCAGGCCTTGCAGAGCTGGGCTGGGGGACCTTTTCTTGTGGGAAGGTGCTGGAATCCAAAAGGATCCCTGACCCCTCTCTGTCCAAGGCAGAATGAATGCCTTCCCCCCGTACCTGGGTACTATTCAGACGCTCATACTTGATCTCAGTTCTGATTCTGTTTTGGTTGTGTCTAACGCAGTTTTGATGAATAACCTTTCCTTTCTCCTGATGCTTCCCCCTTGGCTTGGTATTAGCCTTGCTTATTTCCCTGTGTCCTGCTTGCAATGTTGACATTCTTCTTTGTCTTATCACTTCATATTATTTCCTTCTAGTCCACCCATTGGTTTTATTTTAGCTGCTGCTTCCTTCCTAGTTACTGGATTTCGTGAGAATGCTTCCTAATCTTATAGTCAGCCTGCTACAACCTGTGAAGGATTAGCCAGCCCTTGTTTTGGTTTTTTTTAGGGCTGTGTGCAACAATGCTTCTTGAGGACTACCTCTTACGGAGGCAGAAACTGATCAGCTTGTGCACTTTCTTTCTTTCTCTGCTTTCAGTTGACTGTGTTTCTGAAGTCTTGAATCCTTCTATTTGCTCTTTTCTTTCTTGGAGTGCAGTATAGGCAGATGGTGGGGAGAGGTTGGCCTCATGTCCTTTTACCTAGTGGAGCACTGTGAATCCTTTAGCGGCTCAGCAGGCCACTGGGGTGGTGTCTTTATATTAGTGATTATTCTTTATGAATAGCATTAGTGGCCTAGTTTAATTCATGTCTTATAAGACCTAACTGTCTGAGAGTTTTGACAACATTTGTGTTTTGTAACTGTTCTGTTCTTTTTTGTCTAATGGGCCATCATTGGGAAACCTGTCAGCTT
This sequence comes from Cavia porcellus, assembly GCF_034190915.1. Taxonomy (NCBI): domain Eukaryota; kingdom Metazoa; phylum Chordata; class Mammalia; order Rodentia; family Caviidae; genus Cavia; species Cavia porcellus. The sequence goes on from NW_026947505.1 coordinate 37,364,824, forward strand.
TTTAAACTGAATTTTGAAGTTTCTTTTTTGTTTTATGTTGATGCATTTTAAAATGTACCTTGGCCAAATTCTAGAGACTTAGAGTTGTTGTGACTTCTTGCAACTGGGGTATGGTCTGGTGGGAAATGTCACCCATTACTCAAAGAGTAAGTACATCACCAAGTTAGAGGGCAAATTCACTTCACCATAAGTGCTTGTATTAATGATACTGTAGTCAGCTTCAGAGAGGGGTGTGCCTATAGAAAGAGACAAGGTTGACTTTCATTCATTTCCGTCCTATTGATGCACCCTTGGTCTTTGCCAGCATTTACTTTGTGCTTTGTGATTGGCAACTTTTCAGGAAAAAAACTGAACAGTGTGTGTTGAGAAGCTGCCTGGGTGTGTTCATTGCGTGATTGTTGAGGGGATAGTGCTACCTAAGGACTCATCAAAGCGGGGTGTGGAACCAGGCCAACATGCACCGGAGTTCTGGCTTTGTCCCAAGCCCCGTGCTGTGAGCAGCAGCAGTGTTCATGACAGTGTCTTGAGCAGAGGAAGTGGAAAGACAAGCCAGCCCTGTCACTTCCGTGGATTCTGAGCCACACAGGAGCCTCCTGTGAAACGGCAGTGCGGTGGGCAGAGGAAGACAAGGTTGCTGGAGCATCCACTTGGCCGGGAAAGGTGTTTCTTTGTAGTTACAGGAAGTACGGCTTCTGGACACACTGATAGCAGGAAAGGCTGGAGTCCTCCAGTAGTTCCCCTTTCTTGGCAAGAAATTAAAGGAAAATATGTTGAAAATGAATTCTTAGAAGAGAGAGAGAAAAAAAAAAGTGTCATTACACTTCTTCCATTTAAGGGAAACTATCTTGAAAAGGTTTCCATAGTCATTTTCCTTAGTTTTGGGCCCCCACATCTCCAAAGAGTGTGATCTCTGCCTTCCTCCTCTCTGAACATTGGCTGGTCCCTGACTCAAGGGCAATGTGCCCGTGGTGGTGGTGGTGGCGGCAGCGGTGGCAGGGAGGGCTCCATCTGCACTTTTAGTGGAAACAGGTGACCTGCAGCTATGAAAGCCCGGAGCATCCAGAGGGTGTGCCTAACAAGGACATTATTACCTCCCCTACTCCTGTCCTTCTACACCAGTGATGACAAACCTTCAAGAGCTTTAAATAATAGCCAACAGCTGGCTGTGGCACACTCGCCACAGGTTCAGCACCACTGCCTTAGACCATTATCCCGTGGACACCATCACTTGCATTTGGTTTAAGTTTCCCTTTGTAACTGGTTATTTATTTAACTTTGAATTTTTTTGACTTGTGGCACACATTCTTAATCGATTACAAGAGCAATCATTGTCCTTTACAGGTATATTAAAATTTTCTCTTGTAAATGAATTCACTCCTTCTTGTGGATAAATAAGGATGTGCCTACAAGCAGTTTACCTCCTTCAGGGTAAATTTTGACAAAGCTAAATTTTATTTTTTTATATTTATTTATTTGTCTTTTTGTGATAGGGTCTCACCAGCAGTTCAGGCTGGTCTTGAGCTCACTTTGTACTCACGTTGGTTTTGAACTTGTGAAGATTCTCCTGCCTCAGCATCCTGGATGCTGAGATTAGGTACATGCATCATCATAACTGGCTCGAAGCTCTATTTTCAGTACCTCTAAAAACATTCTATGTCTAGTTTATATGATCTGAAACAGAATTATCAGTAAGTTATATTGATTTAAAACTCTACGAATGGAATAATTACACTTTTTATCTGTTACAGTATTTTAAATTCTTTCAATCTCACCTTAATTTCTTAGAACTCTTTATCTCTACTTAATTTCTTAGAGCTCTAGTTTCCAATCTGTAAAATGAGTGTTCACTAATACATGTTAGTTTGCTTTCAATGCTTTTTCTTCCCAAGAAGAAAACTGCAGACTTGCTTTAAATCATAGTACTTAAAAATGTTTTTTTGTGGGGCTGGAGATTTAGCTCAGCGGCATAAGCGCCTGCCTTGCAAACAGGCAGTTGTGAGTTTGATCCCTGGTACCGATAAAAAGGAAAAAGACAAAAACAAAACAAAACAAACAAACAAACAAAAAAAAAACCCACAAAAATGTTTTTTTGTAATATTTACTAATTTAGTAATATTCAACAATTTAATGCTCAAAATATTTAAATATTAAATATGTGAGGCTCAGCTTAGCCTTTTAATATAAAAAGAAAAGAAAATGCAGAGCAGTTTTCAGCAATCCTTAAACTGTTGTTTTGTTTTTTAAACTGTGACTTCATGAATGGGTCTATAAATGAAAGTCCTTTGTTCCTGGGGTGGAGACAGGCTGTGGTGAAGCCTTTGCCCTGTCCCTGAGGCTGTATGGAACTGTCCCCTGCTCCGTGCAGGGCTGGCCCATTTTTCTGAGAAGACTGGAGCAAGGTCCTATTTTGGGATGTGACCTGCTGCTGAGCTAGCAGGGTGATCCTGCCTCTTTATCCTTGTTTCCTGCCTTACCTAAGGGTGCTGCTCTCCTGGGGAAGGATGTGGGATGCTGTCCACAGCAGTGTGTAGCAGCTGTTTTGATGATGATGTTAACAATGGGCTGAACTAAGTGTGCTTTTAAAGAGATCCCGGTCATCTGTCACCGTAGGTTTTGCCAGATTTAGGTGTGACTGTATTTCTGTCAGGTCAAACTTCTAACTCCGGTGATTCTCTGAATTACTCAGTTTTCATTGAACAAAGATTTCTATGAACTGCAGTTTCCTAGTTTGAATTTCTTGAAATCAGGGCCCAAGAGAGAGTGAGGTCATTTGATTCCAGCAGTCAGAAGTGGGGGAGTGAAGCAAGGGTCCCAGGCCTGAGGGAAGGCCAGAAGGAAGTGAGTTACCGAGATGGCCTCAATGGGGTAGGAGCCTGGTTCCATCAGGAGCTGGTCCCAGGGGCAGGAGCAGCAGAGTCCTAGCTCTGCACTCCCAGGTGCTGCTTACTCATGGCCTGGCCAGGGGTGCTAGACTGACAGCAGTGTGTACTTGAGGCAGCATGTTGACCTCTTCCGGTAAGTCTGACTCAGTTGTGTCAGGCCCCTGCCACTGTGACAGACACCAGCAGTGGGCTGAAAGCGTGTGGCACCTTGCACCCAAGCATCTGCTGCTAACAGAGCTCTCAGAGTGGAGTATACTTATTCCTTTCATCCCATTTTATAATGTGATGCATAGGACTTTTGTTTGCATATGACTTTAAAGAGTATTCATTGGTCTGTATGCTTTTCTTGAGGCCTATGTAAATCTAAACAATTGTGCCTGTTTTATATCTAATGTGTTTTTAGGTAAAATTATAATTATCTAAAGGCAGAGCATTTCACTATCAAAGACAGATTAATTTATATTCTCATGTACTACTTAGTAAGGCAGAAATATGGATGTACATATTTTAAAAGAGCTTTTAGTAAAAGCATTTGGAAAAAGAAGGTTTTTCTGATTAACCCTCAATTAAGTTTTCTGATGAACCCTAAACTTGAACATTTTGTGCAGAGAACATTCATATTATCAAGAGTTTTCACTATTTTGGAGCTTGTAGACTCCAGCTTTTTTTAGAATCTCTCCCAGATAACGTATGAAAGCTGTACAGGGGGTGCTACCTTCCTGTGAGTTTGGCACACAGGGGGTTTAGTTTAGTAACACATTACCTTTATTATTGCACTTATCTGGGGTCAGAATATTGTATAAAGTAAATCATTAAAATAGTGACCACACACCACTAATGACAGAAACCACTTTAACTACTAAAAATAGTATGTTCCATGAAGGTGCCTGTGTGAAATCACTGTCTCCGAGTGGGCCAGCCTTTTTCTGTGGAAGGCAACATAGCATGTCTTTCAGACTTGGAGAGGCCCCTGGTCTCCGTGTCAGTGCTCAGGACTGCCATGGTAGCACTAAAGCACAGACCGGCCACAGACACAGGAGGTTTTTTATTTTGTTGTTGTGTTGTTGTTTTCATTGTTTCTCAACCGAATTATGTTACAAAAACAGTGGACCTTTCCCAGTATTAGAAGAACACATTATTTTTGATGAACATAGATTTCTCCCTTCAGTTTCTCCCCTTGAATCTGCATTCCAGTGGAAAGAGGTGGCATCAGTGGGTGGCATTCATGGTCTGGGATGTGAACTCAGCCAGCGTGTTTTCCTGGCCCTTTGCTCTGGCGCTGACTTATGTGGGATACAGTCCTGTGCTCTCAAATCAACTTTTAGGTTTTTACCTAGAATTCATATCACTGATTTTCATGTTTCTTAATATCTTGTAGTCCTAAGTTGCTCTACAAAGACAGAAATCAAAAACCATGGAATAAGAGCCATCACTAAGAGCCATAAGAAATGTGATTGATCCAAATGATGAATATTGAAACTAAAAATTTATTACAGTAAAAGTTACATTGCTATTAATTTACCTCCAAATAATCCCCTTCACTTCTAACACATTTATCTCAGCATTCTTGCCACTTTCTGAATCAGTTCTGGAATCCTGTTTCTAAGTGTCATACAAAGTATGGTTAAAGTAAAAAGGTGATTTTGCTGTCCATTGTCATCCAACTGAAGAACAGGGTTACACAAATGTAGCGTATATCGGCATCTTCCTTATTCACCGGATCTGGCATCATGTGACTTCTGATTTCCCAGAGTCAGAATGACCATAAAGGTAGATGTTGTGAACTGATCTGGAACAAAGAGGCAGCCACGACAGCACAACTAATGACACTTAGGAGAGAACTGCTTTAGAAAGTGGCAAGAATTATGGGATAAGTGGGATGGTGAGGGAGTACTTTGAGGGGGATTAATTACAACAAGTCTTTTTCTATAATTAAAAAATTGACATTCACTGGATTATTTTACATCCAATATGATGTATGTGGATTTCTTTTGGCAAAATACTTTACTGTAAATATTTTATGTATGCTGGAACTGATGGAGAGAGGACATCATGATTTCCTATTTTGTGGAAAACCATGTTAATACAAATAAAAGTTGCTCATGTGGTACTCAGAATGGCCACTCAAGAAATCTCTGCATTATGTAATCCATGCTTTTTTTTCCTTAATTTGTTATTTATGATCCTAATGAAGATTTGGGTAGCACAGCATTACTTACTTAAATACATTGGGAAACTTTCAGCAGACCTGTGTAACAAATGTACAGTATGTATGCTGTACAATAGTGCATTATCATAATTATATGCATTATTGTATAGTGATGAATGTGCAGTAATAAGTGAAAGATATAATACGTATATCACAGGGTTGAGAAGGCCGAGGGGAAACCCTGCCACCGCTCTCCATGTGTGATGCCCAGGCCTAAAGCCACAGGTAGAATTCATTCAGGGCAGGTGAGGGAAGACACCAGATCCCGCTGAGCTTTTGAAATAGGAATTCCTTATTGGCTGTCATCACACTAGTGTGTCCACCATCAAGAGGGTACATGGGCAAATCAATATTTGTGTCTCTAACCTTCATAAAGGCTTTTAAAAAAAACCAACTTGCTTGAGGATATCTGCCTGTAACAGGTTTGCCAATTCTGCTTTCTTTTTAAAATTTTATTTTTAATTGACAGAAAAATTGTATATATTTATGGCATATGTGTGATATAGGCACACATTGTGGGATGATTTGATCAGGCTAAGTAATGTATGCATCACCTCACCATATGCATCGCCTCAGTTTTTGTAGTGAGAATATTGACAACTAGCAATTTTGAAATATAAAATATATTTTTTGTTAATTATGGCTGCTGTGCTGTACGGTAGATCTCTAAAATGTATTTTTTCTGCGTAACAGAAACTGCAGCCATTGGTCAGTATTTTCCCCGTCATTCTCCCAGTGATTAGCTCCTTTCTACTCTGCTTATATGATTTTGAGTTTTTCAGATTTCACATGTAATTGAAATCATATGGTATTTGTTTTCTGTGCCTGGCTTATTTTACTCTTAACTACTTTCCTTTTCACAACTGACCTTGTCCCACTTCCAGAAGAAGAAAAGTGTACCTTTTTTTTTCTAGCCAAAATTATACTATGCTTCACTGCCCCAGAGTGTAAAACATCTCTGGGTCTTCAACAACAGTACAGTCTGAGAAGAACCTGATCCTAAGAAAGGGGGTGGGGAGAGATAAACAAGGAGAACTTCAGTGATCTCATGGGCTTTATTTCGCCAGGCCAATAGACTGATGGCAAGGCTGATACTTACCATCCGCTCATCTATACCCACTCATCGATCCACCTGTCTACTCATCTATTCATCTATCTATTCATCCATCATGAACTCACTCATCCAACCCATCCAGCCAGCCAGCTATCTATGTAGTCATCTACTTACCCATCTATTTTAGAATTACCATTTAAAAGTGAGAAGTTGTCACAGGGACAAAACTAAGAATTTGTAATTAAATTATAAAATAACTCTTTCATACAGAAATCAGGTCTGATTCAGCTGTTTGATTTTTAAATTTTTTCCAGCTATTTGATTTAATGTTGGTGATTGACTTTCCAGGAAGATTATGTGGTAGAGGGACTTCATAAACAGAGTGAACTACTCCTTAGCTCCAAAGTTTTGATAAAAGTACATCAAAGGCATAACTTCTGTAAAAACATATAGAAACATACATCATTTGCAACTATTTAAACCTGTGATAAAAGTTTTATATGGCAATTTAAGAATGTTTGATGGGTTATTGTTTTTTGAAGGTATGCTGTAAAAGAATGAATGCAAAAGGTCCTTTAGATCTGAATTAACAAACTAGATGTAAGTAAGTTTTCTAGACTGGATGACATTTTTCCCACCCAAGAGCATTTTCAAGACATACTCTGGTATAGCAAAGGCAGCCAGTGATTACAGAAAGGGAGTTCCTGAAGATTTGGCTTGTGAATCTCTTTATTAAGACCAAAAAGAGCTTCAAGAACTTGTCTTCCCACTTCTAGTCAGCCAGTGCCACTGAGAATCATTTGGGAGGGTGAGTTTCTCGGTGTTTTGAGACTACTACCCCTCCAATATCTCTGTGATTATATTTTGTTTTAATGTCCATGTTTGGGGCTGGGGGTTTAGCTCAGCGGCATAAGCACCTGCCTTGCAAGCAGGCAGTCGTGAGTTCAATCCCCGGTACCAGTTAAAACAAAACAAAACAAAACAAAACAAAACAACTTAATGTCCACGTTTATGTGGCTTTCTTCCCCAGTAGAATTCAGTTCAACTCAGTGAGTGTCCTTTGAGTTCTTCATGTGTGTTGACACAGTAGTAAACAAGTGTAAACAGCTTAGCCTGTGGTTTAGTGGCCATGGCAGACCTAAACAAAATACTGCATGCTGGACATGCATTCAGAGGTGTGAAGAAGTCTCCTTGAGGAAGTGACAAAAGAAGAAGAAGGGACTGAGCTGGGTGGTATGAACTTGGGGTTATCGGAGGCAGGATGTTTCTGATGGAGGGAGCCACATAAGCAGAGATCTGGACGGGGAATTCTTGACCAAGTGGTTATACTTGAGTCTAGGTGTAACAGGTTGGAAGAGCAATGTTATGGTGTGCTACCTTCCCAGAAGCAAAGCGGTGAGTTACACTACCCACAAACAAGCAGATTACACACACATTTATGATCACATGTTCCTCTGGATGCCAGAGGAAATGGAATCCATGTGAGGAGATGCCATTGCCAGGCCGGCTGGTGTCCCGGGGGATGGAATCTGCTGAATGAGACCATCAGAGGTGGCACATCAGCTGCAGAGTTAAGATGAATAACTCTTTATAATACATGTATATATAGGTTTTCAGTTTTAAAAGTTGTTTTCTATTTGTTATCTTACTCGGTTCTTCTAGCAGCCTAAACCAGGTTAAATCCTAAGCAGAAGGAGCCTCAGAGCCTGAAACTTTACCTCCTAGCTTTGTGAACAGCAGCGCCCTGTGGTTTCCTCCTGGCTGCACTCAGATCTTGCTTGATAGCATGTGCCAGTGCTGAGTGGCCAGCCTCTCCCAGGACAGTCACCACCCTGTGGTGCTGCTGAGACCAGCATTTCTGGAAGAGGACAGTATTTTCCAGAGTATTGAAGAGTAACTTAAATCACCTACGTTTAATGATTTATAGTACCTTACATAAGCATCTTTTAAAAATATATGATTCTTTTCTTTTCTTAGACATAATATTGTGAATCTAACTTTGGGTATCAATAGTTATTCTTCCATAATATAGAATTGCCTTTACTGCAGATTCCGACTTCTACTTGCTGCTGTGATTAATAACCTCAGATGATGAGGGATGTCTCACTTCTTTCCTCTAACTTTTAAAGTTGTTGTTGTGTCCACATTGGTCACCAGTGGGCCTATTGTCTCTGTACCCTTGAGGCACACGGCTGAACAAGTTGTCAACCAGCCTTGAACACGGGAAGGAACTAAAGGGGTTGCTACTGAGGGGCTTGCCACAGATGTCACCACTTTTTGACAGCTCTTCTGACTGCAGAGACAGGAATTAGAACAGTGATGTCAGATGTGTGGTATTTTTGTGTGTGTGAGTGTTGTGACCATTTCCCTGTAGGTGCTAGCGGATGACCAAGTTAACACTCAATTTAAAGTTCGTTGTATCACTGGGTGAATTGTATTAGTCTCTGCTGATTATGCAAATAATTCTAACAGGTAACTTTTTAAAACAAAGTTTTAAAGTACTTATCCCATCTATGTCTTCTATACACCCAAATTTTACATCAACCAATTTTAGTTACTTGATATTCAGATAGGAATATGGTATAGTTCCAGCCCTGCTGAACAGGAAAATCTAGAAGAAAGAAAGTGGAGGAACACCAGTGCTCAGGGCCTAAGAACTCTGCTTAATTTTTACTCAGTTTTCATATTTTTAATATTTTCCTTAACATTTTCTTCCCAGTTGAAGTCACTTGAATAAGCTTGTTTAAATTTGTCAATCTTGTTGATAAAGTAGCATGAAGTTTTTACTTGTAAACCTTTATGCACTGAGAATAGTAACATGCACTTAATATATGTGTGTCTGCTGCTTGAAAATGTGTTATGGTTAGTGATTTGAAAGTGGTTTAAAAACCTTAATATTTCATATAATAATACACAAAAAAGACATGCTATTTTAAAAGGATTTTTTAAAATTGGCAAACAAAAGGCATTAGAATCATTATGATTTTGAAAGTTCTTTGCATTTATAAAACATTTTTAGCATTCAGAAATTTTGTGTTAAGTCTGCATTTTTTGTATCTTAATGGAAAAGAATAATGTGCATGCAAATTAAAGGACTTTGGTTCATTTGATAATAAAGAGATTACTTTTTGTCACCCTTTTACAAAATCTTTATTAACTGCAATTGAGAACTATACTATGTATGACTCCCTTTTAAAAATAAAATTAACCTCTGAGTTTTCAAGAATATTAACTAAAGTAATGGATGAGAACTCACACAGCAGCAAACTGATAAACTAGGGTGTATACACAGCCAGTACACATCAGAGTGCTGTGTAAAGAACATGAGGCCTGGAGTCAAATGATTGCAGTTTGAATGCTGAATAATTTGAATACAAGCTCCTCCATCTGTTAGTCTTGGGTTCCTGGGGAAATTATGTAATTTCTGAATGCTTTCCTTAATCTCTAAATCAGTGGCAATTTTATTATCATACAGGTACCTGCTTTACTTCTCTTTCTCTTTGATAAAGATAAAGATAAAATAATGAGTGTGATGGTGTTTCACAAACTATAAAATTCAGCACTAATATGCTGAATTTCGTGCATTGTTACAGCACTGTTACCAAAGCCAGGGGTCAGAGAATATAAAAGTTAATAATCTTCATTGTTATATAATGTTTGCATGGCAATCATGTGCTCTAGGTACTTAGAGACTCTAGTCATCCCTTAGTGTAGTAGTTAATTTGCCATTGTTGTTTGAATATTCTATTTTAGACTCCTAGGTAGGCAACTAAATGCATATCTTATTATGTGATGTGGGTGTTGTGTGGGCGACTTAACCTTGGAATGACGAACTCAAACTTTTACCAGTTTTGACTAGCATATATTTAAATAATGAAGTTTAAGACTTCATAGTATATATTTAAAAAATTTTGCATTTCTGGGTGTAATAATTTTAATCATAATGAATTTAAAGATTAAAATAGTCTATTACAAAAACGAATGTGAATTAGGTGTCCTGAGCACAGGACTAAAGAGGATGGATGACATGCATCCTTTCAGAACTCCACACAATGGAAATGCTTGGTAGAAAAAGTTAAAATTTTTTAAAGCTACATTTTTTTTGATATAAAATGACTCCTGCATCTTCCTTCCCTTCCTTCTCTCTTTGTTAAAATCTATTTGTATTTGGTTTTTATTTGCATTTAATTTGGACCCTCTTTGTGTTCAGGTAATCAGTTATAAAGTGACAGTGAGAGGGGGGATGTGTTGCATGGCACAATCATTTCCAAGCAGAAAGGGTTAAAATACTTTCTTTTTGGGAGGAAAAGTAAAAGTCTTTCTACTGAGGTATTTCAAAAAGGCATAATCTAGAATCTGTTTAGATACCATTTTGAGTTGGCCCTTTTCACCTAACATAAAGAAATTCAAAGAAATTCTGATCCACTTTTAAAAGACATGTGACTAATAGCAAACAAGGGGCTAGATAGATGCAGGAAATGAGATGGACAATGGAATGAAAATACATGGGAAAGTAGGATTGTGCAAAGTAATTACTAAAAAGCATTTTCTTATTTTAAGAGATACAGACAAGGTAGTTTTTAGAAGTTATTCTTTGGCTATGGAAAATTCAAGATAGATTTTGCCTTCTGCTCTGGCATCCTGCCTTCATTGTAAATATCATTGTGCAGAGAATTCTGTGATTGCTCTGAAAAGGCTTCATTCCCAGTCTGGTAAGACTTCGTGCCCATTGTAGTGACGCTTGGGCTCTGATGTGCCTCTCATTTTCTGCCCTTTGAGAAAGAGGGATTTCAGTGTTTGCACACAGCCCTGTAGAGACTATGAGAAGTGTGTTTCTTTGTGAAAGGGAGTATTTGTTGTTGCGATTCTAATATGTTGCCTGATACTCTGTAGTGTGCTGACATGGGTAGTACTGACTACCAGATGAATGTATAAGCTTCCTCTTTTAAACATGCCATATATGGGTCATTTTCCAAAGTCTTGCATATATTTCCACCAACCACCAGGTATTCAATGCAGAAAAGGTTACATAGTCATTTGGTGAGGAGAATCCTTGAACTTTACTGATGTGTTGATCTAACCATATACACACACCAGGCTGGGCTTAGGCTGTGTAGTCACTTTGGTGAGTGGACAGTGTCAACTGACAGCTCCTGTAGGCTGCAGCCTGTGGTAGAGGGGGATGATCACTGCGGTGGTTCCCCTATAATGTAGTTCCTTTTAGAAATGGCTCGCTAATTAAATATATTCCATGTCCTTCTCACTTTGGACAAAAGATTGAACAAGACAAGCCAAAATTGGGAGCAAGCTTTATTGAAGAATGAGAGAGAAACTGGCTCTGCAGAGCAGACTTGGGCAGAAAAAGAGAGGATAAGAGAAAAAGTAAAAATAAAAGTCCACCCTGGATCTGGGAGACTCAGGTGGGTGACTGCGAAGAGTCACAACAGCCGGTTTGTCCTGGCCTCCCCTTTCTTTTATGCTGTCCACATTTCACGGGAACCACAGAAGTTCTTAGATAGGGGTCCTGAGTGGCAGTGCCATGTAGAGGGCCACACCTCTCCTCCCAAGCTGTCTAAGCCATGCCTTGTCTCCCATCTTAGTCCTTGGCCATTGTACTGGGCAGGCTGGTGAAATGCGCTGGGCCAGATCACAGGGGCCAGCTTCCTTCCTGACCGTATCCCTCACTATCTAGGATGTTAGTTATCTAATGTTTTTCCCTTAGTTACTCACCTACAAAACGAGATGAGGATGATAGTAGCTGTTTACAGGGCTGTTGGAGGATTAAATAGCAAGTACCTAGCACAGTAATCATCCATCATCCCTGAAGTGGTCCTTGTAGTTCTTACCCCTTTATGTGTTAGTAATGTCAGCTTGAGGACAGTTAGGTAACTGGCCTGTTGTAGGGAAAGGGAGTGGGGACTAGAGTGGGATTTATGAAGCAGGAAATTCAGATAGAATAGACAGAATAATGCCTGGTTAATCAACACCCCCCTGGCACCTGAGGGAGGCTCATTTCTGTATCTGCAATTTTTCACATGTGTGTTCATGTTGGCGTACAAGCAGTTATCCAGCCTTTGCAGAATAATTGCTTCTGTGACACATGTCCTTTTTTGGGAGTCCGTGTTATATCTACTGTGGCCGGGAAAGGGGACAGACAGTTGCTGTTCTGGGGACTCCCAGGCCCCTGTAGGACAGTCTGGAATGCGAGGTTTCCTGCTAGGTGGTTTTGCCCACATTCTTCCTTTTGCACATTTTCCAAAAAGCTGTAAATTGCAACCAGATTAGAGGGATTCTTTTTAAATGATTCATATTTCATCTTCAAAATTCTGTATCTATGCAAAGACTATGAATTTCATAAACATAACTTGGCAAGTTAAATTTCTATATTATTACTCTTGATTTTGCACCTCAGAAGAATGGTTAGACCTTTGAGAAGTATGTGTATGAAAATTTCCTTTGCAAGCTTCCAGTGAACTAACTTGTATGTTTGTTAAGAGAGACAAACATATGAAAACTATTTTCCAGGGTTTATCCGAAACCAAATACAAAAAATATGGTATTAGTTTGGTAATATGCATCTTATGCCTTAGGTAAATAGCGATATTTATTTACCACACAAATGTGAATTTATGGATTTGTAGTCAGAGAGAAATAAAAACAAGAGCTATGAAATTTCCTAGAGGCCATAGGAATGGCATGTGTTACATTAAAGTGCTTACATAGTGATAATGCTTGTCTTGTGATATTTGTAGTTATTTGGAATGTTAGTCTGAAGCATTGCACACAGGCAGCTTATCTAGTTGAATCATATGTAGTATTTTTTCTTTTAAGAAAATAAAGTCTTCTTTTTCCATTAAATTAAATTTTGATATTCCTATGGAAATTCCATAATTCTGATGATTAGTTTTTTTGTTTGTGAGTTTTAAGTGGTTACTTAATGTACTTTCTTTCTTGTAAATACTGAATTATATTTCTTTTTAAAACAAGCACAAAGCTCTGCTAATGATAGTCTTTAAAAATTTTGATGTATACAGACATTCATTTATTTGGTTTTAAATGAAGCTGCCCTCTCTAAAATGATTTTATACCTTTGAATAAATTTTATAAAGTAAGAAGATAAGAAAAAGTTTAGATTTTCCATGAATCCCTTCAGAGTGAGGCAAAAGTACATACAAACACACTCTAACACATTCACCCGTTTTCTTGTATGGTATAATTCCAAATATGCTGTAGTATTTCCTTTGGGTTGATGTTTCCTAATTGTCACAAATGTGAACCTGAGAATTGTTCTTAGTTGCCTTACCTGGTATAACAGGCTGTTTGTAGTTTCCAATTGATAAGAAGTAATGTATCATTGCAACTTCCCACTTCCTCACAACAGAGAACACACACATACATACATGCTTGCATGCACAGCACCCCACTTGACTTGCACTGTCAGGATAAATCCAATCTCAAGACTAAATTGGTGCTGACATTTTCTCTAGTAAGATGACAAATATCTATCCCAACACCACAAATAAAATAAGAAGTAATACCCTTTGGGAATATTAACCTCTTTTGAAATCTTTTACAAATCCAACCTCTCAGCTAGGCAGAAACCCTTAACATTACTTTATTTTGGTATCTTACTTGCCTGTTCCTCTGTGTGTTAGATGCAAGCAGAATACTGCTCCTGACCTGGGGAGGTTGTGGGCTGCCTTTCAACAACGGGAAGTGGGCTCTGCTAAATGCACAAATTGGCCACTTGGTTTTGGTCAAGGAGTATTCTTGTAGACCCTTTCAAGTCTCTACCACATCAGACAGCTGTATGTTTCCTTGACAGCCTGGAAGAACCCCAGTCCAGCTACTTTTTAGGAACTGTGAGAGATCAGTGGGCTAAGGATCACTGAAACAGTCAGTGTGAAAAATGAATCTATTTTGGGGACATCATAATGAGATTGTGTCCTCAGGCTTGTTATAAAAGATCTACAGTTAGACACATGCTCATTCTTTTACTAACAGTAATTTTGTGTTTGCTATAGCTTATGAACATTGAGTTTTATAAATGACCATTTTGCATCTTTACCTTGAGTGTCAGAAAGTGTTATGGCTTATACCTAGATGGCCTCCCCAAAGCCTGTGTGCTCATAGGTAGGGCTTTTAGGAGGTAACTGAATTAAGTTGTGATACTGGATTAATTCACTGATAGGGTTATAGTGGTGTGTGATGTTGGGAAGTGGGGCCTGGTGGGAAGTGACAGGTCACTCACTGCAGGGGAGACATATGTATGTCCATCCACCCTCCTCCCTTGGAGTGTGTTCTGCTTCTTGCCTGCCATGCCATGAACAGTTTCTTCTCTCCCATGCCTGTATGTTGTGCTGCCCTGCCTTGAAACCAGCTGATTATGGATTGAAATCTCTACAAACTGTGATCCCAAATAAACTTTCCTTCAAATTGTGGGTGTGTAGTACTGTGTCTCAGTAATGAGAAATTAGCCCAAACAGAAAGTTATCAGTCAGGCTTATCTATGTGTGTATCACTTTTTGTGGTACATGTTTTGTTCTATCTGTATTCCCATCTATTTCTCATCTTCTATTTGCTTCTTTTTCCATTTGTATTATGTATATTGTCTTTTGTCTCACTGTATTTTATGTGCACTTAGAAAATTTCTTTAATATTCTCTGAATCAAGGTGAGATGAAAAAAGTATTCATTATCTACTATAATAATGAGACAGTAGAGTATAGTGTCCTTGTGATCATGAAGCAAAATAAGATAATTCTCTAGACTGAGGTCCAGTATATGTCTTCCTCCTAGAAAACTCAGGCTTACTTTGACAGCTCTCTAAGGTTCTGTGTCAGGAAAACCAAGTTACTCTATGTAACACTCCATGATCCTCCACATATACAGATGATGCACAGTGGGAGGCTGCAGATGAGTATCTGTGGCATCCAGGTTTATAAAACGTGCCCAGTACAGGGCTTACAAAGGTAATAAGCTGAGAATCCATTAGAAACACAAATTCATGTCCCCATGTGGACTCACTGTGACAGGAACTGTGAAGGTCGCCTGGCAGCCTGTTAGTCACCATCAGGTGATTCCATTGTACCCCTAACTTTGGAATTCATCCAGTAGATATAAAGTATAAGGATTTCATTAATAAGATTTTCTTCTATTTCAAACTGTTTACTTTTGCACTCAGCTTATAAGAATTCAGCCTGTGTGCATCACTTTAGGAAAATAACTAACAGCAAAAGAGGAATTTTTAGAAATGCAGTAATCTATACTTTTCCCGTTTTCTGTCACTCATCCAAACCCCTTTCCCTGTGTGCTTTGGAGATGTACATGCTGAGTTTACGGTGACTGGTTTCATTTGTTTCTTTCCTCATGTCTTTTTTTCTCTCTTCTAAGATGAGGTTTTTGTTTCATTTTGTTTTGCTTTTCAGTTTTTCTAGCATGTAATTTCTGTGCCTGTGAAGAGAAATTTACCTGCAGTGAAGATTTTATATTGTCTTTCCTGGCACTCCTATTGGTGCAACTGACCTTTTGCTCAGGTAACACTTGGTAGACACTCTGTACTGTGTCTCCTTCCCTCCTGGAGCCCTCCCAAGGTCACTGCTGATTCTCTTCTGTGCAGAGGACACTCAGGAATTAAGCCCCCATGTGGCCTGTGCTAGCATGTGGTCCCTCTAGGATGGAGAGGGCGCTGTGGGCCACAGCACAGACACATTCACTTAATGGAACATGCCAGCTTGTAGCGCTTTCTATTGATTCTTCAATTTCTTTTTGATGTTTTGAGGCTCAAGAGTGTAAAATCTGTGTAGTAGCTTTATAGTTACACCTCCATATGCACAAATCAAAAGCATTCTGTTTATTCTGCAGTATTGAATGTGACCAAGATCAAAAACTCTGTTTTCTGCCTAGTGACTTTCTTCCCAGACTTGAGTGTTTTATCTTCCTACGCGTGCTGTGCAATAATCCCTTTCACATATGATTTGCTCACAGATACACAGGTGATATTGGTGATTTCATCTTTTTTTCTTGAATGAGAAAGATTCCTTGTGTGTTACTGTAGTCGTGTCCTATCACAGCTGGTGACTACTGGTTGTAGGCACTGAAAGTCAACTGTGTTTTACAGAGACCTGATGATAGTAGTGTTTTTAGCTACTGGTCCTTGGCTCTGATGGCCTCCATTTATTTATTTATTTGTTTGTTTAATTAAAAAATTTTTTTTTGCATTTATGTTCCCAAAGGGACACACATTCCCACACTTGTGATGAAAGATATTGGTCTCAGTCGTTTTGTTGTGATATGGTTTCTATACCACCACTTCATCCTAGAGTTAGATAATTTGGGCAGAAATTCTTTGTCCAAGACTTACCATCACTAGAGTTTATAGTTTTTGATTTGAGATCAAGGATTACACTGAAATACAGTGATTATGATGAGCCTTCTCACTGCCTCTTGCTGCCTAATAGACTCAGCACCCAGTTTTCTATTGTTTCCCAAAACAAGGCATTAAAAATGTTATCTGCAAGTGTAAAAATATATAATACTAGGATGTTTTATATTGGAGAGAGAAGGTGCCACTAGTCTCTGTGCTGAAGGACATTCTGTGTAGTTAAATTTGGCATATGTCACCACTATTTCACACCTGAGCTTTGTTATGAACTTTGAACTAGATCTCATAAGCCACAAGTAAAGACCAAAACAATTTCTGAGGTTCTCTGCTGATGAGAGGTGGCATTCATCGCTACTTAGCTATAGCATTGCTCTTCATATCTTTTAAAAAACATTCTGTTATGTCACTGCTATCTTGAGCATTAGGTACTGTTCTGGGGTCC
This sequence comes from Cavia porcellus, assembly GCF_034190915.1. Lineage (NCBI taxonomy): Eukaryota > Metazoa > Chordata > Mammalia > Rodentia > Caviidae > Cavia > Cavia porcellus. The sequence continues at coordinate 37,381,794 of NW_026947505.1, forward strand.
TTGTTTACATCCCATTTTTACAAGTCTCAAGTTATTTCTGTAGTTTACTTCTCTATTCTTTACTCTTGGTAATTACTGATAGTTCTAACTCATTTGTATATTATTTATTCATTAATTCTGTATCAATAAATTGAACTGCAATCAAAATTGTGGCTGAAGGTGTAGCTCAGTGACAGGGTGCTTCATAACATGTGTAAGGCTCTGAGTTCCATTCCTAGGAGGACAAAACCACAACCCCTGAAATAGAAAATGTTTAACTCACACATACAATTAATGACATATTGCACTTGATAAATCTATAGTGATGTGGATAATTCAGTATTTCATCTTTGAAAGTAAATAATGGATTACAATTTGTATTTTGTTCAAGTTGTCCTACTTAGAAAATAGCAAAATAATCAATATTTCTATGCCCTCACCCCAACTTCTATATAGATATTAAGAATGATGTGTACATTTATTTGGATGTAACTTTAATCATTTTTCTAGAAAGTGAATTTATCCTGCAAATTATATATGTAACAGTTCTCAGTGAAATCAATTAAAATCAAATTTCACTTATAATTGCCACCAATCCTATTATTTAAAGTTTAAAGATTGAATCATAGACTAAACTGATAATCTTAGCAGCATGTAAAATTGCATGAGATCGGTTTATTGCCTCAAACTTTTACAGAGATCAACATGCAGTGCGAAATATTCTAGTTGACAGTAGTTCTTTGTTCTATCAAAATACAAGATTTAGGTGTCTATATCCAGGTTGGTGACAATAATTCTAGGTATCTTGACTCCTGACATGCAGTTTACTAAGTTTCCTTGCATTAACTGTTTTACAGGGGAGTCAGGCAGAGCTCAAGTTTAAGCAGAGGGGAACGCCTCCCAGAGAACTCCAGAGGAGGTGTCCCTTCTGTTACTCTCACCAAGATTTTCTGTACTTTTCTCTCTCTCTGCTCAGGAGATTCTGAGTAAGGTGAAAAGTTCTTGATCTCTAATCTTTTTCTCGGCAGCCTTCACAGTGCCTTTGAGGTTGCTGCAGCTTTTCTCTCTCCTGTCTGGTATTCACATCTCTGAGACTCACAAGTGCAAACTCCTCTGCTCAGGCTCTGCATCCTACCTCTGTAGGTCATGATGGTCAGAATCAGACTACCTAAGTGAAGGATGTAAGTTGGAGACAAATCTCTTCTGTAGCCCACAGACAAGTTTGTATGAGTCCTTTCAAGTCCCTGTACATCTTGGGACTCAGATACATTTCGTAATTCTTTTCCCCTTTGGTACCAGGAATGGAACTCAGGGCCTTACGCATCCCAGGGAGGTGCAGTGCCACTGAGCTGTATCCCCACTCCTTAGATATATTTTGGATTGGGGACATTTTTGGATTTTGGAATATTCCTATATACCTGATAAGATACCTTGAGGAGGGTCCCAAGCTTAAACACATGTTTTGTAGGAGGCCTTATTGTACATATACATTGCAGGTGAATTTACCCCTTTACTGCACCTGTCACATGAGGTCAGGCATGGAACTTTCCACTCTAGTGACCTGTTGGCCCTCAGAAGTTTAGGATTTTAGAGCATTTCCGATTTCCCAATGAGTAGTACTTCATCTCTGTTTTAAGTTGTATGAAATTACTGAAACCCATTTCCAGATAGCAAGTTTTTAATTTTTTAATTTTTGTTAATTGTGGTTTGGATGGAACCTTCGGACTCTCACATGCTAAGCAAGCATTCTACCCCTGCACTGCACTCCAGGCCCATAACATTACATCCGGCTCAGTGTTGAAATAGCGGCATTGGTTCTCTGCTTTTGTACTGAAGTTAGAAAACTTTCCTGGAGTTTGCAGTGTTGTTTCAAATGATGAATGTTTTCCAACTGTGGATGAGATTTTTTTTTTTATTGACACACTGGTGTTTAATTGAATCCAAATGAAACTAATACAGTAAAAATGATTAGATATATCAATTTATTCATCTTAGTTTTTAATCGAAAGCAGTTGCTACTCCTGAGTAGATTAAGGTTCTGTAGTATGCTTTAATTAAATAAATCCCTGTAACTCAAAGTAGGCTAATTAAAAGTGGTTTTAACTATTCCTTCACGCTTACATGGAGAGTTTATAAATGAATTTATATTTAACTCAAGGAACAAAAAAGGTTCTGTCATTAAGGTGACTTGTTTTCTAGTTGCTAAAGAGCAGAAGGATGGTGTTTAAAATCTGTAGGTTGGGGAGAACTGTCATACGGGAGCTTGGAGATACGCTGTTGGAGTCATACCTCCCAGTGGTACACAGGTTTCTGCAATTCTCCTATTTTTATGGTGGCATCTAAAATGAACAAAAAAATGCATGTTATGTTTGTAATTTAGTTTTCTCTGAATTTTAGCTAATTTGTTCCTATGATTTTGAGTACCCTGTTAAACTATTATTTCCTCACACAGTACAACTTAACTTTTCCAAACTCTTAGGAACTCTTCAGAAGTTCTTTTTCAACTCTTAGTCATCACATCCTCCCACATCATCTACCCACTTGCACATCAAAAATACTGCCATAGTGTAAAGTCATTTATCTATTCATTTAGAAAAAACATAAAATTGTGATACTAAGGATTCTGACAACCGTGACAAATGTCTGGGCTTTTAAAATTCATAGATCTGCTGCCCTTTGTTAATTAAAGGGTCTTTTTGATATCTCAAGTTTTTTACTTGCCACTTTGAATATTTAGAACTTTGCAAGTTTTTGTTTTCTTCTGTGAGCCAACTACAATAGCATTATCTCTTATCTATAATTATGGCAGTGTAGATGAGTTTAGGGGATTAGTGAGTTTTATTTGAAGCACTACACTTTAAAAAATTAGTAAAGTTGGGTAGAAAAATTTTGTTTGTTTAAAAATTGTGTACTACTTTGATTTTCCAATTCAGAGCAAAGCAATATTAATATCACTTTACTTGTTCTTGGTAGAAATAATGGGTTCTAGGGCATGCTTACTTGTTAGGCAGTGTGCATTTTACCTGTGTGATTTTATTTAAGCCTTGATACATGTCTGTGAGGTAATAATGACTGTTTTCTCCATTGAATATTTAAGGAAAATATGTATCAGAGATATTTCTTGGTGTGATTTATGCCACTTCCTTTCCAAACCAGGGGAGCCGAATCTCCTCTGGCATACTCTGCTATCTCTTAATATCTAATGGTTTCAAATAATGATTATAACCTCTTATATTTTGATGATTTCAGGGTTTTACAATTTATGGCCGTTTGTATTTGTCAGGCTGATGTATGTTGGCATTAGTTGATACTAAGGGAGGGTTCAGAATTAAGTGTAAAAAACAAGAATAAATCTCTTTCAAATATTAGACTGTGAGGTGACCTGTTAGTAAATGGCCTCAGCAATATGAATCAGGCATGGTGACTGGTGTGAAAGCTTCTTAGACTTCATTCAGATTGCTTCTTGTTCAGAGGCTAGCTAGCCAGTTTGCTATCAGGGAATTATAGGAGAGATGCACTAGACATCAGATATTTAGAAACATGCCACTTAATACCTCCTGTATTAACAGATCATGGCTATAGCACTAATATGCAATTTGAACTGAGACCATCCAGGTGATACTGGGCTGTTGGGATCTGTCAGCAAAGGTGTGTGGATGCTGTCGGAGGCCCACAAGGCTTGGTCCTGTGTCCTGGCTCTTGGCACAGTGATGTGGGATGACATCTTTGATAGTGGGTTCTGTGGTAGTGTGCAGTGTTTGGCCATTTCAGCTTAGGTAGCATCAGCTTTACTGGAGTCCCATTTGCTTTGTTAGAACTAATGATATGACATGATTGTTGAATGATATGCTTGAAGGAACTTATATGAAAAAAATGTTAGAAATAGTAGGTGTATTTTTTTAAAGACTACTTTTTTGTGAAACCTTCAATAAATAGTTAAAATTGCATGTGTCTATTTAAAAATGGATGTAAAACAATTAAATGTCCTTATTTCTTGAATTGTCACCAGAACCTCCCATCAAGCTTGCTGTGTGCATGTGTAGTTTTGAGCCAGTGGGCAGTTACTTGGAGACTGTATTCCTGCCTAAGAGGACAGAAAAGTGAAGGCCATTGCACATCGTTTTCTCCTGCTACCAAGTTGTCTCTTTTCAGGGCAATTTGGGTTACTACCAGCAGTGTTACTACTTTCTAAGGGCCCAGGCCTCTAGACTCACTGTAGCCAGTGCCGTGAGACTGCTTGACTAAAGGATTCTGCAGGGCCTTTGAACATATTCCTACTCCTTAATCCAGGGCATTTCCAGAACAACTCTTCTGTGCTAACTGGTCCCACTGGGCCTTAGTAATAACAGTGACCAGTACCAGCAAGGGAAACCATAAAGTGTCTTACAGTTTCTCTCTTAATCCTTCATGTTAAAAATTCTTTCTTTCCTAAAAAATTAATGGTTTCAGCCATAATATTTTAGACAAGCTATGAAACATTAGAGAAGTGATTCCTGTCCTGAAGAAATACTCATCTTCTTTCAAAAGGTTGTATATTCCAAACATTTCTTTTTTTTAGGTTACTGGAAACCTGTTATTTGAATCATTATTTTCCATTACTTATAAATCTTAACTGAGAACCTTTTCTATGTAACTATATTTAGCAAGACCTACTTAAGATTTTTATTTTATAGTTAAGATTAATACAGTAAGTCTCCAACTTATAACATTCTTATTGCCAGCTTTCACAGACATGAACAGATCTCGAGTTAGGAACAGTTGTAGAAGTGAACAAACTGAAAATAGCTCACATGTCTGCTCTACACTGTTACCGTTGTCACAGTTACTGTACAGTGTGATACAGTAGGTACTGTGCTCAATCAGCACTCAAGATGTCCGGAAGCAAGAAGAAAGGCAGTGATGATGTGATGTGACTGCTAGGAAGCATAAATCGATGTACACTGTAGATTTGTGTTAAAGGTATATAAAACTTAGTTTGTTGAATTTAAGAATGAATCTGACTTACAAATGTTCTCGCAGAATGGACCAAACCATTCCAGGAGAATTTTAACTATTTGTAAATACTATAATCTGCATATTTTCTACAACGGAAGTGTAATGTTGAATAGAGGATAGTTACATTCAAAGTACAGAAATCTATCTTAGTTACTTTTCTCTAACTGGCATAGAATACCTGACAGTCACAAGTTAAAGGAAGAAGAGTTTATTTTATCTCACAGTTAGTAGAGGTTTCACTCCATAGTTGGCTGCTCTCAAAGCATGGAAACATGCCATAGGGGCATTGGAGAGGAGAAACAATCCATGAAAGGCAAGCCAGGATACAGCAAGCAGTAGCAGTGGACTTTCCTTTTACTTTTTATTGCACTCAGACCATAAGCCTGTTGGTTGATGGCGCTCACATTTAGGGTGGGCCTTACTATTATCCACACCCAGAACTGCACTAAATCAGTGAACTAATTTAGTTGTTACACACTATTATCCCAGATTCCTATACCCTAGACCCAGCCACTCCCAAAATCCCTCAGGGTAGATGAAGCTTTGGGGGACATTTTAAGTATAACATCATAGATACATTCTAACAAAGAAAGCATTTGGAACAAATAGCTTCATAAAAATGAGTCCGACATCCATTTCAGAGTTTTGACAGCCGATCTAAGAGGCATTTCATTTCTGTAGTGGGCCGTACTAAGAATTATTTTTCTGCAGTGCTAGGCAAAGTGGATGTTCCCTACTTCTGGGGTTATTTTCCATCTACATTTAGCTGCTTTACTGGCTCTTCCTCATCTCAGTCCAAATATCTGAAGGCCACAGAGCCCAGCTTTCTGTCCCTTTCCTGCCTGTTCATTCTGTCCCATAGCTTTTATCTATCAGCTGGCTGACAGCTTGTGGATTTAACTTCAAGGTTTACCATTCTAGCAACTCAGGAATCACACATTGAACTATTATTCTGTATTTTCTTTGAAAGCCAAGTGTCTGAATCTTGTTTGAGACCAAACTCTAACTTTCTATCTTCCTTTCCTTCTGAAGATGTCTCTTTCTCACGACTAGATTTTCGAGGTCATCATGATGCTTCTTAGTCTTACATTCCACCTGGAAGCAAGTCTTGTTGACACCATCTTCCTCCAATTTCTGCCAGATGTGTTGCCCTTGGTCAGTTTTTCACACTGGCTTCCCATTGTTTGCCCTTGATCCTTGACAATCTGTTCCTACCCGGCAGCAGGAGAGAGGCATGTTTACATTCACAGTCCCATGGCACTGCCCAAGGCTAAACTTCCTTGCTTTGGCATTCAACCCCCTCTTGAGTTAACTCTGTCCTTTGGCCTAGTACACAGTACTGTGATCTTTGCATAGACAGAGAACTCTTCCTCCAGAGACTTGACATTCACCCCTTCCTGCATTTAAGGACTGTGCTGAGGCATTTCTCTGAAGAGACCATGTATTACTACTAGAATGACACTGGGGGCAGTGGCATCCTCCTCCTGGGCATCATTCTCTAGCTTTTAACAATGATTTGTTTTTCTTTGTACAACTCTTGATCATGATACAGGTATTTATTACTTTTTTGTTTATGCCTCACAGTCTGTAAGCTCTTTGGAGTCAAGAACTTGGTTAGTTTTGTTCCCTGTTGTACCTCCAGTGCTTGCAACAATGCCCATTCTCAGTAAACACTGTGTGTGAGCAAATGGTCTCTTGCATCCAAAAGAGTCACTTATCCAAGGTTAGAATTTTAAACTCTTAATCAGCGTCAACTCTTTAGAGGCTGTAATTCTGAATTGAGTGTAGTTTATATTCAAATTTGAACTTTTGGGAAGGTTAGGAGGAAGGAAGAGAAATTGAGAAAAATACGGTGAGAAATTGAGAAAAATTCTGTAAGAAATTATGCATGCCAGATCAGAACTAGTGAAATGGAAAAAAAAAAAAAAAGCTTTCTTTCTTGAAATTAGTTTTAGAATCCTGAAGGTGTTTGCATTATTTGATAATTGAATATTTGAGTCAACTTAGAAGAGAAAGTACCGAATTTACTCAGAAGCGTTTGATTCACGGGCGAATCCAGAAACAAGAAGTTTCTTTGGAAGCCTGAGATTCAGGAATCAGATGGAGGTATAGAGCCTGGATGCAGGAGAGTGTTCATGGACCTCCGGCATCAGTGTGCTCCCAGGACCCCTGAGTCAGGGGAAGGACAGCTCTTGAGAGGAATGGTGGAGTTGTGAATGAATCGGACTCAAAGACTACTCCACTGTATGGCCAGGAAGAAGGGAAACTGAGGGAGAAACAAGACTGAGGCAGACTAAGTGCTGGTGCAGAACTTGTGAAGAGGCCATGGCTTGTGGGAAGCAATGGTTTCCCTACTCAAGGACCTACCGGGGATCCTAGCATGAGTAAGAGCAGACCATCTCCCTGTCTGCCATGCAGGCTGAGGAGCAGGGAGTCAGCTTGGGGGACACCAGGCTAGAACTGAGTTTTGGAGTTCTTGGAATAGAAAGGAGTTTTGGAGGCTTTAAAGAAAAAAAAAAAAAAAAAAAAAAAAAAAAAAAGAAAAACCTGGGGAATTACCCAGTACTGGGGTCAGGAAAAAGAGTGGGCACTGTTCTAGGATTCCACTGGAGAGGTCTTCCGTGACTTCTTTCCTTCTTTCTTTAAGTAAACTTAAATATATTAATAATTTCATACCACTTTCAGAAGTTCATGTTTCAGATATGTTTCTGGGATAACAATTCAACTTTTTTGTGGGGGGGGGCAGTGTTCCAGTTTCACTGATTTTGTCTCCTTCCTCTCTGTTTTTCTCTCAGGAATTCCTGTGTCATAAGTTAAAAGGCCATGTATATGATAGTCCCTTGACATTTCATCTGATACTAAAGTGCTGCTTTCTTAAGGTTTTTTCCTAGTATGAGCTTTTTAATACAGTGTGTTTTATGATAGTTCGGCTGTGTGTGTGTGTGTGTGTGTGTGTGTGTGTGTGTGTGTGTGTTGACTGTAAGGCTTTTGTAGGCAGAGAGGAAGTATATTACCAGGGTTCTTGGGGAGGGTAGTAGAGAGGGAGAGAGAGGCTGAGACAGACTTTTCAAGAACTGGCTCATGTGGAGGCTGGCAAGTCTGGAATTTGTAAGGCAGGCTGGCAGGGTGGAAGTTCAGGTAGGAGTTGGTGTTGCAGCCTGGAGTGGGGACTCTGAAGAACAGCAGGCTGGATACTCCAACAAGGTTTCTGCTGTGTTACAGTCTTAAGAAAAATTCCTTCCTTTGGAAGAGACCTCTGTGCATGCACCTTACACTTTCAGCTGAATGGATGAGGCCTGCGCGTGTTCTGGAGAGTAATTTGCTTTACTCAAATGATTGAAATATTAATTACATTTTAAAAATATCTTCATAGCAACATCTAGATTAATTTTCAGTCAAACAAATGGTCATCATGTGTAACCTGTTCAAGTTGACACATAAAATTAACCATCACAAAAAGAAGGAAAACAGTTTAGAATAGCCATCTATCAACTGAAAACAATGACCATGATAGAAAATGAGGGAAGAAATTGCTCTCTGTCATAGATTTGGTATTCAGTATCTTTCTTGTGTTTTTCTTTTACTGACAATTTTGATTGTGTCCAACTTGTTAAAGATCCAATTTTGAAAAAAAAAAAGTTTCCAATTCTAGAAAGAAAAGGTTCGAGCTTTTGAATTTCATATCAGAGCATATGATAACAATAGGGTAAGAAGCTGGGTGACTTTCTAAGTTTAACTTTGTTATATGAGGCTTTACTGAATAGCAATTCCATTTGTTATTTACTTTTACAAATGAAGATGTTTGAGAGTATCATTTAAAAATGGGGTTTGAAAAACAGTTAAAAAAAGAAAAAAATATAGTTTGCTTACTAGATTTAAAATCAACTTAACCTTTCATGGTACGATTTTCATCAGCAACAGACATATGTGATCAGGATCTTTTTTCTCAAACACTCAGAATTGTAATGTGCATAGTATACGAATTGTGGCTGAGCTATTGTAAATTACTGTTTTTTCTTCAGAGGACATCACCCTGTAATCCAAAAATTGAGCCTCAAAGATTTGTGCATGTCTGTGGTGTCTGCCACCAAAGTGTAGTGATACGCTACCCTCTTTTGCTTTTGGTCTTCTCAAATCACACCTGGTTGTCTCTCTCTTTCTTTGACCTCCGATTGCTCTTTACAACACTTACCCATTTTCTGGGTAATTCTAGGTTTTCTGAGGGAGAAGCAAGACTGAAGTAGACTAAGTGCTGGTGCAGAATTGTGAAGAGGCCATGGCTTGTGGGAAGCAATGCTTTCCCTACTCAGGGACCTACCGGGACTCTAGCATGACCATCTCCATGTCTGCCATGCAGGCTGAGGAGCAGGGAGGGAGTCAGCTTGGGGAAACCTTTGTTTCCTGATTGTGGACCCTTAGGTATGCTTTGTGATATCAGTAAGATTGACAGGGAATTAGCTTTGATATGTCTTGAGATAGTCTTTTTAATATATACAAGAACGATTTCCCTTTCTTTCTATACCATTTATCTCCACTCCTGTTCTCAGACTCCTGGTGCAAGCTGGGGTGGTAAGACACAAAAGATAATAGAAAACTGCTTTACCTGATATCATTAAGCTTATGAGCATGAAGACTGGTCTTGGGCATGAAAATCATATTGTGGCCCAGGATATTGAGTGGCATGTCAATTTTTAAAATTAGACATATGGTAGGAATTGATTGGCAATTAATACTACCAATGGATAGAAATGACAGGATATGAACAGAAAGAATTAAAATGTGTCCTCTGTTTCTTTGAAGAAGATTTTTCATTTTAGAAATCCAGTTTACTAAAGGTTGAGTCCTTGAAAGGGTAGCTAAGAGCTCCCTTTTATAAATTAAAATTGGTTGCTTATTAAATGTGCCAACTGATCTAATGTTTGCCATTGCGCTGTAAACTAGGGATATATGCTAAAACATGCTCAGAGGTGAACCTATAAGTTAAATTTTTGTTACCCTAGCACAAGTTGTGTTTAAAAAATTGCAAAATATTACACAATCATATTGGACCAGTGGATATTATTATGCACCAGTTTTTAACCAATGTACATATAAACAATTTGCATAATTGTATTTTTAAGGAATTACTTTTGTTTTCTGAGGAACAAGGTCACTATATTCTCTGCAGTTTTTCTAACCATTAACATACCTGCTTTACTTTTGGGAGGAGCAGCCTTAGTTTCCATGTGGCCATTTCACCGTTGAGAACTAGTCAAATAAATGTGAGTCCTTAAAGTACCAGTTGGGTTGTCTTGCTCTTAAGACTGATTCATGTTTATAATTTTTCTTGCTGCTCAGTGTTTAGTCACATGTGTACTCATGAGGCTGACCTACTGGGACTTTCCATTTTCATGCTGTAAGTCCACTGTCGTGGGAAATCTCTCTGTGGCAGGCAGCACTGGACTGCTGTTCACCGTAGGACTGCTTCTTCCAGCAATTATGCCATCACTAATATGGTCCTCATGGTGGATTAAGTAGCGAAGGATGATCAACTGTGTATGGCTTGTTTAAACGTCCCCCCAAAGCCTTATGCAGTCATGAAGGCGGCTGACTTTAGCCTTTGTGACTGGTTCCTTGTCTAGTGTTGGGATTGGTGATGTGAGTGCTGCACCCACTCAGGGGTGGGTTGATGGCATACAATATAAGGGAGAGAAGGAGGCATGCTTTGCCTTTTTTTATCTTGTTTGCTCTTGGCACTTGTGGCAGCCATGAACCACTGCCCCTTAGTCACACCACCTCCCTTGAAGCCAACTGAGTACGGACTGTAGCCTCCAAAAGTTGCGAGCTAAATAAAACTTTTCTTCCCTAATTTTGAGCATCAAGTATTTTGTCTCAGCAACAAGAGAAAAGTAACTGAGACAAACTGTAAAGGCTTATTTTAAATTCTTTGTGTTGAATTTAAAATTCAGCGTGCTGTGGTTCTGTGGAAGGTAGGGTTAACTCCTACATTTGTCCTTCTTGCTGAATTCCAGGCATTGCTTGCTTGGGTTTGTTGCTTTGGAGATGTTACTTGCCTAATGGGATCAGGTGGTGGACAATGATTTTCACATGTCTGGAAATGGCTTTATCCTTTTAGCTTTGCTACACTTATCCTTCTTCTGATGTTTCTGATTATAAATATTCAAGATAACTACACTCTAATATTAAGATATATTTTTTTGAAGTTATACCAATAGCTTTGATTTTAGCCATCTAGTACAGAAATTGTGTTAACTCATTCTGCATACATTTAATAGAAATTTGCTCATGTACTTAAAAATATTTCAAGATGTGTTGAAAAATGGTCTTTCTCCAAATTTTTGTATAGATTTTTAAAATGTTGTATGAATATTCTGGTGATACAAATGCCATGTATGCTGTTCCCTTGTGGATTAGAAATCCACAATTCATCATCTATTTTTCTTTTATCTTGGTAGGGTATCATAGGGCATTTTAAGTTGCTAGACTCAAGAGAAATTGATTGTTATAAGTTGTCTATTAACAAAATAATTCATCTTTGCTACAGGGAAGCTAGTCTTTGAAATTCAGTGCCTGAATAGTTAATTTGATAGTAGGATATTAATTTGGCATCCAAGCCAAGTACACAGAGCCATAATACTGGTTCCCCCATATTTATGTATTACGCATGTGTGTATGTATTAACTTATATATTGTTAAATCTAGTTAACACAAGGAAAATTGAGAAAAAGTTTAAATAAAATCCTGTATGCTAGGCCCGTGAAAACATTTTTCCAATAAAGTGGCAACTATTTGAGGAAAAATGTATTTTTTAAAAAGGTGTTTTACTGTTGCCTGGCAAGGAAGCACGATTTGATGTAGTCCTGGGATGGCTCCTGAGGATGGCTCCTGAGGGTAGCTCCTGGGACCAGGGATGGCTCCTTGCTAACTAGAAATTAGATCAAAACAACTTTCCAGGAAGTCAGTATTTTCCAACTTAAATGGGGGCATAAAACTGAAAGAAGAAAATTCATATGTTTGGGTAAAAATTAGGGTTTAAAATTATATAACATGGATCGGTGGAAATAGATTTTGCCTTATTTCTCTCAGTTTTGATCTTCAGGGTGTGGATTCTTACATTCCCCTGCAATGCTGCAAACCCAAGAGCTTGAGGTTAGATCATAGGAAGCAGAAAATGAAAGTGGCCACCAACAGGGAATTGGTGTAAGCTCCCAAGGATGCTATATGAGACACCGAGAAAATGCAGTGAATTCGAAAAGGGACTTGAATGTTAGTGAGAGTAGTAACTAAGTAAAATTAGTATACTCTCAACAAATCTAGTAAATTTCACTGTTATGCATAAAATACTTCCTGAGTTTTAAAATAAAACTGTCTTCAATGTTTTGAAATCTATCGTTAAAACTTTAGACGTACAAAAGTTTTACTTTTAAAAAATACTCATATGCATATATTTCTAACTAGGTATTGTGGCTCACTCTTGTAATCCCAGCATTCTGGGAGATTGAGGCCGGAGAATTACAGATTAGGGCCCCACCTGGACAAGTTAGTGTTTAGAAAAACTCTGTCTGAAAAAATAAAAGGGGGCTGGGGATGTAGCTCTGGACACCATTCCCGGTAGCACAAAACAAACAAAACAGCAAAGTCGTACTACTTACTTATTTCGCCATAAACTGATCACCTTTGCCTTTTGCTTCTATTTATGTACATGGAAAAAAGCCTGGACTTATTTTCATCGCTTTGGTATAAGAACTGTTGACAGAATTTGTTGAAAGAATCTGAGTAAAATGTGTTTTTAGAGAACTGACAGATTTAAAATGATAGTTTTCACACAACTGTGACTTAATTAGTCCCCTTATGAAATTTAACTTATTTTAACTGAAAATAATGAATGAAATTAAACTATGTATATTATGTGCATTTCTGTAAATTATGCTTAATGAATTTTAACACTTAGGTTCTTATTTTATCATATTCTTGAAATGAGGAATTCTTATATTTAGAATTCCTTATTTGTGTTTGATTAAGAGAGTTTCTGAATCCATCTAGGGATTTTTAAATGTTTTCTCTATTTCAAGCAGTTTAATTAATAATTCAAATACTGAGGGTCTGTTATGCATTAAGAATTCCAATGGATGATGGAAATACAAGAGCGAGCAAAATTAAAATAGCCCTTGCCAGACATAATGGCACACACCCGTAATACCAGCAATTGGAAGGCTAATGCAGGAGAATCACAGCAAGTTCAAGACCAGCCTGAGCTACATAGCAAGACCCTGCCTCTCAAATAAAAAAGATAAATTAATAGCTCTTATTTCCAGAAAGAATACAGGAAGAACATCTAATCCAGGCTTTGTGTTTGGAGAGAAAACTTTCCTGGAAGTGGGGATATTGGAGCAAGTGTTCTGTGCTCAGTAGGAGCCAATCAGGGTGGGAGGAGGAGGGCTTACAGGAGGAGAACAACAGTGTGTGAAGCCGTGATCACAGTCAAGCTCAACTGATTCACAGAGACAAATAGTCAGTGGGTTTGGAGTGAAAGAAGGGAGCTGAACAGCGGCAAAAGAGGCCTTAGAAGTTATTTGGGATCTGATTTTTGGAGGATTTATGCAGCACATCAATATTTCAGGCATTATGTTTGAGTGATAAGGAATTGATATGGTTTTTAAGATTCAGGGTTAACATCAAGTTAGTATTTTAAAAGGTTTTGGCCTTTGTGGGCAGTAGTTTCGGAGCAGAACTGAAGGCAGAGAATATAGGGTAGAATGGTAAAATAATCCAGCAGTGTCTAGAAGCTAGTAATCAACAAAAACTCTGTGGCAACTTGGAGGTGTATGGGTGGCACAGTTAGCATAGCTTGGTGCTTGTGGTTACTGGTGGCAGAGATGGAAACACAGCCTGAGTCCTGGAACAAGCTCCTTCCTCCTGTGAGGGAAGCTGGAGGGTGATGTGGCATTCACAGGAGGCAGAGGGTGACAGTGGGGAGCAAAGAGGTGGGGTTCCATTTGGGCTCAATTAAAGGTAAAGTACTTACTGCACAGACAGAGATAACCAGTCGATATCATGTAAGATTCTGAAGCTAAAGAAAGAAATAAGGGCTGGAGAATGGTTCATAATTGAATATTACTGTTCTTAAGTTGTACTGTGATTCAGGAGAGGAACTCAGTGGTCCACGTTAAGGACCACTTAGATAAATGTCACACTTAGCTTTCAGTATCACCTGTACCTTACAGTTCTCTGGCTTCCTCAGGGTCCATCCACAAATTGGCAATACCTTGACTATAATTAAGTATTCAATCCATTGACTACTGGATTATGGACTGTGAGCCATTAAAAAATTCAAACACATGCAAAAAGCTTTACAAGTCAGTATCTGGTAAGAAGCTATCCCTATTTTCTTTTTCATCCGATGACTCAGGATAGACATAAATTCAGTTTAGGATCAACTTGTGCGAAAGAAAATTGCTAACTATAAAGCCATCTTCTAAATGAAAAGAATGTATCTTTTAAGTTTGAAAATATTTTATGTCTTACATTTGGTTGTATTTTAATCTTTAGAGTTTCTGATCACAAATAAAATGAAAGGCTTTGCTAGTCATACTCACACTATTTATAACATGCATAAATTTATGCTCTATCAGTTAAAATGGTGACATTTATAGGTTTTTGATATATCAAATGGACACATATCTTGAAAGTTATTAAAATGATATTGTATGATGAGACTGTTTCACAAGAAAAGATATTTTGTGGGAAATTTCAGTATTATTTCCGATAGTATATCTCACTTTGCATTTATCTTGATATGCAACACAAAATGTAGGTTTGTTTCAAACATCATTTTCTAACATGAAAACTGTCTGAAAAGTGATGTTAATAGTAGTGTCCATTTTGCTTGCATGGTGCTGGGCTGGAGAGAGGATCCTATCAGAGTAAAGGTCATCTCTGAGAGTTAGTGGGGTAATAAAGCCCTCCTATCAGAAAACTACTTTCTTTTCTCTGCAATATATGTCCCATGTTGTCTGTTTAGTTTATTGTGATAGATAATTTATCCTGGATTCTATCCTATAAATTTTTTTACTAATGATTACTGTTCAGTATGCAGTGATTTTTTTTTTTTTTTTTGGTCTTTTTCTTTTTTTTTTATTGGTACCGGGGATTGAACTCACGACTGCCTGCTTGGGAGGCAGGCGCTTGTGCCATTGAGCTAAATCCCCAGCCGCTCAGTGATTCTTTTTAAACCCCTAAAAATTAATGTGTGTGCTCTAGGATTAGAAAAAGAATGGGTAGGGACTTGCCCAAAAAGCAGGTAAAGGCAGTATTCAATGCTGGCAACAAATGAAGTTTATTTGTTGTATTTAACTGATAATAGAGTGCTTTCCAAATTGGATTTTATGAGTTGTTTCATGAGTAGAGAGTGTTGATTTTGAATTAAAGAGACCTGATCTTGGTTGTACTTACAATTTTATACAACAGAATGCTATGGACAGTATTAATTTTTTTGCATAGTCTCTGTAGAGGCAGCTTTCCTTTGGCCTTTCTGGTGACATTTCTGGCCCTTCTGCCACATTAGAAGGCATGTGATTTGAGCCTGACCGCTCACATTATCCAGATCCAGGGATGTGCCCATCTTGAGGCTCAGTAGTGCCTCAAGAATGGGAGAAGACATTGGAGATGTTGTGTCTCCCTTTCCTCCCTTATGGCTGTGAAGCAAGGTAAGTTTGCTTTCACTGTGGAAATAAACCTTGTGTCAGACAGGACAGGCTAAGGTTATCATATATTAACAAGCTCTATGGGCATATTACTGGGTCAGTAATTAATAACACATTTTTTCTTTCCACACAGCAATTTGCCATGGGTCCAGGTGATAGCTTCATGGGTCAATACATTCTTTTCTTAGTTGCCGAAGTTGTTATGAATTGGGCTTTTGTGTCTTAAAGCTGAAAAGGTCTTGTGCAAAAACAAATGCACTATATTGAGATTTGCTTCAGTAGAAAGGAACACTATTTTAGGAGAGACAGGAAGAGACAAAGGGTTAAGGATAGCAGTAGGATTTACTCTAACACTGATTTAGGACCTTTTAAATTAAAACTGTTGATCTAACTTACTCGTTTTATTAGAAGGGAAAGCTGAAGTAAACTATTTGCAGAACACTTAGGCTACTTACTAAAGGTCACAGAGTAATTTAGGGACAGGAAATTCAACCAGAAAAAGGGCTTTAGACTTCTCACGTTTCTTTAATTGCTTTCTGGTTTCTCATACAAATAAAGGTAAAACTTATTATACAGAAAAGTTTTGAAGACCACTTATAAACCTCCAGAGGAAAGAAGTGTATATGAGATTAGCTAAACATAGTGGGTGTACTACCTACAAGCTGAAAATCATATTAAAAGCCTGTGTTTTATTTAGGGCAGCAAGAACAATATTGAATTAAAAGATCAGTTTATAGAATGACTAGTCAACTCTTGAGAGCAGAGATATGGGGCCTCATCTCGAAATGCATGAGAAGGGATGTTGGGAGCAGTTCCCTTTATGGGCTGAAGACCAGGAACTGGTGGGATAGTGTGGCCTTGAAAATTCATGGGGATTTCAGAGCTCCCTTGTGCATCAGATGTAGGTCATGAATTTTAGCAGGTAAATGTGTGATGCAGATTTGTCTGAATTTATGCTATTAAAATATGCTGCATCAAACTGACCTCCACAATAACCTGATAAAAATATAATCTAACTAATTTGGAGCTGTAGTTCACACACATGAACTCTTTTCATACTGTACTGGGCCACCTTCTGACTTCACTTTTTTTTTTTTTTTTTTTTTTTGGTCTTAATCGGTTACTGAATAATTATAGTTAAAGATTTGTTACTACAATTTAACCAAGGAATTGAATGCATAGTAGAATTAAAAGGGGGTAGGTACTCTTGTGGAGATGAATATATTAGCTCCTGTAGGTCTTAATGGCCCATTGGTTTCCAAAAATTAAACTAACTTCTTTCTTCTTGGTTGAAAAAAATTACTTTGAAAACTTTTTTTTTGTTTTTCTCAAATTATAAAGCATGTATACCTAGATAAAGCATGAGTGCTATTATGACAAGATAACAACAGTATAAATATATTTCCTGTCAGAAAGAAAGCACCCTAAATTGATAGCAGACCAATCCTGATCAATTACAATATTGCCATATTGATCCTCTGGGTTCTCACTGACTGTTGTGACCACTAGGGTGAGATTTCTACAGCCTCCAACGCACTCCTTGCTCTAGCTTTACCAAACTGGAGATGCTTTCTCAGCCTGACAGCCTGTGTTCCCCTGCGATAGGTTTGGTCCAGTCTCTTATCTTATCTTATCTTATCTTATCTATCTTAGTCCTTTCTCCTACTTGCTGTGCCTGGTATCCTTGCCTACTCTCAAGCAATGTATTTCTGTTCCCACTGTTGTCTTTAGTGATATGATTTTTCTGATTGTTATCCTGGGTCTGAAGTGACATTGCATTTTCCAGCCCATTCAAATTTATGGTCAATGTGATTTTCTCTGACCAGTGAGACATGCAAGGAGTGGGAGTGCTGCTCCTTACAGTGGAGATCCTTATTAGCCAGTCCAGTTCACCATGTTTCCATCCCTTACTGCCACAGAGTCAGTGCTGTTGCACATAATCTATCCTAAGTTCCAAAGTGAGAACAAGGCACAGGAAAACCCCCAGAATTTTAGTGGACATGTATAGTTAATGGAGAAGAAATGCTTGGTATTGTAACATACTAAGATTCTGGGGTAGGTTATTATATCACCAAAATGTAGTCCTTACTGAATGATACACGCTCCTATGAGGTTCTCCTTCTTTGTCAGTACAGCATGTTGATAGCATTTTGAGTGTTTATTATATCAAGGCTTTGTGTAAGGGGATTTATTTATGCTATCTCACTTATTAATAGTATTAATTCATGTATGCTTACAGATTTGGCTTCAAATCCTATATTCCTAATGCTTATACTTGTTTGCTCTTATTTGCCACATTATCCAACAAAAATCCATTCATTTGTGCATCGTGGCCAGTTCTGTATGAAGTCTGAGGGTTAAAATATGGATTAGAAATAGTTTTTGTATGATAAACTAATAGAAAAAAAGAAATGTAAGCAAATACAAGGATGTGTTAAAATGTTAATAGAGCACAGAGAGTGCTGGGAAGATTTAGCATCAGAATCTCCTTCTTCCATCGTGTGGTCTTGGATGGATATCTCTTACCACACCTTGTGACCTTTCCAACTTCCTTTTCTCATTCTTAGTGGAAATTTCAAAGACCTTAAACTACTCAATGGGTTTATGCCTTATTCAAAATAGCATAAGCAATGCATGAGACAAGTGTTTGAAGCCCTGCGTACACCACAGCTCACAAGCAATGGTAATTTCTGTCTGGCAGAGGTGTTTCAGGGACTGCTCTCAAAAACATGCAGGAGGGAACATAGAACTTGTTTCAGGGAAAAGGAACAGAAAAGTTGTATGGAGAAGTTGATGCTTGACTTGTGTTCTTAAAATGAAGAGATTTTATTCTGATGGGGTAGAAAGGAAGTACATTCCAGCATAAAGGAAATGAAGTTTGAATAGTTATGAAATATTTGAGGAACTACAAGAAATTTATTTCAAGAATGTGGAGCACAGTGGGAGAAGGCAGCAGGCAGTCTTAGTCAGCACTGATATTGCACTGGCCATACAGAACCACTGCAAGAGTTCCTCTGGGCTAAGGCTTATAAGGCATGGGTTTGAAAGCAGAGCAGATGGGTCGAGGACAGGAAAGACACAGATGAAACAAAGGAAGCTGACTGGAAGACCGATGCAGAGAGAAACCATGTGGACAGAGAACAGAGCAGAGAACAGATATAAGTGAAGCTAGAGAATTAGGCTGGTGAGAAATCTACCATGTGTAAATTTCAGGCATGGGGAAAAGAGAAGAACTCAGGACAGCTTCACTGTTTCTGATTTGGTAACTGAAGAGTTGTTTGAAATTAAGATCAAAAGTGTAGAAAGAGTTTTGTTTTTCAGCTATCAGAGTTTTAGTTTGTTTGTTTTTGTTTTTTGAGACAAGGTCTTGCTTTGTAATTCAGGCTGCTCTGGAACTCACCATGTAGCCTAGACTGGTCTCCTGCCTCAGTCTCCCAACTGCTGGGATAACAGGAGTGTGCCACTACCCTCAACACAACCATCAGATTTTGTATATGAAGACTATTTACCTTAAAAATTCAATCTGAAGCATTGTCAAAGCAAAAGGAGAAATTTCCACTCCTCGTGTTAGCTCCTGTATACATTTAAAAATATATGTATGTATCATTTTAAACAGAATTTTTCAGTTTCTGTCATACAATAATAGCCTAAGCAACTTTCCACTTAATTGCACAGGAGTAGTTTAATTGTTAGTATAAAGGGATATGTCTCCCATTCCATTAGGATGTTTTTGCTTATTTCTTTATATTTACTTCTACAAGTAATGGTATCATAGACCCTCCTGAGGAACTATCTTTGCCTATTGGAGATAGTATGGGAACTATTTTTTTTTTTTTTTATGTTTCATGTTTAAAAACACTGCATTCGGTTTTGTGCATGCAGTTTCTAAGATAACTGATGGACAGTGAATGAGTAGGTCACCTACCTAGTTGAACAAGATGGGTCTGGTGTTTAAGAAGAAAGGCTGAGCTGGAGTTAAGTATTTGTGGGGTATCAAAATATGAATGGTACCAGAAGCTGTGGGTAGAGATTCATTGGAAATATTTGTTGAAGGCCTATTGTTGGCTAGGTGCTAAATTGTCTTTGGGAAATAATAATCTCTAACTTCTCAGAGCTTTACTGCAGATGGAAAAAGACGGACGACAAAGGAATAGTCACAAATATATTGTTAAACATTGTAATAAAGATTGCAAAAGAGAGGAAGTGGAGCTAGGAAGGAACTGACATTTAGAGTTCATCCTAGGGTTATGCCACCCCCCTCCATGTCTTTGCTAACCTTAAATATTTTCTTTATGTACCTGTCTTGATTGCTACACTTGCTGTGTATACTAGAAGAAAACATGTTTTGTAAGAACCGGCTTAAAAAGTATTCCCAGTTTAGATGGTGGTTTAATTCGTGTGGTTTTATCACCTGCTTCAGCTAATTGCAGGTTAGTAGGCCACTGTTGGCTTGTACCACCTTTTCTTTATCCATTCTTTGGTGGATAAACATTTATGTTAATTGCTACTTCAGAAACAACGTAGATAACACTGAGCCTTCCCTCTCTGTTTCCCATCCTGTCTCACATCTGAGTGTCAGTACAATGACTGCAGTGATGTCACTGTGCTCAGGATTCAGACTCGCCCAGGCCTCATGTGAACAGTGTGGGAGGGACGCAGAGTGCATTAGGAAAGAACAACACATCTTGAGTCGCTGCTTTCTGGGAGCCTTGCCTTCGGTTCTCAGAAGCCTCACACTGTGGCAATTTCCTGTGTTTTCCCTAGCATGTCTGCAGCTACAGTGTGGAGTGTTAGAAGTGTCATTTTTGCTACTAAATATTACTTCTCTCTTTTTGTGTTTTAACTGCTTCTTGCTTAACAGTATATGGAAAACCATTTCCTTGACCTTTATATGACTAAAGTACAGTGCTTACACATCGTAAAGTATCAGTGATTTTTTAAAGGGTTGCTATGGGCCGTATCTTTTGCTAAGGCTTCCTCAGCAGGGCTGCATAGCAGATTCCTGGGAAGAGCTTCACAGCTCCTTACCTAGGCTCATTCACACAGACTCTTTAGCATGAATTCACGCTTTGAAAAAATACCCATCAACTAACTGTCAAAGTTGGCTCAAGATATTCTCTGAAAAGGAGGCCTATCACTGGTAACTATGTGCTTATGATATATGTTAATGTGATTTTGTATTTTTGGTATGAAATTAACTGCTTTTATATGTTCTGAATTTATTGCAATTTTGTTTTCATGTTGAGAGGCACATACATTCTAATGTAACACAGAAAACAGTGTGGATTAGGTGAGTCTTCATGAAGCAGGTTGTTTGCCTTTTAAGTGAGCCTTGTTCCTATACAATGTATGATTCAGGAGCTCTTAATTTGTAAGGCTTGAACTTTTTATTGTATGGGTGCTCTCCTTATGAATAAGAACACAAAATGATCTCAGTTTCAGAAATTTCATAAAAGTGTGATAATGTGAATTCATTAGTTTTATAAGTTTGTCTGTTCTCAGCCAGGCATGGTAGCACAGCACACATCTGTGATTTCCACACTCACAAAGCTGAGGCAGGAGGATCGTATGAGTTCCAGACCAGCTTGGAACATAGTGAGTTCAAGCCAGCCTGAAATATGTAAAAAGACTCTGTCTCAAAAAAAACAAAGCAAAACAAAACAAAACAAAACAAACAAACAAAAAACCAACCAAAGAAAGAAAACAAAAGCACCCAAACAACCAATAAAACCCCCCAAAACTCTGCCTTTATTCTTTTTCCCTCAAATACTGTTTCCCACTTTCTACAGTGACTGAAATTGTACATTTGGAAGAGCGCTGTAGTGGTACATTTATTTCTCTACAACTGTTCGATTAAGATTGAGATATCCCCTGAGAGAAGCCCAAACACTTTAGCCACAGAGGCAAATAGGTTTCTTCTCCAGGCCAACTCCCATGGGTCAGGAGCTACACCCTGCAGTGCTCTGCTGAGAAGAAAGATTGGTATGAGAAAGATTGGTGGTGAGTGGGGTGGGCCAGGGAGAGATTGGAAGTTGGAGTGGGGAGGTAGGGAGGCAGTGTGGACTCCAGGGAACTTGGTTACTCTCTCTGCTCTTTGTTATTGCTCTCTGACTTCCCGTGAACTAATGTCTTCATGTGAATTAATCACTATGACACTAATTTCTTCTATCACTGTCAAAGTCTGTGGGTGACACTGGGCTGAGGGCGTGGTGAAAAGAGAAATGAACAGCAAATTTAGAACAAAAGGACTGAAGGTTTGGATCCCAGAGAAGCTTATCAACACTTTTTGCTTTGTATATCTCAATCTTAGTGTCTGTTTCTAAAGATACCGATTATGGGAGAAGTGGCTTACTGTCTTCTAACATATGCCAGTAATTACTGAAACAAGGGCAGAAGCTGATTCAGTGTTGTTATGGTAGATGGGCTTTTTAGTTATGGAATTCTTTTTATTTAGAGACTTTGATATGAAGAAATATGATTATAAATATCCCTAATATGTCAGAAAGGCATGTGGGATTTTACTGTTTATTTAATGTACTTAAAAACAAATAAAAGCCTCAGAAAATAGAAGGCAAACTGTCGACTGTTTTGTAAAGTTTTAGAAGGGCTAAAAAGTTGTAGGCCAGCAAGATTTTAATGCAACAATGTCAGAAGGCTGCAACACCTGAGATAGGAAATCTTAAAAACAATTACCCTTGTGAAATGAATTTGAAGCACAGGGCAAATGAATCAGAAAGTACTGGAGTCTATCAGTTCTTGAATGATGACTGAACCTTTGAGCACTATGTACAGCTAATGCTGCTTTTAGCATCTGATATGTTTACGAATTAAGTTCTTATTTGTGAGGCAGGACTGAGGGTAAATAAAGAATAATAGTTTTTGGATGTACTTGATGCAATGGTGTCTGAATATTTAAAGCCAGTTTAGCAGTTCTGCAAGCCCCACTATAGGCAATACTGTGTGATTAGATAGTTTCAAGACCACTATAGAGCACACATTGTGCAGTGAAACATCCTGCACAAAATACAGAAATATGAAGACATAAATAGCTGGGGGAAGAATAGTAAGGTGTAATAAAGAAAAAGAGTCTTATAGAACACTGGGGTGAGCAAGAAGAAGGGGCGCTCTAATGTCTAAAAACGAACTTTGTAACAAATGAGTACTAATTGAATTTAAGGGCACATTAAAATATTTAATATGCACATATGTGAGTAGGTATACATATACAAACACACACAGAATTTGGTTTCTTGAATAGAAGTAAAGACTCTCTAAACACAATTCACTTTCTCATTGGATTGAGTTTTACCCTGATGTACCAACCTCGCTTTACAGAGAACTCATTCACTACCATTTGCACAGACAATCACTCTTTAGAGCTGCATGTTGGCTTGCAACCCTTTCTCTGTGGAGTGGTTAGCATCTTGGAAAGACTGCAGGCTGTTGGCAATGCATCTGCAGCATGGAGCACTGAAAATCCAGGGAGTCTATGAACTCCCAGGTGGGTGACTGATTATAAAGTGTCAGATTGTCACTTGGACTGGGAAGTGTTGATCTGATAGACATGAAGGCTTCCAGAGGGGAAGGGGCCAGTCATTTGAGGAGGTGAAGTTTCCAGGGCCACAGTGTTATGTCAGTGGTGCTGAAAGCAGCAAGCTTTCAACAGTTGGAATCAGTTGGAGGGCAGTTGGTCAGGCCCTGGCCTGAGACAGTTGGGCCATGGAAGACCTTACTGATGTGTTACTTGTGACTCTCTGAGGACCTGCAAAAGTCCATGTTTCTGGGACAGACTGTGTAACTGATCCAAATCCAAGAGTGAGGTGGCTGACCAGGCCAGAGGACTGCCTGTGAGCTGTTCTGCTGGTCAGTGTACCATTCCTGATTCTGGCCACACCCCCAGCGGTTGATGGCTGCCTATGGGATGGCAGGATTATATGGTGAGAGAATGCTTGCTCAAATGATATCAGAAATGAGTGTTTAGTAAGCCTGTAGTGTGTAACTAGGTGTTCTCTTAGGCTGTTTTAAAGACACTGAGCTTTCTTAAAAAGTTGTGTTAACATACCAGGATGTAACTGGGTTGAATCTTATATTTTCCTAAAGTATGTTAAGTGATGGAAGCATAGCTTCAGAGGTTTCCCTGGCTTTTCATTTTTCCAAGAGAATGTAAGACAGAATGATAAGAAAACAAAAACAAAAAGTCATTGTAATACAATTTATCAGAAATAAACATGGAAAAAAGAAAGAAAAATGGAAAAAAAAAAACCCAACTGTAGAGGCACTCTGCATTTGTCAAACAGAGAAGGATGAATGCAAATAAACACTTCTGGCTTAAGAAGGTGAGGGCTTAAATTTTACTTTTTTTTTTTTTTTTTTGGTGGTACCAGGGATCAAACTCACGACTTCGCACTTGCCAGGCAGGTGCTTATGTCCCTGAGCTGAATACCAGACCCTTGCCTTTGCTTCTTATTTGCTGTTTTTTTCTTTTTCAGCAGAGCATTTATTACTTACGAGAAGTACTGGGAATTACAATAGTGAAAGAGTTGGCATTAAATTCATTATTATGTTTGCGTTCTTTAAAATTCATTCGTAGTTGTCCTATACTACAACAGTTCTAAGATTACCAGAGTAAAATATATTAGAATAGGTTGCATGTCTGCATTAACATTAATGATAAACCAGAAAGTATTTATAGTAAGACTGTTTGCCACCTATTTTGAAGGGTAGGAGATACATATATGGGGAGATTGAAAGTAGGAAGGAGAGCTTTCCATAACTGGACATCTCCAAATATGAGAAAAGATGAAGTGATGCAAGAGGAGTGATGGGTGCTCCTTGCATCATTTATATGTTAGGTCTGTAGTCATACACCTCGTGGACTAATAGGAAGGATATAGAAAGCAGAATCCAGGGAACCATATATTGTGCACTTAGCATGCTCCAAAAATACATTAAGAATTTTACATGCATTGCCTTTATTTGTCTTCACAAGGGTCCTTTAAAGATTAGTACTACTGTTGTCATCAATTTTACAGGTACAAACCTTAGGATAAATCCATTGCCCAAGGTCATAGAGTAGGGACCAGTTTCTTTGTACCCTCAATACAAATGAAGTTTTCATGCTATGGAATAACTACAGTGCCACCATTTTAATTTTGGAAAATTTGGGACAGTTTTTCTGAGCATAGTTTTCCTGTTTGGAAGAAAATTTCATAATAAATTGCCAATGCATGGCACACAACTCCTGAAGGTTACACTTTTAAAGATACTTGATACTGTTAATATTTGTCATCTCTTCCCACATTGTGAGGTGAGGAAAACAGATAGTAAATGTGAGTAGTAAGGTTTGCTTTCAAAATTTGAAATAGTAGATTCTACTATTTTCTGGTACAATTAAATAATTTCTAAAATCTGTTTTGGCAAATTAAGATTTAATTAGCAATCTCCAAACACATTCAGAGGTTTTGTCCTTAACCAAAATAAGTTCAGTAAGTGCAGTAAGAAAGTGTTTTTAAACCTAGGAGAATATTTTTGTCTTACTTCTGACACTGAGTGGGCCAGGAGACCAGAGACCAAACTGTCAGTTCAGTTAGTACTTTTGCTATCCTAAGTATTTGTCTCATAAAGAGACATCTGTTTCTTCTGACATACATACAGGTCAAATGTAGCCAATCTCCATTGCCTGTACTCTTCCTTTATAATGGCATCACAGTCTTTTTCCTATTAGCTTGTATTTAAATTCTGTTATTTAAAAATAGAACATTAAGCCCTATGAGAGATACGGCCAAAATTGTAAGTAGTCCTAATTATCATTCAGATTTTGTCTTGTTTACTTTGATTGTATATTACTACAATTTTGTTCACAGCCATTAAGCTATCTGGAAAAGAACTAAGTGAAATATGTGGTGTAGGCATTATGTTTCTAAAGTAAATTTGTTCTTGTCCTATGAAATACATCTAAATGTGCTAAATTGGGCTTTTTGAGGGAGTTCTTCCTATTAGTTGGTCATATTTAATTTCATGCACATGTTAACACTAATCAAATTAACCTAAAGGGAGAAAATATTTTGTGGCTAAGACTTGAATTCTACACAAGAAAATGCTTAGGTGCAAATACACAACCAAAGACTGGCTTACTTTTCTGCAGAAAAAATTTTAAGACTTGAGGTAACTTTATGAATAACTCAGAATTAAAACAACAAAATGACAACAATAACAAAACGATATAGGATTTCTGAACAATGGTTTTCATCAGAGAATCTGGATTTTAGAATTAGATGGTCGTTTAAAAATCCAGCTTTGTCAATCAGTAGACACTTGTTTTTGAGAAAATTTAACTTCTCTGAATTTCCTTACCTGTCAGGTGGGGTTGAAACTCTGTGCACTGGATCTTGTTTAGCATACCATGCTCATATCCTGCTTTCCTTTAAGTGCATTTCTTTTGTAGATGACACAGGAGAGTACATGGTTCTCTGTGGCTCAGCACAGATTTCCCTGCTGCGTCACGTAATGTCATTTCTATTTTGGATGATACTAAATTTGCTCACTAGGTTCAGATGGTGTCCACCAGATGTCACCACTCTAAAAGGTGTCTTTTTCTCATTTGTAATAAATAAGCCATGAAATGATACTTTTTGAGATTATGTGAAATCCTATCTCAACACCCTATCATCCAGTGGTTTTAGCATTCATTGATGATATTAGCTGAAATTATTTCTTTGGGTCTTAAAAAATGATTATTATATATTAATTGCTTATTGATAACTTCTTTTTAAAGTTTGTGTTAGTGATCCATATTTGTGCCTCTTTTGCTCATATTAGAATATTGATCCTTATAGAAACTTTCTCAATTAAAATGTTTTAAAATTTACTTTATATAAAGAAGCTTTAAATTAAACCTGACTGTTCTATAGGGAATGTGTTTTATATGGTAATACAGCTTTTGCCTGTTAGTAGTTTGGGTGGATATTTGATCTGTTGAGCATATGCTCTTTCAGACAAAGATCACTGATGTATGAATGGGTCAGTTTTGTGAATCTTTAAAGTTTCTTTTGTTAACAGAATAAAGTCCATTGAAAACAGTGTAAGGTATATTCACTTCTTTATTTTAAGATAAAATACAGTATGTTCAGTAACTGCTTTAAATTTTTTTTAAGTGGGTATACTTGGAATTGAACTTAGGACCTTGTACTTGCTAGGCAGGCATTTATGTTGTTGAGCTATATCCCATACCTTAAGGGTTTTTTTTTTTTTTTTTTTTTTTTTGGTTTTGTTTTGTTTTACATCCTTAAAGAGTTATTTTTGCTCTTGAGTTTGTATCTCCAGAGTGTTAGGTGAGCTTGACATTGCCTTTTGGCCGAAACTGCAGAACAAGGTATGACCAAATTAATGATGCTTGCAGCAGTTCAAGTCTTTGACGATTCACTGCACACAGCTGTGGTTCTTATGATTGGGAAACCTGGGCTTTGGATGAGAGACAGGAGCTGGAACTGAGAGATTTACTATAGCAGCAGAGTACCACAGAGAGACAAATGAAATGATGAACACTTTCTATGTTGACATCAACTACAATTACCCTGATTTTCTTTCAAGTGCAAAACTCAAAACTCATTCCAAGTTTTGCCTTTAAAAAAATAAAAATAAAGCCACATTGTAAATAGTTATCAAGAAAAATCTTTGAAATCCATTTAGCTGTTTTTTGGGCTGTGGAAGAAAGTCCCTCTTTCTGCTGGTACTTTAATAGAAGCTACCCCTTCCTTTTCTGCCTCTGTCTCCCTCCCTCCATTTCTTCATTTTCATTCCCTTTCTCCCTATTTATTATTGTTTTTTTATTTTGCTCTTTACTTATATTTTGGGTTTTTCATATAAGAAAAAAATCCATGTGACATTTAAGATGTTGTGTCTTATTTCACTTAGCACTGTTGTCTCAAGGTGTATCCCTGTCTACCTATGTGCCCTTCAGCAGATGAATGGGTAAGGAGGTAATTAAAACACGAAAAGAGTATCACTGGTTCAGTATTATTTAGAGCAGAAATGCTTCAATATCTATATATCTATATATCTATATATATCTGATGATTAAAGCTGTTTTTATGCTTTAGTATCAGGAGGACAGTTTCCCAAAGGAATCTTTACGGCTTGCCACATGTTCAAAAGACAGGTGAAATAATGAACTCAACAGTTACAGGTCCTCAGGTGATTTCAGTTTGAACAATAAGTATGGAAGTTTAGCATATTTTGAGGTGCCACATTCTACAAGGTACTTTTACATCTTGAGTTTTGTTTAAATAACTGAGGATGTTAGACTAGTAATTTTGTATATAAAACTGAGCAACGCAGCTCCCTGTCTGTCAGCTTGACACGCATGCACATCTTCAACCTTAATTATTCTCCAAATAGTAAGGACATACTTCTATATAACATGATGCAGATTCCTTCATATAATCCAAAATATGCTGATTCTTTTTCCAGAAGAGGGTGCAAAAGTTCTTGATGTTTCCTTTCTTTAATATCTTGTAACCTATTACTGTAAATATAAAGTTGACGACTATTAATACATCTTATGTATAGGCAGAAGGGGATAGGAGAAGAAAGAAAAGAAAGATATGTGCTTAGAAGTTTCTAAACACATTAATAACAAAATAGCAAGTATTCCTAACCATGTATAGTCTTCATTTCTGTAACTGGCCACCTTCTCATAAATGGTATTTGTATCTATCTTCTTTTTTTGTACTGGGGATTGAACTCACGACCTCACACTTGCCAGGCAGGTGCTTATGCCACTGAGCTAAATCTCCAGCTGTAATTATCTTCTTATACTCTTCATTCTATTTACTTATTGCCCTTGGGAAGCACAGCTGGTCATCGTTCTTTTCCATGATTTGAGTGACCCAAATCTTCATTTCTGCAGAACCCAACCGCTAGCAGTCCTGAGTTACTGTTCCTCACTGACCTTAATCACAGGACATGAGAGTGTAAGAGGACACCCTAGAAGATATTTCCTGCATTCTAGATGTTTCTTCCTTTGTGCAGCTGGCAAGCCAGCATCTAGGTTATGGATTAGGATGAGGACCAAAACAAAAATAACAAAGCTTTATTCAGTTCATAGGACCCTGCAAACAAGGGCTTCACAGTGTTGCTGGCTCCTCAGTGTTCCATTTTCCTGTGTAGAAAAGGCCTGTATGAGAGTCCTGTGGCTCTGTATTGACTCAGATGCTTGACTTATTTCACTAATGAGGACTCCCAAGCAAAAGGCTCCCAGGTCTTTATGGGCTTTTTGGTTGCAACAAGGATAAGGAGTGGAAAAGTACTGAGTCATAGTACCTCAGTTGACACCCTGATAAGGCCACAGATGGAAGCATTTGGACTGGGAATGAAGGTATGTATTTAAGCATGACTGGCCCAGAGGGAGGGAAGCCAACATTGCAATGCACCCGTCTGGTATGTGACTGAGAGTGTCTTCTCATGATTCCTGCCAGGCAAAGCTTTGTAATGGCCTGTGATTGCAATGAAAGAGCACATAGATGATCTGGGATAAGAGGTGGACTTCTTACTAGAAACAGTGCAGTTTCCTTTTAGCAATTAGTCACCCCAGACATGTGTAGCTCCTTTATTTGTGTAATGGTTCAGAAGCAAAAGAAATTCAGGGTATCTAATTGGTGGTGTTAACTTCTAGGTCAGCAGAGTCATTGTGTCTTCTGGTGGAAATAATTTTTCCTTTGCAACTAAGACCTCTGGAGCAGGAAGAGCACAGGATAAGGTTGTGGCAGCAGAAAGTAACTATTTGGAAGTGGAATCACCAGGAAGAGTAACGAGGGATGCCATTATCCCCACCTCTCATTCTTAAATCCATGAGTCTTGGGAAGGGAAGAATTAAAACGTGTATTGGAAGCCATTTTAGGACATTTGTTATCTAGAGTATACTATCCTTGCCCTGAAAGATTTCTGAACTCAGTGTTCCTCAAGGTGACTGCTTCAGGATGATGATATGATTTGGCAAATGGATTTTAGGATCATAGTTCCATTGCCTCATCTCATTTATAGCTGAGTGAGTTCCTGGATTAGGAGGAGTGCTGTGTAAAAAGTTGTTCACAATGATTACATCTAGACCCAAGTGGATAATACAGGATAAGTCTGTCTGCTCAAAAGTATTTTAACTTTAATCTCATCTTTTACAAAATAAAGTGACATCCACAGGTTCCTAGGATTACACGTGGGTAACTCTGGAGAGGCTGTTTTTTTGGTCTACCATATTATTTGGCTTACTTATAAATTATCAAGAGGCAGTAAGGTTAAGAAAGAACAGAGAATAGATATTAAAGAATATAAAATCTGAAGGCAAACTAATTTGATTGGAACATAGCTCTCTCTGTGCTGCATAAATTTATCTAAGTTCTAATCTTTTCTGTATAATATGGACAACAGTTTATCATATTTCATAGGGTTAATTTACAGATTAAATGGTTTAGTAAATGTAAAGTGATTGGAATGTTCCTGGCATACAGTAAGCATTTGGTATTTATATAAACAGCTTGCTCTGAAATGCTTTGCAGAAATCAAGCAGCTGTGGAGGGCCAGTTCTTGGTGGATACATTTCTTACATTTATTTTGTATCCATTAAAGTTCACTGAGTCATTTGATATATGAATAAACACTGATAAAACGCACATGAAAACTTTTTTTTGTATATGTGTGCTCAAGAAAGAAATCCCGTGAGAGTGAAAATATATGCATATTTTGTATTGTTTTCATTTTCAAATGTATGAAAATTGAAGAACAGCTTAACAGAGAAAGTTGAAGAGATAAAGTTCATAGAGGATCATCTATCCTCAAACTAATAAAATTCCCTAAAGAATATAATTTAGCTCTTTTGTCTGTTCCCATGACTCATGAATCTATGCTATTTCCTTTGTTATATATAGAGTGACTATTTTTAATTGAGTTTAGTTTTTATAGTCAACATTCTTTCTCAGCAATATTTCTTTTAAATTCATTGTTTTTTGGGGTTGTGCTTTTAGTCTACCTTAAAAGAAGTACTTAACTTGACACATTGGCCTTTAATTAATTAGGTCTTAAGCTGACAGGAATTATATGTTTGTAATGATTTAAACTATACACTTCTGCCTATACTATAGTTATTTTTCCTTGCCTTTATTTTTTTTAACCCCAATTAACTGTAAATCAACACTTTTGGTGCAGTTCACTCACTGACTTTTTTTGTATACTGCTGTATTTCTAGATGCCTTTACTGTTGTGGTATTTAAACAGCTCACATAAAGAAAACTGCTTTAAAAGATTAATGTTTTATTTCTGTCTACAGATTCATAATTTTGAAAATATTTTCACAGTTAAGTTTCACAAAAACTAAAATGTGTGTGGTTCAGGCATAGTTAATATCATCTATTGTTATGTGTTCGTATTATTCACTTTTGTGAGTAATGTGTGGAGACCATATTCTTTTTTTTTTTCTTTTTCCTTTTTATCGGTACGGGGGATCGAACTCATGACTGCCTGCTTGCAAGGCAGGCGCTTATGCCACTGAGCTAAATCTTCAGCCATGGGACCATATTTTTGTAACCCTTAGATTCCTACAGTCTAGCATATTGCTAGTTCACAGAAATAGAGAATAGATACATGAATTTATAATTGGATGAATGGACAAAGAAAATAACTAATATCACATGTAACAATTTTCTAAGCTTATGTGGCAGTTAACTGAAATAACCACAGTCAGAACACATGACCATAGCTCTCTAGCCTAATGTCTTACTTAAACATGAGATCAGTTTAGGATTATTTAAATCTTTTGTGTTGCAGAATAAATTAATCCCCAGCCCAAGTAGGATTTAGCACTTTTGTTCATCAAAATAATCAAACCAAGATTTAAGATACAAACCTTAAATACTTAAGGAATATATGATGAATTGTTTTTGTTTATTTAATTTTTAAGTATTAAGGAATATACTTATTCCAATTGATCTTTGAAATGTTATAGTAAATTATATGGACCAATTATTTAAATAACACATTTACTTCTCACAGGTCTGGAAGGTGGGAAATCCACAGTCATAATACATGCTAATTCATTTTCTGGTTAGGGACTTTAACCTGGTTTTCAGGTAACTGCTTTCTTGCTTCACATGGCTGAGACAAAGTTCTTCCTCTGAACTCTTACAAGGATGCTGATCCCATCACGACCTGATTATCTCCCTGAGACTTTACATTTTAAATATATTGAAATTTAGACTTTAGTACATTAGTTCTTCAAGCCTACAGACTTTTAGTCCATAGTCTCTCCATCAAGTGTGATGATGTTGCCTCTATCATAGTTAGTGTTAGTGTTAAGTGATACAATTGTTATCAATTGGGAAAATTTAAATTATCTGAATATTTTTTATGAGTTCTAATGTGAAATGTTAGAATTGAAACAGATGATAAGTTTCAAGTTTTTCTCCCTGTCATCATGATGGATCTAAAAAAGAATTTGTCATTTAATTTTTCAGATAACTGGGTAACTTTATGTGACAATTATATAATTTAATATGTTTAAAATTGAGCTGACCATTTTCTTTGTCCTTAGAAATTATTTCACGCACATAGCTATGTAATCTTGAAACCTGGGAATCATCTTTATTCTCCTTCCCTGCTGCCCTGCTTCATTCAATTAGTGAGCTCTACTGACTGTGTTGTATTTCTCAAGTGCATCTCTACTCTCCTGTATTGAGATTTGTTTTCCCTCAACAGTGTTGTTTTCAATAAAGTCAAACATTTCAGAAGCTTACAGTGTACCTACTGGCATTGGAATACAAAGAATTCTGTAATCTGGCACCTTGGCTAGTTGACAAGCGCCAACCTCACTTCTCTTCTTACTTAAGCCCCGGGCACATTAAACTGTTTGTAATTCTGTGCATTTCCCATATCTTTCTTTTACAACTGTGTCTTCTCATGTTGTGACCCTGTCTGGAAATTCCAAAATAAGTTACCTGCTTGCGTAATTTTTTCTTATTAAGACTATTTCCAGAAACCATACCTGGTTCATACCTCGTAGCACCAGTTTCCTGGCCTTCATCATTGAGTTTATTTACTCAACCATTCATTGATTTAAATATTTATTTGGAGACTGAGGTGTAGGTCAGAATATGCACCTTGCATATGCAAGGCCCAGTGGTCAATTCCTAGCCCCACCTCTGAAGGGAAAAAATTTAGCCATGGTGGCCTTGTGCTAGTGAACAGAGCAAAAGATTACTGTTCTTGTGGTTCATACATTTTAGTAAGAAAAAGGAACAGAAAGAAATCAAGAAAGTAAAAAAGAAGGAAAATAGAGAGGACCATAGGAAAAAATGGTCAAGTACAGGACAGTTGAGATGGCTCAATAGTTGGGGCATGGAGGATGATAGACAACCGTATTAAAAACTGAGTTACCCTCATTGGGGTGACATTTTAAATGGTGACTTGAAGGATTTTTCCATGTAAGTACCTGAGAAAAAAGGGCATTTATTGTTTCAGGCAGAGGCAATCAATTGAGTAAAGACCTGGAGATGGAAGCATGCCTGGTTTGTTTAAGACAGTCAGAGATGTCACGAAGCACAAGTACACCTTGTAAAGTATAAGGACTTTGGACCTAATATGGGACACTGGGAAGTGTGCAGGGTTTTCAGTAGAAGAGTGAGCTTCTTTTTGACGGGGTGCTATGCTGAGACTAGACTGTGCATAAATGCAGTTTACCTAGTTAGAAGGCTATTGAAATATCTGAGTGAAACATAATGATAGCTTGAATAAAGATGCTGATTGCTGAAAGGGTGAAATGTCAGATTCTGAATTGTTTTTGACGTTCAGGACAACAGAATTGCTTGATGGTTTGGATGTGATATAGGAGACAGAAGTCAAGGATGAATCTGAGCTGAGTTCCTTAATCGAGTGCATCTAAGTGGCCATCCAGTCTTACTCTGCTACGTAGCTATCATTGTTTATTTGTTGTATTTCAACGCATTTTTTCTAGGTGTTTAATGGACATTACTGGCTTCAGGCAATTCTTTACATAGGAGTAAAGATGATTCTAAAAGATTAATCTGTTTTAGGCTTTTTGAGGTTAAATTCTCAGTGTTTTCTCTTGCAGAGAGATAAAAGTCTAAAATCTTTTGCTTGGCATGCACTATCCCTGAACTGAGCTCTGCTTACATAGATAGCTTTACCTTCTACCACACATCCTTTAATCCCCTTTGATTTAATAAAGGGTTGATCTTTTAGGCTTTCTCAGGAGAGTTTGTGCTGTTCTTTTTCTCTAGTATGCCCTTCCCATCTTGTCGGTAATGCATTACAAAACTGAATCCGTATAGGTATTTGTCTGTGAAAGCCTCTCTGACCTCAATATCTCACTTGTCTTGTGCTTTTGTTTTCCCTTTTTTTGTAGTTTAGGTATACAATTATTATAACTCTCCATTATTTCATAGCTGTTTCTGATCTGTTTGTGACATTTCTCCAAGTTTAAGGGCAGGGAGGTGCTAATAGTATTTTACCATTGTCATGGGTGACTGTTAGGCGGTTGGGGCATTATCAGAAATGGGTAGAAATCAATTATAGATGATAACTTTATGTTATGTATCTAAGAATAAAAGTGGAAGAAGGAGTTGTTTGGTCGCTAAAAATAACAAACACATTTGCCTGTAAAATGTTGAAGTAAAGTGTAGTTTTTTGAAGAATTACTAAGGGCTAAAAGAGAGAGAAAAGTGGAAAAGTTGAGGAGCTAGAAGTTGCTTTGGGCCTCTTCATGGAGGTGCTTTTATATCGCAGCTGTTTTTCACTTTGTTTTGAAACAGCGAAGAATTTAAATACTTTGAAAAATCTGAAACAGATTATTGTCCTTTTGGCTAAGAAGCACTTTTCTCCTACTGATTTACGAGTTTTAGCATTCACAAAAGGGAATCTGAGAGTCAGCAGTACTTTTAGAGAGGAGTAAGGCACGAGTCTCCCTTTAAAAACTGTTTAAACAGTTAACGGTTGGTAGTGGAATGGAAAAGCTTCTGTTGAACTGCGGTTCAGTTACGCTGAACTCAAAGGGATGCTGGTTTCCCTTACCAGGTGCTTTGAGCACTTACAGGCGCACATGTAAACTGTGATCGAAAAATGTAGTCAATATTCTTTTAAAAAACATTATTTCAGTACAATACAGTGCCGTGAGTCCACCTCAAAATACTCTCCCTCACTTCAAGTGCACTTAGTATCATCATTTCTTTCACTTTTGAAGCAGTCCTGAAAGTCCTCTTTTATGTCTTAAATTGCTCTGTCATGACTTCCTCAATGTCGTGAATTGATTCAAAACATTTAATTTCATAATCATTTTGACTTTGGGGAAAAGCCAGAAGTTACGTAGAGCCAGATCTGGTGAGTTAGGCGGATGTGAACACACTGTAACACTTCTATGAGTCTGTCTTTTTGTGAGATGGCACTAGCAAGCAGCATCGCTGGTTTTCTTGTTTTTGAGAGAGGGTGTCACCGTGTAGTCCAGGCTGGCTGAGGTCTCACTGTGTAGCTTAGCCTCGCCTCAAACTCTCATGATCTTCCTACTTCAGCCTCCCCAGTGCTGAGATTACAGGGCTGCTTTTTTTTTTTTTTTTTTTTTTTTTTTAAATCACATTTTCCAGAAGTGCATTTGGAAATGGCAAGAATGACAGAAAAGTGGGTTCAAATATAGGCTATCATTCAAAGGGACATTAATGACAATATGTCTTTTACTGTGATAGTTTTAAAAAATTTAAACATGCACTGTATATTTTAATCATACTTTGTAAGGTTGTTGGAATTAAATGGACAGGGCCTTCCTGGTTGAATTGAGCTGTGGATCCTGGCTTACCTGAAAGGGAATCAGCACGTTGGCAAAAGCAGGTTCTGAGTGATCCAGGTGCTGTAGGCAGCTTGTTTTCAGCTTGGTGAGGAAAGGCAGAAACGATGTAGTGAAGCTGACCAGGAGCCAGGAGCTGTTGCACATTGGGAGAATTTTCCAGATCTTTTTACTCCATAGCTGCTTGACCTGGGCCTCACAGTCAAGGTTTCTTTCCCACCCTCCTCAGCTGTGGCAGTCTTCCTATGGTCTCTGGTACTGCTGTTTGTGGTCTGAGCCAAGGAGCTGGAAGGGGGATCTCTGGCATGGACACAGTGTCACCAGAAGTGGCTTATCCTGCTGTTGTATTACTGGTGACTGTGGTGTCAGGAGCATGCTGTAGAGTTCATAGCCTAGAGGATGTGGAACTGGCTGAACTCATTTTGAAGGGATGGTGGCTATCTTGGTGACTTTCACAGATCACTCATTTGGAAGTGTTCAGTAAGGGTATATGGGGGACAGGTGCCTCAGGTGGACCCTGAGCAAGATTTGCTCAAATGCTCCCCTCAGCCTTGGTGTAGAGCTGTGAACAGCCTCCCGGGGTCACCACAAGACCAGGGTCACCATGCCCTTGTGTGACTAGGAGTTTTCATAGTCCATTCAGTGGCAGTACAGTACCAGCTTCCTCATGTGCTGAGGGCCCCTGAAGACTTCCCTAAATCACTTCAGCATACAGCACTGATGCAGCGTCCTGCTGCTCCTGAGCATCAGGGCCTCCCTGATCTTGAAGGAAGTTTTAGAGGCAGGCTGAGGTCTCCCTCGGGTATGCACTGGTACAAAGGGGCCATGTACCTTTTGGCTACCAGTAGGACACAGCTTCAAATTGCTTGAATAGTAAGGAACATTTGTGTCATGAAACAAGAAGCCTTGAAGGGGGAATGATTAATTCAGAATCAGGATTGATTAATTCAGTGACTCACATCCTCAAGGAGTGCTAGTTTATCCTTCCCACTCTGCTAATTGATTTCATTCTGCTGGTGGCAATATAGGTAGTTTTGGCTTTAACCCAATATGTGTATTGGAGAAGACTGTTTTGTCCTACTAGGCCTAAACAAACAAATGACTTGCAGGAGAATGGGAGTATTACCACTACTGATTTAGCAAATCAGGACTTATTTTAAGCTAGAGGAAATAGTGACCTTTGCTACGAGGGAAAATGATGGCTAGTACCAAGCTAAGAAAGGCAGTAATAGAGGACACGAGAAGGGCAAGTTTGCAGAAACTCTGAGGAGGTAGCATGGACCAAAAGTCAGCAGTTATTTGCATTTAGGAATGGAAAGGGAGAGGGTAGATTGGAGGATCCCAGGGAGCCATAGTGAAGGTTACTAGGAGCAAGATTTCACTGGGTACACAGATAGGAAAGACTAGAGATTCAAGGAGGTTAAAGTATAGTGATGCTGAGAGTTATCTGATTGTTACTTGGTTTTTTTGTTTTTGTTTTTGTTTAGAAGCTAATGGTATAGATGTAGAAGTCATCTACAGAGATGTTACAGTTGAAGAGATGGGGGTAGAGAAGACTTGGAAGGAAAAGAATGTAGAATGAGGATAGAAGAGAGAAAATCTCAACATTTAAAGGTGAGTAGAGGACCCTCAGCCAGCAAAAGAAATTTAGAAGGGATATTCAGATAGACAGGGAACAAAATAGTACTTTGTAGTTCTAAGTTTTAATTTGCCAATTTGTTGAAAACATCAGCTTACTGAAACTTGTTTTAGTTAGACATTGTTTCTTTTTGATACCAGTCTCCAGGCATCTTCCCCCATATAATCAATGAGAGTTACAGTAGACAAGTTAGTTTTAACAGCTTTTGTTGATTTCTGTGAAGTTCTGCTTGGTTTTCATTTTATTTTTCATTGAGTTGTTGGTCTGCTTAAGATTGTACTTGGTTTAGACAAATTGATTATTAGCTAACTGACCTGCTTTTTTGCTATGTTATGTAGGCCGGGTTTCAAGAAAATAAGGGGTCAGTTTGCAATATCCGTCATTGCTGAGACCTGAAGGTGAAGACTGAGATATTCAATCATAAAACTGAGCTAATAATATTTAAGAATTTGGGAACATTTGGGTTATTAAAATAGCAAGTGGTCTCAGAGCAATGTTGAAGGCTGAAATCATAGTAATAATTACAGAATAAATTATAACTAAGGACATTAAACATGAAACTTCTTTTGCCGTTGGTGATGAAAGAAAAACAGAAGATAGGATTGAGTTATGGATTTGAAAGAAACTTTGTTGTTGGTAGTGATATATCTGGATGGTGGAAATGTGAGCATATTAGAAATCTTGTTAAAGGAAATACAGTTTTGAAGACATGGGGTGTGATAGGTGAATAGCTGAGTGTGCAAGGCAAAGGAAATGGAGAGAGAGAGAGAGAGAGAGAGAGAGAGAGAGAGAGAGAGAGAGAGAGAAGCAAGAGAGCAAGAGAGCGAGCTGACTTAGAAGAGAAGAAAGAAAGTGGACAGAGGTTCATAGAAGTGTTAGAGGGAAATGAAGAATCCTCTCAGGAAGAGAAGGTCAAGTCCTGTGTCGGGGCTAATGATGTGTCTGGATGCTCATGAGTAACGGAACAGTCTTGGGTCAGCTGCTGTGGGACCAAGAGAGAAAGTCATCTAGGGGAAATATAAGAATTGGCAGGACCGCGTTTCTCTCCAGCCAGTTAGAACTGCTAGTGACGAGAATTGATTGGTTGGATTTATCTTGTGTCGGGTTTGAAAAAAAGTTCCATTGTACTCCCTAAGGTGCTACTGCAAAACAAACATTTCCAGATGTAACAGGAAGGTAAAGTTAATTCATATGGCAGAGAGACTTATGAATAGAGACTGGAATGTAGAGTTAAAGGCAAAAACCAAAGTCAGTAATAATGAAAACTGACATTTAAGGGTAGCATGGTATTGCCTTAAAAAGGAATTTTGTCTTAGGTGGATGAAAGCAATTTTTCTTATTATTAATGGTTTGTGAGAACTAGCCTCTAACCAAGGACTAGCTAGATACAAACTAATTGTTTTTCTTAATAAGTATATGAAATTGAAGGAATAACATGCTTACATGTAATGTAATATAATAATATCAGAAATATATAGTTTTATTAGCTGTGTAACCAGGATGATAATTTAGCTTGTGAAGTACAGTAATTTGAGATAGTTGTAACTTATGGTACAAATGCTGTCATTTTAATAGAGTTCTTTAAGGTACCATACAGTATGAGTCAAAACTAGTAAATACAAATTATATTTTTGTTATTCAAAATACAAATATTTATCACCTAATTTTCAATTAATAAATGTGAGATTTCTCTAAATATTTAAAAGTTTTTAAAAAATGATTTTTAAAGTGAAAATAGGTTTTTAAAAGTTACTTTGGAGTGAGAGAGTTTTATGACTGTTTTCCTCTTCAGGAACTTTTCTTTGACTTCCTCACCCTTGGTTTGGGAGATGTTACTGAGCTCTGTGTGACCTCATGTGACTCTGTCCTCTTCTGTGTTTAGAAGCATAAATATTGGCTAGGGTATGGATGTAATCTGAATCCTATTCCTAACCTTCAAACACCTATTTACTGGAGCTAGTATGACTTACATATACTTTCCTAACAAATTACTTTTTCTTTAACTCTTCTAAATGGAATGAATGGAATTGCTGTTTTGGAAGTTTAACCATGGCATTATTTGCATAAGTAAGAGAAGTGGTGGTCAAGTGTAGCCAAGTTACCTGTTAAAAATAAACAAAATTCCTCTCTTTCTCTTAATATAGTGTTTGACGGCAACGATTTTCATTCTAACTAAATGTAATATGTTGGATAGTTTGTTTTAATAACTTGCTCAAACCTGCTTACTTCATCCTTTAACCTACACCCTAATCACACACACTCTCCTTCCACTAGGTTTCACGCAGTCATAGTTGAAGTGCCAGACACTATCAACTGATAAGATAAGAAGCACATGGTTCATTGCCATAAGTCAGGGGTCCCTACTGCGCCTACTGACGCACACAGTCCTCCCCTGATGTCAAAGGGCTGATAAGTAGCACATTGGCTTCTTTCCTACATTTTGTGCCAAAGTGCGCGTTGGGGGGGGGGGCAGCGGCCGCAGACTCTTTGTCTGAAAAAATGGCTCTATTGAGATTACCTCCCCCACAACTGTTGCTTTTCTTGACTGTAGGCCAGATTCCTGCTTAAATGGTTTAGTATTATTTGTGAATTACTTGGCAGAAATAATGTTTGCTAGCAAAAATGTGTTTAACACATTATACATGATATTTCATGCCTTGTTTTTACTTATAAGGCTTCAGTTTGTTATTTTTTTGGTGAGAATGTAAATTGACAGATTTGATGAAAAGGGGTAGTTTAGTAGGTCTCATACAAAGAAACTTTTACTCCCATTTGTACTATCTGTGCGTTTACCACCATCTTAATAAATCTATTAGGAGGGAGAAAATCTGTTTACATACTAGGATTTTCAGCATCACTTGACATCTGATAAGCTGTGTTCTTCAACATATTTGCTGATGTTTATACTGAAATTTGGAGAACTATTAGATCCTCGAGATTGAACTGTTGCAAGACTGATAATTTGCTGGTGCATAAGCCAAATTTACTCACTCTACTGGTTAAAAAAAAAATGAAGACATCAGCATACACTCTACAGCCAAGTTGTTAATATTGTGATGAAGTCTAAGTAGTGTATCATCTTCTGAAAAGCCTGCTTAACTGTTTTAATGGCTCGTTATGAAATCCTAAAAATGCGTATTACTGCAAACTTCTAATTTTGTGACTGCCTTGTTAAAAGTATATATATATATATATATATATATATATATATATATATATCAGAGTTAAAAATCTGAAAATCTAAACAGCTAACATATATAAAAATTATTAGTGATTATAATATCACTCAGATTAGTGAAATTTAGCAGGGTTTTCATTATCATCCAAACTTTAAATTTCAGACAGCAGATTCA
Source organism: Cavia porcellus (assembly GCF_034190915.1). NCBI lineage: Eukaryota > Metazoa > Chordata > Mammalia > Rodentia > Caviidae > Cavia > Cavia porcellus. The sequence continues at coordinate 37,422,297 of NW_026947505.1, forward strand.
TTGAATAAAGTTAGCAATGAGAGTTATAAACTGCAGTAGGAAACTTGTATGCACACAATTAGAAGTAGAAAGAATGGTGAATGTATGATTTGTAAATGAAAAAGCTAAGAATGTTTAATATTTTTAGTTTTGTTATCAAGGAAGCAAAAATAAAACTGTTTTGGGAATTTCAAAATGTCACTGAATGATTAAAGTGCCATTTTTGAGTTAAGGTATTTTACGATGCTGTTTTTGTAACAACATAGTGTATCTCTTTTATTGACTAAGTAAAAATGATTTTTTTTATTGTTACATGCTAGAGCTTACACTTGATGGAAATTATTTCAAGTAATCAGCATATTTATGTTACTTATTTAAAAATTAAAATAATCCTATGAGGTGTTCATGAGTAAATTAGACACACTTGCTAAGTTGTGTCACACTTGCTAAGTTACTTACTTGTTCTAGTAATTCAGTAAGTGGTAGAGAACTTGACAGTCTTTCCTTAATAAGTAAAATTTTATGCTGTAAATTGCATGACTAGAAAAGTAATGCTGTTTTCTCCAGCCATTGTTAGTTCACTGTCAGTAAGTGATTAATTATTGGAGAAGGGGACTGGAGTTTCAGAGCTGATAGGTGACATACATGAAACTTTCAAGAAACCATGAGTGCTGTGTTTATATTTAATCTTTCCTGATGTTTGTCTAAATGAAGGTAATTCTTCTGTGCTTTGCTGCTTCTGTGCAGTAAATTCATTTCAGGAGTGTGCCAAATGTAGATGCTTTTATTCCTACCCAGAGCATTTCTTGGTCTTTAGGGAACATTTGGTTCACTAATTGTTAAGAAAGAATTAGCATCTTTTGAGGATGGCGAGGTGAGATGTTTGACAGCAGTGCCACAAGTAGACTGTGAGATAAATGACCTGAAGTGGCTTGGCTGTATTGGGAGCAGATGGAGAGGAACGTGGGGTGTAGGTAGCACAGTTTAAAACTGCATAGCATGACTGTTGTATGATTGGCACAGGACAATCAACTGGTACTAACATCTTATGAAAGAATTTTTTGAAAACATAATCAGTTTGCCTAAGAAAAGAGATGTTTCCAGATTGTATCATACTGTGTTAAAATGGCTAAAGTCATGGAAAAGAGAGCAATCTTTTCAAGAACAAGATGTGAAGAGAATTTAGATTCCTGTTTGAGCCATTCTCTGACTTCTCATTCAACTGCAGTTATCTGTAGAAATAATAGTCTTGTAAGCACATGAATGTTTTTGTCTTCTGAGTATCTGTGACTTAATGGTATATAATTTGTTACTCCAGACAAATCATAGGACTTGAGTTCCTAGGTTTTCCAACAGAATTTTATGTCAGATACTCTTCCAGTATTTTCTAAAGAGCTAGTAGAAAAGCAACAAAAGTAACCTTTGATAAGTAGGCAAGACAGAAGACAGAAGACTTATTTTTCATGGCCTCAAGTTGCTTGTCTGCTGACAGATAGCTGGAGTCATGATAAAGAGTGCTTTTTTGCCTGGTGGATTCAGTATAACATGACTGTCTTAGCATGAATCAAAATAATCAAAGTATTAGAAGTAATGAAGCATCTCAATATGGTTTCATTCATTTATTTAATTCTGAAACATCTTTTGAAAGTGTCTTCATCTGTAGATTCTCCTTTTTCAAATTTGCCTACTCATTTAACTGTATTTGTAACCTATGAATCAATACTTGCCACGATTTTTACTGTCATATGTGGAGCCATACATGTGCAGAGGATGTGATAACTGACCCAAATATCACCTCTAGAGGCTTGTGGGATCCCAACCCAGTGTTTCAACTGGAGAAAGTGGTTTTGCATTTGCTAATTCAGTGTTCCTGTGGATTTTATAGGATATCACTACTACTGAAAATAATTGAAATTATCAGGGATTGGGAATAAGAAGACGAATAAGATGTGGGTTTTGCCTTCAAAGACTATGCTAATGGTGGAGCAAGAGCTTCAGTCATTGTATATTAAGACATTGATGTGCTGAAAGTGTTGTGTAGCATAGGTCTTTGAGCAGATTCTGAAAAGTTTTTGGTTCTGAGATGCAAGTTTATTAACTTCATTAAAATGGGAGTTATTTTTCCTCATAGATGAGGTGACTTTTGCAAGCATTATTCATTTTAAAAGAAATATGTTGTTTTCTTGATGGTAACAGTAACATAATATAAATTGTAAAATTCAAGTTGGTGTTTCCTAAAAGTATGTGGTAAAACATTATATGCATTGTGTTAATTTATACTCAGGTATTGTCCTATCTGTCATGATTGTTTTTCCTAGAGTTGAACTAAATTCAAGCATAGAAACTGTGTAGTCATATAAGTTTCAGATACCAGATTGATAGTCCTTATTTTTACTTGCTAATTTCTTTAGATAATACTTTCCAGTTATTAAAGAGGTTCACCCTGACACATAAACAATATTAGAAATAAGGATAAGATTTTCAAAATGAAAACATCAGTTGCATTTCTTCAAAGTTCGTGTGTTGGAGTCCTAACATTCAGCACTTCAAAGAACTGTATGGAGATTTAAGACATTTAAAGATGGATGTTAAAATGAAGCTCATGGTGGGCTTTTAATCCAGGACGGCTATGTGGTAATAGCAGCTCTCGAGAGCTAATATTCTCCTTTCTGAAAATTAGTATGAGTTCAAATGGCATTTCAGTTTCCATCCTAACTTTTCTTGGCTATCCATTGTTTGAAATGAATCGTTTGTGTACTGCTCGAGTTGGAAAGTCCCTTCTGCTTAATTTTTTCCTCCCGAGAAATCATAACTTTTGGCATTTTCATTTTTTCCTTTTCTCAAATGGCAAAAAACAAATGTCAGTTTATGCAACTGGATGCAATTCTGCTTTGCCTTCCTTCTCCACTGTTCATTGATAATGCTTTCACACGCCAAGATCCTTGTATGGAAAAGGGACACCACAATGCAAGTGTGGAGTACCATTTTCTCTAAAGCGTTCTTCCTTGGCTAAACAAATCTTAGAGACAAGATTTAAGAAGAGGAAACTTCGGGGCTGGGGGTTTAGTTCATTGGCACAAGCCCCTGCCTGGCAAGTGCTAGGTTGCGAGTTTGATCCCCAATCCTGTGATGAGAACATCACGAGGAAGTACTCAGTAGGACAAATAAAGGAATGGGGGGATTAAAGGAATAATAGGGGTTTTTCAAATCAAACATTAGTTTTGGATTTGAGGATGTTACAAAAAGGACAGAGTCGAAGCTGATGGAAATATATATTTGTAGAATAAGAGTGTTGTCTGAATAGTCTAAGTTGTTTTAGAAATAGAGTGATAGGAGTAGTTTAGGCTGTACCCAGGGTTCTATCTGAGTAATAGGACTGTGCTAAATAGCCTGCTCACTAGGCCAGTGATGGGCTTAAGGCTATGTGGTCTTGAGAGGGGAGCATGTAGAAATGTGCTTTAGCTTAAAAAATTATTTTAGGCTTCAAAAAATACCAGACGCATATTTGTGTTAAACATCTGTGGTTTTAATGTGTTCCTCAAAAAGCATAAATTTGGAACTTAGTACTGAGTGCAAGCAGTGGGAAGTGGTGGCTAATGGGAGGTATTTAAGCCCTGAGAGACCATCATCCTGCACTGATTAGTGCCAGTTACAGAAGAAAGTAAGCCTGGGGGCTCAAGATCTTGTTGTCTTCTTGACCTTCCATTAATACAAAATAGCCCTTATCAGATGGGTGCTCCTTAATTATAGACTTCCTAACATTCAAGACTTGGAGCCATGAAGTTTTGTTCACTGTAGAGCTGTTAGGTTGGTATTGCCCTGTTGCAGCAGCACAAAATGGACTAAGACAACGTTGTGAATGTGCAAAAAATCAGCGAGCAAATGTCATTTACCCTTTCACATTATCTCGCACTGCTTTTGAGTTTTCATCATATAAAATGCAGTCCTGAGTCAGTGAATGCACATTTTATTTCTTGAGCTACACTATGTTGCAGAGTATTTTCCTAATGGCATTTTTATTCATTCTATTTAACATTAATACTTTAAGGAAATGTGGGCCAAGAAAGTTGTTAGACCAATATTATCTTCAAAGAAAAATCAACATTAGTATGAAAGAATCACAAGTGAGTAGCTCAAATCCTTTTGAAGAAACTTTCTCTGCTCTGTGATACAAGGGTGATTCCGGCTTTGCAATCGAAGTATAGTCTTACATGTGGTGCCAACTACAGTTGGAAACCAGGCTTTGATAAGTAAGAGTGTAAGTTTGCCTAGCTTTGATAAGTAACAGAGTGTAAATTTGTAAGTATGAGAGTATAAGTTTGCCTAGCTTTTATATGCTTAAAGCATTTTTTCTAGTAATATAGTTTTATTAGGTATGAGACATATGAAGAGCAAACTGATATTTAAAAAAAGGTTTGCAAATTAATTTTGCATTTACAATATGAGTTGTTTCATAAGCAACAAAACCTTTTTTATTTTTTAACACCAAGTACATTTATTAGAAAAGAAGAAAGATATGAAATATCCTCATATCTTTGCTTAAGAAATTAGAAATAAAAAACAGAATAAAACAAAAAACAAATAGAAGAAAATAATAAAGATCAGAAAATACAATCTCGTATCAAAATGCTAACGTCATTTTTCATAAAAATTAACATTTTGATTCTTACATTTCTGTAGACTCAGAATAGTCTAAGCAACTTTGATAAAGAAGCAAAATGAGGGCCTCAATCCCCCAATCTCATGATTTATCAGACAAATCATGACAAAGCGGCACTGATATCAAGATAGAAAAACCAGAAAGGTACCAATATGAAGTACCAAAATAGATACTTACATAACAGACAATTGATTTCTGGCAGAGATGCAAAAGCAATTAAGTGGAGAAAGGACTGTACCATCAATAAATACACTGGAACAACGTGATCCTTCTTTATAGCTGAGTAGTACTCCATTGTATAAAAATACCACAACTTTTTTATCCATCCCTCAGTCGACGGGCAGTTAGGTTGTTTCCAAGATTTGGCTGTTATAAACTGTGCTGCTATAAACATGGGTGCACATATATTGTTGTGGTATGATGTTTTTAATTCTTTTAGAAAGACACCAGAAGGGAAATAGCTGGGTTGAATAGTTTTTTGAGAAATCTCCACACTGATTTCCACAGTGGTTGCACCAGTCTGTATTACCACCAACAGTGGAGAAGTGTTCCTTTTTCCCCACAGCCCCTGAAGCATTTGTGATTGGTTAATTTCTTAATACTAGCCATTCTTTCTGGGGTGAGGTAAAATCTCAGTGTTGTTTTAATTTGCATCTCTTGAATGATGAGGGGTGTTGAATAGTTTTACATGTATTTATTTGTGGTTTGCATTTCTTCATATGAGAAGTGTGTATTCATCTCAGATGCCCATTTTTGGATTGGGTCTTTATATCTGGGAGGACTGATTCTTTTTGAGTTCTTTATACATTCTCGATAGTAATCCTTTAACTGAGGAACAGCTGGCAAACATTTTCTCCCACACTGTGGGTTGTCGCTTTACTCTGTTGGAGGTTTCTCTTGTTGTGCAAAAGCTTTTCAGTAGGATTATCCCACTTGTTGATTCTTTGCAATAAGTCTTGTGCAATCTAGATTTTATTCCTGGTGTCTTTGCCTACACCGATGTCTTTAAGAGTTTCACTTACTCTTATCTTCCAGAAGATTTAATGTTTCTGTTTTAATATGAAGGTCTTTAATCCATTCTGATTTTAGCTTAGTCCATGGTGAAAGATATGGGTCCAGTTTTAATTTTTGGCATGTGGAAAACAAATTTTTCCAACCTCATTTATTAAAGAGGTTGGAATGTTTGGCACTTTTGTCAAAGATAAGGTAGCTTAGTGTGTCTGTAGTTGTTTCTGCATCTTCTTCTAATAACACAACCTTTTTAAAAGAACGAATCACTCATCCTTCTGGCAATTCATGCTTTTTACATCCTAAATATACTTTGCCTAGGCTTTCTAATAATCATTCAGCTTATCTATCTTTTGAGTGAAGGCAGAAATCTGAAAAAAGTAGATGGGGTAAGGAGAGAAAAGTAATGGTCCATAGTCCTAGGTAGTTTATTGTGTTGTATTTATGTTTTAATGATATATTTTTCTCATCTATTGGAGAGAAAGCTGAGGCATAGGGCAATTAAATAATTTATCCCATTATCAAACATCAGAGTCAGGTTTTAGTATGAACCTCACTCCAAATCTGTACTAATTAGTGTTTTTGTTCTCTTTTTCCTAACCATTCCTGGGACCTATAGACTGTAGGACTGACCCAGTTACTGTAGAGGCAAAGCTGAGAGTATAGTGGCTCAAATGCCCATATATATATATATATATATATATATATATATATATATATGTACATATATGAATATGAATATTTAATACAATATTAGGCCAGGAACCTATGAATGTTATCTTAATTGGAAAAGGGTATTTATAAATGTGATTAGAGTTTTCAAATAAGTTCATCTTGGATTACCTCAGTTGTACTGAAAGAAATGCAGCAGATTATACATATATACATATATAGAAGAGAAGGCAGCACTGTCATCACAGAAGAGAGAATACAGTAATAGGACTATGTCAAGAAATGCCAATGCCAAAAAGCAGACTCTTTCTCGTCCTTTCCCAAATTGTGAGAGAATAATTCCTGATATTTTAAGCCACTTGCATTGTGGTAACTTGTAGGAAATCTTCCCCTACAAGTTTGTTTCTTGAACCCAGGGTGAATGAAGATGATACACACACAGACAGTTTAACATGTGGGCAGCCAGGGGATTCTTGCCTCTAGCAGGCAGAGGAGCCCTGAGCATCTGGCTCATCCTGCTTTTATTCACACCAACACAGGTACAAGCAATTGAAGTATCATAAGATTCATCTGCCTTCCACTATCCATTAGGACATACCCAGGTAAACAACTTGATCTCAAATGTATGGGCTTTTCCTTTGTGCACACAGAAGAAGCCTAATTGGTCTCAACTCGCATCTGGTCTCCCACAGTAATTCATTGTGGCAGTCATGGGAAACAGAAAAATTGCTTATTCTGAATACCTGGTATGATGTAGCTAAATATCTGACTTGAGTCTCCAGTCTTCCAGTGATCCAAAAGTGAAGTTCTCCATCATAAAAATAGACTAGTACTTATCTTTAGGATTTTGTTATAATCACATGAGATAATTTACTAGGCGAGCTATAAATCTTTAAAGAAATATTGTGCTAGTATAACTTGTTTTGTATAAATTGAGAATGTTATTTCTCTCACATTTTTTGCTTTATTACTGTTTTAGTTCATTTGGGCTGTTGTAACAGAATACTTTAGTCTAGAAAAAAGATTCTGGAGATAAAGAGACCTTTGCCTCAAATCTTTGCACACTTTGTTCAGGTGTGCAAGAGCTTTTATTGCAAGAAACACTGGGAAGAAGTACAATGAATCGATAGACAAGGACATTTTCAAGCTGTTTCATTCTCCAAGGCTATTTGTTGGCTTCTTTCTTCGCAGGTGGAAAGCAGACATCCATCAACTGGGACCAGGATATGCGTGTTCCTTTCAGACAGATGTTAGTTTTCTGACAGAGACAGTAGTTTTCTATCCATGTATCTGACTAAGAGGGGATGGTGGTGTATGTTATCAACAGGCAAATGTTTAGAAATAATCATACATTTCTTGGGGAGCAACAAGCAGTAAAAGACTCCTGTCTAGAATTTCTTTTGTAAATGTACTAATTCCACTCATAAGGGCTCAACCCTAATGATGATTAATCATCTAACAGCTTTCTCTCCTCCTCCTCCTCCTCCTTTTGTACTGAGATTCAAACTTAGGACCTTATACTTGCCAGGCAGGCACTTGTGCCACTAAGCTATGACCATAGTCCTTATGGACATGGAGTGGGAAGCATGTGCCTCTCTGCTTCCCGTATGATCACACTGGGGATTAAGTTTCAATATAAACTTTTGGAGAACACATTCAAATCACAGCAGAGATTTAAAAGTAGTGAATTGAGATTAATTTTCTAGTAGACTGGCAAAATTGGGATATATTCTTTAATAACAGAGCCCTACAACACTCTTTCAAGAGAAGGAAAATAAATTCTCTCCTGCATGTGCTCCCAGAACAAAGGGTAGCAGCGTTGGGGGCCATCAGTCAGTTTCTACCGTGCATTTCAATGCTCTAAGGGAAAAGGTGTCTTCAGTAAGAAGGTAATGAGATTCTTAGACCACTTTTACTCTATAAATAATGCAAAGCAAAAAAAAATGATGAAATTTAGGATATTCTAATGGTCACTTTAAGAAAATAGGTGAAAATCATTCAAAATGATGGGCTTTTAACCCATTTAGTAATTGGTCGTGAACAAATCTCTTTGATTGCTTATGATGGTGACTGACTGTATTAACTCGAGTAAAAGAAGCTCAACTAAATTGGCTCAGCAGTTCCACACCCTAGGGTGTAGAAGACCCATCCTTGTTGCCTGGATAGTGTAAAAGGGAAATGAAGGAGGACACACCACTTCTGTTTCTTTGGAGGAGCTCCAGTCTTCATACTCAGCTTGGATGTGGCCTCCTGGCTTCCAGGAGATGCTTTAGCTTCCAGTGCAGATCCTGCAGTCCTCAGGCATACACCCAACAATCTCTTGATATGTACTCACACAGAACACTGCACTGAGCTCATATCTTCTACTAAATCCTTCTATCTCTATCTGCACAACTCCCTCATCCAACTCTAGGTGGCCAATGTCAACCAATCTCATGTCATTTTTATTCATATATCTTGTATTATAACTGCTTTTCTAGTAAACACTGATATACTGCACCTCAGTTTTCTAGCTCTACAGGGGATGGAGGGGAAGGAGGAAGACAGAGGAATGAGGATGGGCAGAAGAAAGGAGAAGAAGGAGCATTATGGGAGGGAAAAGGTTTAAATTTTATGAAGAGGAATGTTTGTAATGGCAGACTAGAACCTGGCACTGTCTAAAAGGTATATAAATGTTATTATAATTCATGTTAACACTGAAATGATTTTGCACTTTACTACTAATACAGAATTTAGCATCAATGTTTCCTGTTTTGTATTCCAGAATTTAAAAAAGTCATTTGAAAACAGAGACCATATTTTAAATATTGTGTGTATCTCCTAGGCATGCTGAACATATGGATATACTAAAATATTTACTGATTGATTGTCTGCTGTTCTATTACATTACACAATCCTTTCATTGGGAGAGTGGTGCTGTGTGCTGAACCATCTACTGTTACCTTTCCTTTTCCTGCTCTCTTGTTCAGATCAGTCCAATTGTATTTGTAGAACATCTGTAACACATCAAGACAATCTACAGTAAAGAAAGTTGGGGAAGTAGTTTGATATCAGTAGTGTATGTGATGTTTCAGTTCATTGGTCAGTTAAGCTATTATTTTTCTTAAGATCAAAATAAAAGATAGATGATAGGAAACAGGGAGATAAACACTGAAATGTGAAAGTCTGGGTATGGAGGAAGATGGAAAGGAGAAAAGAAGAAAAGAAGGGAAATAAAAGAGATCAAGATGCCATAAATGTATACCTGTTTTTCTACAATGACTTTATTATGCATTTTAGCGATGTACTATAATCGTGTGTCGCATAACAATGTTTTGGTGAACGACTGACTACATACATGCATATATCACAGTGATCTCATAAGATTATAATAGTGAAGAAAAATTCTTGTCATCTAGTCACATTGCAGCTACTGATTATGCACTTGTGTGTTGATACCAATGCTGCAACTCATATAAAAAGAGAGCATTTTTAATTGTGTATAATGCATAATGCTTGATAATAAACAACCGTATTACTGGTTTTTGTATTTACTATACTATTAGTTGTTATTTTAGAATATGTGCCTTCTACTTAGTAAAAAATATTTACTATGAAACAGCATGTTGTGTTATGCTGGCAGCAGCCCCATACATTTTGTGTTCACCTCCCCCACTGTCACATTCAGTATTGACACAGACCGTCTAGCCTTGTATAGGTACACTCTGTGGTATTCCCACTAAGGTGAAATTGCCTTAGAACACATTTTTAGAAAGAAGCCAGCTGTTAAGCAATATATGACTGTAAATAATGTCAGCTTTTATTTAGCATTTCTATTGTGCAACTGTAGTATAGTATTTATTTTATGACAAAATCAAAATCTTTGGCTTTAGATATTTTTCTTTGCACAACATTCCCTGGAAAATGAGTTTATTTTTATTGTCAAAATGGTTAGGAAAATAAATTTGATTTATAGCCATTCACTTTATAGGCAACTTTCCACCACATTCTATAAATTAAAATGCATTTTTTAAAAGTTGGTTTACAACTTATGTCTAACTAGTTATGTTTTCCCTTTTTAGTCTCTTCTTTTATGTGTGTGTGCAGTGGTACTAGAGATTTAACCAAGGGCTTTTTTATATCCCCACACCTCTTTATCTTTATTTTGAGACAGAGTCTCTTTTTGTTTCATTAAATACTATTGGATTTTTTTTATTTTAAAAAGAATAAAACCAAGAAAAGCAGAATAAAGCTAATCAAAACAGTGAGAGTTATACAGGACTTCAAAAAAAGATAATATAAAATCAATAATGGCTACCATAATGTCTCTTGTTATCATCAAAATAATTCCCATACCATCAGACCTGATAAAATCAAACAAAATAGAACAGAATAAAAGCAAAACAATGAATGTAATACAAGTCTTCAAAACAAGATAATAGGAAATTAACAATGGCTACTGTACTGTATCTTATCTTTGAAATAGCTGCTCATAACATCAGATATAATAAAAATCCAACAAGGCAAAACAGAATAAAACCAAACCACACAAAACAATTAAAATGATATAGAACTTCAAAAAAAGGATAATTGGGAATTTACAATGGCTACAATCTTCAGAAGGAAATCCCCCATAGTTGCTATACTGCATATTACTCTTCAAATAGATGCTTAAGACTACTGGCTTTAGGCTTGCAAAGTCAGTCAAACACTAAACACTACAAACATTAAATGTTTTTTTTTTCCCCTACTTTAGTAGCTATCATCCCAGCCTGTGTTTCTTTGGATAACCTGGTTACTTATAGGATGGCATGGCAGGTATCCACTCTTTGTGTCTCCCAGACTGCATGCTGGCTCACAGGAAGGGGTTGCATCTTGTTTCTCCTCCCACAACCCATGACTGCTGTTGACTCCTGGGAAGGGGTTTACCTCTTGTGTCTTCCCAGCAGTTTGCATGGCTGCCACTGGCTCACAGGAAGGGACTGGCTTCTTGTTTCCCCTCTCTGTGGCCTGTGACTTACGCTGAATCACAGGAAATAGTTGGCTTTCTGTTTCTTCTACCTGAATTCTGCAATAACTGCTGACTCACAGGAAGGGACTGGCTTCTTGTTTCTCCTCCTCATGACCCACGAGAAGATAGAGTCTTGTTAAGTTGCTGTGTGGCTCAGGTTGGGTTCAAACTTGGAATCATCCTACCTCAGCCTCCCAGAGTATTGGGATTTTAGATGTAGAGGGATGTATAGACCTTGTGGATATTTACATTTACTTATATTTGGATTAATTGAAGTTTTTGTGGTAGAGTGGCAACGTATTGGTCTTATCACTAGGGTTCTCATTCTTCCTAATCTGACCAAGTTATAGAAGCTCTAATTGGTTAGTTTGCATGTGGAGATACAGTTTTCTACACTCCCAAATACAGTGTTATTTATTTTTATTGATACCCATTTGTAGTACACATGATTACATTCATTGTGGAGAGTTAGAGCATGTACAGGACATATGATAATTCTGTTTTTCTTTAATCCCCTTCCCTTCTTCTTTCCTTTCCCTACATGTCTGTTTTTTATTTTGTAATTTATATTTTATGATATTACAGCTTGCATGTCTGATTTATACCACTTCATATTATGGTCTCAAGGTGTATGCATTTTCCTACAGATAACTCAAATTTAATTTTTTTTGACAGTGTAGTAATCCATTATTTCTAAATATTTTCTTTATCCATTCGTCTTTTGATGACGTATAGGCAATTTCAAAGCTTTAGCTATTGTGAACTGTGCTACTGTAAACATGGGATAGCACTGTAATATCCTTTCTTTAATTTTTTCAGAATATATCTAAAAGGAGACTAGCTAAGTCAAGCAGAATTTCTAGTTTTACTTTTTTGAGGAATCTCCGTGTTAATTTCTATAGTGATTGTACCAGTTTATACTCCCACTAGCAGTGAAGTGAGGTAGAATCTCAGTTTTGTACTAATTTGCATTTTTCAAATGGCCAGTGATGTTGAAATTTTTTCATGTTTATTAGCTATTTTTTTACTTCTTTATCCAGAAGTATCTGTTCATTTCAGATCCCCATCTGTTGATTGAATGTTTTAATTTTGGGGGGTTAAGTTTTTGAATTCTTTATATATTCTCATAGTATAATGGCAGGAAGCAGAGAGAAAATAGGTGGAAGGGTAGGACTAATTCACTGATGATTAGCTTGCTCTCATGACATAGTCACCTTCCAAAAGTCCTACCTATAAATAAATAAGACTTTGCAGAATGTCTAGATATAAACCATAATCTTCTGAGAGTTACAATAGCTTTGCATCTTTGCCAGTATTTGTTATATAGTAGCATATCTTTGTGAGGTTAATTTGTGTTTACTTATAGGATAATCATACTGAAAATATTTACATATGCTCATTTGCCATCTTTATATCCTATGCTGAAGTGCATCTTCAAGTCTTGCTTATTTTTTAAAATTGCAATATTCTGTTTTTCTTTAATCAACTTCCTGTTGACTTTTGAAAGTTCTTTACATGTTCTGTGTAAAAGTCCTTTGTTGTGTATGTAGTTTGCTGATGAGTTTACCTAGTCTACCTTATCACTTCTGCATGCACTGAAAAAAATGTCTATCCTTTGTTCACGGATAAAGGTTTTTATGTACATCTGTTAAATCTACCGTACTTGATATGTAGTGTTTTCCGGATCTTCCACTTTTTATTGATCTTTTGTTTAGTTTTTTAAATACATTATTGAAAGTTAAGTGGTGAAGTCTCTTAATTAGCATTGTAGATCTGTGTATTTCTCCAAACAATTATGTCAGTGCTTGCTTCCTGTATTTTAGAGCTCTGTTAAGTTTGCATATGTTTAAAATTGATACATATTTATGATAGTTGTACATAACATATATACTTTTTGCATAACGATATTTGATTTACAACAATAACAAACTTTTTTCTGATGTTAAATTGACATCCTGGCTTTCTTTTCATGCAGTTTAACCTCTATTTGATTTTCCAAATATATTTTCATTTTAACTCAGCAGTTTACACATGATAAATGGGATAAGTGGTTTTAATTAGTGATTCATCACATATGTCCTACTAAAAATGAGCTATTTAAAGAGTAGAATTTTTAATAAAAATAAGACAAGTAAAATAATTTGTGTCATTATTATTGTAACGTTTAGCTCCAAAATTCTTTGCAGACAAAACAAAAAAGGAAAACAAATACGTTTTCTAATTCTCATTATCTAACTTTTAAAATAATAGCCCTTATTTTTTAGAATAGTTTTAGGAAAGTACAGAGATATTCCACGTGTCTTGTTTTATATTCCTAGTTTCTCCCATTATCAGTGTTCACCACAAGAATGATACATTGGTTACAGTTATTGAACTTAACATTGATACATTGCTGTCACTTGAGTGTGCCTTCAAAAGGTTCATACAGGGAACTCTTCATCTCTAGTGTGGCAGTACTGAGAGGTAGTGGAACCTTTAAGAGATGAGGTCTAGTAGAAGTAATTGTATCATTGGCAGCATTGCTCATGGAAGAAATTAATGAGGTTTTTGCTGGATCCTGATTACTTCATGCAAGAGCAAGTTGATTTAAAAAAAGAGCAAGCATGGCCCCAAATCTCTCTTATTTTCTGTCTTGCTATGTAACTTGTCTCTCCCCTTTGCCTGACCTGCGTCTATGATGCCATCTTTTTGTGATCTCCTTCTATGATGCCATCTTTCAGTTTGTTATATAATAAAAGTCTAGAGCCAGAAGGCTTTGGACAAAGGCCACCTTTTTTTGGTCTTTTATCTTCAAAACTAAGTTAGGTAAACCTCTTTCCCTTATATAATACTCAGTCTCAGGCATTCTCTTATAGCAATAAAAACAATTAAGCAATTGCCACTAGAGTTAACATAGCTTACAGTAGGTGTTGGTGTTGTGTATTTTATGAGTTTGGAGAAAAGCATAATGACTTCTATCATCTACCATTATAGTACCGTGTAGAATATTTTCACTGTTCTAAAATTCCTTTGCACTCTGAATTTTTATTCTTTATATTCTGCAACTAATGGAAACCATTTGTCTTTTTGCTCTTTCTGTAGTTTCACCTTTTCCAGAGTATTATATCATGTAGTATGTAGCCTTTTAGATCAATTCCTTTTACTTACTAATATGCACTTCCATTTCCTCTATGTCTTTTCATAGCTTGATGGCTTATTTATTTATTTATTTTTTTATTGGTTAATAATAGTTCTGTTGTCTGGACGTGCTACAGTTTGTTAACTTACAGAAGGACATTTTGGTTGCTTCCAAGTTTTAAGAATTATGACTAAAACTACTATAAATAGTCATGCAAAATTTTTGTGGCTGTGTTTCCATCTCCTTTGAATGAACACCAAATTGTGAATGCTGGATTGTACTAGAGTACAATATACTCCTACAAGAGTATATTTAGTTTGTAAATAAAACAAAACTGCTGCTTCATCTTGAAATGAACCATGTCACATTCTTAGCAGCAGGTTTCAAGGGTTCCTGTGGTTCCACGTTCTTGTCTGCATTTGGCATTGTTAGTGTTCTGAACTTTAGACATTCTAACAGGTGTGTCATGGTATCTCACTGATGCTTTAATTTGCATTTCCCTGATGGCTTGTGATATGGCACATCTTTTTATCTGCTCATTTGTCATTTTACAAATGTCTTTTTTGTTCTCTTGATAGTGCATTTTACAGCAAGAAATTATTAATTGTAATAAAACCAGCTTATTAATTCTCCATTTTAATTAATTATTCCTTGGTTTTACAAATAAAATGCCAACAACAAATCCAGGGTCCTCTGGAATTCCTCCTGTGATCACTTTTGAGAATTTTATAGATTTTGTTTTGCTTTCAGGTTTACGATCTGTTTTATATTAGGTTTTGTGGATTGTGTAAGTCATGAGTCTGGCTTCATTTTTTCCTTTGTATGTGGTTAACTGTTCTACTACCATTGTTACAAAAGACTAGATGTTTTTCATTGTATTGCTTTTGTTACTTGGTCAAAAGTCCATTGACTATTTGTATCTGTGTATGGACTCTATATTCTGTTCCATTATATTTATTTCTTTCCTAATAACAAGACTGTCTTGATTATTTGTAGCTCTGTCATATGCCTTAAAGTTGTGTTGCCAGTCCTCCAATTTTGTTCTTCTCCTTGAATATTGTGTTTTCTATTCCAGATGTTTTTACTTTTCAGCATCAGTTTGTCAATATTCATAAAATAATTTTCTGGGATTTTGATTTATATCAGCAGAATAGATCAAAAGAGAAAAAACGTGATGGATAGTAGTGAGTCTTCCTATCCATGAGCATGGTATATCCATGTACTTATTTAGTTCTTTACATCTAAGTATTTAATTTCTTTGATTGCTAGTGTAAAATATATTGAATTTCAAATTCTAAGTGTTTATTCCTGGTATAGAAAAAGATTGACTTGTATTTTAACCTTGTGTGCTACAAGCCTGCTGTAGTTGCTTTTTAGTTCCGGGAAAGTGTTTTGTGAACTCCTGGAGCTTTTCTATATGAACAATCATGTCAAAAACTGAACAGATGGTGTGGTTTATTCTTTCCATGTCTCCCATATTGTGACTCTATAGTGACTTCTCTAATCTATTTCTGTAAATTGCTTTTCTGAAAAAGTAGTCCTTTGTGATTTATGAAGTTTCTGTTATTGAAAATTATTTAGCTAAGGTGTTAATAAAAATTTCATTGCATGACTTGAGCCAAAATCAGGAAAGAAGTGGAGAAGGGCAGAAGGGAAGGAAACAAGGAAGAAGGGAAAAAGAAGGAAGTGAGACAGGAAGAAAGGGATATAGAAAATGTAAAAAAGAATTCTGTCTTTGCATGTGGGTCTGAGTTGGGGCAGTCCATCAGTGTTTAATGATGGGGCTCTCTCTCTCTCTCTCTCTCTCTCTCTCTAACTCTACTGTAGCCTTTACTTTCTTCTTTCAGTGAGCTTAAACATCAGCTAAAGAAAACGAGAGTTTAGGGTTCCCTTTCACCTTTCCCGAGCATGTACTCTCTCCTTAGCCCTGTACCTGGCTTTTTATTTTTTATTTATTTATTTATTTTTTTTATTTAAAGAAAAGGAAACGAAAAAAGAAAAAAAATACATGGAGATTAAAAAAAAGGGTAGAAATAATACTAAATTACAGACAAACAAAAGGTAAGAAATTGCCAGTTGATAAGTTACAAATTGTCATCTTCGAAATGGCTGTTCAGGTTATAGAATTAAAGTATTTAGAATGACATTCAAAAAAGTGACCCTACCAACCATTCTGCTCTATGGTCGAACGAAAGCTCCGTAATATGATTATCAGTCCCACCTATTTATTTTACATCTCTAAGAGGGTAAGGTTAACCATATCAAAACAGAACAGAACATTTAAAAAAAAATAAAAAATAAAAAACAATTTAAAGAAATACAGATTTCAAAGCAAGTCCACTGGAGATCTACCTTATCTAACTGTCTCTAGCTTCTTACAAATAGTTGTCCCTAACTTCACCCACTTTATATACTTGTTGCATATTATAGAACTAATCAAATCATTACAGGATGATGGAGTCTTTTTAGGTCCTCAAGTTCCAAATTAGGGAAGACAATAGCAACTACCATCGCATCTCTCATTCTCTTTGAGATAGCCGTCCCCATCTCTGCATATGCTGAAGTTGAGCTGAAGAAACCAGTCCAATGTCATTCTAATCAGCAAGCAATAGATTGCTAGAATTTATATTATAATGCTACAAAATAAGCCTCGGGTTTTTCAGGTCTCTTCCTCAGAGTATTTGTTCCTATCCTCTCTGTATTATAGGGAAAACCAAGTCATAACAAGACAGCGAAACAATTCCACAGTTCTCTCCGTTCGCTAACTCCTCCAGTCTCTCTCTCTAGTTTTCCTTCCCAGAGTCACAGTGCTTTTTGTTTGCCTCATCTGCAATCTTTTGCTGTTGAGAGCAGTGTGTTATTTCTATGTCTTGTATATTTTTCAGAATACCTTTCTGTTAGCCATTTATTTGCCTAATGTCAGTTCTGTAGGTGGCCTCTGGCAGGTTAAAAGAAAGACAACCAAACTTCTTTGAGAGCAAAATTGTCTGTTCCCTCTAAAAACAAATACTTAAGTCTTATACTGGGAACAGGGGCTATCAACTTCAAGATAGCTGGTGAGCCAGAGGATTGGGGTGGGCAAGGGGGATAAAAAAGTTACGGAAATTTTTCACTGTCTATAAACTGACCTTTTTCTTCATTCAGTGTTTGCATGCTTGGTTTAATCATTTGATTATTTTCCAGTGTTACAACAAAGTTAAGCAGGATAGTTTTTGCTTTAGTGTTTCTGTAGGAGAATATGCTCTTTAAATTTATGCCTATTTTTCTCCTTTCTCCTTTTTTTTGTCAGTCTAAATGTTTTTGTAATTTGGTCTGAATTAACTTCTGCTTATTATCTTAGATTTTACTCTATTGTATGAGAATCAGTATAATTTTCCCCCTTCAGCACTTTTTACAATACCCCAAGAGCTGAAAACATTTAATTATCAAAATAACTAAAGGCGTGTTCAAAATATTTCCTATGTGCAGTCTTTTAAACTTTAAAGAGCTTGTATCAACCAAGCAGTATACTCTAGTCTCAGGGATGGGAAATGCCCTTATTACCAAAATAACACTTACAGAACCTAGCATAATATTTGAAAGCTTAGATTAGCAGGTTAAGAAAGACCAAGTGAGATTTTTGGAGGGATGGGGTGGAAAAACAGACTCAGAAATATTTTAGGTAACCATGCTGGAATATCTGGGTTTCCTCTACTCCAGCATACCTACGGTAGTCTATTTACTTGCTGTTGGTTTCTTCATTTATAAAATGAGGTAGTTAGTGATTTCTATGATTCTTTCTAGTTCTAGGACCTTAGCATTGTATTAATTCTTAGATATAATATATTTGTATGTGTTTTTGAACCGTGAAATTATATAATACAGTACTCTCAAAATCTCTATGCAAATTAATTTTTAAAACCTGGAAATTGTATTGATTCAGTAAAATGATTCTTGTTACTAAATCCTATCTACAAACTTGTAAGACTTTAGTGTAGTTTTGCATGTTTGTTCTTGAATAATGATATTTTTATTTCTTTAAAGAAATTCATGACTTCTTCCTACAATATTACAACATAAATTCTCTTTGACTCAGTTGTGATAATATAATAAGAACTTTTGACACATTTTGGGAAAATTGTTATAATAAACCTAGTTCTAGATATTGCTAACTATCCCTTTGTTCTGTTTCTTTTTCTTCTTGTCTCTATTTGTTGGCGATTGAACCCACTGTTTTATCCCTTGATTTTTTTCGTTCACTAAAAATATTGGGGAATAATAGTTTTGAAATTTCTATTTTATAACTAGGAAATCAGATGTTTACATTAAGTAATATACTAGACGCTAAACAAGTTTCTAATCACTTAACAGTTCTTGGTAGGGGTATATCAGAAAAGGAAACATATACTACGTAAAACTTAATCTTGAATACATTAAGCAATTAAATAAAATGACCTCACCAATTAAACGTATACAGTGTACTCAAAAGTGAATGATAGAGTTCTTTTTTTAAGGCATGGGCTCATCTACCTTGGAGGACCAGATAAGGAGCTAATAACACATCTGCAGTTATTATAATTAGCTTATGGGAAAGGAATATACCAGGGCAAGTGGGCATAGTGATATTTTTACAACTTCTGAATTGGATTGTTGCAAGATTTTTTAAAAAAGTCTGATTAATCTCTGTTGTGTCCAAAAGATGTTTCAACAACACTGCATTTTATCTCAGAAGAATTGGTGAGAGGGTTTTTCCGGTTTTAGTTTTTATGTTTGCATTTGTAATGGTTTAAGGATGAGAAGCAAGCTTCAAGCATATTGGGTGCCTCTCTATCTTTAGCCTCCAGTCCTTTGTGTAATGCGGTGCAAATACCACCTGTCATGTTTCTGGACTTTATCAATGACTGCTTTGAGAAATAGTGTTCTCAGAAGGGCTGTCTTTGAAAATTCGCTGTTTAACATTTTTTACTTTAGCTACCTTATGGGATATGAATTAGATTTGGAATTATTTTCAAGAATTTTTGAGGAGAGAATTGTAAGCTAAAGATTTCATAGTTAAGAGATTTTTTTAATATTTTCGTTATATTATTTGACTGAAGTCATGAAGAACGGTTTCTTGTGTTTCAACACTGAAACTTCAGTGTGTCATTACTATAGTTACCATTTTTTGAGTCAGATTCTATGTGTTTTGTATATATTAATTGTAATTCTAATGCAAAACATGAGTTAGATGTGTAATTGTCATTTCATAGGTTAGAAAATAGGTTAGGAAGGCTGCACAACTTTCCAGGTCATCTGGCCTATTGACAGAAATACCAAGATTTGAAATTATTTATTTCAAAACACATGTTATGTGCGTGTTGGGTGTGTGTGGTATAATTGATAAACAGTGCCGGCATAATTACTTAGTTTTTTGGAATAAGAAAATGTACCTGGCAAACTATCTTTTATTTTTGAATATTACTTTTTGACTGAAATATTTGGTGTGTTCTGCTCTTCACACTCGAACTTATAGGTTGGAGTTATTGGCAGCATTGTATCCTTGTAAGGATGGATTGCACCAATTTTTCTGTATGGAAGAATTCATTTGCAAGATGACTTGTTAGTTTGAGAGTACCTCAAAGGTCTTGTGTTAAACTGAAGAGAAACTGGTCCAATTAGGGGAACAGACTGTGGTCTACTTTACTCTGTGGGGCTGAGGAATGAGGACTATGTAACAATGATACAATTTATTAAATATATTGAAGAACACTAGCCTCATTGCTTTATACAATCTTTTAGGACTGGAGATGTAGTTTAACGTTACAGCGCTTGCCTAGCATGTGTGAGTCCCTGGGTTCAATCCTCAGCACCCTCAGCCACTACCATCACTGCACACAAAAAAACAATCTTTCACGTTGTTTGAATTTCTATGGCAAATGTTTCTGCCCAGTACTCCTAATGTCAGAGCCAAGATAAAACTTTTGGGGCATTGCCTGTAGCTTGATTAATTTCTCTGCTTCTCTAATCCCAGTCTATACTAGATGTTGACATTCTGAGAATTCCCTGTATATATATCTCTTGCCTTTAGTGTCCACCCAGAACACATTGCCAGGGGTGCTTGTGTCCAATTTGGGAATCACAAACTTCTTTAGTTACTAGATGTTAGGCAAAGCAAGTTTACCTGTGAAAGCTGACTCGGACTGTTTAGTGACTGTTCTTGTTGTCATTTGAAAAAAAAATGAAATATAAGTCACTTGTGAGCTCTTTTAACTTCAATATGAAAAATTATGTGCTCAAATGTTTGAGCATCTCTGTGCACAACTGAGTTTTAGGTTTCATACAGAAGTGAGTTTACATCAAATACCTGCTCTCATGAAATTGACTGAGAGCAGTCAAAAAAGTAGATAATCATGTAAGCAATCTATACCGTTTCCTATTGTGTAGGTGCTACACTATACCACTCCACAAGTGGTTCTGGGCAGGAGCAACCTCTCCAAGGAAGGCATATTTGAGCTACAATTTTGATGTATAAGTAAAGGAACCTTGTTAAATTTAAGGGACGAGCATTCCAGGGCAAGAAAAAGTGCAAAGGCCCTTACCTGGAAATTACACAGGCAGGAATGTGTTTGGAGTATAGTGAGGATGGCTTAAAATTGAGGCAGGAGAATAGGGAAAACATGTAAGCATATCAAATTAATAGGTTGTCTGTATACATCACATTGAATAAATGTGCAATAAGAAGCACTTTCTTATGTGCTTCTTACACTCTTAGACTTAAAAGGAAATATTTGAACATAGTTTGAGATACCTAGAACATTGATGGACAATAAGAGTTTGTGCATGAATATGTGTATTATTTGTTCTTTGGTATAGAGAACCTGTTTAATAATCCTTTTCCTCTTATAAGAATTCTGCATATAGTGAGTACTTAAACTTTAATAAATTATACTATTTGAGAGAAAGCAAGCCATTTTCCTAAAGAAAGCATTGTTTTGAGTTGTCAGGTACACAAGGATCTGTGGCATTACAGCATAATGACTAAGAACTCACCAAGAGAGTCAGGTTCACATACTCACTAGCGATGTGATTTAACCTCTTCCACCTCAGTTTTGTCATCTGTAGAATGGGGATGAACAGAAGTGACTGTGTTTAGAGTGACTGCATAATATGTAGAGTATAAAGCCAGACACATGGGGAGCCTTCAGTGGTAGCTAGTAACTATAATTTAGTGTACAGTGTAGCTAGGACTGAAATAATTTACCCAGGGGCTGTGAGCTGTCGTACTTAGTCTTTTTCCTTGTCATACACCTTTATATTTTCTCATTTTGTTTCTTCCTTTTTTGCTTCTTTTCAGACTTAACCGGTGATTAAATAAGCTTTGATTTGTGTTAATCAGCTTGAGATTCTGACAGTTTGTACTTACATTGCAATTAATTATACCTTTTGGTTTGTTTTGTTTTCTGTACCACTGTTCTTCCTGAATGAGCATGGCGATATCAGGGTCATGCTTTCTCTTGTCCACCCTCACACTCTTTGCTGTGGGCATTAGTTTATTCCCTCCCGCTTTGATAGTGAGATGAGGAGTCAGGTTGTATGTGGTCTGATTTTCATTTTGGCTCTTGTATCAGTAAAGTGTGGGATTTTCCTGGGAAGCAACAAGTCAGCCATGTGCTGCTCAGTGACATGCAGGTAATAGTGGCGATGGTACATGGTTTGTATTTGTTTTTAAACTCCTGATGATGTGGAATGTTGAGACTTTCTTGAGCTCCTCAGTTTCCATATTGCTGGGAGTTAAAAATACATTGCCTAAGTTTATCTACAATGTCATATGAAATTAATATCTGGACCATTTACTAAATATATATCTATCTTGTAAATTGAGTTTTCCATGCATTTGATTGCTGGGATATTTAAGCTTTATAATATTTGTAAAATTTATATATATGAAGAGAAGTAACACTTTTTAATCAATTAAAAGTAAGGTCTGAATTTCTGAAATACATCTTAATGTGTGTTTCAAGTTTACTACTTTTCAGTATATCTACTAAACTAATATGGAGGGTTGAAGATAGCATTATACCATTAGTGTACCATGAAAGAAAATAGGTGTTTCAAAGAACTTCCATTTATTATAGGTGTTTATAATGTTAAAACAAGAAGGAGGAGGAGGAAAAGGAAGTCTCTCCTCAAAGTCTGATACACTATTTCAAGGTTGATCACAACATTGAACAGAAAGTGGTGTCTTTGGCTAAGAAAGTCAATCCAAAGTCACAGCTCAGCCTAGCACTTAAATATGGCACTCAAACTTTTGGACACTATTGAAACAAAAGGATTAGGATTTAGGTTAGTTGATGAGTGCACAAAAACTACAAGAAACACAGAGAGAACCTGGAGAAAGTTTGTTGAGAGCTCCTCCGAAAAATATTCATTTGTGAAAGAATATGAAGGTCCCTAACCTAACCTGTGGCTAGAGTTCCTGGGATCACTTGAATACAGGGTTCACAGATGCTGGGCTGAGAAACCTCTAGCAGAGAGAAATCTGGGAGCACTTGTCAATCTAGACTTATAACCTGTCCTCTCTTTTTTCTTTATTATAAAATTATATGCAATACTTTGTGTGAAAAAGAAAATATTCACAGGGCAGCGCATTTCAAAATTGCAATTTCAGTTAGGATGTTTTTGCATGTCTATTTTAAACAAATAATCATTAGTTCAGTACAGGAGCATTAAAGAAATGAGTCGACCCAGATTGCCTTTCTCATGCTGTTCATGTGCACTGTGATAAGAAGGAAGTGCTTTCAGGTGTGCATGTTGCTGAAGACATAACTGCAGCTACTTGGGAGACTGAGGAAGGGAGGTTGTGTTCAAAGCCATCTTGGGAAACTTAGTGAGACCTTAGCTCAAAAAAGTAGGAGTAGGAGTCCAGGGCCCTGACCGCACATGCGTGTTGAATCCCAGTGAACAGGGAAACCTTGAAACTTCCATCTCAGGCAGTAAGACCATGCCCTGCATTTGATAGTGCTCTAAAAACACCCTGGAGGTACCTGCGGGCCTAACTGGGCCACACCCAGCGAACTCCAAATAGCTAGTAGGGGCCGAATACAGTCCCGGGCCCTGAACACCCATGGGTTGAATTCCAGCACACAGGGAAGCCTTCAAAAGTCTAGGAAGCCATGGAAAGTCTCTCTCAGGCAGTATGACTATGCCCTGGGTCTGAAATTACTGGACGACACATGGGAGTCTGCATGGGCTCAACTGACCCATGCCCAGTGAGGTCCAAGTGGCTAACAGTTGCCAGCAGTCTGCCCTGATAGCCAGAAGCTTAGCGCAAGGAGGAAGCTTTGAAACATCACTCAAAGCCAGAAATATAGGAAGATGACAAAATGAAAGAGCAAAATGCAATCTCAAACTTCTTGTCCAACCCAAGCAAGCCTAGAAGACATGGACACAGAAGAAAATATAAGCCATACACCTGAAATTCCTAAAATGATATCAACTAAAGTAAAGAAACAACTTCAGGAAGAAGCTATAAATGAACTCAAATCAGAAATAGTCTCCCAGGTAAAGCAAGAAATGATAAATGTAAGGAAAGAAATGCTAAACACATCTGAAGAAGACATAAAAAAATTAGGAACAATGCAAAAAGATAGAAACTCTGAATGAAAGATGTAAGAAACAAACAGTATGCATGAAGCAGATTCAAAGAGATATACAGGAAATCAAAAATTCCATCAAAAGTTGGCAAAACCACAATGAAAGTGAAGATAGAATTTCAGACCTCAAAGACAAGATTGCAGCTAGTGAACAGGAAAGGAAACATCTTTTAAAAATAACAAGGAACCAGGAAATAACTATTCAACAGGTGCAAGATGATGCAAGAAAAACAACATAAGATTGATAGGTATAAATGAAAAGGAAGGGAACAAAACAAATGATATCAAGAGGCTATTTACAGAAGTAATAGCTGAAAATTTCCCAAACATGATAATGGAAACTGACATACAGATCAGTGAAACATATAGAACTTCAAATAACCATAACCAAAAGAAAACTACAACCAGACATGTAATAGTCACCATCTCAGAAATCCAACATAAGAACAGAATATTAAAAGCTGGTAGAGAGAAGAGACAGATCATATATAAAGGAAAATCAATCAGAATCAAAAGACTTCTCAACAAGTGAAGTCAAGAAGAGTATGGACTGAAGTATTTCAGATTCTGAAGGAAAATGACTTCCAACCCAGACTGATGTATCCTGAAAAACTGTCCTTCAAAATGGATGGAGAAATAAGATACTTTTTTGACAAAGAACAGCTAAAGAATTTCATGACCACCAAACCAACCCTGCAAAGAATATTGAAAGACATTCTAGACAGACCACTAAGCAAGGCAAACAATTAAACAGAGTGAAAATACAAAGAATCAACAGCAGAAAATAACATGTCAAAAGTAAACCAATATATATCAGTTATAACCATTAATATAAAAGGCCTCAATTAACCAATTAAAAGAAACAGACTGGGAGAATGGAACAAGAAATAACACTCAACCATATGCTATATACAGGAAACCCATCTAACTGAAAAGGAAACACATAGATTGAAAGTCAAAGGATGGAAAACAATACTCCATGCAAGAGGATCCTGAAAAAAAAGCAGGGGTAGCTATTCTACTTGCAAACAGTGTGAACTTCAAACCAAGAATGATCCATAGAGATAAAGAAGGCCACTACGTACTAGTTAGGGGAAAAGTTCAAGAGGGAGAGATAACAATCTTAAATATATATGCACCAAATTTGGGAGCACTCAGCTATGCAAAACAAATATTAACAAATGAAAAATCAAATAAACAATAACAATTATAACAGGAGGCCTTAACACGCCATTGACACAAAGGGACAGATCAACTAGACAGAAAATGAGCAAAGAAATAACAGAACTGAATCACACCTGAGCAAATGGGCTTAGTAGATGTATACAAGATGTATACAAGTGTTCCACCCAACAACATCAAGATATATATTCTCCTCAGCAGCACATGGAATGTTCTCTAAAATAGACCATATAATAGCCCCCAGAACATGCTTAAGTAAATACAAAAGAATTGACATTATCCAATGCTTGTTATCGGATCACTGGCACCATGAAACTAGAAATTAAGATGTAAACCCAATGTTGAATAACCCAATTTCAATTAATTAAATTGAAAATGTAATTAAATCTCTACCAACAAAGAAAGGCCCAGATCTAGATGGATTCACTGTAGAATTCTACAAGAATGCCGACACTTCTTAAACTCTTCAATGAAACCAAAAGGGAAACAATCCTCCTTAACTCATTCCTGGAAGCAAACGTTATTCTAATACCAAAACCTGAGAAAGACAGCTAAAAAAGAGAACTATCGGTCAGTCTCCCTAAAGAACATAAATGCAAAAATTCTCAATAAAATTTTGGCAAACAGAATGCAGCAAATCATCAAGAAGATTATACATCATGATCAGGTGGAATTCACCCTAGGAATGCAGGGATGGTTCAACTTATGCAAATCAATAAATGTAATCTACCATATCAATAGAGCCAAAAATAAGAACCATATGATCATTTCTGTAGATGCAGGAAAAGCTTTTGATAAGGTTCAACACCGATTCCTGGTAAAAACTTTACAGAAAATTGGAATAGATGGTCTTTACCTCAATATGATAAAAGCCATCTATGACAAACCAACAGCCAGCATCATATTAAATAGCCAAAAACTGAAAGCCTTTACCCTAAAATCAGGAAAAGACAAAGATGTTCATTATTAAACTCCTATTCAATATAGTGCTGGAAATACTAGCCAGAGCAATTAAGACAAGAGAGAGAAATAAAAATAGTAAGAATAGGAGAAGAAGAAGTTAAATTTTCATTATTTGCAGATAACATGATACTCTATAGAAGACCCCCAAAACTCCAGTGAAAGACTCCTAGAAATAATAAATTCATTAATGTGGCTGGATACAATGTCAATACTGAAAAATCAATATCATTCCTATACACTAACAACAAAATCACCAAGAGAGACATAAAAGAAGCCACACCCTTCACAATAGCATTCAAGAAAATGAATTACTTATGAATTAATCTAGCAAAAGAAGCAAAAGATAGGGAAAATTATAATACACTGAAAAAGATATTGAAGAGGACCTCAGAAAATGGACAGACATCCTTGTTCATGGATAGGAAGAACAAACATTGTGAAAATGGCCATTCTCCCAAAATTGTTACACAGATTTAATGCAATCCCAATCAAAACGCCACTAGCATACCTCATAGATCTGGAGAAATGACTCCTAAAATTCATCTGGAACCAGAAGAGACCAGAATAGCAAAGGCAATTCTAAGCAACAAAGGCAAGGCAGGAGGCATCACAATCCCTGACTTGAAGTTATACTACAAAGCTACTGCAATAAAATCAGCATGGTATTGGAATAAAAACAGACCTTAAGTGTAATAGAGTAGATTAGAAACAATTGCAACTCTAAACGCACTCAGCCACCTTATCTTTGTAAAAGGGCCAAATATGTTCACTGGATGAAAAATAGTCTCTTCAATAAATGGTGCTGGAAAAATTTGCTCTCCATATGCCAAAAACTAAAACTCGATCCATGCTTATCACTGTGTAATAAACTCAAGTCTACATGAATCAAAGATCTAAATATTACAACAGAAACACTAAATTTGTTGGAAGACAAAGTAGGTAGAAATCTTAAAGACATAGGGGTAGGTAGAGAACTCAATAAACAAGAATCACACCACACGAAATACTTCACACAATCAACAACTGGGATCACATTCTATTAAACAGTTTTTGCATGTCGAAAGAAATCTCCTGCATAGTGAAAAGAAAACCCACAATTTGGGAAAAATGTCTTAACAGTCCCTGAGAAAAGGACTTCTATACAGAACATATAAAGAATTAAAAAAAAAATCAGATCCCCAAAATTCAAAGGCCCATTCCAAAAATGGGCATGTGACCTGAATACACATTTCTTAGATGAAGAAATACAAGTGGCAAATAATTACATGAAAAAATTTTCATCATCATTACTCATTAGAGAAACGCAAATTAAAACCACACTGAGATTCCATTTCACACCAGAAAGAAAGACCAGGATAAAGAAAACTATGAATAACAAATCCTGGAAAGACTGTGGGGAAAAAGAAACTCTTCTGCCCTGTTGATGGGAATGTAGACTGGTGCAACCACTTTGGATGTCAGTCTGCAGGTTCTTCAAAAAACCAGAAATGGGCATATTCCCAGAAGAACTGGAAACTTCATACCGCAGTGGTATATGTACACCCATGTTTATAACAGCACAATTTGTAATAGCCAGATCTTGGAAACAATGTAAATGCTCATCAACTGAGGAATGGATAAAAAAGATATGGTATTTTTATACAATGGAGTACTACTCTGCTATAAAGAATGATCACATTGAGATATTTATAAGTAAATGGACGCAACTTGAGACCTTACTTATAAGTGAAATAAATCAAACTCACATGTGTAAATACCATAGTCTCCCTAGTTTAAGAAATTATAAGAGTGCATAAGATACAAAAACTCAACAAATACAGTGGAAAAATAAGAATCTGCTTAAAGAGGAAAAAATAATATCTCAGGGAAAAATGAAGAAAAAGGAAAGGAAATGAAAAATGTCTAAAATTATATAAACACACTTAGAATAGCTAAGATGATTTTGCTACAAACTCTATAAGTTCTTGGAACAAAATAGTTAACATTCATAGGATTGGAACAATTGTGTTTATTGTTGTATGGTGATCTGAGGAACTCTTGAAGATCATTATGTAAAATAACAACCCTAGTTAGCTCATACCACCTTGTTTTGAAGGCCTATATTGTCAGTGTTCCTGGGCTCTTTACTATTGTTGTTTATATGTCTTTTTTATATCATGTTTTTCTAGGAATTTGTTTTGTTTTGTTTTCCCTCTAATATAGAAAGAATAGGCATACATGTAGAGACTCATGCATGTGTAGAACTTCTAAACAGTTTATGAGAATTTATTATATAATGGACGATGAAAAGATCAGCTACTTTGAAGAAAAAGAGACAGTAAGGTGCCCAGTGCTAATTCTGTATTTTCATGATCTGAAACCCAGCAATACTATTATTCTTTGTTCAGAGTGATTTTAGTCTTGATTTTTTTTGTTTAATTTCAACATATGTGAAGGCATGGACAGCTATTTAGAAGAGAATGAGAGCCATTATGGCAGCCATTGTTAACTTACCAATTGTTTGGTCTTGAAGACCTAAAATGCCTTCATCATCCTGTTTTGATCAGCTTTATACTATTTTGTTTTGTATGAATTCATTGTGTGTGAAGATATGGACAACTATTTGGAAGAAAACAAGAGATAATGAGATAGACAGTAAAGATTGTCTTGCTTTGAAATATGTGTCTCCTGCATTTTTTTATGATTTGTTTTCTGTTTAATTTTAACCTCTTTAACATAAAAAAGTAGGGGTAGAAAGGGAAAGGGGGGAAGAACAAATGGGAGGAAGAAGAAGATGGAGGAAGAATAATATGAAATAAAACCTGGCACCATTACATCTGTGTGAGGCTTGCTTGGATCTTAGAAACCTTTAGAGATCAGCTACACCAGCTTGCTAGGAATGACAGAAAAAGGATCACAGATGTAGCAGTTTAAGGGACAGAAACTTATTGTTTCACACTTGTGGAGTACAGATGTTCAAGATCAAGGTGTTGATAGACCTGGTTCCCTTTGAGGACTGAAGGTCCATCTGTCCTATAACGTATCCCTAGATTTTGATGCTTTGTTGGCAAAGAAGAATCATTTTGGTTGCCTTCTTTGTGACATCTCCATACTTGTCTTTTTATATGGAGTTCTGATAAAGACATGGCAGTTGTGGAGTAGAGATCCTCTCAGCTCCGGTATAATCTCCTCTTAAATAATTGCATACATAACTAGTCTGTTTCTAAACCCTGAGGTACTGGGGGTCAGAATTTGAGTATATGAATTTTGGAGAAATACAGTTTAATCCAAAATACCCCTTAAATGATTTTTAATTTTCATCATTTCATAGGCCTTTTTCTTCAGATGGTTACTGGAAGCTCTAAAGTCCAAAGGCAGTTAGATCAACATTGCATGAACATCTTTAGCTACATTTCTTGTATGTTTTTATAAGGGTAACCAGCTGGTCCTTAGATTTGATTGTTTTCTCTTTCCTTTTTTCCCCCTTCTTTCTTAATTATATGTTTCTTTCTATTTATTTTCATTTTTCAAAACCTCCATCTGTGTTTTGTTTTTTGTTTTTGGAGACAGGATCTCACTATACAGTTCAGGCTGGCCTTGACTTCACTATGTATCCCAGGCTGGCTTGGAATTTCCTAAGATCCTCTTGCCTCAGTCTCTCAAGGACTGGGATTATACGGATGTGTCACCAAAGCCAGATCTGTGAATGATCTATATAGGATTAATTATTTTAGAAAAGTTATCAAAACCAAAGTTTCTCTGCATCCTCACCATTGACATTTTTATGGGTAATTTTTGAATGACTTTTCTGTGCATTATACAGTGTTTGACCACACCCATGGCTTCTATCCTAGATGCTAGTAAGGTCCCACTCTTCTCACAATCTAACCCTAAAATGTCTTCAGACATTGCTAAATGTCCTCTGGGTCCACAATCACCCCAGCCAAGAATGGCTGATTTAAACTTTGCTATGTTTCAGGCCAGGTACCATTCGACTCTAATAGTTCTGTTGTCCACATAGAATTTATCATCTAGTAGATAAAAGAATCATGACACTCTTAAGGTGGATATAGTGGCACATGAATGTAATCCTTGCACTCTTAGAGGTGGAGGCAGGATGATTGAAGTTCTAGCCCAGTGTGGGTAATTTAGTGACTTAACAAGACCTGTCTCAAAGTAAAAATTTAAAAAAGGGCTGGGAATGCAGCTCAGTATGAAGGTCCTGGGTTTAAGCCACAGTATAAAAATAAAAAGAAAACAAAAGAAAAACTGCTTCATTTTCTGTACCGCACTATGAACAGTAAAGATTGTCAAGTCAAGGGAATCTGGAAAACAGACTTCTGACTCTTGGATGCTGGGCAGTGGCACTGAGCCGCAGTTCACAGTTTGCTATGAAGTCATGATAAGAAATAACCACTGTTCTACAGTGTGCTATGTTGCTAGACTATGATGGTTGGTAAGTTAGATTAAGTGAATTTTTGACTCAAG
The DNA here is from genome assembly GCF_034190915.1 of Cavia porcellus. NCBI lineage: Eukaryota > Metazoa > Chordata > Mammalia > Rodentia > Caviidae > Cavia > Cavia porcellus. The sequence continues at coordinate 37,452,947 of NW_026947505.1, forward strand.
ATACGTACTCCTAAAGATATTCTATTGGGGTGTAGCCCTACTGTAAACTGGGGTGCATCTGTATTAGCAAACAATTCTTGTAGATGTAGTGATGTAGCTTCATGGTAAGTGTATTTGTCTTTTATTTCTCTTTAATTTTTATTTTTCAGAATTATTTTGGCTGATCACAATCTTTTGAATCCATACCCTATTTTGGATCAGATGATCAGTTTCTACAGAAAAAATAAGGTCACCAAGGATTGCATTTTAAATCTTTAGACCATTTTGTGAAGAATAAGCATTCTAAACAGTACAAGTCTTATAGTTCATAATCACTGTGTATCTCTCCATTTAAGTGTTCTTTAATTTGTATTTGCAGTTTAGTTTTCAGTGTACTGGTCTTATAATTATGTTTTTGAACATTTTTTTCCCACGTATCATATTCTTTTTGATGCTGACTTTTGAAACTCATCTTTCTTTTCATTACTAGTGCACAGAAAAGAATGATTGATTCAGACATATTTACAGTATCTGTATGCTTACTTTTTCTGTTTTTTTTGTACATTATTTAGGATGTTTCTTCTGGAAAAATTATATATGTTTACTTGCAAAACAAAGACAGTTATAATTATTCCTTTCCAATTGATAGCTATTTTTTCTTAGGTATTTTCTCTTGCATTGTAGTGAATGCAATATTTAGTATAACATTGAACAGCCATGCTGAAAGCAGACATCTTTGTCTTGTATCTAGTCTCAGAAGAAAAGTGTTCAGTTTTCTTACCATAAAGTATGATATTTGCTGTAAATATTTCATAAAGTTCCTTTTATATGGTTTAGAAATCTCCCTTTAATTTCTGCTTCACTGAGCATTTGCATGATAAAGATATTGTATTTTGTCCTATAACTTTTATCTGTAGCAATTTATGTGATCATATGGTTTTTGCCACTATTTTAACATGTTGTATTGTATTTATTTTAGGATGCTAAACAAACCTTGCATTCCTAGGATAAGCCCACTAGCTCATGTTGCATACATGTTTTATATGGTGTTGTACTGGTTCATTAATACCTGGGTAGGACTTTGGTTCTTTGTTCATGGGAGAGATTATTCTTAGGTACCAGGTAAAGCTGGCCTCATGACATGAAGTACGGTATGTTTCCTCTCTTATTGGAAAGACTTTATGAGGAATTGGTTTTATTTTCTTTTTAAATAATGGTGACAATTGACTTGTGAAATCACATGCTCTTTTTTAAAAGTACTGATTCTCACTAATATTTCTGACTGTGTGACCATTCATCTTCTCTGAAAGTATCATCCGTGTACCTGCTAATTAAGCCTTTGACATTAATCTTTTAAATACTTGTTTTTACTCATTTATTTTAATGTTGTATCTTTTTAAAGTCCAATCTATGTTATCTGCTCATTTTTTGGCATCCACTGCTGCTCTAGAATGTCATTTCCTCATGTGCTATTATGGGGCTGAATAATATTCTTCATCTCTTTTCAAGGCAGCCCAGCCTGGATGCCTGAGGTCTTATATTGTCTGAGGTCTTATAACAGCTAGTAGTGACCTCGTAGGACTTTCTTGATTTGTGGTGTGTTTGCTCAGAATCATGCTCATTTTGCCTCCAAAGTTCTGGTGGTTGTATCACCTCTGTGTTTTGATGCTAATGTGTGATTTGGGAAAGTAGATTTTATGTTTCCATTGAACAAATATTTTTCCATAACCCTGACATCTTTTCACAGACTTTGCTAAGCTGGTTAAAAGCTACATAATTATGTTCCTCATTATTTAAAAGTAATTCAACTTTTAAAGGTTTATTAGCTTTTTGTTGTCACCTACAAAGGACTGCAAATTTAGTGACTTGATACAATTCTGTAGCTCAACAGTCCGGCCTTATGTAACTGATTTTGAGAGTGAAATCGAGGTGCTAGCTATACTGAGATCACATCTGGAGGCTCTGGCGAAAGCTGGCCTTCTAAATGCCTTTGTGTCACTGGTAGAATTCACATTGAAAGACTGAGGTGTCCATTTATTTTCTGGCTGCCAGCTAGCTTGTCTTTCAACTCCCAGAGTTTGACTGCATTTTTTGACACATGGCTATCCACCTTCAAGTCAGTAATGGCTCTTCAAATTCTTTGTAGTCTTGGAAATGCAGACTTCTGCTGCCAGTCAGAGAAAATTCCTCTTAAAGGCCTCATATGATTAAATGAGATCCACTTGGATAATCTCTCTATTTTAAGAGAAATTTGAAGTATGGTGTAGCCTATCATGGGAGTATAATACATCCTATTCCCCACACTCTAGGGCAATATTCAGGGTGTGGACACCAGGGAAAGGCATGAGAGGAATCTTGGAATTTTGTCACCACAAAAATTGAGTCTATGTTACCAAGTCTGTGGTTTTAAAGCTTGATGATATTTATAAAAAGTTGTATTCTAAAAGTTTATGGCATAATTCAGTTGAAGGAGCATATCATTGTTGTTTTGAATTTTTGAGAATGACTTAAAATCATTCTAGGGAGACATTATATAAAATAATTTTCTTTTATGGTCTAAAAATAATATAAAACAAAGATGGAAACTGACATTTTCTTTGTCACATAATTTGCTATGTTGTATTCCTAGGAAATATGATTCATTTGTAAATCTTTGACTATTACAAATTTGGGTGATTCTACACTTGAAATTTTTGTATTAGTATCCATTAGCTATACATACTAAATAGTTTTACGGTGGGTACTTGGTCCCTCTACATTTTTGAAATAACCATTCAAGAATTACTTAGTATGTACTCATAGCTCTACGTATTCTTTTTTTTTTTTTTTTTTTTTTTTAATTACCGGGGATTGAGCCTAAGGTCTTTGTACTGAGCTACATCCCAAGCCCTATTTTTCTTTTTATTTTGAGGTGGGTTCTTGCAAAGTTGCTAAATTGCCAAGGGTAAGCTCAAACTTGTTCCTCCTGCTTCAGCCTTCCAGAATACTGGATTTATAGGCATGTGCTACCAGGCCTGGCTAGATCTTTGTATATGTTACTTCCATACGGGTTGACTACTATTGGCCCCATCTCTTGTTTATGAAGACAGTGAAACTTAGAAAATTAAGTGACCTTCTTAAGAAAAATATCTTGTATTTGAGTATGCATCTGTGACTCAGAGCCCTGAATTTTGACCAGATTACTGTAGATTTGAAAGTGGATTTTAGCTGTATAGATGGAACACTGAATTCTTTACCTGGTATAACCTATACTTGAACATTTGTCTCCATTTCAGACTTCTTTGGGGATATGTGTGTTTGGTTGAGTCACAGAAAGGGTAAATTTTTGTGGGTTTAAGCTTACTATTAATAAGTCTTCTAAAATATCATTGTTTTAAAATTTCATAAGTTTGAGGCACTGGGATTTATAGTTAGAGCTCTCTTTTAAAAAATTTCATTTATGTTCTCAGCCAAAGGAAAGAATATAATTTTACTTTGATTTAGAAATACAGTAGTATAGGATTTATCTTCTATTGATAAATAAAAATTATGAACATTTGAAACAGCATCTATGCTGCAACTAAGATGCCCTTCAGGATGTTACTTTACCTGGTATAGGTAATCAGCTGTGTAGGTCAGATCTTTGGTAGTGTAGGCAATCAAGATTCATTAAGTAACTGAACTGTAGATTATAGCAAAATCCCCCTTCAATGGATATGTACTTGAGTAGAAGGAAATTATTTTGGTGATGTATATGAAGCAAGGATAATTATTATACAGCATTTGTATTAGGTTTGCTCCCTCATTTTCCTCATTGGTTATAAAAAATAACCAATTTTCAGAGTTTAACAAAACCCAAAGGAGCATTTTATCTATTCATTTGCTTTGTAACAGTAGAGCCATTTTATTGATAATGAAATGATTTATATGTCATGTGAAAATCTCTGTTCCCTCTATGTAAAAAGACTGCCTTTTTAAAATAAAAAGAAATTACAGCCCTTATTTGATGAATGCTTAGAAGAAAATACTTACCCAAGCCTTATGGCCAGTCATAAGCTTTTATATGATAAAATGTGACATACAATACTTAGGGACACATTTGCATATATGGTACAGTTATAGATAGATTGAGGGATATCAAAAGTTGGAAAATATATTCAAAATGTAAAAATACTCATGTCTCATTAAATAGTAGGTATGTAGGCTCTTTGCAGAGAAAATTGGCAAGTGGAATTACAAGAGAAAAAAAGATTCTCATCATAAATATGCAGTGATAGGATTTAAGCTGTACTAGAAGTCTACTAAGAAGACCCCTTACTCAGGCACATTTTTCTGGCTATCTCCATACTATCCTATTCTCAAGCTTCTGTGATATCACACTGGACAAAGAATTACTGTGTTCATTGATTAATTGGCTTAATGATGATGGTCCCCAAGTTAGGTGTGCCTAAAGTTATTCCTAAACTTTGGTGGTTTGCTAGAAGGACTCACACAATTGGCAAATGGTTGTACTCATGGCTAAAACTGATTACCACAAAAGCATACAACAGCGTAATCAGAAGAAGAAAATGTCCTGGGAGAAGTCCAGCTAAAATCTGCTACAACCTCTCCAAGAGTCCTCTCCTATTGAAATTACAAAGGATGTGCTGAATTTGCGTAGGAATGACTCCTTATGACAGATGTAAGGTGTGTCTATCTGGGAAACATGTTAAAGCCTGAGTACCCAGGCTTTTTGTAGGAACCTGGTCATGTAGGCACCCCCTGCCTGGAAAGATGCAAAATTTATAGAAAAGCAGGTGTTGATGGGCCACAGTATTTGTACTGTGGCCTGTCTGGTAGTTAACCATGGACTAGACTGGGCACACTTCCAGAGGCTGCTTCCTATATGCCAGCCAAGGACCACTTTGAAAGGAGCTTTTGTGAAAACACTCAGGTCTGCTAGCTTCTTTTCTGCAGAGCCAGGTCCTGTGCTATATGTGCTATGGTCAATAACAGATCAGTTACTGACTCTGTGAAATTTATAGTCTCATTGGAAAGGTTTAAGATTAATAACTGCCTACAAAATAAATAGGCATTTTCAACCTATGATGAGTGACTTGACAGATAAGAGCAGGGATTAAATGCAAGCATAGCTCAAGAGGGCAGTCAGTATAGCATTTGTGCTTAGTGAGAGGCTTTGTACTTAAGTTGCTTTTAAATTGGCTATACATCTCACTTAGCTGGGGGGAGCAGTGGCGAAGACTCAGCAAAGACTGTGAATAGGGAAAGGACTTGACATATTGGAGGAAAATACGAAAGAAGCAAGGAGGAAATGGGTCATTTGTACTGACCCCTCCTTACCATTGTCAAATTGGATGGATTTTTAGGCCTAGCCTTGTCACTCCAGGGGTCATTTTATTGCAAAGATTACTTTCCATATTTTTATTAAATCCTGAGATGTAATAATCAGATTTTTTATTTTATAATTTGAGGTAACGTGTGAAATGTAATTTCAAGTTAGGGGCAACACTGAGCAATGGTGATTCTATAAATTGGGACAGTCACTTTATGAGCTTTGAGCTTATATTTTTGTTCCTGTCCTAAATGTTATTCTTGTCTTTAATAGAAAACTACTGTAATTCAATTACCTGACATCTTTGTGTTTACTTAGCTTCATACTTGGTTTATATTTCATGTTTTACTGAGAATTTACCGAGTACTACATCCACAAGGATCTGAGGTTTAACAGAGCTAACATGTGCTGTTTGTATTATGCTACACATAGAATTGTACATAGAATTATATATAGTATACAGAAGGCATTCCAATAAGGGTCACTGTTGTTAAACATTATCATTTGTTAATAATGAATACTATTAATTCAACTTTTTGTTAAGGAAAAGGTTAAATTTGGAGTATAGATACCAGAAAAATAAATACTGTACTCAGTAAAGACAAAGTATATAAAATTGAAGTGTTAGATTATGAAAGAAGATTTAACTGATTTCAAACTTCTCTGCTAATTTTTATTTACTTTTTGACAAATAAAGGCTAGATTACATATATGTGTGTGTGTGTGTGTGTGTGTGTGTGTGTGTGTGTGTGTGTATTTTCCTAGATTTATGTAATGAAAAAAATACACATAGATATGTTAGCAAGAACAGTGCTATAGTGACTAATCAGCCTTGCTTAGTATAACAAGGCATTTTTGACTGACAGGTCTTGTGTTGAAACATTAAAATAATTCGTTTTTCCTCTGCAATATGTACACTAAGAAAATGTACTTTCTCTGTTATATATTTTGGTATTGTTTTTTGAAACTTAAGAATTTTAAAATAGATTTGAATACACACTCACTGCTTATTAAAAAATATGAGGATACCTCAGATTGTGAAGGGTATCGCAAGTCACTGTGTTTTCCTTCTGTAGCAAAAAAGGCTGCTGGAAAGCTTGTGTCTGTAGAGACAACCTGTTACAGATGCTTTAATACTTTATTTTGACTGGAGTAAATGGGGTCTATATTTGGTTTTGATTTGCATTTGTCTCATGGTTAGAGATGTTGAATATTTCTTCATATAATCACTATTTATTCTACTTTTAAGAAATGTATATTCAGCTTATTTGCCCATTTATTGATTGGTCTATTTATATTTTTGGTGTTAATTTTCTGGGTTCTTTACCTATTCAGGATATCTATACTCTGAAGAATAGATGGCAAAGACTTTCTCCCATCCTATAGATTGTTTCTTTTTCTTTTTCTTTTTCTTTTCTTTTTTTTTTTGTTATAGACAAGCTCTTAAATTTGTTGTAATCTAATTTGTTCTTTCTCTTTATTTCCTGAACTAATAAAGTTCTGTTCAGGAAATCATTGTTTATAACAATATGAAGAATTGTTTCCCCCATGTTTTCCTCTAGTAATTTCAAAGTTTCAAGTGTATGATCCATTTTGACTTTTTCATTCTTTTCTGTAATGGTACTATGATTGAACCTAGACCCTTTACACTGAGCTGGACCCCTAGTACTTTGTTTTAAATCTTGAGAAAGAGCCTCACTAAATAAGTAAATTTTCCAGATTGAGCTCGAAATGATTACCCTCTACCAGAATGCTGAGATTACAGGGAGAAGGGCTAAGAGGCCTGGCTTGAGTTGATTTTTTTTTTTTTTTTTTTTTTTTTTTTGTAGGAAGAATTGAACTCAGAACCTCACTTTTCCCAGGCAGGCACTGCTGAGCTATATCGTTGCCCTTTGAGTTGATTTTTATATAGAGTAAAACATGATATCTAGTTTCACAGAGAAAATCCAGTGTTTCAGGGGCTGAGGATTTAGCTCAGCAGCATAAGCACCTGCCTTGCAAGCAGGCAGTCATGAGTTCAATCCCTGGTACCAATAAAAATGAAAAAGATAAAAAAAGAAAAAAGAAAAAAAAAAGAAAATCCATTGTTTCCAACGCTATTTGTTGAAGAAGCTGTCTTGCCTTCAATATGTGTTTTTGGTTCTTTTGGCAAGAATCAAGTAGTTGTAGATGTATAGGTTTATTTGTGGATCATCTCTTATATAACTGGTTTACATGTCCATTTTTATGTTAATGTCATGTTGTTTGTGTTATAGTTACTTTGTGGTATATTTTGAAATCAGGAATTGTGAGGCCTCTAGCACTACTCAGTTTTGCTCAGGATTGCTGTGTCTATTCAGAGTCTTTTGATCTTCTATCTGAATGCTGAGATTTTTTTTTAATAGTTCAGTGAAAATATGTTGTTAGTATTTTGATGGCAGTTACATTGATTCTATAGATCATTTTGCATAATATGGCCATTTTAACAGTAGTAACTCTCCCAAGCCATAGACATAGGATGCCTTTCCATTTGATTATCTTCTTTAAATGAAGTTTCTTCAGTGTTTTATAACTTTCATTGTAGACACACTTAATTTCCTTGGTTAGATTTATTTCTAAGTTTTGTTTTCGTTTTTGGACTGCTGTAATTGAATTTTCCTGGTTTCTTTCTCAGGGTATTCATTATTGGTATATAGGAAAGGCTACTCATCTTTGTATCTTGCTATCCATTTTGTACTTACATTGATTTTGTACCATGCCACTTTTTTGAATGTATTTATGAGATCTAAGGAATTTTTGGTGGCTTCTTTGGTATAAATTTTTGTCATTTGTAAATGAAATAATTTGATTCCCTCCTTTCCTGTTTCTATCCCTGTTACATTTTTCTCTTGGGTAATTGGTCAGGTAAAGTTCCTAATACTGTATTGAATAAGAGTTACTAGAGTAAACATTATTCCCACGTTCTTGATTTTTGATTAAATGCTTTCCATTCTCCTCTCTGTAGTATGGTATTGAATGTAGGTTTGTTATACTTACCCTTAATTATGTTGACATATGAACATTGCATAGTAATTATAGCCAGGTATTTTTTTATTCTGAAGGGATTTTTGAATTTTATCAAAGGTTTTTTTTTCATCTATTGAGATATTATGTGATTTCTGCCTTTGACTGTATTTATGTGATGTAGTACATTTATTGATTTGCATTTATTGAGAAAGCAAGAAAAAACTTTAAGACCATAGAAGAAATAAATTGTACTGGAAGAATAGATAAACAAATTAAAAGAAAGAAAGAATAAAACATGCTTATTTTAGTAAACCATCAAAACTCTAAGATGAATAATAGATAAAGAAAAAAACCCAGGATATTCAAAACAACTGAAAGAATAACAACACAATGGCATGTACTAGTACACATCCTTCAGTAGTAATCCTCACCATTGGTGGTATAAATTCCCCAATTATGCACCCGGCAGACTAGACAGACTAGACTGAAGATTAAAAGTAAGAACCAATTGATTTATCTTTTCTATATAACTTCTATAAAGACATGTGTGGACTGAAAATGGAAGGTGGGAGAATAAGAATCTGCAAGCAAGCAAAAGTATTTATATCATATCCAACTAAATAAGCAGTGAACCAAAGTTGGTCACAAGAGACAATAAAGTCACTATATAATGATAAGGAGAACAATCCTTGGAGAAGATAAAAAAATTATTGTAACTGCATCTATGGTGAATTTTGCAATGCTCAATTTATTAAAAAAAACCATAAAAGATAAAAGGAGAGATTGGCCTTCATACCGTGATAGTGTTGACATCAGTATTCCGTGCCCACCAACAGATAAATCATATGTCAACATGGAACCTCAGATCATATAGATCACATAGACTATTTTTATCAAATAGCTGTAATTTATGCGATTCTTTTCATCAGCACGTAAAACTTTCTTTAAAATATATCACATTTTAAGCCATAAAGAATATGTTAACAAGTCCATAAAAATTCAAATGATATCTTGCATATTATCAGCCTATAATGGAATTAAATTGGAAATCAGCAACAGGAATTACTGCAGAAAGTACAAAGGTGTGGAGGTTGAGCAATAGATTTTTCAAAGTGCAGTGGGCATTGCCAAAATCAAGGAGAAAAGTTAAAAATTTCTGAAATCAAGTGAAAATGGAGACAACCTACCAGAAACCTGTGTGACATACAGAATGCTGTCCTAAGAGGGAAGTTTATAGCAAGGAGTGCCTGCGTTTAGAAAACACCTGAATCAATCTATTGATGCTTCTTAAAGCCTTAACAAATGAGAAAATTAGTAAAATATCAACCAGCTGCAACACGTGCACTTTAACTAGCTTTTATTTCCAACAGCCTTTTTTGAAATTTTGAGAATTAAAAAGAATCTTGTATGATCCTTGGATGCTTTATGTTATTAGGATAACTTCTCTATGGATGTAGTAACAATATGTTAAAATGTATGAATATACTAAATTTATATCTGCTATTTCTTCAAAATTATATGAAAATAATAGATAATATACAGATCGAAAATATTGGCTGCAAGTTGATAGTTATTGAGGCTGGTTGTTTTTACCTGTGCTTTTATAAATTTTAAATTTAAATACAAATATATGCATACACGCAAAGTCCATATGAAAAAGAAAGTTGAATTTGTGGCTTGCAGACAGCATAGACCAAAAGTGTAGCATAGTAAGGTACTAAATTGTTAGAAGATTATATCATTTTTATTGATAGAAGAAAATTTCAATGCAACGATTTTTTATTACACGTATGGCCATTCATGCTGCTATTTTTTATTGCAAAGGAATTACCATACTTGGAAATAAAAATGGTTCTGATACCTTCCACTGCCATCCTGTGGTTTAGTAATAACATATTGAAGTATGAGATATTGATGTGGCTTTTACCTGCCTGCCAATCTGTTTTTCTTTAAGTAAGTTATGTGCGTTCTGATAAAGTTATTATTATCTAGGCTTCAGGTTGCCAGCTGAATTGCTAGCTATAAAAGCAATTGGTATTACTAAAATACTTACCAATCTTTTATCATGATTTTGTGGTATATATTTTTATACCACCTTATTTACACCTATTATATATATATATATATGTATATGTTATTGTGCTTTTCAGCCTTTATCTTTCTTAGCTTGTAAGTCCTTTATGCCATTTTCAGTAGGCACTTAACTGTGTTGTGAAAATGAATAAAATGTACTCAGCTCTTCTAACTTGGTCTGATCAGTCTGCCAATACCCTGGTGCTTTCCTTCTCTCAGTTATGATTTCAAACCATCTCCTGCTCATTAGCATCCCTGCCAGATGTGGAAAATGAAAATCAGTTTAATTAGTCTTATCTGTTTGCTCTGGAAAAATTTTTCATAGATGAAATTAGCTTATTAGCAAAATGAAATATTTTTAAATGTGTAGGTTCAAATATGCTTGTTACTTCAGAATAGTTATCTATTAGCCTATCCATATGATGTATATATGGATTAATGGTGAAAAGTTTTTAATCTTTGGCCACTTTGAATTTATCTTAACATATTTTTTCCTTTTCTCCATGGATCATTTTATTTAAGAATAGTGCAGATTAGGCATTGCTAATCTAAACATCTGAAATCTGAAACTTCAAAATCTGACTTGTTCCATAAGTGCAAAATTTCATATTTGACTTCTTGTAATGGATTGTATTGAAAACGCAGACACATTAAAATATTGTAAAAATTGTGTTTAGGCTGAAAATGTGTTTAAGATACATATAAAACATGAGTTTCTTCTTTAGACATGAGTGTCATTTCTAACACATCTTATTACGTATGTGCAAATAAAGCACAATCTGAAAAGATTTGAAATCTGAACCACTTCTCATCTCGAACAGTTTGGATAAGGGATATTCTGCCTGAATTAGAAACCACAATCTGCAAACTGCATGTGCTTCTTGGTATTTGGATATTGTTGCTTCTAGGTCCTCTCAGTTAACAGCAAGATACAGAATGTATATTAATTGAGTTTCTATATATATTTTCTAATATTCTTATATTGTAAAAATCTGCATCTATATTAAGTTAAATGTGAGTTCATGTTGAGAACTGTAATTGTAACCCATTACCACATGGATTTTCTCCATTGGTTTATCAGTAGCACCCCACTGTAGTACTGACTAATCTTGTTACCAACATTTACCACTTATTTATTTTATTTATTGTCCAATTTCAGTTTGTGGAGGTGTAAGAATTAACTCTATCCCTCTAGTTTGACAACTTTTTCAACTAAAGTACAAAGCTTATTTACATCTTCTTTTTCATTTGGTTTAATAGATTTCACTTATTTCCAAAATAATGTAGGTAAGCGACTTATCCCCTATCCCATTCAGTAAGACTTTTTTCAAATTTGTAATAGGTTTAGTTTTGTTTTTGTAACATGACTTTCAAGTCTGACATTCAGAAGTTTTAAATTTGTATGTATTTAAGTTTACTTTTATGCTGAATATTTTTGAGTTTTGCCAAATGCAATGTCATTTATTAACCATTGCAGTATTATATATAATAGCTTTGTCATCCTAGAATTGCCTGTGCTTCTCATTCCAACTTTTTTCTTTCTCCTTGTCAAGTACTGGTCTTCCTATTGTTTATAGCTACCTTTTATAGAATGTTGTAGAATTAGAATTATATAGTACATAGCCTTGACAGCTGCTTATTTTTCTGAATAATACACATTTAAGACATTCATGTCAGAGGTAGGCATGTGATTCATTTGGTAGAGTTTTTGTCTGATATACATGAGGTCCTAGGTTTCATCTCTAGCTCTGTTGTACACAGGCCACATAATTAATAGTATTATTTTATGATATTCATCCAAAAAGTCAAATGCAGAATAGTACAAGAGATCTGTCTATGCAGTAGAGACCCAAGGAATCTAGTTGAGGGCCTAAATCCCATGGCACTGTACTGCCTGAAGACCTAAAGCCCATGGCGATGACCTCTGTGAGTCCAGCTGGAGGCCTAGAGCCTATGACAGTGTCTCATTCAAGTCTGTATCAAGGATTTATACCAGAAGGCCCAAAGGTCAAATCTAGAAAGTCTGGTCCAATAGGATGAAGGATCTGTGTCAGCAGGCTGGAATCTTACTATGTTTGACTCCGGTCCTTACCTTGAGCATCGCTTCCTGGCTTTACTGTAGATCTGGATCTACCCGGATCTACCCGGATCTACAGTAGAGCCAGGAAGCGATGCTCAAGGTAAGGACCTGAGTACCCTCGAAGAGAACTGCAGCTCTCCTCAGTGAGAGCAAGGGCCTGAGCTCCTCTGATGATGAGAACTGCTGAGTTCTTATCAGGACAACCAGCATGACAAGCTTCTTCAGGAGACTTAACAGCACACCATCTTCCTCTCTAGTTCTATCTTAATGCTGTTGGCAGTAATCCTCAGTTTGGTGTTCCACACCCAGAACCATGCTGATTCAGTTTAGCTATGTGTTACAAGCTGACCATTAGTTAATCTACCACAAACTCAAAACAAAACCAGACCCAAAGCTCATCAAGTCTTTTCATGGATTGTTAGCTCATTTATTTTTATTACTAAATAATATTTAGTTATATAGCTGTATTATAGTTTGTCTGTGTAGTAGCCTATAGAAGAACAATTTGAATGAGTCTAAATTTGGAATGATTATAAATAAAGCTACCCTTAAAACATTTATCCCATGGACATGACTCTTCATGTCGGTTTGGTAAATACCAAGTATTATAAAGTACTGTATGATCATTGGGTCACACAGAAATAATCCACTCAACTTCGTAATAAACCAAGAATTTATCTTCCAAAACAATTGTTCCATTTTTCATTACCAGCAGCAAATGAGAATTTTGGCTCTACATTCATGCCAGTAATTTATCTGTCTACTTTTTTGGCCATTAGTCATTGTAGTATGTGGAAAAATCTCACTTTTGTATTAATGTCATTTCACTAGTGACAAATATCTTTAATGTTTATTTTCCGTATCTACATTTTCTTTGGCATATGTGTTCCACTCTTTGGCCCATTTTTTGTTTCCTTATTGCTGAATTTTAAGTGTTCACTGTCTATGTCAAATGCAAGTTCTTCAGATGATGTGTACTGTAATTTAGCTAGTAAACATGCATGATAATGTATTGAAATGAAATGGAATGGCAAGGAGATATGAGTCAGTTATGATTTTGTATTTTCAACCTGGGTTTGCAAAGAAACATAGTAGTGAAAGGAAATTTGAGAGTTAAAATCTCTGAGAGGATGTCGCCTTTATTTTTGAGTCTCATGTCTCATCTTGAGGTGACAAAGAATGTCCAAGGCCTGAAGATAAAACATAGTAAGATTTCAGACAAGTTTTGTGTCTTCATCATGGGTTGTTGTCTAGAAAGCAGAAATCTGGAACAATTAGGAAGTAAGACAAGGACCGTAAGGCAGTGTTTTAGCAAGTCAAGTGTGAAATGTGTTCCACAGTATAGAACATAATCACAAGAATTCAAAATTTATATCGTCTTCTTAAAGATCAGGCTTGGTATTAGTTTACTTCCACATCCTGTGCCTTTTGTATCTAGGAACTAGATAATGCAAACTCATTCTTTCTTCAATGAGTCTCTTGTATATAGCATTTTGTGGAATTTCTCAAACTGAATCTTACACCATCAGAGTTCTTCTGCCCTGAGTAAATATATATGGGTGCCATTTTTCTTTTCTGTAATACGGGAAGTGTGTGTATGTTGAAACTGATTAAATACTAATGTCATTAAAATAAATCATTTGCCCTCTCAGTTATACTGGTCTGTTGTAGATTACTAACAGTTGTGAGTTTAGTTTCTAGCAGAATTAATTAACACATATGAGTTCAACGCTTTGCTGATTTGATAAAACATACAGACTACTGTCTAGAGTCATAAATTTTTGCTTCCTTTCCTTTTATATGTCTCAAAGTACAATTTCCCGTAGCCTTTACCACCTAACCATCCCTAAAAATAATTTACTGAAATTATTTACAGAGAATATACAGTAAAAAAAATATCATCACCGAGAAAGTTATTTGTATCTCACTTATGTTCAGTATTTTTAATTTAAAAGCATACTTTTATATGTTCAATATGATAATAGGTAGAATTACTTTGAAAATCTTAAGTATATTTTCCAGTTATCATTAGATTGAATATTATTTTAGTGTAATTGACTACATAAATATAATAGCAATAAAAAATGCCCAATTTGTTCTGATCAGAATGTTATTTATACTATTTGGTTTAGTAGTCCTGAGCAAAAGAAGTTATTTGTGTATTGAGGCAAAAATATATGAATTACTTTGTTTATTCATTAAACACCCTTTAGTACCTATTATGGCCAGGTGCCATGTTCTGTTTAATTCTATTGTTCATTCATGACCATAATATTAGCAGCGCATTTCCCATCCTGACACTTTCAGTAGTAATATATGGTATCTTTTTGATCATTTGCTTTTTTGCTAGTGACTCTATGATAACTACATATCATAAAACAAGTATTTTTAAGGCGTAGTTCACAAACTAGACTGCAACATTAGTTCATATATAGCTCCCAGATTTGCTGTTAGAAAACATCTGTGCAATGTGATGTGTGATAATTGACCAGTTAAAATTGCTAAAATTTTGACCCCTAGATTTCTTTTTTTTATTATTGTGGGAAAGTGTGTGTAATAGAAAACGTTATCTTAACTATTTCAAATCTGTAGTCCAGTGCCATCCAAACCTTTGCCTTAATGCCAAATGGGAACCGTGTACTCATCAAGAAAAACCTCCCCATTCTAGCTCCCTCTGGCGGGTAAGAGGTTATTGGGTCTTAGTACAATGTGTCATGATTTTAGGTACACCAACATGTCACATAAATAAATTTATTCTTTTCGATTTTTTTACAGGTTTGACAGATGAAAAGGTGAAAGCATACCTATCTCTTCACCCCCAAGTGTTAGATGAGTTTGTTTCTGAAAGTGTTAGTACAGAGACGGTAGAGAAATGGCTGAGAAGGAAAAACGACAAATTTGGAGGTAAGATCTCATTCAGATTGATTGTGAATTAATTTGAAACCAACTTTTCCCAGCTCATAATGAAAGGACAACATTTGATATATTGTAAAAAGAAAATTATAAAGTAGAGATACACTTACATTTGAATTGTTTTATTCTTTTCAAAAGATTAAATTAGAAGTAGAATAACAAATTTAAAAAATGATCTTTGACTTTGGAAAAAAATTTGGCAAGTAATTCTTGAGAATTCTATCATATAGAAAAAAAGAAATCATTATGTTTTTGTATTATTTAATGATTATTATATTTGTCAGCTTGAAGTCAGTACAATGAAATACTTGCGGAAATTAACTTATAAATAGAAAATGTTTATTAAAGGTCCATTGGGCCCCTCAGTCCCACATCATGTGGACCAAGACTTTTAACACATGGACTTTTGAAACTACTCATGCTCAAATCATTGCATTTCTTAATTATTAGAAAAAATTTCTATTTATATTGTTCCATTTTACAATAATTCTTTAAGCCAGTTTTATGCTGTGTGGAGAAAGAACTCTTGACTTGTGTTTGACTTTTCATTCATGGTCATAAACTTTAGCAGTACATTTCCTGTCATGACAGGTTCAGTACTAATACATGGATATCCTTTTGATCTTAACTCTAGAGAAATGGGAAAAAGACTGAGGAGGAACTGTTTTAAATGTCAGACTCTTGGGATTTAAAGCACATTACACTTTTAATAATATGCAAAGCAGTTTTCCATAGAAGGATGCCTTTTTCATGTTGTGCTCTTTCTTAGTCTCTGAAATGCATTTATTTTTTAAATTGATTTTTTGCTTTGGCACTTATGGGTTTGAACCCAGAACCTCACATATCCTAGGCAAATGCTGTATGTATCACTGAGCTACATTCCTAACCATAAATTCATTTTTAATACCAAAGCAATTATATTTATGAACAGATGCAGATTAAAAAGGTTTATGAGATCAAATAAATCTCCCCTCAAATTGAATAAATATTATATTTTATTTGAATATTATAGTATAAGTTCTACTTATATGATAGTAGACTTATATTTGATAAAATTACCTTCTGATTTTTATGAATATTATTACAGCAGCAATTAATTTTACGTGTCATTTTGATTATGTGAGAATTATGAGAACCTTTTATATGGGAATTATGAGAACCTAGAAATAAAAAATAATATTTTAGGAAAAATATCATCAGTATAACAAAGATGCTGTATAGCTCAAATGTGATTGCTTCTTTTAAAATGTTGTTCTAGAAGAACAGATAATTTTCTTCAAGAAGTTTGTATAATTTTCTTACCTAATATTTCTATAGGAAAGAGGTAAATCTTTTAAAAAGAACTTTCACACTGAAATATATAAATAGTTTTTAAAGTAAGTGCGATAGTTTTTTAATATAGGAATATGCATATACGCGTAGATTAAGGAGAGAAAGAAAGAAAAATAAATCAAAGGCAGGATTTTCTCAGAACGATCACAATGTTTAATATCAAGAACAAAACTTGACTATGTATACTTCCATTACTTCAAACTTAAAACATTTGAAAACAGTTTGAAATGTTTAACAGTTTCAAAAGTGTGGCTGAAGAAGGCATGCCTTAAATAATGATGTAAATTTCAACTTGCATATAACGAAGGATAATAATATAATACAGAAATATATGCTAGCTATGAGATAAAACATTTAGTCTACATCTTAGAAAAGGAAAATTTTTACTATTTTTGTATCACCATGAAAGTTAACTATTAAGTTTTTGTACATATTTAAATGTCATTCTCTAGATCCCAAGTCTCTATTTTCTCCTTTAGTCAAATAATAGACTGTTTAATGCATATAATGAAGAGTTAAACGAGTATTAATAATAGCAACATGAATCTGAAACCCTGTTTCACTCTGTGTTTTCTCAGTTGTCCTCAGTTCTTTCCCTACTAAAACCAAACCAAACCAGTTGTCCTTAAAAAAGAGATGTTTTTGATCAGTCTTGCAGAGGATTGCAGACTGCTTGAGACTGAATGAAAAGAAGCTATTGAGATGTGGCTGGCAGTGAGCATTGCTTTGTAGTGATGTGGACGGGCCACGTAACAGCATACATTGGTAGCAAATAGAAGCACATGCACTCTGTCGTAGAAGTGTATTAAAGAGAATCTTTAATAGTGCTGTGCATTCTAGTAAGGCCCTTGTTACCTCTTTTTCGAGAGGATTTATCCAGAGAGTGTATCTTGTGATATTCTACTTCATGTTCAACAAAGTTCTCTAGTCTGGCTCTTAAAGGCCATATAAAAATGAGACTTCATGTTCTCCCTTTCTGCTTTTCTTTCTTCGTATTATTTTAAAAAATTCACTATCCCCATTGGTTCCTATTGTCTTTCCAAATCCCATCACTAAAGACTATTTGAAGGAATTTAGAAAAAAAAAAATAAAAACAACTAAGTTGAAAGTATTCTCAGGTGTGTTGCAGTTTCCCTGAATGGATATAGGGACAGAAACTGGAAGAGATAAGTTGAATAGTTTATTGAGCATGACCTATCTTGATTACTTCATTTTGTGTCATTTAGAAAAAGAAAATGAGATAAAGAGCACTGCATTGGAAATCAACGTGCACAGTATTATATTGTTTTATTTTGTAACTACCAAAAATCGGACTTATATGAAAATGATCCATGCTACAGGAATAGAAAATTGTGTAAGGATAAATTCTACCTAAAGAAAGATCATATTAGAAATTTGAACTCTCATTTGCCTATGACTATTTAAAATATATAGAACTACATTTCCCTTTAAAATGGTCCTCCTTCATATTGTTTGGAGTTGGTTTTCAGGATTCATTCAGCATTTTATAAAGCACTTACTGTTTGGGTCTCATAAAAACACTTAAAATCAGAGAACACCTGACATATTTAAACTACAGATTTATAACGCATCAATATTGTGTGTTCATAGGGAAGTTGTATATTCCAAGACCTTTCTCGTATGACCCTTTATAGGTGGTTCTGTTAGTGAAAGTTTGCTATAGTTATGTTCACTTGCAGATGCTGAAACTGCCAAGAGAAGTAGGTGAAAGCGCTATTAAGTGTCAAGTATGTATCTATTCTTGATAGCATTATCAGACAGTAACCGTAACAGCGACTTGCTGGTGTCAGTCATGTGCATTATGGTTATTTTTGCTCCTCTCCTCTAACAAATATACTTGATAAAGAATGGGGGTCTTTGTAAACATTTTTGAAGAATGAAAGCATGAGAGGATTAGGTATGACTTGATTCTAAACCTATAAGAGAACTAGTGTCATCACATTTAGTCATCATGTTATGCTGACACCAGAGATGCTTTATCTAATCTCTCCCGTACTCATTTTAAATCTTGGTTGTTCAGGCCTATAATCCCAGTACTATCCAGGGCCAAGGTGGGATAATTTTAAATTTGAGCGAGCCTGGGAAATTTAGCAACTTAGTGAATCCATGTCTCAAATATGAAAAATAAAAGCAAAAGGTCTGGGGATGTAGGTCAGAGGAAAGACCTTTAGATTCAGTCTTGAGTACTGGAGTGTAGGACTCCTGGGGGGAAAGAATTATACAATACATCAAATCTCCTTTATCGGAAACACTTGGGACCAGAATATTTATAGCTTTCAGAGATTTTTGGATTGTCTTCAAATTTTACAATGTTTGTATAGACTTTACCAGTTGGATATGCCTAATCCAAAAATATAAAATAAAAAAAGTTTCAGATGGAGCAATTTGATCTTTACATTTTTGGATTAAGCATGTTCACCTGTATACATTTTTAAGTCCATGGTACTTTCTGTTCTCATTCATTCAGTAAACTTGTAAAGTACTTACTGTTTGAATAATGGGATTATTCAGCTTTTAAGATATTCATAGTCTAACAAATAAAGAGTTGTAATTTACTACTTTCTTCTAGGTGGTTTGACATTGGGCCACAGGCCACGTTTGAAGTTTCTGAGGCAGGGGAGTTTGGGGAAAAGAGAAAAGAAGCTGCAATGAATCACTATTTTGTTTTGACAATGAAGAGAGGGTTTGGGGGAAGGAGGACTGACATCTGCACTCAAAGGTTTGGGTGTCAGTGGTCTTTTCTGCTGTTACACTTTGCAACTTTGGTTTATTGTTCTCATAGTATTTTTGATCCAAGTACGTGAAATTTTATCTACAGTTGAGAAGCAAATTGCCTTTTAAAATTGAGCTCTGAACTTAACAGTCAATCTTTTTCAGTTTAGATGTTTTGGTAGGTGACATAAACTTTTAATTTATTGATAGTCTTTGTAATAGAGGTTTTCATTCAACCTTTTTAACTAAAAAAAAATAGTTTTTTTAGACAATTGCATATTGTCATCCTCAAAGTAGTTACTTAAGAGTATAAGATATGGGTATAAAAATTCTCTAATCACTATTAGCATGAAACTTCTTTTTTAGTGAACTAGAGACATTAATAGAATAGCTAACTTGAATTTTTCTACCTTTTACCTTTTTTCCTTTTGTCCATCTTAGTTCCTTTTCCCTTTTAAACAATTTCTTGCCGTTCACAATATCTATTGTACATTTTAGAACTTATTTATTCTTCCAGTTTCTCACACTAGGAAGCCAATACAGTTTTTACCCATGTGAGTCTGATTTGTGTCACTTTTGAGTATGGTCCCAAGCTGCATCCATTTACTTATACGAGTCTTAAATTTATCCTCCTTTTGACTTAGTAGTACTCTGTTGTATAAAAATAATACATCTTATTTATTCATTTCTCAGTTGATGGGTATTTGGATTTTCTTCAAAATTTAACTATAGCTCAGGGGTGTAAGCATCTCTCTGCCAAGTGCAAGGTCGTGAGTTCAATCCCTGGTACCTCACCAACCCTCCCAAAAAGATTTAACTATTACAAACTGTACTGCTATAAACATGGGTAGGTGTTTTTAGTTCTTCCAGGAAGATATCCCCAAGGGGAATAAGGGGGTCGGATGGGACCTCTACTCCTTACTTTTTGAGAAATCTCCATGCAGATTTCCAGTGGTTGTACCAGTCTGCCCTCCCACCAACAGTGGGGAAGGGTTCCTTTTACCTCACAACTCGTGCAGCATTTTGATTTGTTTTGTTTTGGTTGATTTCTTGATAACAACTATTCTTTATGGAATGAGATGGAATCTCAGTGTTATTTTAATTCGTATCTCTTAAATGACCAATAATGTTGAACATTTCAAAAATTATTTTTATTTTCCATTTGTATTTCTTCAGCTGAAAAGCATATGTTCATCATAGATGTCCATTTTTGGATTGAGTCTTTGAATTTGGAGGGTATGTTTTTTTCAATCCTTTATATGTTCTAGATAGAAGTCTGTCTGAGGGACAATTGGCTAAAGTTTTTCCCACTCTGTGGATTGTCTTTCCACTCAGTGATTGCTTTTCATGTGCAAAAGTAACATGAGATCCCAGTTATTGGTTCTTTGAACTATTTTCTGTGCAGTTTGGATTTGGTTCCTGAACTCTCTGCCTACACCTATGTCTTCACGATTTGTACTATTTTCTTTTCCAGTAGATTTAGTGTTTCTGTTTTAATATTTAGATCTTTGATCCATTTTGACTTTAGTGCATGGTGATAGACAAAGTTCTACTTTAGTCTTTGGCATGTAGAGAACCACTTTTTCCAGCACTATTTATTAAAGAGGCTATCAAAGATAAGGTGGCTGACTGTATTTGTAGTTGTGTCTGCATCTTCTAATTTATCTTACCGATCCTCAGATCGTTCTTCTACTTTTTTTGCGCATACTATGTTGATTTTATTACAGTAGCTTTGTAGTATAATTTTGGTCAGGGATTGTGATACCTCCCGCTTTGCTTTTGTTGCCCAGGATTGCCTTGCTATTCTAGGTCTCTTCTGTTTCCAAATGAATTTTAGGATTTTTTCCTGTTCTATAACTGTTATACAGTTAATTCAACCTTGATCTAACAGCTAATTTTTAAGGCACGTTTAGAAATTGGAGATTATAGTTGTTTCTTTTATTATACATTGTACTTATTCAAGAAAGGATAAAAATATCCTCATGAAGCATGAGTATGGCTTGTACATCCTTAAAGGAGAATATGATTTTAAACACAATTTTTAATAGATTTTGTCATGAAACTATACATCTGTTGGGGAAAAACTTGGAAAGAAAGTTATGCTTCACATTTCCCTTCATTAAACATTATAATATTATGTTAATATTTATGCAAAGTAAACTTGACAGACCCAGCAGGTTCCCTTTGCGACTCAGACTGCTAAAGTAATATCTGCGCAGCTATATTTAGGTATAGTATTGAAATAAAATTATTAATTACACATTAGGATATAATAAAGGTCTAATTTATTGCTTTCTAAGAGGAAACATAAGTTCACATACCTAATGTTATTTTTGGATTTCTATTATGAACCAGAACAATCATAAATTATCTTGACTACTAGCGATGATTTCTTTTGCACTTAAATATAAAAATATTATTTTATAGTATCATCATTATTAGAAAGAGTTCATGAAGTAATGGACCATATTTGATATCTATTGATATTAGAATAATAAGTAAAATAAATAGATTAAGGCAAAAACCGAAATAAAATTGTAATGATTCTTAAGGGAAAGTTATTTGGAACTTTAGAGGTTGATTGATTAATTCCAAATCCTTATAAATTATATGTAGAATGTTACATTTTGTGGCCACTAATTTTATTATATCACTATATCTAAACAATTTAATATATTACTCAATGTGACTATAAACCTCACATAATTTATTTATCAGTGTTGCCAGCTACCTTAATCATTTTCAACAAATACATGACTAGTTCTTTTTTCACTCAAAAAAATGTCATTACATATTTTCCTGTTCTATTGTTCTGAAAATGTTATTTAATTTTCATTCAAATGAAACTATTAGGTATTTCATACTTAGAATAGATGAAAAAATATGCCTCTGAACTACAGTTCAATAGCTTACAATTCAGATCACACTGGATTTGTACTATTTAATGTATAATAGATGTTTTCTGTGCTAGTGTGTATAATGCAGTGGCATAGTAAATTAATGAAGCATGACTTATTTTGCCAAAACATGCTGTATCGGAAAGTTTAACTAAGTAAAACACTAATAAATGATGTTCTCAACTATTAGTACACATCGTATATAAGAAAAAAGCCATCCTAAACTAATTTATATAGAATTTAGACACTTCTTACTTACTTTCAATTAAATCACTTCAAATATTGAAATTGTTTTCATATAGAACTTGCTTATTTAGTATTATTATTACTATTAATTTTATTAATGGAAACTAGAAAATGTTTTGAATGCTTTGGTCTGAATTATAAGTAAACAAATCTATCATTTGGTAACTAGAAGAGAGAGAAATTGATATTTATTTATTGTAAGGATTTACTTGATATATTTCAGTAGTTTTGTCATTTGTGTTTGCATTATCATTCATATATATACATTAAAGATATGTATTTATATAAATCATATACAATCTTCTGAATATTGTCTTTAATATATTCTTCTTGAGAGCATTGGCCAGGTTAGTGTAATGACTTGCTCTCTAGCAATCCAACCAAATTTATTGGGACTTTGATAACTTTAAAGATTATGTAGAATCATCACAAATGTTGTTAGAGTTTATGAAAATAACTTCAAATATGCTTATACCTTTGTAAGAGACTAGATTGTTTTCTGAAGCAGTTTTTATAGGATCTGTGACATTTCTATTAATGATAGCTATTACCTATGCATTTAAAGCCATTATACTTAACTAAGTAAACCACTTTTTCATAAGGAATTTTAACTGATGAAAATATGAGTTTTGGATTTTTGAAAATACTTATTTTCACTCATGTTTCTTTATCAAAATGTGTATTTCTTGTGCATGTTACGCAAAACAACATTGGCTACAAGTGATTATATCTATTTGGTATTATTCTTTCTAGCATTTAAAATTTTGTTTCACATAACTTGAATTTTAAAAAATAGTTTACAATTGACATAATCATTTCCCAGATTTTATTTTGAATCTCTCTTACAAGCTTACTGAAGATTTAAGAGTGATCCAAATTATTTGACCTACTGTTGAGTAATCATATGTGGAAGCATTTGAGTGTCTATTTATACCCAGAATGTGACATGCTGTAATCTAATTTACTGCCTTCAGAGTGTATGCAATATGCCAGTTAACACATATTTATGGAGTAGTTACTATAAGTGTATAATAGGAAAGAAAGGAATGTAATATAAACTTATTTCTCTTGGCAAGTTACTGTCTTATAGGGGAAATGAGTTAAACACACAATCAAATAAGATTATCTTTGTATTTGTTGACTATGTGTATTTGAAAAATTCTATCAAA
Source organism: Cavia porcellus (assembly GCF_034190915.1). Lineage (NCBI taxonomy): Eukaryota > Metazoa > Chordata > Mammalia > Rodentia > Caviidae > Cavia > Cavia porcellus. Next base: position 37,476,665 of record NW_026947505.1, read on the forward strand.
TAGACTCATTTTGAGTAAAATTAAACTTACCTGAGATTTTAAAATCTACATTATTTGATGCTAGTCAGGCTGGACTTAGGCATTAAGTAAATGCTGTGTTTGCCATGTCCTGGAGTCTTTGTATGTCTCAGGAGAAATATCTCTTGTGTTTCTGCCTTTGAAGGATTTCTAATCTCGTATTGGAAAGAAGATGCCAAACTATTAAAGAACAGTAACTGAAAGTGTGTAATAAAGTCAATTGGTGTGGTAAAGATAAGAGTTGTGAGAAGTGAAGTCACTTTGAAAACTGCAAAGGTGTTTGTTGGCGTTCTTGGTCTAGGGTATGGATTCTCAAAGTGTGGTCCCCAGCTAGCAATGTGAACATCTCTCAGGAACTAGCTAGAAGTGCCATTGTTCAAATCTTATGCCAGCCTTTGCTGAATCAGCAAGTTCCACGATGGTGCCTTCCAGCTTATGTTGAGATGACCTACGTAGCGATCTGATGCTAGTTAATCTGTGTTTGAGAAGTGTGGCCCTGAGCACTGGGGAATCTGGAAAGGTAAAGGTGGTGCTACTTAGGACTGCAAAATCAGTGCTCAAAAGAGGAGCTCCAAGAGGGAGAGCAGGCATGGCTCTAGGAGGGAGCAGCTTGACAGTAGGCAGGGTTGTAGCGTGTCGGCTAACATGACAGTTTAGCTCAGACAGTAGTTAAGATGAGAAGAATGTGCTCTATCGTTTCTTCATTTTCCCAGTTTCTTTGTGTAGTGTTTTTTTTAAAGGGCTCTGTTGAAAACTACTTTTGTTAGATTTGACATCTTGAAAATATTTTTTCTTATTTTAAGAGTGGGAGAGGGAGGTGTTAAATTTTTTGTCTTCATACTCACATATTAGCTTGTTACTCATATTCTGAATTGGTTATACTAGGAAAATTGAAAAACTAATCAGTATTTACAACAGGTATTTAATACAACAGATATTAAATACAACAGGTATTTAATTGATAGCTTTAATGATTATCATAATGCAGAGCAGTGTAAACTATCCTTCTTCATCTAAAAGGAATAATTAGCACAGAAAGCACAGACAAAGAGCTAATAAAATACTGTATGATACTGTGACTGTTTTGGAGTTGTAGAATTTTTAGAGTGTTTGTAATGCATAAATCAAAGATATTATTTTAATAGCATAAGTAGAAGAAAAAAAGTATGTGGAGTTGTTCATATAATGAAGAGTTTTGCCTCAGTTTCTGCTTTTGTGCAAGAGACAATGATCTGTCTATATTGATCCTCAGTTATTGATTGTCCTTTTTCCCCTAGTGAAAAGGTATGGCTGATCAATTTTATTGTCACAAAGAAAGTTGGTAGCTGAATTGGGGCTTTTAAAAGCGTAGAACTCAGTTTTGACCTGAGTGACCACTTTAAGTTTTACAAATTAATTCATCTTATGAATATATCTACTGTGTGCTCTGCATTTATTAAGTATTAGATATGAGTTCAGCTGTACACAATCTAAAGGGAATTTAAAAAGTAAGCAAGCATTTAAACCATAATTATTATTTTCTGCTTATTCATTTAGAAAATTAATTTTTGATTGATAATACTCATACATATTTTTGAGGCATGGTGTGATGTTTTGATTCATTCAGTAACTTCTTAATGATCAGATCAGGGTAATTAGAGTATAATCTTAAACTTTTATCATGTGTTTATTGTAACTATAGTAAGAATCATGTCTTCTAACTGCTAATTTCAGACACACAATGCACTGTCATTGTATTTACCCTACTGTACTGTAGAGCGTGAGAACTTACTCCTTTCAGCTCCTTTGTACTCGTCGACCTTCCTCTCCACTTCTCCTTTCCCACTCCCCCGAGTCTTTGGTAATGCTTTTCCTACTCTGAACTTCAATGAGAGCCACATTTTGAATTTTACTTACAGGTGAGATTATGCTATGTTTGTCTTTCTGTGCCTGATCTATTTCACTTAGCATACTGTCTCTTAGGGCCATCCATAGTTATCAAAAACCATAGAATCTCATGATTTTTTTAATGGCGAAATAGTATTTCATTGTGTGTATGTCACACATTTTCTTTATCCATTTGTTTACTAATGAACATTTAGGTTGATTCTGTATCTTGGCTGTTGTGAATAGTGTAATAAACATGGGAATACAGGTGTGTCTCTGACATGCTGATTTCATTTCTTTTGGATATATACCCATCAGTGAGAGGTCAGGATTATATAGATTCTACTTTTTTGTGTGTGAAATCTTTCATATTGTTTTCTATAATGTTTGTGTTAATTTACATTCTTACAATAGCATGTAAAAGGTTCCCTTTCTTGGCATCTGCACCAGCATTTCATTTGAGTTTGATTTTGGTCTTTTTGATGATAGCCATTATCAGTTGCATGAAGTGGTCAATGATAATTTTATTCAAACCAGTTATAAGAAACATTATGAATAAAAGCAGCATGGAATGAATGCACATAGCAAAAAGGTCAGATTTTGTATGGCAGTTAAGAAAGGCTTGCCTAAGGTATCAGAATTTCATCTGAAGTCTCAGGATGACTATGAGCTTGAGAAGTAGAAGGGAGAAATGAGAAGACTCCACAGTGCTCCAACAAAGGGGGATGATGGAGCAGCGGGCAGACATCAATAACACATTGCCTTTTAGGGAAGATTTAATGAGGTTAGACTCCTCAGTACAATATGAAATCTTTTAAAGGATTTAAAGCGATGTCATAATGTAAGTTTTGAATGAATTTTTATTTTGAAGTATCTCATTTGGTATAAACAAACCAATGAAGTTTCAATCTCCTGATTGATTACTGCCTCCTGAGAACTTAACGGCACATTTGTTTGATGGTTTGTTATATCTGTAAGAACTGATGTGTCTTAATTCGGTGGTTCAACCTTTTGAAAATTGTTTTTTAGATAGGGTCTCACTATGTATTTCAATAGCCCTGAGCTCACTATATAGCCCAGGCTGGCCTTGAACTCATGGCAATCCTCCTACCTCAGCCTCTCAAGGCTAGGATTACACATTAAAAAGCAAAACATTTTGTTAGAAAATTTTATAAGACCTGTATAGCTTGTGCTATTTTTAAGTCAAGTATTTCCAAGTTGAGCAGATGAATGTTCTTTTTTGTTTAAGCACAATTTAAAACCTAAAGAGAAATCATTGAATATATTTGGCAAAAAGTATACAGTACATTGAGTGACTCAGTTTCAGGAAATGGGAAAGTGCTCATTCCTCTAATCTGTGTAAATCATGAAATCTGACCAAGAAGAGCCAGAAGGGCCCATAAGATTGAGCAGAGATGTAGCAGAATAGTGACTATTCTTAAATTTCCAAGACGGTCAAACATAAAATAATGAAAAATGATGATGGCTGTGAGTTATCCTGGGTTTGTTTTGTTTTAAGATCCTGCTATGAGGTTCAAGCTCACATTCACTAATGCCTTCTACAGTCTCCATCTGAAACTTGTCATATATCACAAGTGTGGAGTGCATATTCTGCAGTTGGCTCTATGTTGACTGCTTGCAAAGCTTTTAGTATTGTGTACAGTCTCACAATGTAATCTGCTTGCTCACAAACTGTCTTCCTGATATCTCACTATTGGACCCATTGTGTTAAGTTGGTCACAAGAAATGCATGTCTCATTATTGGACCCATTGTTTTATCTCATTACTAATTATTGCCTTAAAACAATGCATGTGCCTTGAATAGAAGGACACTAACTTACTTAGCATTTTGGAATGGATAAACTCAGAAACTAAAAGATATAGTTACCTGTAATTCTTTCTTGGTCCCAAGGTGGTTGTATCAGTGTCAGGAAATCACACGCAGACAAAACCTGATAAAAAAGTAAAAAGAATATGTTAGGTATTCCCATGTACCTAATTTGCAGGCTGGGGTAAGGTGTAACTTGTGTCTTTAAGAAATCTCATCTCCAAAAGCTCTCCCCTCTACTGATATTCAAGTAAATATTTAAAATAAAAATTCCAAATTTTGGTACATTAATTCCATCCTTAAAAAACTTATGTTAATTACCATGGAACTTTGCAGATAAAGTTCATAGCCTTTAATTTACTAACCAAGATTTTAAAAGCCAAATGCTTGTGAGCGTAAAACTTAAAAATACACACCTTTCATTCAGTCCACATAAACTTCAAAAACAAGATACTAATTCATTATCACAACAAAAATAAACATCAAAGTGTTCTGCAGCATATGTTGTGCAGATTTTCTTATCAGACACTTTTTAAGTCTGTGATTTTTCCCTTTTATAGTTATCTGATTAACTTGATTTAATTACTTAAACCTTTTGAGTTTGTTTCCTCATGACTAAAGTGGGAGTAAAATCTTCACAGGAACCACATAAAGATTAATACTTGGCAAATGTTAATCACAAAATGACTGTGGGATATACTTATAAAACTGATTTTAAAAAACAATTGACTGTGCTTTTTTGGTATACCTTTCTATGAATTTATACAGATGTATAGATTCACATAAATTACCACCAAACTCAGGGTGCAGAATACCTTTTCCTGTAGCTCTTTTACTGTTGCACACATCTACTATCAAACTCCTGACAATAACAATCTGTTTTCAGTCACTGCAATTTTGTCTTTTTCAGAATCTCAAACAGTGGAATCATGCAGTGTTTAACCTTCCTAAGACTGATTTGTGTCGTCTAAGCATCTTACTTTTGAGGTTAATCTGTGGCATGCATTAGTTGTTTGTTTCTTTTCATTTCTGAGTAGCTTTCTATTACATAGATGTGTCGTGTTTATTTGATCTTTTGCTAAAGTATAGTCAAATTATTTCTAGTTTGAGGAAATTAAGAGTAATACTAATGATATTTTAAATTATTTCTTACAATGAAAGATTTTTGTTCTTGGGAAATGGGTGGGACATATTTACTTTTACTAATATTTTGTTAATATTTTTGTGTGTTTTAATTAATTTTTTGTCTGTGATGAGATTGGAAAAATTATATTAACTCATCTGTCTTGGTCACTTTTAGTCATTTGAGGAGGCAAAATATCCAGCACCCAAAATGAAGGAAAGAAAGTTTTATTAAGGTCATAGCTTGTGAAGGTTTCAGTCTATAATCAACTGCCTTCAAGGCAGGGTAATGTGGCACAGGGGCAATATTTCAAGGTGACAGAAGACTATGCAGGCAACAAGAGCAAAAAGTGGGGAGAACAAACCTCCTTTTCTTCTCTTATATTGTAAAGAGACAATACCTCTGGGGCAGGTGTAGCACTCACAGCATCTCCCTGCCCTCCTCTTGCACAGGCTGAAGATGTTTGCAAAACAAGAACCCTGGCCCCCTTGTTGAATCTCTTAAACTTCTAACCTTCTCAAACTGACACAGTGAACAACATCTTAGATCAGTGAGGGCTTGACCCCTACACCCCAAATGTAGAGCTACTGAGTTACTTAGTTAACCTTCTAGACTTCTCAAGTTGACACAATATATCAACAGTAACAATCCATCCCTTGTCAACTTGGCATTTTTCTTTCAATCAGTTTCCAGATGCAATGACATGCTGATTCTTATCATTTCACAACTTGAATATTGCAGCCCAGGAATATTTAAACAACCCTTAACTATTGTTAATCAATATTATATTACATTATAGCCATAACATTCCATCCCTGGCCCCCAGAAGGCTCATGGACATCTTACAATAAGAGATTTTTGGTTTTGGGAAATGGGTGGGTCACAATTGCTTTTACTAATATTTTATTAATATTTTTGTATGGTAACTAATCTTTTGCCTGTGAAAAAATTGGAGAGATATACTAAATATTATCTCTGACATAAATCTGAGTTCTCTGAGTCTATTTAAGATTCATCATGTGTTTATGAGAAGTAAAAAAAAAGTATCCTCTACTTGTCCTAGTAGCTTTTATTTCATAATGTATACTTTCTTTCCTGATTTTAAGATTCTAAGAATCATTTGTGTCATTGTGTGCCATTCACTTAGTAAGGCTTTAATATTCTATGTAGTATTTGATATAAGGTGGTAAAGAAATACTCATTTATCAAGATTGAGTAAATAAAGAATTCAAAAGCACTGCTGTATGTCAAATGAGATTAGTTCTGATTCATGGTAAAACAGTAATGTAAGGTTGTACTTTTATGCATGTTGTGTTAAAATATAGTTTTATGGATTAGGTGGAAACTAGTCTTAACATAAACACGTTTCAGTTACCACATAAAATGCCTCTTAGGGTGCCCTGTCTAAAGGTAGGTTTTATTTTATTCTTCAACAACAATGTTGCTGTGGCTAAGGACATAGGAAAGAAAATAATTACATGTGTACAATACAACACAATGTTTCTGTTTGTTTGTTAAACTTTTCCCCTGATGGTAATGATTTATTATTTGACTGTTTGGTAGAGGTGAACATATGACCTTGTTTGAAGCCCTGCAAATTCCAGCTCTGACCTTGGTCTTCCACTTGCTAGAAGAAACTACTTTCAGAACCATGACAGCTGCACATAATTTGTCCTTGCATTCCGAATGTGTGAGGTGGTATGCCACTGTTAAGTGCTTTTCTGTGGTCAGCAGAAAGGCTTCTGTTTATTAAAGCTTTGTGAATACTGGTAATTGAAGTTTCTTTGATTTGGATCTGGCAAAGTGGGCATGAGAGGGCTTTTTAGGATGTGTCTGTCTATACTATATTTCTGGAACTAATATGGCTTAAAGATAAGGAGAGGACCTGGGGAAGAAGCATACATGCGAGAATTTTACATTGTCATTGACGGAGAGATGGGAGGAAGTGGCACCTGAAGAAAGAGGTTCTTGTTTTAACATGGGAGAAGTTAAGAGACTCATTGTAAAGCCGAGGATTTAGCCCAGCATAAGTGCCTGCCTGGAAAGTGTGAGGTCCTGAGTTCAATCCCCAGTAACCGCCCCCCACCACCACCAAACACTCGTGTGCCAATGAGAAGTGTTTCAGTAGACAGAGAAATTATTGGTGCATGATAAATGGGAGACTGCTTGATAATCTGTGACCACGAGAGGTAATGTATTACCAAGTGAAGTGAAAAGGCTGGCCTTTAACAGGTGGAAACTCACTGATACATTCATGAATACAATGTTCAAGGCTGGTGTGCTGATGGGAGAGGGCAGGCATGTTCCCAGATTGCTTTTTTTAAAGAGGAAAGTAAACGAACAAAAGACAATAATTGTGTTAAACTTGCAGTTTATATCTGAGACAACAGAAGAGGTATTGGAAGTTAGACGAAAGAGCAAAGATGGGCAACATACCTTTTGTTTATGTTAGGGTTGCTGTCCCTTAGAGAGCCAAGGTTTAGGGCCTTCCATTGGCACACAGGCAATCTGACTAGAAAAGTTGACTGTGCTCTGCTGCAAGAAAGGCACAGAGTTTAAGTTGGCCAGGTCTGGAGGAGATCTAAGTCACAGGAGTGTAGGTGGGAGAAGGGCTGTATTCAGCAGTGGAGACCAAGCAGGATGAGTAGGGTGGGAGTGACAGGACAGAGGGACAGCAGGAACAGAAAGTGACTTGAGTTTGTGCAGCTTAGACAGGGCCATTGCTCTGCATAGTAGCAGTTGTACTCATACTATAGCAAAATGCTGAGATCTCTTATCTTTTTGAATACTGGAGGCTGTATTATACTCCTATCTCCCCAGCTCCTCCAGGTCTAGGCAGGATTTCTGGAAGCCCAGCCATCACATTTCACCCTTGGGCCACCCAAGGACTCATTTACATCCCTTTATGCAAAACGCAGTTAGTCCATCTTTAAGAGCTGCCCAAGTCCTAACAGTTTCCTGCTGAAAAGTTCAAGCATGAAGTCTCCTCCCAGAGGTAAATGAACTCTTAGCTGCAAACTCCTTCACAAATGACAACAAAGTTAAACACTTCCAACATGCAATAGCACAAAATAAACATTCCCATTCCAAAAGTTACAAACATGAGAATACAAAGGATTGGTACCAAAGCAAGTCCAAAATCCAGCAGGGCAAATGTTAAGTCCCATAGATGTATGTTCAGCATTTGAAGCAATCTGTGGCAAATTGTGAGCTCCAAAGGGGCTTGTGTGGTTTCACCCCTATGGTGCTTCTGGTAGTTGTAGCTCCCATGCCTTCTGCCTTAGATCTGCTTTACTCTCTCCTTGCAGCTTTCCTTAGATGACTCCCATTCCTGGCATTCCAAACTTCTGGAGCCTCCACTGAACCTCTGGCTTCACATTCAAAGCTTTATACATTGTCCTCTGAGGGGTACACTGCCTGGTCCCCCAGGCCTGCTGAAGTCAAGGTGAAAGCCTTTTTAACCTCAGAACTCTTGTATTCTGCATGCACCTAAAACCAGCACCATGTGGATAGTGCTAAGGTCTACTGTCAGCTGGAGCAATAGCTAGGCTTTCTTTTGTCCTGGCTGCAGGGATTGAGTGCCTGAATCATTGGGAACTCTGACATTATATTTAAATACTTGCATTATTACTAATTACAACTACCAATTGTGAAGTCACCAAACAGTAAAAAAGATAAGAAGAGGTATCATGTAATGTGTGAGCCATGCAAATACAATAGACATATCCTCAAGAGCTTCAATAATTGGTAAAATATTATCTAATAATTAAAGAATGGTAAATTTTTAGGACTTGCTACCTTTTAAATGTAACCTATGAAATTTTAAGCTTATATATTTTAAGTTTTAATAATGATACTGGGTTGGCTGTGGTGGCACACCCCTGTAATCCCAGGACTCAAGAGGCTGAGGCAAGTGGAGTGCTGCTAGTCTGAGGCCATCCTGAGCTATAAAACGAGTTCAAGGACAGTCTGAATTGCATATGGAAACCATGTTTCAAAAAAAGGACAAACAATAATAACAATGTTACATTTAAGAAGAATTTCCAGCTCTGGGAAATTCTTGAAAATTTAATACTTAGCTCTTGCAAGGCTGTTCAATTTGGTTCCAAAACATCATTTCACCATTTATACCAGAGACTGACAAATGCTACAGGTCAGAGCATAGTTTCCCCAGAGAGCACTTGTAAAACATTCATCAGCCCTCGCTTTTGACTCTGTGATGATTCAGAGTACCTCCTAAAACCAACAAAAGTTTAAAGTGCTCAGTGATTTGGTCACAGGCTCCAAAGTGACATGCAAATTACTGCACTTTGTGCCTTCTACTTCCAGTGTTGGCAAGTTTATGGCATCTTGTTGTTTTCTTTTAAGCAAAAGATGTTTCACATTTAATTGCAATGTCTGCACTTTTCAAAAAATAAGTTTGCCATCATCATAAATCAAATATACACCTAGTAGTGTGTTCAAGTGCTCGAAGGAGTGTATCCTACATCTGAGAACATGCTCTGTCTTTTACACTAGACGACATGAAAGCTGCTCTTTGATGGGAGTCTAGAACAAGAAAAGTATTTGCAGCAGATTCAGTTTGCAATGTAAGTGCCTTGAATCTTGGTCAGGAGACATTGTGCCACACAAAGGGACCTGAGAAGAACTTGTTTGTATTACTCAGGTAATTACATTATAAACAGGGATAAATCCTCATGTATCAATTGTAGAGAGGGAGGTAAGGCATGTTCATAGATCACACCAAATCACAGAAAGTCATCATCTTTAGTCAAGGCAAGAATTATGGGTAGAGCATGGACCTGTGGTCAGATGGCTTCACTCAGGGTCGTGGTGGTGGCTAACCTGGAAAACTATGTAGAAACATTAAAATACAAAAATTCATGAGCTGTTAGAGCATTATATAGCTTCTGAAAAGTAAATGCTCACTGTGAGAGCATGTGAACAAGCCAGGTAACATCTTGGTGGTGTTGTGAATATAGTTTTGATCTGTGTCCCATCTGCACGGTTGTCTGGGGATCCAGAGGTCAGTGACCCACACAGTGCTGCTGCATGATAAAAATGATAGATTTACATGAAAGGATGCATGTGCAAGTAAGGCTCGGAGAACAAAATAGAAAATATTCTCCCCTAAAGCATTTATAAAATAGACAGAAATAGACAAAACAGCCATTTTAGCACTCTGAAAACCATTCAAAGGCATATAACAGTCTAAAAAAATCTATACGCACTTATGGTGGTACGAACTGGAGCTGTTTTTGTTAGCCTTTGTTGCTGAAAGGTGCTGAGATTCAGACAAATTCTTTCTACAGCTAAGAGTCTCACTAAACTTGGAAGGATGAACAATTCCTCCGCCTTTCACCAATAGCATTCTAGGGAATAAAAGTCCAACCAGAAGTTTAGTCAAGCCTGGAGTAAACAGTTGTGACTAAGAATGTGTAGGTGTTCAGTGGTGACTAGAGAATATCTTGTGGCTTTACAGCTCCCCCTGGTAAGCCCTTGGAAAGGATCCGTACTAGGGCAAAACCCAAGCAGACCCGAAAACAGTATGAGCTTTGGAGATGCTCCATAACTGATGGATTCATCAACAGAGATGGAAGATAAGCAACTTTTTGCCTCCAGTTAGACAACTTAAAGAAAATGGACAAATTCTTTGAAAGTTGCAAATCAAAACTCAACAAAAAACAGAACATTTAAACAGGTGATTTAGTTACTTCTCTTGTCACTGAGGTACAATACCCAACACTCCCAACTCTAAGGAGCAAAGATTTATTTTGACTCACAGTTTGAAGGGGTTTCAGTCCATAGTTGGCTTACTCCAAGGAAGGGCAGAATTGTGAAAGAGCGTGACAGTAGAAAAGAGAGAAGATAGGGAAAGAGAGAGAGAGAGAGAGACGCACTGAGGTAATCAAAAGTCAGCTAAAAACCCCATGATTCAAGTGCCTTCCAAAAGCCCCAGTTATGAGCACGTAGTTCTTTGAGGGGACATCTAGTTAGAAAACCATAGCAGGTTTCTAATAATTAAATATCTTCCCACAATGAAATGCTCAAACTCAGATCCACCATACTGATGAATTCTATGGTTTGGTTTTGTTTTGTTTGTACCTGGGATCAAACTCACAACCTCGTGCTTATCAGGCAGGTGCTTGTACCACTGAGCTAAATCCCCAGCATACTGGTGAATTCTATCAAATGTTTTTTAAAAGAGTAATACGGATATATTACAAACTCAGAAAGTAAAGGACAATATTTAGCACTCATTCTATGAGTCCTGATTACCCTCATATCAAAACCAAATGACATGTTAAAGAAAAGAAAATGGAGGTTGGGGATTTAGCCCAGGGACATAAGCACCTGCCTGGCAAGCATGAGGCTGTGAATTCGATCCCAAGTACCAAAAGAAAAAAAGAGAAGAAAATAATTGGTCATTGCACCTCATGAATACAGATACAGCAATCCTTAAAAAGTTAGCAAACCAGTTCTAGGAAGATATTAAAAGATGATGCAGCGTGAGTATCTCTTTTCCAAAATACTTGAGACTAGAAGAGTTTCAGATTATGGTTTGGGGGGTGGCGTACATAATGAGCATGCCTAATTCCAAAATCTGAAATCTGAAATTATTCCAAACCTGAAACTTTGATACTCAAAAATTTTTATGTTATTTAGTATTTTAGATATTAGGATCAGGGATGCTCAAACTCTGTTGGTACTAGCATTCTAGTATTATGAAAAAGAATTTATCACTGAAATACAAAATTTGCTTTATATAAGTAAGTCAATGTAATAAAAGTACACACGAAAAAGAAAACTTAAAGTGATTATCTCAACCCTACAGAAAAGCATTTGATGGGTGCTATACCCATTCATGATTAAAAGTCATTAGCAATGTAAAAGAGAAATTGTTAGCTTGAGCAAACAAGCAAAAACGTCCATAACTAGTGACGAAAATTAAGACCATCTTGTTTTTCATAAATTACATATTCCCATATGTGGAAAATTCCAAAAATACTACACACACACACACACAAACACACACACACACACACACGCACGCACACGCACACACACATGCACACACATGCACATCTGTTAAAACCAAGGAATGAATTAGCAATGTCTCAGGATTCATGATTAGTATATGAAACTCAGTTGTGTTCCTATATACAAAAAATGAAGTGCCTGAAATAGTAAAAAAATTAGCAGTTATATTAGCATCAACAAAAATTTTAGGAGCGTATTTAGAGGACATTGAAAACATTACTGAGAGAAATTTAAAAAATCTAAATGAATAGAACCTGATTCCATGTTTGTGAATGATGTAATTAAATAATGTCATGATGGCAATTCTCTCAGTTATCTATAAATTCAGTGCACTCCTTAAAACCCAACATATCTTTTTTGTAAAAATTAAATAGTTGATTGAAAAATCCTTAAGGAAATACAAAGGGTCTAGGAGAATGATGGTATTTGAAAAGGGTCTTGGATTATATGATTCAAAACTTACTGTGCAAACATTGTGTAGACCATTTGGTAGTGCCACAAAGATACATATATAGGTGAGTTAAACAAAATTGAAAATCCAGTGTTAAATTCAAATTTCATCATTTGAAGAAAGGAGAATTGGTAAGGAATAATTGGATATTTCCATGAGATAAATAGAAACAAACAAAAAACATCACAAGCTAAGATTAATTTAATATGGGTCATGCACCTAATTGTAAGAACTGAAGTCTAAAATTTCTAGAGAAGGCATGAAAAATGAATTTTGAGTGGGGCAAAATTTTTACATAGGCTATCTGCCTTAACCACTTTCCTATCACTGGGATAAAAAGAGTTTCCACTGGGTTTAGTCCAGAGTCAGCTTGCTCTAAGACAGAAACACCATGGTAAAGGAAAGATTATTCAACACAGAATCCAGGAAACAGAGGAAGAAAGCAAGAGCCACAGACAGAAATATATCCTTCCAGATCACATCTCCAGGGCCCCCCTCCAACCAGGCCCCAACTCATATAATAATACAGGTACTGCACCATCAATGGATAAATCACTTACAAATATGACAGTATAATGAGATCATAATCCAGTCCGTTTTCAAATACATGAGACTTTGGAGGAACATTTTAAATCAAAAAGCCTGATCCATAAAATGTTTAAAATCGTTAGACTGAACTTTACTATGGATGTATATCTAGAATTAATAAGGGATTCTAAAGTAAAAAAAAAAAAAGACACATAACCCAATTTTTAAAAGGTAACATATTTTAATATTTTCCTCTTGGCAATACAGTTTTTAACTTCATTAGTTATTAGGAAACACAGTGAAGTATCAGTATGGTGAGGATGAGTTTAAACTATAATGCTTATGCATACTTTAGTTCTGTGAAAGCAAAATGACAACAGATACTTTGGAAAACAACGTATCAGTTTTTAAAAATGTATATTCACCATATATCTTTTCATTTTATTTCCTGAAAATCTATTCCAAAAGGAAACATGTCCAAATCAAGACATGTATATAAATTTTCATAGCAGCATTCTTCTGTACAAGTAGCTTCAAATTGGAAATGATTCAAATATAAACAAGCATTTGATGTCTCCATGTAATGAAAGTGAAGTATCCATATAATAGGGTGTCACTGATGCCACTTAGGTATTGCATTAAGTGATACAAAGTGGATCAACCTCAGTAACATGCTAAAAAGACACCGAGTATCTTTGACTGCATCTGTGTGGTTCCATTTATATGAAATGTCTAGTAAAGGACCTGAGAAGAGGAAAGTTCCTTACTCATCACTGTACTATGTTGAAATCTAGGATTGTGAGTTAATGGGCAGTTAATGGCCAAACTTAACTAACACTAAATTGTACATTGATAGTGGGCCTTTCTGTGTGTATAAATTAGGTGATAGAAAAAATGCTGATGAGAAAGCACAAGGAGCTTTCACTCCACACTCTGAAGGTGGCTAGTAACACACTCAGCCTACCAGGTGCTGGCCAGCGTGTGGTGGCCCTTGACCTTTCATTTGTTGCTTAAGGAAGTGTGAAATGTGATAACCACTTATGGAAAAGTTTGACAGTTTCTGAAAAGTTAAATAACCTGGCTATTTCTTTCTTTATGATGTATTTACTGAATATAAATGAAAGTCTATATAAGTGGAAAAGCTTGTTCAGGAATCAAACCAGAAAAGTTCCAATCATAAGACTCAGTTCATGTATCGCATGAAAAAGAGACACCACAGGTGTTGTTGGTGTTACCTGTCGTTTACAGGTGGAGAGCAGATCAGCAAGTAGTCCTATGTCTGTATAGTGGATACTAACCATTAGTTAAAAAAATAAATTATTAGTATAGGCAAAAAAGTAGAAGAATCTCAAAACAGTTGTTCTGTATAAAAGAGACCAGGCAGAAAAAGAGGGCTTTTTGGTGTTGTGTTCATACAATACTCTAGGCCATATGTATCATCTGTAACATTGAAAAACAGATTGGTGGTTGCTTGGAAGTGGGTCACTAGGAATTACAGAGGTTCATGGAAACTTTGGTATGATTTACATTTTATCTGAATTGTGGCAGTGCACACATTGCATATTCATATATCTAAATGTATCGACTGGTTCACAGTTTATTTTATATCAATTACACATCAATAAAACTTCGCTGAAATAAGTACGTCTTAGAGTATTAGCGTTCAGTTTGAGGTAAATCTCTTTACTTCTGGCTTTATATAGATGAATTATTTGAAATAATTAGTCAAGTGATTTGTTTTTATATATATGTATACACTTTATTTGAAGTTAAGATCACAGAAAACATTTTGTTTGAGATGACATTTTGTATGAAGCCTCAACATTTGTTAAAAATTTGTCTACGACTCTCAAAGCCTTTTTTAAAAGTACTACAAAAAACTAAACATATTGACCCTAAGCGCCCTCCAAAAAACAGATCTGATTATTAGAATTTGCTAATTTATCGTTAAATGCTTCATTGGAAAGTAAAGTGGAAAATACAAAGCCCAAAGAACACTAAAAATCATTGAATTGGGATTCTGCATTTTTTTTTAAGCCATGCTGTACCAACCTGGCAGGAGATGATCTGAAGTGCTGATCTGTGCAGCATTTGCCAGTGAAACTTGTTAAACTTGGACACCAGTGTCTGTGGTATCTGTTTCCTAATGGCACGTAATAATGAATCTCCTTACTCCTGTACTTAGGGGGAAATTAACATTAATTTACAACCACTCTGTTGCCTCATTTCCCTGTGAATATTTAAATAAAACAGTCTATCCAAAGCCTTTCTCATTTTTTCTTCTCATGTCATTAGTGTTCTGTCTTATCTCTGAAGTGTAGCTCAGCAATTCATTCTTAGTAACATTTTTCCTCCAGGTTATCTTTACATGTGGACCTTTCTGAAGCATTGAACTTTGTAAAATGCATAGTTGTATAGTTCTGTACTTTGAAATGTTGATTTTAAATGTTTACTAATTTATCATTAGTTATTATTTTATTAGCTCTATATGAAAATTTGGTTTTTTTCCCCATAGATGCTGAAGATTAAGTTCCAGGGCCTCATGGATGCTAGACAAGTGCTTATCCACTGAGCTACACTAGCCCCCAGCCTGAAAATACTTTTAATGAATTAGAAGAATATATAATAGCACATAATAGATTAATTCTTTTGACTTATACCAGAGATTTAAGTTTTCTGCTCAAACTAGTTTCAGTTTTGTTATACAAGCAAGTTGGTTTTATCCTATACTTTTGGTGCTGTGGTGAATATAAAGTTTTTGAATTAAAGTAATTCAGTTCATTCAGTTCATTAAGAGAAGGTGCATCTTTTGATTTTTTTCAGAATGAGAATTTAGGGCTCATCACTGATTATCATACTCATTATGCTATATTTACTTACTCTGATTATATGTATTGATGAAAATTAGTTGCTGTAACTTGTAATTAGCTATTGTATATACACTCATTCATTCAGCAGATGTTTACTGAACTGCCCACTGTTTGACACAGTTTCAGGCACTGAAGATAAAACGTTTTACAAATGAAAAACATTCTTCCCCTAAACTTTTATTGTGATGTGAAAGGGAGGAAATAGTAAGATAAGTTAACACATCATGTATTATGTTTGAAGTCATAATAATTATGGAGACTGTAAAAGCCAGTACAATTGACAGAAATGTATGGAAAAGGTGTTATAATTTTTATGGAATATTCATGACACAGAGCTCACTTTGTTGACCTTGGGTACCATGGAGTTACTTAGGTGATCCTGTGTGTGATAGGAAATCCTAATGAATTTTATTTAGCATTTAAATAGCAACATATGTATGTATATGAAACAAGAAGTAGTAGTGTACTAAAGTTTCAAATTGAAAGGAATTATTTGGGGAGTTGAAGGTTGTGTGCAAAAATTGATACAAATTTTTATATTCAGTTTAATCGTTCACATGGATGTAGTTCTTAGTGAAAGGCAAAATATAGCAAATGATGAATTGGATGTGAGGGGCAAACTGTAATTGTTTTTGTGGGACTACTCTGTTTAACAATTTTATATTCATTAATCTCATTGAATTGTAACAACTTCCTAACTCACTTCATTTTATGAATATGAGGAAAGCAAGCTTGGAAAGCTCAGGAAATCATTTACGGTTGGTAAATGAATCTAAGATTTGATAAGTAATCCATTCTGATTCTGAACCTGTCTCCTTCATTTCTAAATTGCTCTGCTTTGAAAGCAGTGTAGGACAGTTTGGTGGCACACACCTGTAATACTAGCATTAGGGAAGCTGAGGCAGGAAGATCATTGTGAGTTCAAGGCCAGCGAGGGTACAGGGCCAGCATAAACTAAATAGTGAGACTCTGTTAAAAAAAAAAAAAAAAAAAAAAAAAAAAAAAAAAAAAAAAAAAAAAGGAAAGCAGTGAAGAAATGAGTACCTAATCTAAGAAAAGCTAGGTCAATGGTCTTTTGTTCCTGAGAGGGTCTCTTGAATGAGCTGGAGGTTGAGATGAGTCTTGATGACTTAACCTTTGTTAACATTACTGTTTTTGGCAGCAGACATGTTGGCGGCTCAGGCTGTTTGCTGAGGTTGATGCCACCATCCAGGATCTTCTGTTAGTGGCTGCTGTTTTGTTTTGTGTTACTCTCTTCCAGGAGACCTACTAACACCAGCCTTTTAAAGACTGTGGCCTGCTCCTCCTTCGTTGCCTGTAGTCCCCTTGTCATGCTTTGCCCACCGCGAAGCGCTTACCACTTCCAATTGGCTGTGTAGCTTAGTTCCTGACCATGCTTAATTGAACACTTTTAGAGTAAAGTTTCATGAGGACAACATTCTTTGTCTTTTTAAAAATCTCTGAGATACTAACCTCCTCCCTCCCTCCAAAAAAACTTTGCCTCTCACTTAAGTGCTCAGGAAATATTATTTGATGGTGGAAAGACTGAGTTAAGAGTGAACAGAACAAATTAGGGCTCTTCTAAAGCCGGATTTATTGAAGTAGGAAGGAGGATGTTCTGGATAATTAGAGTACAAACAGTTGGCTAGAGCTTGAATCCTAAGCAAAATAATTTATTTGGTAGAAATGAGAAGCATTCTGTTTTAAATAACTGTGCATTAATGTAATGGTGTAAACATCATGTCCTAGAAACATCTTTTTTTTTAAATGCTCTTGAGTGTTTTTAGTTTTGCCTGGTAAAATTGGCTTAATCAATACTGATGCTAACAATCTTAACTATTAGGTCCCTGAAAAGGCAGGCTTCAAGTTTGGGTGATTAATTGGGTATAAATGCCTGTTTGTTTCCCACTGTCTGTCGGTCTGTCTGTGTTTCTCATCTCTCTGCCCTTGTAGCTTCCCTCCTTCCCACTCCCCTGTTTTCTTTGTTGGGTTCCCAGTGATTTTAAATTGATTTCCTTATGATGGCAGGATGGCTGCCATTAGCAAGAGCCAAGAGCTTTCTTCTTTGTGATTTTTTAAAGGCGTGAGGATTAAATCTTTCCTCTAGTTTGACTGGACCGAGATCTTTATTCAGTATTTGACATGTCTCCCCTTAGCTGAGAAATAACTTTCCATAGTTTCAATTACCCAAAGTGTAAAACTATTAAATGAAAATATATAAGGTCTGAATTTCTAGCCGTACTGTGTGGCATAAAGCCTGCTACCATCTTGCTGGATCCCAACCGGGATGTGCCCATCAGTTAGACCAGAATATCTATGCTGCACATGCTACCTATTCTTTAGTCACATATAGCCTTTGGGTCTATTGGATAAATTATTATGGGACCAAACATGCTTAAGTAAACCTTATTTTCCTTAATAACTTCGTGCAGCAAAAGAATAGCAATGTTGGCACTTTGGATATGTCAAAGAGAAGCTGTAAAATGCTTCATAAATGAAAGGCTTTGTCTTAAAAAGGAAAGAAAGAATCATGTGTTAAAAGTTATTAATGTCTATGGAAAGAATGCAACTATCTTTAACACTGTGAGGGAAAAAATCCATGCCAATTTCTCTCTCACACCTCAAACTGCAAAAGTTATGCCCAGGATATGTGACAAGTATTTAGTTAAGATGGGAAAGATATTTTATTATAGGATTTAGTACTATCTATGGCATCAGGCATTAGGCATCAGGCATCCACTGGTGTATTGCACTTATGCCCGTTGGGTGTTTATAAGTGTTGTGGACTAAATGTTAAAAGATGCAATTTTGTTAGAAGACAAATTGCTGTCTTTCCATCTAGGTCTTTCCATAAGCCCTGTGGTCATGCTAGTTTGCCAGAAAGAGCTGGAGAAGTTGAATGGAACTGTATCAACCCTTGAGAGATGAAAAAGATGATTGGTTTATAAATTTGCAAGGGAAATACTTGTTTCTCATGCTGAAGAAGCAAGTGTGTTCTACTTAGTAATCTAGTATAACTATCATGTGAACAGCAAAGTGAGATGGAGAATCTTGAAGAAGAGTGCAGTCTTTCTAGGAATAAAACATCTATGTCTCCCCCACAGCGCTCACTTCTGTAAATATGTGCAGTGCACTTTAGACTGTGTGGACTCTCACTCTATGGAAGGAACATTAAAAGTAGAGGGATTATTCATGCAAAATTTAGTAAAATCAACTCATGTTAAACCTGAGGGAAATGAACAATCAAGAAGTAGAAATTGTTCAGAACACTAGAATTTTTCTGTTAGATCTAATGAAAATCATGAGTTACAACTTGGAATGGAAAATGCAGCTTTTCAATCTTAATTTACCAGAAAGGTATTAAGTATTCATCTTTTGACATTGCTGTGGACTTTTTAACTAATCATTTTAATCTTTATTTTATGTAAAATGTTAATATGAATTTTATAAAATGTAAGTTGCAGAGTTTTTAATTCTAGATTTCACCTTTTTCTGAGTGGTAATTTTGTTTTTAAAGGGCAAGTTTCTAGCCCTTTTGTACTTCTTATAATAATGTTTGAAGTTACTTTGCTTATTGTACTTTTTCCTTTCAATTATTATTTCTTTTGACCAGTGGTTTTTACTTCTATTTGCAGTTTTTGTGGATCAAATAGTAAGAGAATACAGTAATTTTTTTACTGATTTTAAACTGTATGAGTTGCAATGGGAGCCCTCACCCCATTCTCAAAACTAAGCATAGAATAAGATGATAACAAATGGCAAAAGAACTTGGACCAAATTGGTACTATATGTACCCTGTGATGTCAATCAGTGTGATTTAAATTCCTTTAAGCTCTTGCTATAAATGTGCATTCATTGCTGAAATACCATTTTATATCAAAGAAAATAGAAATACAAGTTTTTTATCATAAAGGCGCAAATCTACATACATTTACAAGGATTTTCATAATATTAAAACTGAGTACTTATCAAGAAAAGCTCACCATTAAGTACTTACTGTGAAAGGTGTGTTGTACTTACTTTAATGAAATCCCTAGTGATTCTTTCATTCCAGGAAACAGTCCTGCTTTCAAAAGCTGTAAAAGTGTAAAAGTTTTCTCCTTTTTTTTTTTTTTTTAAAAGAAGTCAAAGTGTTTTTAATAAACATGGATGAACCTTTTCTGAAATTATTGTACTTGTTCCCTTGTTTATTCATCTTACTAGAATAAAGCTCCTGGCAAACAGGGATGCTGCTTAAACATTAGTGTCCTCTGTGAGAACTATTTTGTTGCTAATTCAACCATCACGGATGATGCAAATTCTGATACCATGACAGTTTTCTTCAATTCCATGATCCCCAGTGCTTTCATGTCAAAACCAGCTTCTCTGGTGGCTGATATGGTTTAGTCCCCAAGGTTCAGTGCATGGTGGAAGCCACAGGACCTGCAGCTTGCTGATTAGTATCTTGTCACCTGGAGCTTTGCATAGCATCCAAGGAATCGTGAACTACATGCATGGGAGGTGGTCATACTCCTTGTTACTCTGAAAACACTCTTTTATGACCCCTTTTCATTTCAGACTAGTAGGGTTCCAGAAGTTGGGCACCATGCCTGAGGTGATAAAGCCAAGAGTGCAGGCCTGCATATTTCAACTAGAGCTTCTGTTCTGAGATGCTGTGAAGGTTACTTTTCATGTGTGCTCCTACAAGGCTATTCTGCTATAGAAATTAAGGGTTCTCTCTCTCATACATAAAATTTTCTTAGGCAAAATAGTTCAACTAAATGAAAATTCTAAATACAAGAAATAGAAAATAGAGCTCTCTTCTTTTAGCAAATTTCACGTGTTCACTGATTACCTTAGCTTGTATACTAAAATCTCTAGATATAGATTTGAAATTCATTAACTAAAAATTGAGATTGCTTAATTTGAAGAAAAAAAGAAAATTTATTTCTAACTCTGCTTTTAATTTGAAAATTCCAGAAATCAGTTACCAGTAATGTTTTCTTTCAAATACTTTAAATTGCCCATGGATCAAAAATTCAAGCTTAGCCTGGACAACTTAGTGATTCATCAAGGTCTTGTCACAAAATTTAAAATAAAACGAGTCTGAAAATGTAACTCAGTGTGAAGGCTCTGGGTTTAATCCTCAATAGCTTCCATCAAAATTTATATAAGTGAGGTATCTTATATACATTCAAGTTTGATAGGTACAAAGAACAGCCAGAGCCTTGCCTGAACCCGTAAGACAGACATACAGCATATTTTTGCCTCTGTCACGGTAAATCAGGCTGTGTTTTGTGGTGACACAGAATGTATTCAGTTTCTGGCAGAAGTGTATCATGATGTTGGCATTTGTACAAGGTTTGATTGCTAAAAAAGACAGGACCCAAAATGACACTGCTTGTCAACCCATAGAACAGTGCCAATATGGCAGCAGTACTGCATTAAGAGCTACCTCTTAGCAAAGAGTTGATAGAGCCATATGGAACCGCAGCAACACTTCCCTGCTAGGACTACACAAAGGCACTGTTTTTTTTTCTTTCTTGGCCATATTTATTGGTGTAGAAGACATGGAGATGATAGACGTTATTGCAAGTTGATATAGAACGCTGATTTTTCCTGAAACACCAAATTCATTAATTTTTTATTGTACTTAATAATAAAATTGTTGCTTAAGTAGTAAAACTGAGGTTTGCATGAGCCAGACACGAACAAGTGACATTATTTTAATGTCATAAATATTTTTAAAAATGGAAAAAATGAATTTGAGACAATTTCATCTTGGTAAGAACTGTGGGCTAGGTACTTAAAATGCAATATTTTGCAATTGTTATGAATCACCAATTAAAAATAATTTCCTCTTTCATCTGTTTGCCTGTATTACTGATATTGTACTACTTTTCTGAGTATTTGGAATTATTACAACAGCTTTGTGAATGTTTTATAGTTTGTTTATGACTTATAGCAAGTAATAATAAAATACTGAATCAAGATATTTTAAAGGACTCTGTCTCAACATACTTCCAGATGAGGCACAAATTAATATTTACTTTCACTTTTAGTTAATCCAATTTAGGCATAGAGTTTTTTTTTAATTAAAAAAACATATAAAAAAGGGAGAGATTAAGATGAAAGAGGACATAACAACACAGGTCAGAACAGAACAATTTAAGCAACATAGTGTTTCACCACAAGATAACCCTACATAACAGTAATCACCATAGTGTCTCTTTCCTTGAAATATTTGAGTATGCTTTTGTATACTATCAAACATAACAAGACAATGTAAAACCATTCAAGAGGGTAAAAGTGTTACAGGGTATTTAGCACCAACTAACAGAAAATGAACAATGGTTTCTATATTATCTCCTTGACTATAAAAATTTTGTTTGTACTATGAAAACAAGACATTATAATAGCTAGTACTGATTTAATATCAGCTTGATTTGAAGTCCCATCAAGCTTTTGTTCTTCTGTCTCCATCCGTTTTATCATGTTGTATCTTATTGGATTTCATTATATGTGATAGTATAAACACAAAGGCACTTTCTCTGGGGTCAGAATCAGTGACTGATGTATATGATATTAAGAACATTGCTCATGGATGAAAAGTTCAAGCTTAGCCTGAGCTGAGCTTTGCCAGTCATTTCTTCTACTTTCTTGGTCATGTAGGCATGCTCTTAAGCCTGCAGCCAGCCCCAGTGGTCTTGGGAATTTCACCTAGAGCCCCAGACACAAGCCATCAATGTTCTTTCATCAACAGAACCTAACCAATGGGCTCATGGCACAGCAAATACCACCTATAAGCATGCACTGCCTGACCAGGGCACTGTGCAGGACACACCATATGCAATGGCAAACAGAAACCCCAAAACAACACCCAGGATTTGGAGGCAGATTTATTTAACTTCAGATAGGCACTGACTAGAAATTAATTGTTCCTCAAAATGTGAGGCCCTGATCTCTGGTGGTCCAGGGCTTATATGAGATAAACAAAAAGGAAGTACAGAGGCAGAATGGCTTGTCAGGGATTGGTTCTTACAGTATGCATCATAATTTTCAGCTATGCATCACGGAGATCAGCCAATTCTAAGAAACAAAAGCAACAGGAACTGTAACCAGAACTATTACCTGTATTATACTATACTATACTATACTATACTATACTATACTATTACCTGAAGTATACTAGCTGGGCTGGGGAGGAAGGGGTTCTAGTACACGTACTTTACCAGAGCTGCTCACCAATTCTTCTGGAATTAAACTTCATAATTCAAGTATCAGTGGTCCCTTGGTATATTGCTGTGGGCATAGCACATGAAATACTGTAAATGTTGGTAACTTATAGTTTAATAAGCCACAGTGTGGCGAAATGTGCAGATGTTTCTGTTTTAGAATCTTAAAGAGTGAATCTGGAAGAAGGTTGTGATGGTGATACTACATTTTCCCTCTAAAATTACTGTATATGTCTCTCAGTGTGTTATATTTAAACTTTACTGTTTTCTTGAAATCAAATTTAAAGATTTCCTGAGGCAGCACTACCAATGTGCCTTGAATTTGAGAGTGAATGACATAGTCTGTATTTCAGATCCTGATCAGTTTCTAATTGTGTTTTCCCCTTCCTTCTCCATCCTCCAGATGACTCGACTCCTAAGGAAGTCAGCAGGGTAAGTAATGTGAATATAATTTCTACTACTGTCACATATAGGAAATAAGAAATTCTTTTGTACATTTTCTCCCTACTAAAATATGTTATGTTTAGAAAAGCAATGATAAAACCTAAGTATCTGCTTCAAAAAGTTACTGATTTGTGCAGAATAAAGTCAGTGAAGAGACATGTTGCCAATTGAAGGCCGCAAGACTGAATACCACTGACAGCTGCATTTCTCTTGGCACACACATGTTTATGGGGTTTTCTGCACGAGTGCCCAACATTTTGAAGTGGGGAGTCTGTGTACAAAGATTGAGTTTCTGTCCTCTACTAAAAAGACAGAAGGTAAGGAGCTTGAGCATAGCACTCTAAGATAGCCACATCAGCTCTGGCCAAGTAGAGGAAGCCACAGGTTGTCACAGAACTACTCTCATGTAGCTTTATTTAATATTTTATGTGCTTCATACCTGATTTTCAATTCATGAATTTTGTGTTTAGGAGAACAAAAGAGAATTTATGTGATAAAAGTGAGGCATTTCTCAGTACTTCCAGATATGTTAAATGTTAAATGTACTATTTTCCTGATCTAGAGAGATACTTAGTGTTACCTTCTACAGATTTAGAAAACTTAAAAGCTTGAGGAAATGAATACTGAAAGCAGTATCATATCATTTAACACTATAGAATTACCTGTATATGTAATTTTGTTAGAGAAAATTATCTTGTTTCCTGTGCACAGATATTAAGTGTAGATTGAATATTGAAAATAATCAGTTTGAATTGCATCTGATACAATCAGATATAAAAAATTGATCTTTCTTTAAAACTGGAAAGCTGTTAATAGAATTACATATGCAGATATAGTATTCTATTTTTGATCATATATTGAAGAAAATCTCTAAAAATGACTAGGGAGGGCCAAGGCTTCATTCAGAGCTAGTGGCTAGGCAGAATTTCCTCTGTGCATAGCAACCTAACAGACTCCTAAGCTTTCTGGGAGACTCGGGGATCTCTCAGATATTTCCAGTATTTATTCTACATTTGTAGAGTTCCCAGTAGGAGAAGTGCCAAGTCTGTGTGCCCCAAGATGTGTTAAGAGGGGGAGGCTTACCTAGAATTTTGGCATCTTCTAGGAGCAACAGAAAATGTTATGATGTGATGTTTGAAGGCAAAAGGGAATTTTCACAAATTAACTGGGACAGAGTCATACAATGTTGGGATATTTATATTGGCAAATCTCGTCTTGATTTTCTGACACTTTACCATGTATTTTATAAATCAAGGTCTAGTAGGAAGAAAACTCCAATATATTCATTAATAATTGTTTTAGAAAAAAAAGAAGCCCAGACTTTCATATGCATACAATTTAAACTTCAAGAACTTGAAAAGACTTTAGACTTTGTTGTTATTTTTAAGGAAGGTAAGAGAAGGAATGCCCGATTGGTTGCAATCCATCCAGATGTTTTCCTTACATCCTACCCTAGTGACAAGAATCATTATAATTGTATCTCTGATACTTTGCTTATGTCTGTATATTAACTCTCTTTACTTGTTTAATGGAAAACTGTTACTTAGCCTCCACTATCTTAGAATATAAAGTTGCATCAGAGTATCAGGACTGATTTTGCTATTGTATCCTACTCGGTCAAATATAAATCATGTTGTAATTACCTTCTAGGCAAAGAATAAACTTTTTCTTTCATATATTTGTATATACTCAATTATGCAATATTGATGCCAGGCATCTTGGGTTCAGAAATGCCATTTTGTACAGACATTGTACAGAAATGCCAGTGTACAACACATTACCCTATAGTGCCTGTTTCCAGGTAAAGGCAGAGGACACATCATGTGATCAGACATTGTCAAGTTAACACCACAGAACATCTTTAAGGCCCTCTGGAGCAGTGATGAAGCTATACATAGTGACTTCTAAATGATTATTTTAAAGAGTCACTTCTGCCAATTTACATCAAAGTTAAGAGAAACTTGCATTTCTGAGAAACGCTAAGTGTGTGAACTAGAATGGTATCAGATGTCAGGATCTTTCTAATTTTCTTTCCTGAATCTTGATCATATTTATTTGACTAATACTTATATTTTACTATCAAAATAGTGTACTACTTTTTTGAATTTAGATTTAGAAATACCAATGGCTACTTTGTCATAGATGATGACTAACTACAGTTTCCATTTGAACACATCTTCTATCAAAGAGTGCCCTCGGTAGATGGATTGTTTGACTCCTGAAATGTGGCCCATCATTGTGAAGTTCTTTATCTCCTAGATTCCACCAGTGGCTTCCCCTTAATTAAATTCCATTCATGTTAGTTTTGACTTTGTAGTACCTCACGAGAGGCTGTACATCCTTTTGCACATGTAACTTTTAGTACAGGGATTTGGTTCTTTATGTGTCAGTAAAATATCTTTTTAATTTTTTTTTTTTTTTTGCCTGTATGCTTTCTTAAGATCTGGGATGACAGTTCCTGGATGAGCTATATATTATCAATATATTTTTTAAGTCTAGTAACAATAGCATACACTAGACCAATTGGGGTCTAATCCTGATAAGATGAGGGGGGACAAATACTGTCTTGGTTTTGAGTCTATACCATATAGATAAATTCTAAGGGAGAATTAGCTTTTTAAAAAAGTCATACATCATTTTTGGCTATTCAGCTTTTTGTTTTGATGAGATCAAGAGCAATCTCTAATTTTACTTCTTCGCTTCATATTTCCTAGTTTGCCCTCCCTCCTTTGCTCCCTCCATCTGCCCTTTTGCCTACCATCAGTTGGCAAATATTAAGATTTATATGCCACGCATTGTTCTGGGGTGCTGAAAACACATGTTGAGAAAAATAATATTCTGATTTTCACAGTCAAGAAGCTAAATGCCCCAATGATAAATACCGTGATTAATGCTGTGATAAATACTGTGATATCAGTGATAAGTGCATGTAATAGTAAAGCAGAATAAGGAGATAATGAGTTGCAGTGCATTAGGGACAGTCTTTTACTGTATATATGTGGTGGTCAAGAGAGGTTAATTTTGGTAAATTGGCATTTGGGCAGGAGCTAAAGAGAACTGGCCATCAGGAGGAAACAATAGCTGTTAAGGCCCATAGTGCTGGTCAGGAGGCTGGAGCAGTGTGACTAATGGAAAGAGAAGTAGGAAACAAGGTTAGAAAAGAATAGAGGAGTTGAAGGCCATATGGTCTGTTACACATCCTTTAGATTTAATTCTGGGAAGATGTGGAAGCTGTTTTGGATAAATCAAATGGAATGCAGGAATCTGACTTACATTGAAATTAACATTTTTATAGTTGCTGAACAGAGAATACGCAGAAAGAGGTAAGAGTGGAAAGAGGGAACCCAGACCCATGGAGGATAGGGAGAAAGGAGGGCATCTAGGATTGGGGTTATGCAGGTGGGACATAAGCTGAGGTTGATCACAAAAGGAGAATCCCATAGGCTCCTCCAGGGCTTGTACAGGTTGTTTGAGAAGAGAGGAAGCACTAAAAACTCTCACTGTTTTTGTCTTAACTATTTTGTGTAAAGACCAAAAAGGAATGGAATTGAGTAGAACTAAAAATCAGTACATTGTTTTTAAACATGTTGACCTTAAGCTTTTGATAAGGAATTAGAAATATTTTGAAAGCAAGTATATATGGTCATGTTCAGAGAGAAGTTCACAGGCCAGGACAAATATTTGGAAGTATTTAAAGATGTGAGACTAAATGTTGTTATTTAAGGAATTTGTCACCAGAGTAAAGATTCTGAGGGCTACACTGTGAATATGGAGTCAATGGATCATGGATAGATGTAGAAAAAATGGGAAAGGAAATGTTGGACCAGAAAGTAGTGAAGTAGGAGGAAACAAAAAGCTTCTTGGTCAACATACTTTGCTTGTTTTTACATTTAATTTTAAGGGTACGATACCAATTTTTTTCTTAAATGCACATTGTTGTGGGTATATAATACCTATGTTTATTCTTTAGAATATTTCTATTGATAAATTATTTTAAGTTCATGAGTCTTATTATAGTATTATTATTTGCTACTAGAAATCAAACTCAGGACCTTGTGCTTGTCAGGCAAGCACTGTGCCACTGGGCTGTATCCCCAACCCTGTGTTTTATTATGTTAAATAATGAGTACTTAACAGGAAAAATATCACAGAAATACAGTATTGAATTATATATTTTATATTTGTATTTATATTTAATTAATTTTATTTTTAATTTAATTTATACTTGTTTTATATTTATTTTTATATTATTTATAAAAAGCAAAATTTTCAACATTGACTGATTTTTGATGTTCAAAGTCTAACAAATAACAACAAAAATAAAAATGAACTATGATGAAAATACGAATATAAATATATCACAGGATAATCTTTATCACATCTAAGGCATTCATCACACATGACAACAGCGTGGTCCCCATACATGTGTCACACTGATAATGTGTCTTTTGCTTTCTTGGCCTTTTTGTAGGACATACATTACATCTTGCTGGTCTTGCTGTATTGTCAGGAGGTTCTTATTATAGTTCTTATTATACAATGTTTAGTTAACAGGAATATAAACTAATAAAATAAAGTATTAAGTTCTTAATAGATTTCATGTGTTTAAAATAAACATCAACATTTTCAGATCAACTGTGTACTTACTTACAAAACTTGAAAAATAACTTCAGAAATAAATTCCTATAAGAACTACAATGAAAATACCAATAGTACTTTACAACAAAATTAATCTTTGCTTTGATTGTCATACCGAAGGCAGACTTCACACATGAAAAATGCATATTCTATGCAAATGTCTGGCTTACACTGACAGCACGTGTGTTACCTTTCCTTTCCTGAGTGGCAGGTCATTCTTATCACCTCTCTCGTCTTCTTGTTTTGTTAGAAACTTTTCTACTATTATTGTACACTGTTGCACTTAGCAGGAAAATAAGTTATCAATAAAATAAAATGTCAAATATGTATTGACTGCTTAGAAGAGACATCAACATTTTCACATCAGCTATTTACTTGCTTATAAAATCTAAAAGATAACATCAGAAATAAAAATCTATGTGAACTATAACATAATTACCAACAGAGGTCCTCCACAGAAGCAATCTTTACTTAAGCTGTCACACTCAGGGCAGTCTTTACACATGACAACTGCATGTTCCATGGACAAGTATCACTTGCACTGATAATGTGTATGTTTTATTTTCCTGTCATTTTTTGTAGGGCTCAATTGACATCTTTATGGTGTTCCCATTGTGGTATATGTCTTTGTGATATTGTACCTGCCTATTCACTTGTCAGCTCACCAATGTCTTCCACAATTTTTTTGAGTAGTTCCCTGGAAAGAAACATTTAATTCTTATTCTGTTGTAAATGATCTCTTATGAAGTCCAGTCCCAGGCATCTAAGAAAATTTCTTTATTTTTCACTTGGTATTCTCTTTCTAAGCTATCGAACTATTTATGTCATCCATGTTTAGGATTGAATAAAACACAACTATTGTCCAATGCTTTGCATTCAGAGTGACAGCATAGTGGCTGCATGACATATCTACTCTTGCTTTGGTTTTGTTGTAAAAATTACCATCTAAGGCTTCAGTTTTGTCAAGAGTTTAGTACAGTTAGAGAAACAAAGGAGCCGAGTCATTTCCTTTCCTACCATTGTTCATCAGTACATGCCACACCACCATCATATACTGCCTAAATCTACAGCAACCACAATGCTGCAAGATATTCACCAATAGTCATGTATTCAGATGGTGTGTAAATTGCTTGACTTTTTGAGACAAAACTCTCAGACAATGAGCAGACAGCAGCCAGATTATAAATTATTTTCTTTCATGGTTATCAACAAACCTTAGACAATTTTGAATGAAGCCTCCTCAGTGTCATTGTTACTCTGAAAAACTCAGTACCACACTCATAAGTCTTATACATTCCTGCAATTACCATGAGAAAGCCCTGCTAAGAACAACAGAGGTATTAATGCTTTAAATTCAACTAGTGAGTCATATTAAATACATTTTTTAATATGGCTATTGGTGTATACAGAATGTTTTACTTGTATTTCATCATTTGTATATTTCTCAACATCTTTCATCTGTTTGATTTTATCTGTTACAATTTCCAACAGTGGATGGCAATGTTCATGTTCTATCCAACAGGTTTCACCCCAGACAAGGTCCTCATTATGTTTTCAGGAATAGTTCTAGCACTGCCTCATTCCATTTGGTTTCATGCCCATTTTGTACCATTTTGATTAGTCAAATATGTAGTAACATTGCTGTTTTCCTAGTCATCTAAATCAGGGAAGTCTTTATTCTCTTTATCTGTATCAGCTGATTCTTGCTCCATTTCATTGTCCCAGAACTTTGGCTCTCATGGCCAACATTATTGTCTGTGTATGAGGCACCTGATGACTCATTTTTGACCTTGTCCAAATTTTGCAAATCTGGTTTTTCATGTGCCATTTTACTTAATTAGACTATTTCTACCAGAAAAATCAAAAGAAAACCTTTTAAAAAAATTATAAATGCACAACTGTTATTTCTTTAGTGCTTCTGAACACACCTTGCCTTGTCTTCCAATGGGTGAATGCACAGATGAGTTCCTGCTTTCCTGGGCCCAGCCACCATGAGCCATGCCCACACTGCATTATGATAAAGTATATGTTTACATAGCAAAACAATGTGCATATATATTACCCCCATGAGTCTCAGGTAAACTTATGCAAAACCTGTTAGATGGAGCATTGTGTAAGTAAAAAATCTCAGTTTGACACTTTGTACAGGTTCGCATACCTTGCTGTTTGTCTTGCCAAGCAAGTAAACACAAAGATTGCTTCCTGTATTCCCAAGCATGGCTAGACCATAGGAAACTACTAATAAGCTAAAATAAGATTTACAGTAGAAAAGTATGGAAAGAGTTTTTGTAACCCAATGCTATCCCCTACTGTAGTACTGACTGTACATTTATTTCAGCTGTTTCAAGTCATTTTGACCCATCTCATCCTATTAAGTCTCAATTTTACTTCTTTTGTGTAACATATTACCTTTATCTCTAACTTTTGAAGCAAGTTGTTTTCTCCTTCCCCTTTTCAAAAATATAACACCAAGAATAATGTTAAGTGTAGAAATACCATGTATGTGAATAATGTGACACTGCCAGATAACTGTTGAAATAAACATATTTGACCAGTGAGATACATTTTCCTAATCGGACACTGACATAATTCAGTCAGCAAATATTAACTCAGCACCTACCTTTCTAAGCTGTTAGAAAATGTCAAGGAAGAAACTAGACAAGGAAGAAACTTTCCTACCCTCTAGATAATTTCGTAATGTAGGGATTTACTAGGGTCAGTCATCACAATAAATGAATAACTTGTGCACCATGATTAGTACAAAGAAGGGTTGTGGCCATAAGCAATGAGAAAGCACAGAAGGAAGCGCTGAGCT